>NC_139232.1:70868405-71490555 GCF_977018435.1 Lepisma saccharinum
GTGTTTTCTCATACTCACATGGGAAGTTGTTTATGTTATTGTTTCACATAATTTGTAGGTAGTCACACGTGGTCTGAGAAACAGAAAAGTCACACATAGCCTACGCATAATTCTCTCGAGGCAGTTTGTTGCAAGAACTTTGCTTGCAGGCCACGGACAATAACTTTCATGGGTAAAAAAGTGTCCCATCATAAGGTAGAGAGCATCCTGCTTAGAGCAATGTATGCGCTCCAAACGTTGGACGCTGACGCCGATATAACCTGGCTCGCAAGCCGAGAACACTGTTCGAATCTCCACAGGCATATAACAAAAATGCATCATACCCAAATGACACATCTGGCGTAATACCTAACGTGCCAAATTTTGGAAAATAGGGGCTGATAGCGTGTGTGAGAACCAGAGCGACTTAACTCTAATTTATCAAATTAATAGGAGAGGAAATAATGTATTCTTAGGAATATGACTCTTAAACGTGACTCCGCCTTACAGATAAGAATTAGAAGTGGAAAATGTCGATTTTCTCCAAATACTCTTCAGAGGATTTTTTTTTAACGAAACTGAAAACAGAATTTTTGTAGTTACGTTCCTCTGATTCCCGTAGGACGATAGGTGAAATACATTTCATGAGCGATGTTTCAAAGAAGTTGTGTTAAGATGTCAAACATGTAGCCGACAGCCATGTTGTATGAAGAAAGCATATAGGATAAGCTCCAATCACACTTAATCTAGGCTCACAACAAAGATAGCGGCTGAGTGACCTAGCGTAATGAAAGGCAAAGAAAACAGTCAATCATTGGAAAAAACAATTAGTTTCATGTTTAAGATCATTCTATCAATTAATGCAGTTGCTTATAAAAATAAAAAATGGTCCAAAATGCTTCAAAGTAATTGAAAATATGAGGCATTGCGGATACGAAGGGCGAACTCAACAAAGTACATTGTGATGGAAATGCGTTTCAAGTTGCCAGGCACAGTGCAAACTCCATAAAATCTTTGAAAATCACGCATGAAACATTCCGATCTACAGTTACCAAGTTTTTGTGGAGCTCGAATTGTGCCTGACAACTTGAAACGCATTTCCCTCACAATGCACTTTGTTGAGTTCGCCCTTCGTATCCGCAGTGCTTCATATCGTCTCTGGAAAAACCCAGAAAATTAATACGCCCATTCAAATTTAAAACCTTTATTTGCATACTAAATAGAAAGAATTTTCACCAGATACTTGAAATTAGTTTGAGAAAATCTAAAATAAGAGGAATTCCTATCCCTGTTCTCGTGTTGATATTTCCTGGCAAATACTCTGTAAGAGGCTGTCGCGGTATATTGCCGCTCTATACATTGAAGAATCAATGCTTTATAGTCCGAAGTCGATACTAAAGGTTCATGGACGTCTGCAGGATTTTTTCCAAAGAGGGGCAAGCAAGGTAGTTTTTCCGGGGGGAGGGAGGCAAACAAGGTGCATAACAGTGTTGTCTCCTCAAAAAACATTGCTTTAATTTGAAGTTATCATATTCATCTTATTTGAAAATAAGATCCTTAGGAAAATATTTGGACCTAAAAGGGATGAGGAGATAATTAGAATAAATAAATCAAGAAGACTTAGGTGGGCAGGCCATGTGGCACGGATGGGAGAGGAAAGAGGAGTTTATAGGATTCTTGTTGGGAAACCTGATGGTAAGAGACCTTTAGGAAGGTTAAGACGAAGATGGAGGGACAACGTTGAGATAGACCTAAAGGAAATCGGTAGGGATGGAAAAGAGTATATAGATCTTGCGCAGGATAGGGACAGATGGAAGGCCTGTGTTCTGCAGCCATGAACCTTCGGGTTTAAGAAGGCTAGAGAGTTAGTTAGTTAGCTAGTTATGTTCATGCAATAATTAACATATATTATTGCAGCTGAAATGGAATTGTGTGAGATATATATATAATTTTTGGTTGACTTTCATTTTCCAGGTGGGTCGTGCACCCCCCCCCCCCTTGCCTCTCTTTCGGACTTCCATGCAAAGGTTCTATTTTTATTTCGCGTCTACCACTTTCGGTTAATCGCGATGATAAAGGATGTGATAGGTGATGGAAGTGGTATAAAGACAATGACCCAACCCATCCATATTTTCTAGTCCAGGCTCTAATCCGACATCTCCCGGGTTCGAATCCCGGTCGGGCTTGGTTGTTTGTGAATGTCCATTCATCAATTTCATCATTTCATCACTCATCCCCATCTTCGCAAATTAGCCTAGAGGCACAAAACGCGAAGTAAAATAAACTAAATCAATCAATCTAATCCGACATTAGACTTCGCAGTTTATTACGCTAACCAATTTGCTACGGGATCGGCTTCTTCGTGTTTGTCTGCTTATGAAATGATTAATTAGTTATTCAAACTATATAGGTAGGAAAGCTATATAAAATAACGAAACAGAAAAATAAATCCACTTGACGTCTTGTAGTACTATCATTAACCTACAATTTCATGCTCACAAATCCACACAGAAAACTTCTTGTGGCATTAGTTTTACAGAATGGCCTTGGGGAATAAACATCGCCCATTTCCTGCTTCAGCTCGAAACAATTCAGGTGCCTTATCGAAGCTGCTCTTGAGCACGCAGGGTTTCTAACCTACTTCGCCGTAATTCAGTTGTTGTATCTTGATTAATATGCTGTATTGTAGAGTCAACCGCAGATTAAATAGGAGAAAAAAGATTTTCCCGACGGAAAATAAGTTAGTAATGCTGCAAACACCGAGGCATTCTTGATAAGACGCTTGAGGAGCGTCGAGCAAACTTTCCTGAAAAAGCACAACCCCAGTATCGAAGGTCATGCTACACGTGGATTGGCAACTTTCGGGAGCATGCTGTCTGTCTACACAATTCTACCCAAATACCTGTTTGAAAATGAATCTCCTGTCCGCATTTTATTTTTCAAATGTACTTCTGACATTGTAATCATTTTGCAATTATTTTTATTTGTTCTTATTTTGCTTCGCTTTTATGTGACTTTTATAATTAATCGAAACTATGAAGATGGATGATAATTAGATTAAATTAATGAAGAGACACCTAAAAAAGATATTTACAGACCAGGACTCGAACCCGGAACCTAAAGCGGATAGGTTGTGGGGAAAACCGTCAATAACTCCCGCCACGAACTTACTTATAATTTTTGTAATTTCTCACGAGTATATTTTGTTCTGTTCATGCATAATACCTGCTTTCGGAAACTTAATTTATAAGTGACACACTTATAGGGACAAGCCACGTATTGTTTGAATGGAGGGACACATCTCGTTCATATACTACTAGATACAATCATGGACTATACTTGAAATGGCCTCCCCGATGGCGCAGTGGTAGCGTCATCGCCTTGTAATGAAGGGGTCCCGGGTTAGATACCCGGTGGAGGCACAAGTGATTGGGATTTCACTTTAAACTGTAGGTCCAGTCCTGATTAGCCTAACTGTGCATAAAGTGGACTCAAATCAATCAATCATATATGATGGAAGTTAAGAAAAAGATAAAAATTTTAGAAGAGATACTGTGAACAAGTCGAATTGGAGAGAGATTGTATTTTGTCTTTTGTCTTTGTTAAATGTATTTCATGTAGTTTATATAACATGAAGTTATAAGTTAAATAAATGTTGTTTTGTTCGTTAACGTTTGGCCTAATTGAAGATTATTACAATATACTTGAAATGTGACGTGCTAAACACTACTTTCGGAGATCAGTTGGACATGGCAATTTTGATATACAAGTTGGATTTTTCTCTACTTAGATTCATTATGTCCAAATTTTATCCTAATAGATAATCTCCCAACAACGCAAAATGTTTTAATTGACTCGAATTCACAATGACTCATATACAGTGTGTTTATAAATGAACGGTGGGGTTTCAAAAATTAATAATACATCTATATATTACCTTACACGGGCAAAACGTACACCGTAAGCAGCAGCAACTGTCCAAGTTTATATAACTTTATTTATATTTGTATAAAGATAGAAATCAAGAGGGGGCAATTGCTCCTCTGTGCCTCCTTGCAGGTGCTCTTGACCGTCTGGAAGAAATAGTGCACGACAGACGTGAAAACTAAATCCATCTTCAGTACCCTTTTGTCTTGCTCAGGGAGTCGTAACGTACCCAATTTGCGTTACACGGTACGTTCCATTTTGTAGGAGGAAGAGTATGGTTCAACTGCTGGTACCCATGTAACGTAACGAAATGCAATATCTTATAGAGTGACGTTACAAGGAACGTAACAAAATGTATTATGGTAGATATTAACGTTATAAAGGAACGGAACGAAATGAGCACATTGGAACATAACGTAATATGCAATATGGTATATACTACCGTTACAAGGACCGTAGTAACGAAATGCAATATGGTATATACTAGCGTTACAAGGACCGTAGTAACGAAATGCAACATGGTAGTAAATAACGGTACATAGGAACGTAATGAATGCAATCCTCCGTAACGGAATGAAGTGAAAGGCAATATGGTCAATTAACGTTACATAGGAATGTAACAAAATGTAAACCACTGTAGCGGAACGGAACAAAATGCAGTTGGGTACATACCATCTGCATAAGGAACGTAAATAAATTCAGTATGTTAGATGTTAACGTTACAAGGAAAGAACAATTCACAAATGTTAGGTAGTAACGTTATAGGCGCGTGACGAATATAATCTATTTAACATCAAGGAAGAAAAAGGAATAGCCCAAGTCTCTTACCTTTCAGTATATCGTATGGGATTAATGTGTAATAGCCGTTAAAAATATGGTTGTTTGTAAAAAAATGAATTTCAACCAGGGTTGATAAAGGGTCAGGAATTTTAAATCAATTCAATTCCGGTTCAGCAGGGAATATTAGCAAGCATAAATGGATCTGGACCGTAAAGAGCCTTTTTATGTTTAAAATATTTCAATTCGTTCCAGGAACCTTTTCTCCGGATCAATTGAAATACGGCACAGGGACCTTCTTTCCGGATCAATTTAAAGACTGTCTAAGTTCCATATTGAAATGAAAGAATACGCAACTTGGACCGAATTAAAACTGTGCGATAAAGAAGGTTCCGGTGTTGTTGCGGAACCCAATAGAACCCATTAGAATTTATGGGTTCGTGGACGTTTAACAATCCTGATTTGAAAATTACATTTTTGGCTCGAAATTGAATACAGCTTCCAACTAGTGTAGAAATGAGTAGTCATAGACGTGCGCACGGGGTGCAAAGGGGGGGGGGCACATGCCCCACCCCCTAATCATTGACGTCTGCCGATATTTTCGACGCAGGGACAAGCAAGGTATTTTTCCATGGGGCATATTAACCAGATAATAGTGTTGCCCCCTCAAGAAACACCACTTGAATTCGAAATTATCGCATTCCTGCATTCCCATTATAATAATTAATGTACATTACTATGACTGGGATCAAATTATACGCGTGAAATATATACTTTTAGCTGACATTCGTTTTCTAAAGGGGAGATGTGGCCATCCTCGCCCCCTTTCAGATTTCCATGCTCCTATATTATTATACTTTAATCCAGAAATTTAGGGTTGAGGAATCTTATCACCGGTTATTTAACGATATTATGCTCTTGAAGAAAATTAAGTATTTTCAAGCAGATGAAAGTTCACAAAGCAACAACGGCGGAAGAAGGTGCAGTGGCGCAACCACAGGGTGCAGGGGAGATTAGCTCTCAAACTTGTACGGAAATCAATTCTAGGGGGTTAGGGGGCAAACATTGAACTATAGAAAGAAAGGTTACAGAATCTAAGAGTAGCAAGACAAAAGGGTACTGAAGATGGATTTAGTTTTCACGTCTGTCGTGCACTATTTCTTCCAGACGGTCAAGAGCACCTGCAAGGAGGCACAGAGGAGCAATTGCCCCCTCTTGATTTCTATCTTTATACAAATATAAATAAAGTTATATAAACTTGGACAGTTGCTGCTGCTTACGGTGTACGTTTTGCCCGTGTAAGGTAATATATAGATGTATTATTAATTTTTGAAACCCCACCGTTCATTTATAAACACACTGTATATGAGTCATTGTGAATTCGAGTCAATTAAAACATTTTGCGTTGTTGGGAGATTATCTATTAGGATAAAATTTGGACATAATGAATCTAAGTAGAGAAAAATCCAACTTGTATATCAAAATTGCCATGTCCAACTGATCTCCGAAAGTAGTGTTTAGCACGTCACATTTCAAGTATATTGTAATAATCTTCAATTAGGCCAAACGTTAACGAACAAAACAACATTTATTTAACTTATAACTTCATGTTATATAAACTACATGAAATACATTTAACAAAGACAAAAGACAAAATACAATCTCTCTCCAATTCGACTTGTTCACAGTATCTCTTCTAAAATTTTTATCTTTTTCTTAACTTCCATCATATATGATTGATTGATTTGAGTCCACTTTATGCACAGTTAGGCTAATCAGGACTGGACCTACAGTTTAAAGTGAAATCCCAATCACTTGTGCCTCCACCGGGTATCTAACCCGGGACCCCTTCATTACAAGGCGATGACGCTACCACTGCGCCATCGGGGAGGCCATTTCAAGTATAGTCCATGATTGTATCTAGTAGTATATGAACGAGATGTGTCCCTCCATTCAAACAATACGTGGCTTGTCCCTATAAGTGTGTCACTTATAAATTAAGTTTCCGAAAGCAGGTATTATGCATGAACAGAACAAAATATACTCGTGAGAAATTACAAAAATTATAAGTAAGTTCGTGGCGGGAGTTATTGACGGTTTTCCCCACAACCTATCCGCTTTAGGTTCCGGGTTCGAGTCCTGGTCTGTAAATATCTTTTTTAGGTGTCTCTTCATTAATTTAATCTAATTATCATCCATCTTCATAGTTTCGATTAATTATAAAAGTCACATAAAAGCGAAGCAAAATAAGAACAAATAAAAATAATTGCAAAATGATTACAATGTCAGAAGTACATTTGAAAAATAAAATGCGGACAGGAGATTCATTTTCAAACAGGTATTTGGGTAGAATTGTGTAGACAGACAGCATGCTCCCGAAAGTTGCCAATCCACGTGTAGCATGACCTTCGATACTGGGGTTGTGCTTTTTCAGGAAAGTTTGCTCGACGCTCCTCAAGCGTCTTATCAAGAATGCCTCGGTGTTTGCAGCATTACTAACTTATTTTCCGTCGGGAAAATCTTTTTTCTCCTATTTAATCTGCGGTTGACTCTACAATACAGCATATTAATCAAGATACAACAACTGAATTACGGCGAAGTAGGTTAGAAACCCTGCGTGCTCAAGAGCAGCTTCGATAAGGCACCTGAATTGTTTCGAGCTGAAGCAGGAAATGGGCGATGTTTATTCCCCAAGGCCATTCTGTAAAACTAATGCCACAAGAAGTTTTCTGTGTGGATTTGTGAGCATGAAATTGTAGGTTAATGATAGTACTACAAGACGTCAAGTGGATTTATTTTTCTGTTTCGTTATTTTATATAGCTTTCCTACCTATATAGTTTGAATAACTAATTAATCATTTCATAAGCAGACAAACACGAAGAAGCCGATCCCGTGGCAAATTGGTTAGCGTAATAAACTGCGAAGTCTAATGTCGGATTAGATTGATTGATTTAGTTTATTTTACTTCGCGTTTTGTGCCTCTAGGCTAATTTGCGAAGATGGGGATGAGTGATGAAATGATGAAATTGATGAATGGACATTCACAAACAACCAAGCCCGACCGGGATTCGAACCCGGGAGATGTCGGATTAGAGCCTGGACTAGAAAATATGGATGGGTTGGGTCATTGTCTTTATACCACTTCCATCACCTATCACATCCTTTATCATCGCGATTAACCGAAAGTGGTAGACGCGAAATAAAAATAGAACCTTTGCATGGAAGTCCGAAAGAGAGGCAAGGGGGGGGGGGGGGTGCACGACCCACCTGGAAAATGAAAGTCAACCAAAAATTATATATATATCTCACACAATTCCATTTCAGCTGCAATAATATATGTTAATTATTGCATGAACATAACTAGCTAACTAACTAACTCTCTAGCCTTCTTAAACCCGAAGGTTCATGGCTGCAGAACACAGGCCTTCCATCTGTCCCTATCCTGCGCAAGATCTATATACTCTTTTCCATCCCTACCGATTTCCTTTAGGTCTATCTCAACGTTGTCCCTCCATCTTCGTCTTAACCTTCCTAAAGGTCTCTTACCATCAGGTTTCCCAACAAGAATCCTATAAACTCCTCTTTCCTCTCCCATCCGTGCCACATGGCCTGCCCACCTAAGTCTTCTTGATTTATTTATTCTAATTATCTCCTCATCCCTTTTAGGTCCAAATATTTTCCTAAGGATCTTATTTTCAAATAAGATGAATATGATAACTTCAAATTAAAGCAATGTTTTTTGAGGAGACAACACTGTTATGCACCTTGTTTGCCTCCCTCCCCCCGGAAAAACTACCTTGCTTGCCCCTCTTTGGAAAAAATCCTGCAGACGTCCATGAACCTTTAGTATCGACTTCGGACTATAAAGCATTGATTCTTCAATGTATAGAGCGGCAATATACCGCGACAGCCTCTTACAGAGTATTTGCCAGGAAATATCAACACGAGAACAGGGATAGGAATTCCTCTTATTTTAGATTTTCTCAAACTAATTTCAAGTATCTGGTGAAAATTCTTTCTATTTAGTATGCAAATAAAGGTTTTAAATTTGAATGGGCGTATTAATTTTCTGGGTTTTTCCAGAGACGATATGAAGCACTGCGGATACGAAGGGCGAACTCAACAAAGTGCATTGTGAGGGAAATGCGTTTCAAGTTGTCAGGCACAATTCGAGCTCCACAAAAACTTGGTAACTGTAGATCGGAATGTTTCATGCGTGATTTTCAAAGATTTTATGGAGTTTGCACTGTGCCTGGCAACTTGAAACGCATTTCCATCACAATGTACTTTGTTGAGTTCGCCCTTCGTATCCGCAATGCCTCATATTTTCAATTACTTTGAAGCATTTTGGACCATTTTTTATTTTTATAAGCAACTGCATTAATTGATAGAATGATCTTAAACATGAAACTAATTGTTTTTTCCAATGATTGACTGTTTTCTTTGCCTTTCATTACGCTAGGTCACTCAGCCGCTATCTTTGTTGTGAGCCTAGATTAAGTGTGATTGGAGCTTATCCTATATGCTTTCTTCATACAACATGGCTGTCGGCTACATGTTTGACATCTTAACACAACTTCTTTGAAACATCGCTCATGAAATGTATTTCACCTATCGTCCTACGGGAATCAGAGGAACGTAACTACAAAAATTCTGTTTTCAGTTTCGTTAAAAAAAAATCCTCTGAAGAGTATTTGGAGAAAATCGACATTTTCCACTTCTAATTCTTATCTGTAAGGCGGAGTCACGTTTAAGAGTCATATTCCTAAGAATACATTATTTCCTCTCCTATTAATTTGATAAATTAGAGTTAAGTCGCTCTGGTTCTCACACACGCTATCAGCCCCTATTTTCCAAAATTTGGCACGTTAGGTATTACGCCAGATGTGTCATTTGGGTATGATGCATTTTTGTTATATGCCTGTGGAGATTCGAACAGTGTTCTCGGCTTGCGAGCCAGGTTATATCGGCGTCAGCGTCCAACGTTTGGAGCGCATACATTGCTCTAAGCAGGATGCTCTCTACCTTATGATGGGACACTTTTTTACCCATGAAAGTTATTGTCCGTGGCCTGCAAGCAAAGTTCTTGCAACAAACTGCCTCGAGAGAATTATGCGTAGGCTATGTGTGACTTTTCTGTTTCTCAGACCACGTGTGACTACCTACAAATTATGTGAAACAATAACATAAACAACTTCCCATGTGAGTATGAGAAAACACTTGCATTCTAGCCGGGTTCGATTCCTGTGATTCGAATTCCACTTTGAACTGTAGGCCCACTCCCAATTAGCCTATCTGTGCATACAAGTGAACTTAAAACAAGACAAACTTTCATTCTAACCTCAGTCACTTATGGGAGCTGCTTAGAAGTAGTAGTGTTGACTGCCATGACTAAAATTTCTGGATCCAAGTTCACTTCCTCTCAACGATTTTATTTGTTGTTTTAAGTCCCCTTTATGCACAGTAAGGCTAATCGGGACTGGACCTACAATTTAAAGTGGGATCCGAACCACTTGTGCCTCCACCGGGTATCGAACCCGGGACCCCTCTCTCGACGATTTGACTGAGTCTGCACTCCTGCGCTACACTCCGCTGTCTATGCAATGTAGTTTTAAAAGTTGTTAACTGAGGTATCCTAGTCACTAATTCCACCGCTGCCACCAGTTAGTCAAGGTATGACTGACCCATCATCAGCCAGGCTCGGGCGAAATGCAACTCATTAAACCGTCGCGGACGAACTGTGGCATTTTTCTAGGAATTTCGCTTTCGGACCAAACGCTACTGAACGTACAGCAGTCCCAGTGCCTGCTCCAAGTTGCACTGCTGCTTTCGGAGCCCTTGGTTTGGGAAGGGGATGGGGGTGAGGAAAGGGTCTTTATTTTTCATACTGAAGCTCGTTCATTTCGTTCTCCTATTTCTCTTGGTTGAATTTTCTGAGATACGGAATCTACCTCATTTTCCTTTTCATTTTGTTTTATTGCGTCACCCACGGTACTCTTACATGTACTTAACATTTTTAATTTCCCTGTACCTGCACCCTTTGGTTAGGTAAAAATAAATAGCTGCAGTTCGTCAAATGTTGTATTTTTGTTTTTGTTACCCATTTTTCTCGTACTTCAGTCAAGGGCAATGGAGCTACTGGTAACAGACGTAGTTAGGAAATAGCATGAATTGTTTCTTCCCCGCACTGTAGTTGACCGATAAAAGAACTATGTAAAGTCTCGTTTCTATTACCACAAATTTTACCGCGCAACATGACACGCGGCATGCGACGCTGCATGTGCCAAGCATTTGTTGAAATGGAAACTGTCTGCAACATGCCGCGGCGCAAGTGCCGGGGACAAAATTGCCCCAAACGATTAAGACGCACAACGTGCGCGGCGGACAATGGAAACAGCCTGCAGCAAGTTCCTGGGGCATACGAACTAGAGTAGAAACAGACGACGCGACTACAATCTGTGGTCCAACAAGATTTAATAACAATGCAAAATCACTTGCAGTCATTCTTACAAAGTTTTCGTATCCACTTTGAAGACGTAAGTCTCTCATCAACGAGTTAATTTTTTGCTAGAAAACTTCTAATCCACCATCTAGGTTGTTTTCGCCTCTTTTTTTAGAAATTCATGATACGCGCCTGCCATAACCAACAAACCCGCCATAGCTTTATTGTTCATCTTTACCCAAGTTAAATCACCACCAAATTATTACAATACAAGAGAAGGAACACTGACTACTCTAAAGCACTGCACAACGCTACACTGCGATCCTGCACTCCAGTGTTGTTGCGGACGTATTTTGAAGAAGTAGTTTTGAATTGGAAGCAGTACGAGTACACTAAATGACGCGCAACATGCGCCGGCACATGTTGCACGTCATGAGTCTGGAACTTGTCTGAATGGAAACGTAGCTTAACAGAAACAGAAGGCTTTCACGATTTGTCTGAATATTAAAGTGATCTCTTCTTTCACACCAAAACATAAATAACTATTCTCAGATTTGAAACCGTAACAGGGGTGTAAGGGGTGACCTTCCACGTAGTACACCCAATCGTCAACTTCATTCCACGTAGTACACCCTGGACTGCTCTTTGCAGACTAACGAGGCTCTGGCGACTGACCCTATGGCCAGTATAATTCTGTGTGTTCTGTTTTTTGTCATGTGTGCTGAGTGCCCCTTTAGAGCCTCAGCTTTTAACCTAAGTCAGAATATTTTAATATTTCAGTTATTCGATATTACAGTTACGTTATTTGTTATGGTAAGGGGCTGGACCCCGTATAACGTGGCGGTTGCAAAATAGCCTAAGTGCTGACGCACCCAAAATTAAAAAAGAAAAAAATGTAACAGGGAATATAGCTTTAATAAATGCCTATAAATATTTCACTATCGTTTATATTTATGTACATGTTGTTAATTTCGAAATATTGGGAAGAAATGCAGCAAAATGCTACATATTCGATTACTAATTTGAGCCACTATACATGTTATGTTTTTATTTCATGAACAATGCGACACCACAGGTCCCGAGTTCAGATCCCAGCCTGTGTATTGTTTTCATTATTTTCTTCGTGATGTCCTTTCATCAATTTTGTCATTGCATCACCCATCCTCGTCTTCGCGATTAGCCAAAAGTGGCAGAAAACCAAAGTTAAATATAACAAATCAAATCAAACATTACTTGCAAGACAAGAATGGATAGGTTATTTTGAAGCTTCTGTTATTAAAAGCAAATTGTGTGTAGATTTCCTAGACAGAAGTTTCAAACACAGAAAGTGATTGATTGGATAAGGGCTGTGGATTCCTACTCGAGCAGAAAATATATATGTTTCAATTTATTACTTACAACAATAGCAAACTGATTTCCCGCTAAATCAAAGAAAACTTGCATTCACAGTTACAAATTGACGTGTTGAATGACCTTAACTACAGATTTCTCTCACTCCAATTCTGATTAATCGAACAGCACACCACAACGTGGGTCATTAAATATTTCCAACTTACTCTCGAGTTCCTCAACTAAAAATAAATTGACTGCGAGACAAAAACTCCTCTCCGATAACACATTATATGCAGAGTATACGTAAGTTGAAATTCCATCATAATAATTTGAATTCTTCAAGTAGTAGCTACAAATATAATTTTTCATGCATATTTTCTTAGCAGAATATGAAGTTTCTCACTTCAGAAGGATAACATATACACAGTATTTCACAAGCGTTTTTAGTTCGAGCTAGTCGTAGGCCTAATATGAATATAAACGTGACTTCATTACTTACTTTAAAAAAGTGCCAGGCAATCAAAATTCGAGGGTATGCCTGAAATTATTTGTAGTATCTCATGTGTCAAGGGGGCTTTATAAGTAGTAGTAGTAGAAACGTAATTATACTGCATGTTGCAACTGAAACCGTAGCCTCGAAGACCGAAGTCGTTGAGTGGTCCACTCATACACTCGGTACCAAACATTCCAAGTTCGAGTAGACACCTGGGCATGGCTTTTTTTTTTTTTGTAAGCATCCCTTCATAGATTTAATATGATCATCATTCATCTTCATCGTCGCGATTATCTACAAGTGGCAGAAAAGCGATATAAAACAAGAATAATACAAAAGTATAACAAACAAAAGAGGATAAAAGGATGAACTGAGTTAATGATAGGAAGTTTTATGAAATTACTGTTTCTTGAAGAATCCTGTCCTTTGTTACGATTGTATTTCGCAGTCACACGTTGCTCAATGTTCACGTCGACTGTCGTCCTTACGTACTTGAAAATTACTTTCATGTCTGCCTATGCTCTTCTTTCAAACGTGGTAGGTGGGCGCTCTGTCTGTTTCTACACCAAAAAGTTTAATGAACCTCCTGTCCAAGAAGACAAGAATTACTGAAAGTAATTTTCAAAATTGTAAGCGGATGAGGGCCCTTGTAAATGATAAAATATACTGTCCTTTTATTCGCTTAGTTTTGAGAATCACTTCCCATACAATTCTTGCCTTCTTGAGAGTCCAATGGCCCTGTCTAGCCACAAACCAGTTGCACAAACGCGGTTTCGTTTGTTTCGTACAACAATTCCATCTAACGTTTCGTTTCTACGTAGTTTCTACTTGCTAAAAGTGCCTTTCATATCGCCCCAGGGCGTTGTCTACTCGGCTGCTTCGTGACCGAAGGTCACGTGTACAAAGTTTGAGGATTCACATTTTCCGATTTTGCGTGGTGCTGCTGCTGCTACGAGCGAACACAAGGGAAAAAACCTTGGACGAAAAGTCCCCGCACAGCTCTTCTACTCTTCAGCTCGGCCCATAAGGAAGAACGGTCAACTCTCCCCCTCCCCTCCACGTGGTAGTAGTACAGTGCACAGGAGTTGCGGGTCTGCACAGGTTTCTTTCCTTGTGGTTCAGTTCGCCTTATCAAGGTCGTGCAGCAAATAATTATTTTTCGTCTTCCGATAGGAAAAAGCTTGCCTCTCGCTTACGTGGATGAACGCGTAGCACAGATGATTCCTTGGTTGGTCCTTTATGTTTCGTCCTTCAGCAATTTAATCTAAGCATGAATCATTCTCATCGCCAAACATACTGTATTTTTTAATTGATGTAACACATGTAAACTGAAAAAGAGAGAGAGAGAGAGAGAGAGAGAGAGAGAAAGATATACATAAACGTTTTCTTACAACAAACGTTTGTTTTCTATCGTATAAAGTGAACGCACATGTTAAAATTCATCTTGCATACATAATCAAATTAGAACAAATCCACGTAAAGTGATTTAGTATGCAGAAAATAAATATATTTGTGATAAATACATAGTTAATCAGTAAATTCCAATAACCAGAACTTCTGTCACGCTGAATCTTGTTTACGGATGTTTTCAAACGTTTTGTTTTACAATTTCATTTTTTCACTGACATCCAAAACGAAAATACGTATTATAATTTAATGACTTTCAAAATGTCAAATGCTGTAATGTTAGTATGCTGCCGATCATAATTGTGAGGCTTCTTCGAAAACGCCTTCGATAACGGTATTTACTATTCGTAACGGATATGTGTATCACTTTTTTGAAACAGACTTTTGTGAAGGGAAAGAACTGTAACGTTACAAAAGTAACGAGCACAATTATACGAGAGGCCTATGTTATTCTCTCCGGAACACGGCATCGGACACGTTATTGCACATCGGAACGTCTGTATGATACCAGCTATAAATAACGTTGTTGCTTTGAAGCAAAGAGTGTAACGTTTTTACAATCGTGACCTCAATTAAGTTACTGGTTAATTGTAACGTTACTATCACTTTCCACACACACTAAAGTTACTAGTCAATCGTGACGAACTTGTTTCTTACCCTGTAACGTTACTGGTTGCCGGCAATGGATGTAACGTTAAAGCGTCACCTAACGACCTACTGATTTACAGTTCAGTTATGGTTCGGTACCGTTATGCACACCTGTAACGTAATGTTCATATACCTGAGGTAACGTTTCTGTTCACGAAAAAAGTTATTCAGTTTCTGGTTGTAACGTAACGGAAACCGTAATTGAAAATACCGTTCCATTTCGTTACGTTACGACTCCCTGGTCAGTAGCACCAACGGAGCCTCTAATAAAGTGTTCCTAACGTTATAGGAAATTTGACGACAAGAAAAGCCTGTTAATATTTGCGGAATTGTAGTTCTTTTAAAATACCGTAATTAACATAATTCCATTGTTTTGAAAATGCTAATGTACTGGTTTCAGAAGTGTACGGTTTGTAGACATTAACAGATGTTAGATACAGATGGGGGACAAAATAATACGAACAACTGTGAAATTAGAGAAAATCTTTATTAATATGGGGTTGGACCACCCTGTGACTGAAGTACACATTCCATGTGACGTGGGATGGACGCATAGAGGTCATGCACAATGTTTAAGGGAAAATGGAGCCATTCTTCCTCCAGAGCAGTCTTCAATTCCGAAAGTGTGGCTGGAGGCGGACTTCGGCACGCAGCTTGGACTCCAAATATCCTCACAAATGTTTTATAATGTTCAAGTCAGGAGACTGTGGGGGCCATTCAAGATGTCCTACTTCATCGTCATGTTCTTCGAACCATGTTTGGACAGACCCAGCAGTGTGGATAGGAGCGTTGTTGTCTTGAAAAAGCGGCTGCTCCCCAGGAAATAAAGTCTGGGCAAAAAGATGGAGATGATCCCCCCAGAATGCTCCGATAGTGATTGGTGTTGATCTTCCCATGCAGAAAAACAAGTGGTCCCACACCGTGCCAAGATATCGCACCCCATACCATAATGGACCCACCTCCATGCTTCACAGTCGGCAAGAGGCAGTCAGGATGAAATGCATCTCGGGGCATTCTCCACACATAAACGCGCCCGGTGGTCTGAAATAACGTGAATGTTGATTCAACAGACCAGATGACTTGTTGCCACTGCTGCGGGGACCAACTTTTGTGAGCTCTGCACGATTAGCGTCGCTTGACAGCATTACGTGATGTCACCAACGGCTTACGAATTGCCACTCTGCCATGAATGTTTGCAGCATGGAGTTCCCTTTTGACAGTTTTGGTTGAAATGGGGTCCTGGAGATGCCTGTTCATTTCAGATGTTATCTCGGATAACGATTGCTTGTGCTTTCGGGCCACTATGCGCTTCAACACCCTCCTATCCTGAGCAGCAAGCTTTGTCTTTCGTCCACTGTTGTGCTTTGAAGACGCCATCTTACCTTGTGTTGTGTATGCTGTCATAACGGCTGATACTGTGCTCCTTGCACACCCAACAAGCTTTGAGGTTTCAGTCACCGTGGCTCCAGGTGAACGTGCTCCAACAATCATGCCTCTTTGGAACTCTGTCAGGTCTGACATTGCAGCGTCTCTTGAGAGCGTACGATAGACGAATGCACCACCAATGACTGCTGTTGGCAAACTAATACCTTCCCCTTCACAGCCACTAGGTGGCAGACTTCAGTGCCAGGTGGTGCTGCTGTACTGCCGGTGTGAAATGTGGCATACTTTTTCACAGGTGTTCGTATTATTTTGTCCCCCATCTGTAAAATGAAAGTGTTCGTTACATAGACAATAAATAGGCAGGCATCAACTTAGAGCCCAAGGATGGTACAATTTTAGTAGTTATAACTTGTTTCTATTTACTTATCATTAATAAACATATATAAATTATAACCAATAAAAAATTCTCCCTAAATTATTTGGACGTAAATATTGGCTTGATGTACAGGCAATTAAAATGTGACACCTAGATCCTAAAATACTACGTAGGACCCCTTAAAGGCATTATGCGTGTTGCCTAACTCAACGGCGGTGGTAGACGTTGACATTGAAAATTTGCTATTAAAATCCTCTTCTCGCCATTGAGTTAGGCAACACACATAACGGCTTGCAGGGAAGCTAGCAGTTAAGGATCCGGTGTGCCATTTTTATTACCGGTGACTGTACATTAAGTATGTTAACAATAACAATATTATTATTACATTTAACTTTCATTAGGGATTTATTTTTAAATACGACTTTTGTGTGCGTGTGTGTGTGTGTGTGTGTTATCAATGTAACCATCAAAACCCTTTTTAACCACTGTAGTGTTTTCATCAATTTTAAGATGGTGTTTCTTTTTAGATTACACAATTAGTACAAAATGTTTACTAAGTCACTGGGATGTGTTCGGATCATTAAAGCTTCCCAAGGTTCGTTGTATTACTGATGGATGGTAAGACGACCGTACATTCACTAGCCACTTCACGTTTATCATGTCATCACATATGTGTGCTTCAAGGCAGAGGCGAACTGCGGAGGAGAATGAGAGCGACCCTCGACTCCATTGACGTCTAAATCTCTAAAACTAAATCTGCAATAAGAGAAAAGGGCGATTGCTGCCCACTTCACGTCTAAAATTAAGCTAGACGTGTAAAACTACCAATAAATATTCGACGAACATAGCAGAAGCCAGTTAAAGAAGACACGGCCAAAATAAATACTTTAATCCGCTCATATCCAGGAGTTGCTTGTCACTGACGGGGTAGGGGCCTCCAAGTTGGTCGATCGTTATGTAGCGCAAATTATTTACAAAAGTGTTAACTGTGAAATTGCTAATCTTGTAAATTGAAAATGAACCTCAAGAGAACGAAGGATGTTTCTGAAAGAACCATAAAATGAAAATAATAATAATAACATACATGAACGTGAAACTCGAGGCAAAACTATAGTCATCTGACATTACTTGACCTATCACTCTTCCGTAAAATTATTATAACAGTTATAAATTTGCACATTATATTTTTAGGATGTTCGGAAAATGAAATTTTACAACAGGTAGTTATTAATGTTTATTATCTTAAAAGGAAACATTATAGGAATGATATACATGTTAGATCGTCAACGTTCAACATTAATTCGCAATTTGTGACTTAGAACAGTATAGTCGTCACAGTTCTCATAGCTGAAACAATGTCAATGTCCCCCCCCCCTCTCTCTCTCTCAAAGCCATACTTCAATTATTAAGACTGTGTGTGGCATGCAATCGAGTACAGTTTAAACTGGCTCAAACGTGCCCTTCAAGGTTGTATTTCAATATAAGCACATATACACACACACCGGTTACCCACATTCTCCATTACACGCTAATCGCACACATCCTTAGAGGAAGACTAATTTCCAGGTAGTATATTTGAAACTAAGTACCAAGCAAACACT
Organism: Lepisma saccharinum; assembly: GCF_977018435.1. Classification (NCBI taxonomy): domain Eukaryota; kingdom Metazoa; phylum Arthropoda; class Insecta; order Zygentoma; family Lepismatidae; genus Lepisma; species Lepisma saccharinum. The sequence continues at coordinate 70,886,772 of NC_139232.1, forward strand.
CCGTGGAAGACAAGAGTAAAGTTCTCTGTTCAACCATAACATTGTTTGCCTGCCCTATCGCAACATCTGGTTGCTCAGGCTGGGCAAACTGAAATTCTGTTTTCAGACCAAAAGTCATTTCCTGTGACGGGAGATAAGTCGCTCCAGTATGTGTGCTTTACTTTCAACGTGTTTATTTGGTCATAACATCTCTAGGTTAAACGAGATAGGTGGTGGATAATTATAAAACAGTTGCAATAAAATATGGACATATAACAGAGGCTTTTACCTGAACAGAACACCTGTATAACTGTTCGGACAGTTCTTAATAAAACTTCAAAGTAAAATATGAGGTGTTGGCGACCAAAATGGCAATTTAGCGTTTAAATTATGGAGTCCGTCATTAAAAGATGGTTGACAAGACCGAGCAACGGACTATCGGGGATATTTCGTAATGTATGCAGTAACGATGTCAGAAAAAATTAGCAGAAATGGCTTTTTGAGGGGAGCCATATTTAACATGACCAAAAAAATTGACCTACAGTTTAAAGTTGGATCCGAAACAGTATGTGCCTCCACCGAGCATCGAACCCGGGACCCCTTGTTTACCATGCGACAACGTTACCACTACGTCCGCGGGGAGTTCAGCTAGGCACGCCTTCAGCTGTTAAACGGAAAACCTTTCTGCAGAGACACCCTGCCGGATCTACAAGCCGCAAAAATCCGCAGTGCGAGGGGGGGGGGATAAGTACGCATTTAGGGGGCCCTCAGCCATTGGCACAGTAGAGGGTTCGTACATGCGTTTGAAAAAATAAACTTAGTTACTCAGGGGTACAGAAACGAATACAATATATAAAGGTAAAGTTCGCTGTGCATACAGCACCGTGCCATGAAGGCACATTTAGGTTATGTGGGTCCCACATATTTTCGATGTAGGCCATGCGGCCGCCTTTACCCCCCCCGGGTACCATTTGATTTGAGGCTGGGTAGGCCCTACAGCCGCTTTATGCGGGGACAAAGCCGGAAAAATTCCGACCTTAGATACCTTAGATCACCCACCCTGGGTTTTTCCCGCGTGGCAGTCAGACTAGAATTTCACGAGAAATGCAGTGGTGAAGGTTGCTTCAACTTATCTTTAATCAGGAAAAATTTACGACTGCACGATTGTAACAAATGTATCATTTTCCAGGTGAGAAAACAGTGTAATATATATTACACCACCCCCTTCCCATTTAAAAAAATTGAGTTGAATTCAATATGGCGGCCACCAATATGGTGGACGTCCGCTTGAAACACACCAACGTGGTTCCCTCTAAGCCTATAACCTGTTTCTATCATGACCAATTGTACCCAGCCTAACTCCATGATCAAGAATTACACACACATACATTATTTGTGTGTCTGTGTAAAGGTAGGTAGTTAGAGGGGGCCTTTGCTAATTTCTTGCGGGGGGGCGGCAGGATTTGTAGATCCGGCACTGCCTAAGAATCAAACTTGTAATACTTATAAATATCCGAGCTGGTTATTTACTTTTGTCTGAACTGAGGAATACAAAACCATCATTGGTATTAACATGTTTGAAAAGCTTCTACCATGAGCTGTTAGTCCACTCGATGATTCGAAAGTTCATTTTCATTGTACTACGTAACTTCTGTAGCTTCTTTAGGACCGCCCTTTTTGGCCGCAAAGAAGGGGGGGGGGAAACACAGTGATAGAGATGGAGCATATAAGCTCGTTATCTGCCCTAAAGTAGTTAAATGGGCCTATTCCGAGGGCTAAGGGAAAGCTGCACCCGCTTCCCACGTGCGGCCCCATCCGATCATAATCACCAATTCGATCGATGAAAGGTGCGTGAAATGCCAATTTTTCCTCCCTACAAAAGGCTCCTCCGTCCGCGCTTCCGACTTTTGTAGAAGGCTCTCGGCAGCGAGAAACTACACATTAGCGCATTTCCGCAGGTCGATGGGCCCCGAAAAGGGTTCATCTATCATTGCCAAAGAAGACAAATGGTTTCGTTCTCAATTCTTTCCTGGAGGCAGTTTGAGTGTCTACTACAGAAGATGGTTCCTTGACGAATGCTGTATCCAGTCAGTTCAAGGTATATTACAACTTGTGCATTCGTAATGTTATCTCTGTAACGGAGGTTCAGTAAGCTCGCAAACAGGGAATTATCTCTGTTGTGTAAGGGCGCTTTTAGGAGAGGAGGGATAAAGATGAATTTAGAACCAAAACGACCATAAATTGGCACTTTGTGAAGAAAAAAAATAGGACAGTGTTGGCGGCTGAGAATCAAAGTTCTTTAGTAAATAATCATCGACGCTGTTTTCATGGGATGGAAAACTTATCGAATCTCTTTCCCGAAAGTTGAGCCCCAGGTTTGACTCTACTCCCTGGTTTGATTCTACTAGCTCAAAATTAGGCCCCAAGTCTGATTCTGACCCCTAAAAATTAGGCCCAGTTTCATTCTGCCCCCTCAAAATTAGGTCCCAAGTTACGCCCATGCTGTCAATATAATGATCGAACAATGAACAACCATGGTTCTTCTGTACCGTGAAGAAATAAAATTATGAATAAAATGTGTTAAACACATTCGGTAAGCAAAAAAAAAGAATTAAATTCTCCATGATTTAGCGTGGTTAGTCAAAATAGGGTTTAAATAATTACACATTTTAATACTTCAATTGTTAAATTTAAGTAACAGTTAAAATTATAATTTTATTAATTAAATAAGAATGACAGAAGACTTGTCCCTTCTACCCAATACCTTGGGTACGATACGGTACTACAGTAACAATATGCGTGATCTTCACCAAAACATTATTGATCAATATACGAGTATTTAGTAAATGTGAAGTCACAAGTAACTGTGTGCCGACCTCCGTGGCGGGGTGGTTAGCACTGCGCGCTACGACGCCAGGGGGCATGGGTGTTCATTGTGTGTATCCATTCATCAATTTCATCACTCATCTTCAGTAACGCACACAAGTCGTTACAATAACTTTACGTGTTGAAAACAAATCTTTAAAAGATTTCTGATGTTTTATTTTGTTTCAATTCAAGTTCTGCGAGGCTTGTAAAACTTATTTTAATATGTTCATGTGTTGCAAACTATATGCTTAATGGTATTAAGCCATGCGAGGCCTATTTATTTCATTGTAAACTTGTAATAATTGTATTGAATGTTTGGTTAGCACACATTTATATTCAGTACGGTTGTTGCTGCAGGTTTGTGATTTGACCCGAGAACGTTGCATCATCTTCAGTCAAGATTCACTACAAAAATAATACACAAAAAAACATAACCCACGTAAATCCACATACAATCTTAAAATTTCTGTTTAAATTTGCAATTTTCTACTTTAATCTTCCCCACAATGATTTATTTACTTTCCTTTTGAAGTTTCCGATTTGTATGTGAAAACGTTCGGTACACGTTTGAAACTGTTGGGGAAGCACATTGGTGGTTCGGATCCCATTTTAAACGTGTATAGGTCAATCCTTACACACCTTTTGGACTTCGAACAAAACGTGTTACGTACAAAAGCTAGTTTAATTACAAAGCTCCCTGTCTGTTGGAGGAGGTAGGGGACTAGCTGCCAGGGGATGGTTGCGCGAAGTACTTCATTCACACATTGTTGAAACATGCTTCTTCCCACCACGTCAGTCTTCCCCCACCCCTTGTTTTTGTATTCACAAACCGGAGCGGGAGGACGACAAAAAAAGTGAAGACGGGTCGGAAATTCCGGACGGGGAGCTCCAAACTGTTCGGAGGCTGTCGAAGCAATGACACGGAACGATCTGATCGTGAGGAGGAATTAATTTTCTGTTTTGAAAGCTACGCCTGGTGCCTTGTTATGCACAGTTGTTGTGCTACTGTTTGCCCCATTGCCCGTCTGGCGCTGCTGTCAATCTCGGGGGGACTGTAGCATCCGATTTCTCTCACGGATGAAGACGAGACAGCGTCGCCACAGAATAAAAACAGCCCAGTATTTTACTTCACACAAAAAATAAACTTTGTAGTTTATCGACAGTACAATGTAAATAATAATTGATGTAATAATGCACACTTTAAAATATTCAATAAACAAGACACTCTGCAAGGATATAAATTAATTTTTCATCACAGAATAGAAAATGAATTGTACGTTATTTTGTGTGCTTATATGCATGTGTAATTATAGTTCTCCACGTTCCTTTGAAACTTGACACAGCATTATTACTTTGTATGATTAAAGTGACAATGATGTTTAACTGGACTTTTATGCATAGAGTCAAGTTTAAATGAAGGGAAAATTCGACATATCATTTATGTACAAACCATAAAAATTTTCAGACCACTATATACTCCACTACCACTGTAATAGCTAAAAGAAAACTGACCAGACCTAACTTAAACACGTTTCATATTGCTGTGATCTACAGAGTCGTTTTATGTAAACATTGCTATACATTCCGGAACTCGAACCCGAGTCTCCCACGTGGCAGCAGATGCCACGGACTGAACCTGCCGTATTCTTGTACAGTGGGAACCACTAGTATTGGTCGGCAAATTGTCCATGACTATATTCATTACCTCTTACATCCTATGTGTTTTTAAGCGATAGATTTTTATATGTATGCTGGTGCAGAAGTTGTCAACAGCTTGCTTTGAGTTTTCCTTTAATTCTTGAAGCTCCTATTGGGTCAAATATAGTGCACGAACATGGTGATGGACAATTTGCACGGTAATACTCATGGATCCCACAGGACGAATGTATACAAGTTGGCCACTGCATCGGTGAAGTTCAAGTTGAACATGTCCCCCTTCTGTACAGCACGTCGTTTATTCCTTTCTAACAGGTAGTAACATTCTCAGTCCTTTTGAGTTTTTATCGCTTGATAGCGGCGTAAAGAAGAAAAAAACAACATGTAAGACACTGTAGGCACGGTACACTTGCACCCTCTCGTCCGCATGCAGTATTTATGCAACGGTGACTTCATGGAGAGGAACGGTCGACGGCGCATTTGCTATTTATATTCCTCCAAGGTTGGATAATAAAGCTGCTGATGGCACATCATCCACTCTGAAAAACCTCTCCCCCCTCCGGCAATTTGCTAGTAAAGCGTTCCCGTCTCCATGGCGACAACACAAGAACTGTTTCTTCTCGAGAGGAAAGCTCAGATTGTTAGTGGACAAATGGTCCGTGTCCATTCCTTCCTCTTCCCCCCGCTCGTCACAGTAGACCATTATTTCCCCTCGTTTCTTCAGGTTCAAGTGTGATGACGCAAAATCTCCACCAGTCCCGTCTGCTTTCGAGCCGCATTCGGAAGCAGTGCAAGGGCAATTATCTTCAGTCGATTTCCTCCACAAAACTCTGCTTCATTGTCAACAGCATGTTCACCTTAGAAAGGTTTTGCAATGCAAAATACACCGTGTCCCAAAAAGGTACTTTACAACTTTCATGTCATACAGCACAACTTGTAATTGACAGAGGAATATAATTGGTTGTAGATGATTCACCAGCGCCTAAAGATTTTTTTCTGTCAGGTTTTGAATTAGATGGCGCACCATCACACCGGGCCTTAGACGTGAGAGATGTCCCGGACAGGGCATTTCCAGCACGTTGGATTGGGAAAAGATGGTACAATTTCCTGGCCTCCTAGATCCCTTGACATTACATCCCGACTTCTTTTTGTGGGGCTATGTCAAATACTCCAGAATCACGTAGACGTTGCAGATATGAAATTACTACATAAACTCATAAATGGAAACCTAAGATGTAGCATCCCACTCCATGAACTCTCCCTCAGAGTGCCCAGACATAAAACACGGAGCAAGGAGACTTTCCACATTGCAACTCCCAGACTCTCACTCATGCAACGTTCATTATTCCATAGACTACCGAACCAATTCAATATCATCTCAAACCAAGTAGATATATTCAGTTCATATTCGTCTTTTATCACCAACTTAGAAAAAAATTGTACATAAGTAATGCATTGAGAAAATAATCTGTTTACCTTGGTACTGTCTTGGCTTGTTTATATTAATATTTTGTTTATTTTATATTATTTTATCTTGTTTTGTGTGTTCCTTTTTAACACTAGCGTACTGTTTTACTGTTGTCTCTTTCCAGTTTAAACTGGCTTCTGCTGTACTGGAAACTTCAATAAATAAATACAAAGTGTACAGCACTCCCGAATAAGAGCTGCAATTGCCATAGATAACAGGAATATGCTAAGGTGCGTATGGACAGAGTTGTAAATTCGATTACATGTTGTACGCGCCGCTAGAGTTGCGCATGTTGATATGGAGTAATGCACAATAAAACTTCATGCGTGTGTACATCAAATGGGACATAGTATGTTTCATTATGTCAATTGCAAGTTGTGCTGTATGACACGAAAGTTGTAAAGTACCTTTAGGGATACCCTGAAGAACAAGAGAACTGAAAAATAACTGGCACAGACAATATAAATTTGCTTCTTCTACTACAAAATACCAAGAAGTATCTCAGAACCATAAAAAGAAGACATTGAAGATTTCGATATTGCAGCTGGAGCGAGTATGCAACAACCGCACGGGTGGTGGAACATACATGGATATATACAGAAAATAACAGGGCTTTAATAGATTGGAAGCTTCAAAATTATAGCACTGAAACGCTAAAAAGAAGTAATATTTTCTCTCTTGTCGGCAGTGCTCGTTGTAGAAATTCCTCGGTGGGAGATGCTTGGTCGTGTTCGGGGATAGGCGGAAAATGTTTCTATGTTCAACATGGAGACAGTGAAGCAGGTACGGGAGGGGAACTTACGCTAATTACCCCAGTGGGGGGATAGGCTTTAAGCAAATTTTCTTAAAAGGGGGATGCCATCGCCCCGCTCCACTGGTGTACATCGTAGCCAAGGTCCGTCGAATCAGTCTCCCTCCCTGACTGGGCGGGGTGGGGGAAACTCTTCACGGACCTTGGATCGTAACCACATTCGCGAGCACGATATGTACAGTCACCTGCAATAAAAATGGGATACGTGTATTCTGAAATAGTCGCTTTCCTGCATGGCGTTTCCTCTGCAGCAATAAACCATCGCCTTAGAGTTAGGCAACACGCATAACGTCATGGAGGGAAGCGAGTATTTCAGGATACAGGTGTCCTATTTTTATTGCGGAAAACTGTACGCGCCAACTTGGTGGCCGAGTGGGTTGAGCGGTCGTATCATGAGTTCAAGCGTATCGAGAGTTCATGGTTTGAGCAGTGGCTTGACTTCATTTTTGTTACTTAGCGTCGCTTTTCTGCCACTTTTGGAGGTAATTTGAACAGACTTTTACAAAATGCTAGGGGAAAGAAAGAGAACATAACGGAAGACTAAGATGAAAGGAGGCTGCAGGAACCTGCTTACGATCAGAATCATTCAAAAAAACAATCGTCACATCATATATAATATAAAGAGGTAGACGGAATGGGTTAGGCTTTGATTTACACTGATAAGCAGAAGATCGTTAAGGTTATACAATACTAGTGCCCAAAGCAGCAGGAAACCAGAAGAGAATGATATTTTTTACCTCCCGCGATCACCAAACCTGGGCGAGAGGATTGGGAGTCTTCAATGGACCGCCTCCACTCCTTCCGGTGAATGATGCTCCCGCAGAGGACAAAAGAAATGTCTATCGTGCTGTCCGTTATCTCGTTCAACGACCCACGAAAAGAGGCGATATTTTCAAAGAACAAAATCTTCCGATGACGTCAATTGCGGGTAATTACGATCCGAACAAAAGAAGCACGAATTCTCGAGAGGTAAGTTATTTGGCAACTCTGACTTGTGCTTGATGCCTTTGTGCGTTCCGTGCGATGGTCGGGAAACGGCGCCCTAATGCAAGGATGACAGAAATGGCCAAAAAAAAGGTTAGGGATGCGCCGACGGAACCCGAGCCCGCCGACGCTTCCGTCAGTGACGTCACAGAGCAGGTGGCCGCCTTGTTTTCGAAGTCGGGCGTTTACGTGAGACGAGGGCGTGTCTGGGTCTAATTGTGGAGCTGCGGTTTCCCGTGCGAACGTGATAGTCGTTATTTGGAAAAAGAGGGGGACATTCTGCGGAAATTAATATTGCTTGTTCCCCTGTGGGGAATGCTTCATCAGGCCTAATCAAATTGATTTCGAAAAATAACAAAGAGTGATTCCTCCCCACGCAGGAAGGCGGCAGATTCTAAAGCAGAACTACTACCACACCGAACACATTTAGAACACCTGCTGTTTGGCAAACAGTAAAATTTATTTTACGTCTACTTTATGCGTCACGATCTTGAGTTTCTGAAATTTCGATCTTTGGTTTCTGAACCTTCGATCTTGGATTTCTGAACCTTTGATCTTGGGTTTCTGAACTTCCGATCTTGGGTTTCTGATCCTCCGATGTTTGGTTCCTGAACCTACGATCTTGGGTCTCCTACCGTAAGATTTCTCAAACTTCGACCTTAAGATATCTCAACCTTCGATCTTAAGTTTTCTCAAACTTCGATCTTGAGTTTTCTCAAACTTCGATCTTACGTTTTACAACAAAGAGTAAGGTGAATCAATGGCCTTTGGCCTATCAAACTGACCAGCCGCCACATTTGTACCTCTGGGCGCTGGTGTCGCATGTTCAAGCACTTGAAAGCATACAGTTCGAATATTTTCCTAGGTACCGATATCGTGGCCCTTCGTTTGAAAAAAATAACCTAATATTCTAAACGCGGAACCTGCTTAGAATCTCAGTGTGCATCGCATTTGTTGTTAACTATTATTGGAGTCTATCCTTCGCTCCCTGTCTATTCGTGAGAATCCGTAAGTGCTAAATGTCCCGGAAATGTGGCATTTCGTTACGGGCCATTACTATTCCATTTACTTCAGCCAAGCGAGCTCTGCTAAACGAGTTACACGACTGCGCTGCGGGAGGTATACCTCTCAGGGGCGAGGGAATCGCGTCACTCTTTCCCTCCTGCTTTGAGAAAGGTCGTGAATGTCAGATGTGGACGCTGCCCTTTAGCCTTAAGTGCCTGGGGGAATGGCATTGGGCATTTGCATTGAAGCTACATCCTTCAGTTTTGGCCTGGGGTTACTACTCGTACAATGAAGGGTTTGTTACTATTCTTCGCATATGAAACGTTGTATGCATCAAAATGACTAGCATCATGTTTATTAAACGAAAGCTGTCTGAATTGTGGGCTCGACATTCAAGTCTTAAGTCTCCAGGAACTATTGGGACTGCTTTTATGAGAACGATGACGATGAAACTGATGAAGGCACTTTCAGAAACACCCATGACCAAGCCGGGGTTCCAACCTGGAATCTCGATTGCATGGTGTAGGCAACTCAGGTAGAAGGTTTACTCTATAATTCTTCTTTTTGTTCTATTTCAGAGAGTGGGAGGAGGGCATTAGTAGTGGGAGCAGGTTATCATGTTCGTTGCAGGGACCGGCTTATGCTGAAAACAGGCTGCTCCGTGGTTAAAATTACTAAGAGGCAAATTATCATATTTTGCTTTGAGTTATTAGGAACTTAATTTAGTAGGACCTCCCAGATAGAAGTCGTGGTAACATCGTTGTCTTGTAATCAAGGAGTCCCGGGTTCTATACGCGGTGAAGGCATTGTTCACGATGGTTCTGATCCCACTTTAAACTGTATGTCCAGTCCCGATTGCCTATCGGTGCATAAAGTGGACTTAAAAATTCAAATTAAAAAAACTTAAATTAGCGATATTCACACATCTTGTTAACTCTGTAATATGAGTAGAATCGATATGATGACTGATGTGAACGAATTTCCCCATCGCAGACAATACTGTGTGGCAATTGAGAAAGATCTGTCTGCAAGAACGGGTCTATTTCAAATGAGCCAAAACAGCATTGCAAAAAATAAGACAAATGGAGCATTCTGTCTGTTCTCCCTTTCAGAGACGAATAGTAGTTAATTCCACGACTGATTAATAAGCTGGCGTTGGTATAGCCAGACAGAAATTTCCACTGTTATGGGATCGTTAAAACATCCTAATTTCTGTAATTTGCATTCTCTATGGCATAAATACCAGGTAACAGTAAACATCACGACTGTACAAATGATCTCATTCGTCTACTCCGTTGTCTGTGTTTGTGCTTTTATCACTTTTACAGAAATTTGATAAAATAAAACTATATTATACCTTCTCTCTCTCTCAGACAATTTACCCCTTTCAGGTTTTTCTGAAAATGGGAATACGGACAAAAAAGTGTCTGTGTTCCTCCCGTTCTTATCTCACCTGTCTTGTCTCTCCCATCCTTGTTTTGTCGCGCCTTCCTTGTCCTGACAAGACACTCTGCTGACTCGCATCTTGGTGTGATTACTTTTCTCGGAAGATATTATCTCTTGGATGACACACGATCTCTTTTTCTCTAAGCCTGTCGGCCACCATCGCCAGGGTAGCCAACCGCCACGCCTCACAAATAAACCCCTTATCATATCTAGCAGGTTTCACTCCAGAACTGAACATGTAATGAGGGAAGGTAGAAAATTGGTCAAAAGATAAATGAAAGAAAAAACTCTGCTGGCCTTTTCCACTAATATGTTAATTTGCCTGACTTTCCAAGGTTTTCCAGTATTTCTAGGCCAATGAAAACTCTGTAATAAATTGTAAGAGGAGCGCCACATACAAAGACCACTACCAAAGCCAAGTTTCCAATGAACATAAAGAACTGGGTGCTACTATATATCACGGGTAGATTTTATGGGAGCGATGCCCCATTTGATATCCAAAACTTATAATAAATATTGAATTAAGAATAAAAGGCAATTGTCTCTTCGCACTTTTATTATCGAAATGGATCAATAATGAGCTTACTGGAACACTAGGATAAAACATATAACCCAAGCCCCTCGATTTTTGATTGATTGATTGATTTGGTGTTTTAAGTCCACTTTATGCACAGTAAGGCTAATCGGGACTGGACCTACAGTTTAAAGTGGGATCCGAACCACTATGTGCCTCCGCCGGGTATCGAACCCGGGACCCCTTGATTACAAGGCGGCGACGAGAACGTGGATAATCCGCCACCGTCACATTTAATTTCCGCCACTTTTGGGTATTAGCAAAAATGAAGATGAATGATTTCATTCTATGGATTCTCACAAAGAAACACCATCCCCAGGCGAGGACTCGAACCTAGAACCTTGGGTGGCGACAACATGAGTCTATGATCGCTCAGCGTAATCGGCCGTCGAGATCCACAACCTGCATGTGACAACACTACCCGAGTATAACTTCCGAGACATAGCTCCCCTACCAGCCCAATAAAGAAGAAATCTAATTTTCTTGAATTTTACATGATGTATCATCTGCAGTATTTTCTTATAGTAAACAAGCCAAGGGCGTAGTGCTATTCCTATCGTACGACGACAGTTAGCTTACTACTTATCTAGTAATATAAGCTTTTAAGCCAGATAACGAGTTATTTACCGAGAGTAGTTTCGAGATAAATTAGCAGGAAACTGTTGCAAGCAAAAGAAAAATGTTAGTAGAAGAGTGCATATATATATATATATATATATATATATATATATATATATATATATATATTCTATAGAATTCATGTTCTCATTTATCCTCAACATTTCGATTAACCGAAACAGGTTACAAGCGACATTAAATAACCCAATACAATGAAATTCGTACGCGAATGCATTACAATAAGCTGGTTTAAATGGCCAATTCTTAAAACTGTACGAGATTTTCGAGATAAATTCAGGAATGAATAACTCGAGACGCAACAGGATGGTACGTTCGTCCGAGAAGTTCATAGTGGGAAATTTATCCATTGCATTTTTCATACGCTTTCTTTTCTTCATTATAATGTTATCTAAGGTTTCGAATTGTGTAAAAGTTGATCTCCGCATCTTTGGCATTTTTTAATTCATTAAATATGAAATTACAACTGAAGTTATTAATTAATTTGGATCACATTTATACGTCCTCTTTTTCGTTTTTAGGTCCTTTTTTGATATTTATAGGTCTTTTTTTGGCAATTTATAGGTCTTCAACTTCCTAGCCCTAGTAATTACACAAGGTGTGCAAGTTCTGTGTTCAAACTCTGTGTGCATGACATAGAAATATTTAAGGAGTTGCATGATGTTATTCATGGTTTACAGTAACATCTAACATGTTGCAACATATCTTAAACTTGGCCTCTCCGATGGCGTAGTGGTAACGTCGTCGCCAAGGAGTCCCGGTTCCATTCCCGGTGGAGGCACTTTAAACTGTAAGTCCAGTTCTGATTAGCCTATATCTGTGCATAAAGTGAACTTAAAACAACAATTCACTCACTCATATCTTAAACTTTTCATAATTAGTCGTTTGGCGCATTTTGCGCAAGACCAATGATTTATTCTGCACAATATGCAATCCTCATACTGCTGCAACTGTTCAGTTTCGATCCCCCGTAATATCACAATGTGCGGTGGTTCGGATTCCATAAAGAATGTCTCAAAGCCTCCAGCGAAGTGCATTATTTCCGAAGGGCAGTGAAATTATTTTCCACGACTCCTACTGCAAAACACGTACTGTCCATTTACTGGAGCATTCATCGAACTTTTCTGACACTCCTCGTATATGTCGGAAGCTGTGTCAGCAGTGAATAAGCAAAACCTGTTGGGAGATTATGATGGTTCAAAATGTTCGATTGTCACGGGGTTCTTTAAACCTTCGTTTGAATGGAACGCCATTTGGTTTAATACTTGTGCACCTTCGAAAAAGCAAAAAAAGGCTACCTTCCCACAGTTAATTGGAGCAAGCCTTGTAGTGAAAAATGCTCCGTCCTGTTCTTTTACGAGTCGAATTTATATCGAGATGAAGTTTCTTCGGAGAATATCCGAGCGCTTCGTAATGGCATTTCAACGTAAACACATCCTGTAATTGAGAGTATTCTTCGGATGAGATTTTTCAGCTCTTGTTTCTGACTTGAAGTAAAACCCAGGTCGTTCTAATTAAGAAACCTGTTTGTTCACTTCTTTCGAAGCGGAGTCTATGTGTCTTCATTATATTACACAAGCATCCAGAAGCCTCAGCAAGAAAAAGTGGTTTCGTGTCATTTATGAGTTCGGATCTCCTCCATCTGTTCTATTGTTGGAAGGGACGGTTGTGGGATGGGGTAATAAGTAAATAGTCTATAGTTTAGAGGGTTTAGAGGTACAGAGTACGGAGGGAAAGATCTTTCTTTGTGTGTACACACTTGATACTGTAAGTGTTCGTATGCTTTGAAATTGAGCCTAAAGGGAAAATTCATGAAAGTAAACACCTTCAACTGTTTCTTTAATGAGTGTGTGCAATTTCAATTCGGCAAACACAAACGCTCCAATGCTCGTGGGGGTCCCGGGTTCGAATCCCACACTGGGCAATGTGTCCCTTTATCAATTTCATAATATCATCAATCATCCTCATAGTCGCGATTAGTCAAAAGTGGCAGAAGAGCGACGCTAAATAACAAAAATTAAATCAAACACACACATTATTTTATGTTAGGTTCAGAGTTCGAACGCCGCTATGGCCATGAACCTTCTTCCTTCATCTAATCATTCATCCTTATGGTTCCGATTAGAATAATGTGGCAGAAAAGCGACGTAAAATAATATTAAAATGTATAAATTCTCCGTAAACAGTGAAAAAAAATGACGTCATATTTGCGGATGGATCATACCACAGATAAACGCATCGTGCCCGCAAACAAAGTAGTGCTACAATGTACAGAAAGGGGTTCATTACCAATTGTCACCGTAAAAATATATCTTCATTTCTTGCTTCTCTCCCTAACATGGGCGTCCGAAAGGGGGGGGGGCCCTGGAAAATGAAAATCAACCAAAAATTATACATTTCACACATATAATTTCATTTTAGCTACAATAATATGTGTTACTTATTGCATGAACACCATAAATTCAAATTTAAGCAATTTGTTTTAGGGAACAACACTATTTTTGTGGAAAATGTGCCTTGTTTGTCCCCCTTAAAAATATCTTCGTTGCCCCTCCCTGGAAAAAATCCTGCGGACGTCCATGCTTCCTAACAATATAAATCAGGATATAAATAGACAACATGATGCTGACACCATTTCAGGGTGGCTACAAACAAGCAGAAATGAAATTCCCTGACTTTTCCAGGTTTTCCAGGACAAAATGTACATTTTTCCCTGACAATTACAAACTAAACTAAATCGATGTTTTTGCAAATAGAAATAATAAACTCATACAGATCCACGTATGGTTTTGTTAAGTACCAATATTATCTTCTATGAAATTGACTTAATTTCTCTATTCTCTATGATTTGAATTCAAACTGCAAAATAGTGAATTTGGAAAATTATTACAATTCACAAGCTAGGGAAGGATTACGGAATTTTGTCATACGCAGTAAGTTTAAAATAAAATACTTGATTATTTTTAAAGTTCCGACTAAATGAGATAAGAGTGAAGAGTGAATGATTAAGAAATACAATTTGTAATTTATCAGTCTCCTTATACATTCTCGGTATTATAAGTTGATATTTCCACTGAGGTTTGGAACCCTCTGCTTGCAAGAACCATGAGTGCGGACTCATTTTTCAATGCATAAAGCTACATCTCTCTTCTCTGTAAAGCAAACAACTTAACTCTTGCATATAAGTGAAACAATTGAATCGAACAAAATAAAGTGTCATATTTCCTTACATTATCAATGGGATTTCTGCTTTAGTACAGTATATTCAAGTGAAGTACTGTGAAACTGACAACGTGCAGTTATACGATTAATGCTGACGAAAAGGGTATGTAGGTATTAGAAATTTATCGCAAGGAATTTATAGAATTGCATTGTATAGGTACCTGATTTAGCTAATCACACATTAAAACAGGAACACTCTAATAATAAAAGCTTCTGAAAGTTCATATACGAGGGGCATCCTGAAAAAAGCTCCAATGGTGCCTATACGCAGCACTAGCGGTCGGAGAGCGACACACACACATGCAGGCAGGAAGAAGTGGCATGTAGCTGTAATCTGGTACAGTTGCAATGCAGCCGTTTTAGGACAGTTCTAGGTTAAAGATTGCAGCTCTCATACAGTCTCCCACCGACTGGGATGTAGCCTACATTGCACGCTCAGAATTTGGCACAGAGCCACCAGCAAATATCTGAAATTATACCTTAATGGTATTTTTAAACTAATGTTTAAAATTGTAAGTCACATGGCTTACGCCTCTTCGTGAGAGTTTGATATCTTGAAAGTTATTTTGGGAAAGTTATTTTCCATAATCCTTTTTTAATTTTAAGGTAAGGATTTTAGATAATGGAATTTTCCCCGTATATACTGAAGGGTGCATAATGACCATAAGTGGCGACGCACCCAAAAAATTAAAATCAATCAATCTCACGTGACAGATACCGATATAATATGGCACCAAAATTTGCATTATCTTTTTTTGACTTGTTAGTGTTACGTTTCCCAAAATTCGCGTTTTTGTTTTAGAACATTTATCTGCCAAATATACCGAATCGTAATACTATTTAACTATTATTTTAAATTGTAGGTCACATGGTCTACGTATTTTCGTGACAGTTTGATATGTTGGAACAGATTTTTGAGGAAGTAAAAGTAAAGTGCTGCCCTGCACTTTTCCATGAAGGTGTATAGTAGAGGTGTGGGGTTAGGGCCCCAAAATTTACTTGATCACGGCTGAAGGTAGGGGTGATGTGATCAGCACCACACTCCTGGCTATCTTTATCCCTGAAAGTTTCCTCAAGGTACCAGCTTCATATGATGCTGGGTGGGCGCCGGAGCAGTTTGAATAGGTGGAAAACATCCCTGTTCTCCCCCGCAGGGGATCGACCCCGGGTCTCTAGCATAGTAGTCAGACGCCCTAACGACTAAGCTCCATTATTACTCGCTCGACAAATGCCGATGGTGCGCACTTAGCTTCGTAATTCAAAATATATCTCGTGCGAAAAATACGAAGATGTGGCTCCGTGTGACGGTAGATACGCACTCGATCTCCTGTTAGAACCCTGCCACTTAGCTCTGTGATGCAAATGGTTTTAATAGAAGTTGAAAAAATCGTGGGAAATACATGACTTAATATGGCTGTCGTCATTATTCCATGTACGTATAACTCTATAGTTTACTCTTGAGTAAAATGTTGGAAAACTTTCATGTTCTATGTACACAAACATGGCCTAGAAAAGACAAGAATGTTGGATTTCATGGAATTTTTCATTGTTTTAGGACATTTCTTTTAAAAAGGACATTTCTTTTAAAAAACATCACTAAAAACGCCAACAATTCGCATATTCGCATTATTTCGAACGGGCGAAAAATGTGTCCAGACATCACTGCACATTCCTGAACATAACTTCGCAGGAATTATAATTTTTCACGGTTTTGGCGTTTGAGGAAAATCAATGTCCCTACTAATTGAAAATTACTTTCTGGCCACCCCTCGTATAAATCAGTAGATGGAAAGTGAAAATTTAGCAGGGCTGGCAGAGAAACGTCAATTCTTGAAGAAAGAGATTTGCTTTTATGATTGAATAATTCGAGTAAATACGAGTATGATATTAAAATATTTACGTATTTATTATTAGTATTTTATTTCATAATATTGAACATTGACCTTACTCAGTGAGAGATTAATGACCATCTCTCATGAGTTTAAAACAGACAGGACAGTGAGTGGCGTTAATTTCATTGCAATACTAGTGTTACAGTAAATTTGAGGTTGGGAGCATGCACTTGTCAATTTTTATAACGTTCACCAATGCAGTTTTATGTTTCACTTTTTCGTGATAGTATTCAATATATATCCCATTTGGTTGGATTCTTCTTGATATTTAAGAATAGTGCAATGTCATTGTAAACGTATGTTAACTAGCGCGAAACCAGTAATACGTCAGGATGATGAAAGAAAACCTTCGTAAGCACTGCTACATTAAATAAGGTGAAGTGAGCCAGAAGAGTAATAAAATTCCAGCAGCATATTTGCAGTCTAAAGCTCTTCTTGTTTATGCATTCGATTTTTGTTGGATGTTGTAGTCCATGCAATTTCTGTCGCATGTTGTAGTGAGATACTTTGTCGGGTGGCGATATTCGACAAAAATCGTATGTATCAATGGGACCTATTTGTTTCCATGTTCCTTCAGTTTGCCCAACAAAATGCCTTACTACGAAGTCCGACAACTATCGGACGGCGTAACCCGCTTTTATCCCCTCCATCTGATGACACGTTCCCTTACTACTCCCATACGGACAAGGAAAAAATGATAATTCAATGCATTTTCCACGTAATATTTAGAAGCTTAACCTTTACTCCCCCGATGATACCATATGGTATAATCAGAGTAAGGTCGTACTGGCCCGATGATACCATATGGTATCATGATGATACCATATGGTATCATGGTGTTGATTACGAAATGAATGTGCTTTTGGAATGTGCTTTTGGGCCTTCATACTCTTATGTTTGGGTGGAAACTCTGACACAGGTCTGGAGCAAGCCTGGGAAATTCATATTGATGACCACCCTCGCCCCCTCTCCGCAACATATCAATGCCACATTTCCGAACAGAGTTTCACATTTTGGCCCATTATTCAACTTGTATGGCACCCAGAAACATGAAACATGTTTCAATCTCTTTCGAAACGTCCATTCTTTGAATAATACTAAGGCTTGTGCCTTCTCCCCAAAATAGCGGGAGAAGAGGGGGCAAACTCCAGATTTTTATGTTTTTCTTTCATTGAAATTCGGTGGTCGCGCCCACAAACCCCCCTTCCTCGGTTCGGCGTTCTGAATTGTACACGGTTGCATGCTATGATGATTTAGCTGAAAAACAAAACTTATCCTAAGTAGATTGCTCGCATAGTGCCCGAGTTATAAAAATTTTCTGAGCAATATGCAAATTACCTATTTTTATTAAAAGCAGAGTTTCACATTTTGGTCTATTATTCAACTTGTATGGCACCCAAAAACATGAAACATGTTTCATTCTATTGAGAAATGTCCATTATTTGATAAGAATACTAAGGTTCGCGCCTTCTCCCCAAAATAGCGGGAGAAGAGGGGGCAAACTCCGGATTTTTATGTGTTTTCCATTGAAATTCGGGGGACGTGCCCCCCCAAGCCCCCCTTCCTCGGTCCGGTGTTCTGAATTGTACACGGTTGCATGCGCTGATGTCTTAGCTGAAAAAACAAAATTTATCAAGTAGATTGCTCCCATAGTGCCCGAGTTATAACAATTTTCCTCCAAAGAGTGTTCGAATTTAAAATCCCGCAGAGAAGCCCGGGCGAGAGAAATTTCTCTCTCTCTCTCTCTCTCCTCCTGCCATCACTGGTTTCTGGCGCCGTGGTTGTGTTGTTCATAAAAGGGGCCTAAAAGTTGAGGCCGAAACTTACGAACGAGATTTCCAGTTCCCGTGCAGAGTTCCATAACGATATCTTTAAATAAATAAAATAAAATAAAAATTTTAAAAAAGTCATTGAAGACGAAATTCCCTGACATTTCCCTGACTTTTTTTGACACCTCAAATTCCCTGACTTTTCCCGGTTTTCCAGGTCTGTCGCCACCCTGCATTTACATAGAAGTGAACATCTTGCAGAATTATCGGATACAGAAGTGACGTACAGCTGACAGTAAACAGAAATTCGTTTGGAAAGAAGATATCAACAGCTCTACCTGATTACTAAACGGCAGCGAACGGCCTCTCAATCACAGTCACAAGATCCAAGAGGTAGAAATCTGATTTCGGTATCACCAGAAGACCACAACAGTTCTAAATAAATCCTTCAGAGCGACGTCGTCGGAGAAAATAGAATACATTACAAATCTTGATAGCATCAATCAAGTCAGACAACAGGTTTAAAAGTGAAGGAATACCTGTATAAATAGGATACAAACAAAACGAAAACTGTTAACAGATCATCATGAATTGGCTTCAGGTTTTCCTGTCCATTTTCTGCTGTTCCTATCAAACGCAACGGATTACCTAAAAATATTCTTTACCACAGGACGCACAATACGTACTGCTAAATTTTCAATAAAGTTTGTCGAGTTTTATGGGGGGAGGGGTCGAACGTGGTGCTTTTAGACAAGTTCTCCGTATTATGGATATGATAGACGTTGTCATACTGATCAGCTAGTTGCTGGCTTCAATGGTAAACAACGACACTAGCGCCCTGGGGTTAAAGGCGATCGTAGCGTGATGCTGATAAGTACAACACCTTGACCATGCCGAGATCGAGAGTATGTGGGGCCTTACCTCCACATACCCTGTAACTTCATGGCACGATTCAATGCACATGGAATAGGTTTTCAACCTTTGCCATATATATACAGTAAAGCTCGTCAGTTCTTTGCAAAAAATTGACTTCAGTCAATGCTAGTGGTTTAAAGTGTGAACAGAACAACTGGCAGACATTCCATCGAGAATACCAAACCTGAGACACAGTCTCCTAGGCTGAAGAGTTTTAAAAAAAGGGATTCAATCAACAAAGGACTACATACGTAATTTAATTTTGAAAAGGAATACGTTATAATGTACTTATATTTGGAACTATTTATAATCTAATACAAGAGTTGAAAAATTTCCATGGAGTGATTGTAGAGGATAATATAACACACACGCAAATTATACATTGTATATTTGCTCAGCATAGTGGTAAGGATTCCACTTTAAATTGTTGGTCCAATCCCGATTAGCTCATATGTGCATTAAGTGGGCTAAGAGATGGCGCGCAGATCGTATTTCCGTGCTTTAGCATTGCCAACACACTATTTTGAAGTGCAAACTTAGGATTTGCTAACTGCCAGTTACTTTCACATTGAAAAACCCGGTGCTGGGCGATTATTTCCAACTGGCAGATAGTTAACAGAAAGATTATCTGCAACTGGCAGATAGTTAACAGAAAGATTAACTGGACATGGAAAACAGGCCATTAAAAACTAAAAACGCAAATATATTAGCTATTGTGCCAGTGCGGCGTACTTGTCTTTCCTCTGTATTAAAACTGTTACATGCTGTTACATAGACCTAGTGATCAGAGTCGGACAAGTTGCTGTGAAAAAAAAATAACGCGTTAGTGTTACTTTGTCATGCAATGAAGACATTTACTGTTTCCACCAGTACCACCCCTGTTCTTTGTAGGACATGTTTTCCTTGAGTAACTTACACCACAAGTTTAAAACAACACAACAAGCATGTTTCGTCATGGCAAACAATTATTTATCTCTGAATTCATGAAGGTAGCGCAAGTAAAGTAAAACAATTACTCACGTAATTTCGTTAACGTGTCAGTAACGTAAGTGTCTAACAAGTAACACGTTACTAACGGAACTACAACTCTGCCTAATGCTTCACTATACATTTTTAAAGTCCGTGAACTTCCGAAGAATCCCACCCTAATCGCATCACAGGGGAGGGTCGCGTTGTGGTTTCCTGAAATCACCGCTAGGTGGCAGAGACCGTTCCCCGCGGTCAATGAAAAATCGTGTCTTGTCGCAGCAATGAGTTCCCAGCGCAAGCTCATGAAATTAAATTAATTCCTCGAACACAGACGAAGATTTGTATTGTCTGCAACCGGCGGGAGACTCCCCGTTGAATGTTCCTGGCCGTGTGATTGCATTAGACCGCGAGACAATGAAATTCCGAAAGGCTGTCTCCTGGGGGCCACCCCAACGACAGTGGCGATAGAGACGACTTTCGGGATTGAAACGTATGAATGGGCAATGCTGTCCCTGTGTCACGCGAACAAGAACAAAACGTCTCACCTGACCTCAAAGCAGGCCGATGAATAAATTATGTTTGCTTTTTTTTATCGCGCTGCATACATTTGGGCTGCCCGCTGCGACTATGGGGGAGATACGGACGTCGAAATGATCCCTTTGGTAGCAGCCAGCATCAAGGCTAGGAAAAGGAGAGTTAGCAGTCAGTTTTGGTTTGAATTTGTGTTTTAAGTCCACTTTGTGCACAGTAAGGCTAATCGGGACTGGACCTACAGTTTAAAGTGGAATCCGAACCACTATGTGCCTCCACCGGGTATCGAACCCGGGACCCCTTGATTACAAGGCAACCCGGGACCCCTTGATTACAAGGCAACGACGCTACCGCTGCGCCATCAGGGAGGCTGTTAGCAGTCAGCATCAAGGATAGGAAACGGAACGTTCATGGTTATTTCTTCCTTCTTGAAAAAGACACACTACTTTGATGACTTGAGAGCATAATATTTATACCACTACACAGAAAGAATGGACTGTTTGATTCAACAAAACACGTTTGATTTAGCTTACTCTAAGCAAATGTGACCTATTAATAAAATAATTTATTTCAGGTGAACAATTATTTGTTTGTCGCGCATTTAAACAAACATTTGGTTCGGAGAAACTATTTCTTGGTCATTCCAAACTTTTCCTCTATGTAGATATGGGAGCCGGCCGCCGTGGCGGAATGGCTAACGTAAAGCATTACGAAACCGAAAGTTCCAAGGTGTAACAGTGGCGTGCTCAAGGGGTAAGGGTTGACAAGGGCAATAACACCTCTCTGGCTCAGTATATAAAAAAGAGGAGGGTCTCCCCGATGGCGTAGTGGTAGCGTCATCTCCTTGTAATCAAGGGGTTGGTCCCGGGTTCGATACCCGGTGGAGGCACATAGTAGTTGGAATCCCACTTTAAACTGTAGGTCCAGTCACTATTAGCCTTACTGTGCATAAAGTAGACTTAAAACACCAACTCAATCCATCAATCAATATTTCAAGAAAATAACGTTGAAGGCAGGAAAAGATGACAAAATGAGAACACACTACTAAAAATACTATACGTAACCTCCCCCTTTCGAAGTTCCTGGGTACGACACTACTGGTTGTAACCTTGAGTAAGGTATGGAAGTATCATTGTGTGTGTACCCTCTTCCATTTCATCCATGCATTATTAATTCTCATCGTCGCGATTAACCTCAAAGAGAGAAAAGTGACGTAAATATCCGAAATACAATTAAACAAAACAAGGACGAATATCTGATACGGGAATCAGGAATCGAATATTGGTTCCAGGATGCGGATATAAAATCAAGGATTCCCTAATTTGTACCTTTGGTTTGCTCATGCATGTAACTTAGATACAAGGTGGAGAATTATAAAATTGCATTCTTTATATCACGTACACTATACACAGGGATCGGATTTATATGTAAATACATACCATATGATGCTTCATTTTGTGTGTGTCTTGGGGACAGGGGGACTCCACCTGTAAGAGAGATGTAGGCGACATGGAGATTTCACACCGAAGCGACAAGCGATATGGGCAGACATCCGTGCCGCAGTATTTAGCACGGCGTACTACGACGCCCGGGACCCCAGGTTCGAATCCCGGCCTGGGCATGGGTGTTTGTGTCTTATCAATTTCATCACTCATCCTCATCGTCACGATTAGCTAAAAGTGGAAGAAAATGACGCTAAAGAGCAAAAATAAAATCGAATCGAAGACAAGCGACACGGACCCCATCCAGACTGTAGAAAAGCATTTACTGCGCATGCGCTACCAACAGATCGAGGCTACATGATGCACGATATTGAGAAAAGAGCCCACTCCGAACACGCTTCGGTAAAAAGGTTGCATTTTTTTCTGAAGGTTGGTTTCCAAGTGACACGTGTAACTTGTTGCCTGTCGCTTCGGTCTGAAAGCTCCCTACAGAAGCCTCAACTGAGAAGAAATTTCTTGAACAGGGCCAAAAATTGAAACAATTGAGGTATGAAAACGTGGCAAAAAATATATTTATTTATTCACTTAAAGTTTCAGATACAGTGCTAAAACACCATTTTATACTAAAACTGTGCAACAAGAAAACAAAACCAACAACAAAACAAGACAATACAAGATGGCAGAGAAAAAAATGTTACACATATATTCTTAGCGATTTCCGGAAACTGTGTTCTGTCAAGAAAATATCAATACTTACAGGCAGGTTAAGTGGGTGAGCCTATAGTAAAGAGACCGCTGTAGAAGAGAGAGCCTTGTAGTGGAAATATGAAAGAGCTTTACGTTGCGGGTTGGCCGTGAAATTGACTGACCAAGAATTCTGTTTTAATTTTGCCGTTAATGATTTTATGCACAAAATAAAAAAAAAATCATGTCTGCGAGTGTGGTGACTGGATATTCAAAATGGACATAATATCTGTTTTATGGAGGTGTCTGGCGAGCAATGGCGAGAACGGCATAACTTGTCTAAACACTTATAACTGAAATTGTACGAGTATCTTCACATGTATAAATCCTGGCCTGGTAAACATACGACGCAAATACCGCCTATTCAATCTGATCCTACACAATGTAGTTTGAACAGAGAACACTGAAGGCTGACATGGTAATGATAATGAAACTGGATCCTGGAACATCTCTGAAGGTCATATACATTGTGCTTTCCGCTCAAGAATTGAAATGAAACAGGAGTCTACACGTTTATTCGCTGTTTGTCAAAGGTCATGATCATAAAAGACGATTACCGCCTCCAAACAAATATCATACATACGTGGAATTCCCTTCCTCGCGCCTTGGCCAGTCTCCGAACACATGCAAATCAAAGAGACAATCGCCTTCGTTCTATTTTATGGTGTCCCTCACACAATCCTCCAGTCAATTCCTGTTCTTTCACGACGCCGCGCAACTGGCCTTCTCCCTCCTTGCGTTCCTCGGGGCTTGTGAAAAAATATATTAACCGAGACATGACTTGCCAAGGACGACAAATTTATCTAAACAAGGCTAACGTGCGAACGCTGGAAGGTACGCACTGCAACAACCGCCGGCCCACCTTCTTGGCCTACGTGAAAAGCCCACACACATCACGAAAACAACGCTACAATCGCACACACATTACATGGAAAGGAGTAAATGTAGGCTGAAAATCAGTGTTGCAAATTTTATAATCTTCCACAACATCTGGCGTGTTTTGATTTGTTAGTGGGTAAAGTCTCTGTTCAGGATGTTTGCGGGAATTCTAATGTTTTATAGTTCTTTTAAAAATAGGAAACGTGACATATTTGTTCTTGTGCGGGGTGGGTGGGGGGGGGGGTATTAAGCAGAACGCCTTCCTCATGGACTTCACTTGAGGAAGCTCTCATCGTGTCCTGCTGCAATTTCACCTATCAACTTCCTCATCATTTTCTCCACCAACTGGATATTTGTATGGAAGTTGTATGGGGGGAAGTCCACATTGAGAAGTTGTTGGAGCCTCTTTAGAGCCGAATGCTACGTGAGAGTTGTTTCAAAGACAAATTCATGAAGACAGTCACGGAAACAACATACCAACATACGTACAGTCACCGGCAATAAATATGGGATGTCTAGATCCTGAAATTCTCGCTTCCGTGCAAGGCGTTATGTGTGTTGCCTAACTCTAAGGAGATAAGTGACTTTTAATAGCAAATTTTCAATGACATGTTCTGCCCCCGCCGAAGAGTTAGGCAACACACATAACGCCTTGCAGGTAAACGAGTTTTTCAGGATCTAGTTGTTCTATTTTATTGTATTTTATTTTTAATTCATTTATTTTTATTCAGTTATTTATTCTGCCGCTGATTATGATGAAACGCAATTCACAAATCTGCAACGTAATTCAAGTACGTACATACCACGTGTCATACACGTGTCAGTAGCGTACGTAGGATATTATTTTTTATGGAGAGGTGAACCTTATCCATGTATGAGAATTCCAGGACTCAGTGTGGCAATCAGATTCAATGCGCTGTTCTGCAAAAATTATACCTTATGATTTTGAAGTGTAAGAAAAGCAGTCAATGTGGGACTAAAATTTATATTTTTCTTATTTTCCTCCGCACTTTTGACTGCGACAACAAGGGTGAATTGTGATTAGATAAAATTTATGCAAGAACACTATAATAAAAAAACAACAAAAAAACAACGCAATATACATCACGAAATTAGAACCCGTAACCTTTGGAGTCAGTGTCGACACGCTCCACCGAAGAGCACAAATGAAAGGTGAACACTTGACTGACAATAAGCTAGTCAGAAAAAAATACTTTTCCAAAGCAACGTTTAAGTTGAATGATTAATGGAACAAAGTTTTTGACATAGAACAATGTATTACTTATCAATTTCGTACATTCTGAGATACTTATAATCTTATGTCTTCCCTCCTTTTCTCAATGTTTAAGGCTCAAGCATTTAAGAGATGGGGGACTGCAACCTCATAAGTCATCCCCTTGGAACGTGCCAAACTTGAATATTTGGAAATACTGCCCTTGAAGGTAAGAGAATATCAAACTAATTTCATAGATATTCACTACAAAATCAATTTCATACAGAAAGAAATAAAATTGGAATAATAAAAAGAAAATTCTCCTAACCAAACATTTGTCTAAATAGGTCGAAAAGCAAATGGCTGTTCACCAGAAACAACTTAGTTTAGTAAACCTGTACATTTTCTTAGTTACAAAAAATTACAGATTTTCTTGTTTGCAGTTACCAAAAAGGAATTACCACACGCGTTTTTTTTTCTTTTTTTCCCCTCAAACATATCAGTTTATTTCTGTGTAAGATCAAAAAAAGAGACTGTGGAATTTGTGCAAGACAAATGGTTCCCACGTTACGCCAAGTTTCGATAAGGCATTCTGTGCATAAAATGGACTTCCTAAAATAACTTTTAAACCCTTTTTCGCTTCTGTCATTGGCTACACTGCGGAACACGATGCGGAGTTTTAGAAGATAGCGTGATCACAGAGGTACATCTGGAAGGACATGACGCAAGCCGCTTTTCGGTACGAGAAACACAAATCACCCGCTCCGGCGCACGCATACGTTTCCAGGCTGATGTTAAATATGAGTGTAATGATGACAATTATGGGCAACGTTGATGCCTTACGACCGTTTATTCAGACACTTTAAAAACATTCGCATTCCTGGCGCAACGCTCACAAAAAAAAAACGAGTGTTTTGTAGAATGACACGAGACAGGTCGTGCTTCAAAACGGCTTTTGTTCATCGGACTTAATAGCACATTGTCCAAACAAAGCTTTTTTCTTCCTTCCATAGATGGCAACCTCAGCGCTACATTTCTTCACACGTTCTCGTGATACAACCGCTAACAAAAGGCGCTGGAGACGCGATAGCGATCCGTTACAAAAGAGAAAGCGGACTTTTGTATTCCAAAATTCATCCGTAAATCATCCATGACTGTAAAAGTGGCAAAGCTACTTTTCTTGCTCCTAATGTTGTCATCCTTTCTAAACAACTCAATGAATATGAGTTGCAAAGCTTTGTCTAAGATTTCCAAAACAAGATATTCCTTAGTATGCAGATGCAAGACATTGCAGCATCATACCAACTTATCAAGGAGCAAAGTCTGACTTGTAAAGGATGTCACATTTCACTCTTCTCAGTGAAATAACTTTCAGATAGCACGGTTTGGTCCACGACTAAATACTGGAATTAAAGCCTTAACGTATCCGTGGAAGATAATAATTCAACTAGAAATTGACGAAATGTAAGTCACAGGTATTACGTTCCATTTTAAATCAGTGGTATACGCTTGATCGATGTTTATAAGCGTTAACAATCATTATCAAATATAAAAATGCTCTGAATGTCGGAAGCCATGTTCAGTCTTTAATTTCAGCAATTAAATTTGAAACAAACCGTGTTCTTTAAAAGCTATTCTACTAAAAACGAGTAAATTGTGACATTTGTAAAAAGCTTTGACGGAAAAGGTGAAAATAACGTACACAAAGACTTCCAAGGGAATCGTCGTTATTTTTCATTTCTTTTTAAATCCATAGAAAGGTTAATCGAAATTGGAACCACAGTTTAAAGTGGAAACCGAACCGCTATGTTCCTCCACACGATATTGAACCAATTATCGTTGTAATTATGATGATAATATGAAATACAGTAACAACTGGATACAGTAACCTCAACCCCAAATGACAGGTGGAACAAATATGCCTCCTTTTTAAAGTAATCATTGCTAGGTTGCACTAAATTCCCATGTATCAGACTTGGGTGTCAGAGAGGGTCCATGCAGGGTTGTTAAAAAGGCCCAGAAACCCATAAATTCTAATGGGTTCTATTGAGGTTCCGGTTCTGCAGCGGAACCCTTTTCTCGCACAATTTAAATTCGGTACAAGTTGCGTATTGTTTCATTGAATAAGGTTCCTGGACCGTATTTAAATTGATCCGGAAAAAAGGTTCCTGGACCGAATTGAAATACTTTAAATATAAAAAGGTCCTTTACGGTCTGGAACCCATCGTGCACTTGCTAATTTTCTCCCCCGGACGGGAATTGAATGTATTTACTATCCCTGGAGAGTCGATGTCAAAACTTCCGAGACTATATGCATGAAAACTGCCAGTATTAATACAGGTAAATTCATTGAATTCTGGTACGAGATAAGTTTGTTATCCCACTTATGTCCACACTCTAGAAGCCGAGAAAACAGGCCAAAAGCAACTTGCATCAGGACGAAAGAAACTCGCAACGCAAGTCACGAACAGCGAGCCTATTAAAACAATGCTCTGGCAACAGTTGTATCGCCAAGTACAGAGAATAAAAGCACGGCGATGCTCTCTCGACACACTCAAGAGGCACCGTTAACTACAGATTTATGCAGTCACGAAATGTGGAGTGGAATTACAAAGGAAGTCGCCACGAGACATAAATCTTTACATTAATTCGAAGGCCGTAGATCGTCAAGGTCATTACAAGTATGCGAAGAAGATATAAACGTTCGTTTGTGCAAAGGCGTGGGATAGGATCAATTTACTGACTCTAAACTAGTGATGTGTTGTACATTTATATTATCATTATCTGTGTATGTTTACGTTTTGTTAAAATGCACATGTATGATAATGACACATTGCGTTCATTTTCTTGTCCCAAAATGGTCCGAATTGGATAGGCAATAGTTTGTTAGCACTCACCTAGGACATTCTTGACATAACAATCTTGAATTTCACTGCTTAATTCTAAATTTCATCAAAATATGACAATGGCCCTTATGGAACCAAGCTACAGAAGTAAAACTGTTTTAATGCTAAAACCTTCAAGTATTATAACAAAATTATGGTTGGTTTATGTTATGGAAGTCTTAAATTTTGGATATGAGATGTTCACAAAATTACCAACACCATTCTTAGTACAATGGAACCTCGATTTTACGTTCTTTAGCGGGCCAAGGTGTAAAGAAAAAACTAGAATGCAGAAAAATGCTAGATCCAGGGAAATTTTATAACATGTATTGGAACCGTAAAGATTGAATGTATGAAGCAGGAAAATGTAAAATCCAGGAACGATAAAAAATAGTGCCTATTTCTAATTTTAGTGCCTATTTTCTCAGGTTTTAGTGTCTAGATTCAGGCGCTGCTTATGATGTGACACGGATGAGGTCATCTCTACAGAGCTAATCGAAAACAGATATAGGACCCCCAGCTCGTCCAAGTAAGGTTAATTATGCTAACTCCTCTTGTTGAAAGAGTTTAGCATGAGCCCCTAACCTCTGCGAAGGCGTTAAGTTTACTTTAGGCTTTTTTTCTGCTTGCTCGCCCACCATAGGTATCGGAAGAGCAACGTTCCCCTCCCACAGTAAAGCCCGCTTTACACGAAAGCATTTTCCTTAGCATTTTCTTAACATTTATGCCATGACCAAAAAGCTATCGTGTAAAGCGAGAAACCTTATGGCATTTCAGATGCCATGGCATATTTCATGACATTTCCCAAGGATAGGATCCGTCCTATTTCCGTAGCAACATCAATCAGAAGCGACCTCTAGGTCACGAGTGCAGTTGTAATGGCTGCCGCGTGAGATAAACAACGTATCACTTCACATTTTTAAAACACGATAATTATTCAACCGAGAGGAAGTACGCTTCGTATTAAATGGTTTTAGGTAGAGAAGCATGGCGCTGATAAAATACGTATATACTTTACAACGTTTACTGTACACGTATGGAAGAATATTTTAATTTTTTCAATTGTAAACAACGTGCACTCGCCATATATGGTGTATCTCGATGTGCTTATCGTGCTGTATGTCTCGTACAATGTAATCTCAACAGCTAACCGAAATGTTCCATGAAATGCTTTCGTGGAAAGTGTTATCTGCTATAAGATTTTTGGAAGCATTTACATAGATAGCATTTATGCTAGCAAAAATGTTACAGGAAATGCTTTCGTCTAAAGCCGGCTTAAACCGACTCCCACATAACCTGGCAGAGCGACAGATAAGAGCAATGGAATGCACAGATAGTTAAGTGATATCTGCATGACGCCATTCCCAACGAAAATGAACCTAATTTGTAAGTCCGAGATGACCTGGAGTGCAAACAGGTCAACGAAACTCGATGGATGCACATATAGTTTTGTTTTTGTATATTTTATGTTAAGACGTTACAAAGTCTTTAAAGATCGCTGCAACGTAGCTCTTCGTGCAGGTGTCAACATATTTATTTCAATACAAAAAAAATCATGGTTCTTACCTCAGCCAGGTCTTCTGCAGAAAGATCCGAGAGCTCATGAGTGCAAAAGTAGTTTTAAGTCGATATGTACTACGTCACACCGACAAAATGACAAACATAACGCAACATTGTGTGGACAGATGCAGATGAGCAGAATACGTTGAACAGGATATCGATTAATTTGTAAGATTTTGAAAACAATCCCGATTTTTCACACTAGTCCCGTTATTTAATAGCTATCCCTCGTATATATTAGGTTTCTTTGTTTGATATGTTCAGTAAGGTGAGAAAATTATTCTCCACCACCTGTAAAAACAAAGTTAATATAAACAAAACCACATGACTTCTGTGAAACAGTACTGTTCATATGTGATACTTCTGGCGTTATTTTGCCTGTGAATATATTGGTCGTAGCTGTACAGTTCATATTGTGAAGTCCTAAAACTTCAATCAGCTACGTTGAGCGGTATGGCATTATCACATGCACTACTTTCCTACGCGCAAGATTTCTGCACACTGCCATTCGAACAACCAATAGGATGTATTTATTTGCATTGACATAGTTTTTACTGTGGACACATAACATCATTACATCAGCCAAATGTACAGTCACCGGCAATAAAAATGGGACACCTAGATCCTGAAATAATCGCTTCCATGCAATGCATTATGTGTGTTGCCTAACTCTAAGGCGATAAGTGGATGTTAAATGGCAATTTCTACCACTACCGTGGAGTTAAGCAACACACATAACACCTTGCAGGGAAGCGAGTATTTCAGGATCTAGGTGACCATTTTTATTGCCGGTGACGGTACACTGTTAAAAAAATCCGTAATATGACGCTGATCTATTGATGGTTCGCCGTAATGAATACAACTTCTAAATGATAAATATAAATACCGTACATGATAACAAATTGTGTTGTGGAACTGTTGTTAAACATTCATTATTATGGTGAGGGGTGCATATTGATACTAGCAAATACAATTATTTACATAAAAGTTTATATTCAATGGTGTACGCTACAACCAATAGGGTACTCCACATGAAAATAGAAGAAAGGCGACGACAACTTATGTGCTTATGATATTGCTCGTTGTTGCTGCTCCAATTAGTGTCTTATAAAAATATAATAATAGTAATTTTACGGCTACATCAGCTAGCTGCCTCTGATTTTACAGTATTGATTGATCGATTTGATGTTTTAAGTCCAGTTTATGCACAATAAGGCTAATCGGTACTGGACCTACAGTTTCAAGTGCGATCCGGCCTCCACCGGGTATCGAACCCATGACACCTTGATTACAAGACGACTATGCTACAACTGCCACATCGGGGAGGCCCTGATTTTACAGTATAATTACTGTCAATTTTTTACAGTGTAGCAGAACGTCATATACAAGTGAGCTGCGCAAACATATGCAAGTACATTCAATGAGACTGCTTCACACAACACGTGTACTAACAAGACATCCGTTTCTTTTATTTGACCCTTCTTCTCCCCTTCATGGAAAAGAAACAAGAGGGGGAAAAAACTGTTAAGGGGTTTCTCTGTCGCCGCCGTCCCCGCATTGTAGCGGCTGGCGTGGAGGAATTCTGTGTGCTATGTGACACATGGGAACTCTTACTGCGGTTCCTCCTCCTCTTCTCAAGAAGCTGTCACATTGAATATTCATGCGGGGGATGGGGGGGGGGAGTTCTCGCCACAGAAGTTGGGGAATTGGGGAACTCCGAAGAGCTGTTTAGCTTTGTGGGGGGGAACGGGAAAAATGGAAGCAATGTTCTCATAACCGAAGAACCTTCAGCTGTTTCACATAACGAGTGGAATGTGGTTACCAAAGAATGCACTCGTGGTTTGCCCGCAAGTTGGAAGGGGGGTCGCAAAAACACAATGACAGTGTATACAAGGTGTAGTGTATTTTCAGTTATTTAACGTTGCCTTTCAGCGCCTTAGGTGAACCGAAACACTGAGGTTCGATGACTTTGGATGCAATAAATAAAGGAAGGAACCCCTGTGTTCTGGTCTCAGAAAAATCGTTTTACATTGAAACTGCAACGACCATACAAAGAAAACCAAATGCATTGTTTGCATTAACCTGCCTGTTGGGTTTAGAATTCAATGAACAGTCTGACACGAATTAACTTGGAAGCTGAGAAAAATGATAGCAGCAGCCTTTATGCCAATTGCCCAAAACATTGTAAGCCAGTCAAGAGCATCCGAAGAATTTATCTCAGGAGGGCAACAGTTCAGTTCAGTTCAGTTGGTGTTGTAAGTCCACTTTATGCACAGTAAGTATAATCGGGACTGGACCTAAAGTTTAAAGTGGGATCCGAACCACTATATGCCTCCATCGGGTATCGAACCCGGGACCACTTGATTACAAGGCGACGACGCTACCACTGCGCCATCGAGGAGGGGCAACAGTGTTCAACGTGGGGGATCTTTCCTTCGGTTAAAAAAAATCTCATAAAGCATCGCCGCAAAACGATAATTTGAATAGGTATCTCCCACGCACTGCATTTTCTCCATGTTGATACACACAGGCATTCCCCCACTTTTCCCAAACTATGCAAAAAATCCTGCATTATACTTTTAATCTTCATGGTCCAAATGTTATCAACTTCTTCCGGATTTTAATTTCTTTCTGCATTTTAAGCTTCTTCAATTTGGTCTCCTGAAAAACATATAAACGAGGTTTCACCGTATCGTGTGTGTGGGGTAAAGGTTGGTATTATCGTGATAGAGGTAATATTGTGATAGTTTTGTATAGACGTATACACGTCAACACATGTGCTTCTGCCTGGCGCCATTTTGCTCACTTACTGGCAGGACCTTTACGAAACACGTACGAACGACAGACAGTTTCTCGCACGCGAGGTTATTTCGTGATGCATCAATACAAAACTACCACGATATTACCTATATCACGATAATACCAACCTTTACCCTATATCGAATTAATAAAACATTAACTGGATATAAAGATATTAAGAAACTCAGTGAAACAAAATTTAATTAAACTTTTCCACCCGTAACGAAATGTTACCTTTTGAATTGAATATTTCAGGAGGAAACCAAATTAAAGTTGAAGTGAAATAGCAAATCTACGACAGTTACGAGTTCTTAGAGTTACACGCCGCCGTTCTTCGCCTCGGAGGAACCGCCGAAAGGGAAGTTTCCGCCGCAGACATAATTGAAGGAAGGGTGAAGTGTATGCATGGATGAAAGTGGAGAGCGGTGCCGGATTCTCTCTTTTTTTAAGTGCCGAGAGGAAATGAATCCCACCGTGGCACACACACACATGGCTGTGTAAAAATAGCAAGCCACTCGACGCATCGATAAATCAACTCCTTAGTAAACCCTGTCAGGACACGAACCCACTTCATGCGGGATCCGCCTACGAATGGAGCGAAGAAGAATGTTTCAAAGTTGGGGTGAGGGAGGTAGAGAGATATTGGTATTTCCGCTTTCGAATTCTCAGTATAATGATTCAGACTTGAATTCGGTCTTCCGTAGTCGTGGTGCTTCTTATCCAAACAAGAGAGATGTAGTCTTTCAAAAGTTGTAAAATTTTACTACGCGTCCATGAAAACAGCCCAGCACAGGCGTCAACTTTGTGAGGCAAGTCACTCATTACCTGCGTCAACTTTGTGAGGCAAGTCACTCATTACCTGACTCCCAAAAATTCCGCAGGAGGGGAAGCTATCACACATACATAGCCTTCGAAATTTATTTTTGGAGGTTGGCGCACTTGCGCACTCTCAGGGAAATTCCATGACTATTCAAGGCAATTACTTTTTGTATGTGGTGCTTTATTATACTAATAATGAAGTTAAATTATATTTGCTATTCACTGTAATGAAGTTTATTTAATACTGTTGCTTCCATACACACAAACAAACACACATACGTATTATAGGTATACATACATACATATATAAACACATTCTTATACGGAATATAAGCCATCAAGACGCTGGTGCAAGTGAAGTTACTTTCTTTAAAAATCCTGTGAGGCGTTAAAGAGAGAGACAGACAGATTTTACCTCAAAAGGCAACAAGCGAAGTGTCATCCATGATCCAATCTTTTTCTCTCTTTGACAATATAACAGTCACATCTGTTTTCCTGCAAAGTTATCTGAATCCACATCAAATAAACAGTATATGAATTCAGTTCGTTGATAGACCATTCTTGGCTATAAAAATTAATATTTGGTTGTTTCTTTAATATTTTATGTGATTTTCTGCTTCTTCAGGCTTATCGCGATGATGAGAATGAATTGTGAGTATTAGATTATATTGGTGAAGGAATTTCACACAAGAATACCCCACGCCCAAGCCAGGACGCGAACCCATAATATTCAGTCATCATGAGAATGGAAGTTATTCACAAATATATCAACAAAATACAGCAAATTTCTCATGAGGGCCAGAAGAAATAAATAAATTAAATTCATTGTGCACACTTCAACTTCACCTTTTTAAAGTATTTTTTAAGTACGAGATTTCAAATATCTTAACTAAGCAAAGATCGTTGAAAAACGCAATAGCTACATAAGTAAATGTTTCCTCCTTCCTTCCTATTTTTGTTTACGTTACTTTCATACCTCTAGGGTTAATCGCGACGATAAACTATGACTTAACCATGATTCGAACCACGGATCTCTGCCTCCGTGAGCCTCCACCGGATATCGAACCCGGAACCCCTTGATTACAAAGCAAGGGCATTTCTACTGCTGTCATCGGGTAGAACTTATCACTGCCGACCTTAATGGTTAACACAATGAACTAATACGCCAGGTTACAAGTTTCGAATCTAGGCCTGGGCATAGGTGTCCTTTGTGAGTGCCCCTTCATCAATTTCATCACTCAACCTCCTCTTTCCGATTAGATAAAAGTTGCAGGAAGCAAAGTAAAATAAATCAAATTAATCAATCTTATCACCATAAAATTTTAAACTCAAGCAGAAATTAATCGTGCAATTGACTGTATAAAATGCAATATGTAAGTAAATTTGGGCGTTCAATTGTACATACTGACATAATGAACATGGGGCGGACAACGAAAACCTACTTTTTTGTAGTCAACACTTGATCGGAGGATGGAATGCACCAAAACACCCGCTTGAATGTCGACAATTACGAGTGTTTGATGTGCAAATACTTGTAATACCTGTTTCGTTGCGACGTTGCCACGTCGGCCTCCTCCTCCACAAGCCTCCCGAGGTAATTGCTCCTTGCCCCTCCCCCAATACTTTCCTCAGCGCGTGACGAGAATATCACGAGGTGATGTAACTGTATACGGCTAACACCTCGGCTACACCAACGCCGCGTCACAAACAGAAATTGCTGCTTATCTGTCTCTAGCCTTGAGAGGGGTAGGTATCTAGAATAATCTACGGATTCTAACACTGGGGTGCAACGACCTTGGAAAGAAGCCACGCAAAATAAACGTGAGTCGCGTGTTATTTATCGCAGCGACTTCGTTGAAGTATAAATTGCGTTCGGGCGCAACTTGCAGGAATTGACATTTATAGACGTAAATTCGATGTCCTCTAGACCAAGGATGTCAAACTCATGTCGTTCAGCATTCTTTATTACCGACCGCTTTTCGTCGTATTTTCTATAACACGTATCCAATACAATACTTTATTGGTTAGAATCAAAAGCATTTCGAGTGAATTTATTACTTAATGATTTCAAAGACAGATTCATAACTTAAAAGTAAGAGAAAATTACCCATTTCGCTCTCATCCACTGTAATTTTATGTCGATGAGCGAGATTTGAATGTTCGTGGCAGTTCTTGAAATACAGTGTTTAAAAGCAAGCAAGATAAAGTTGGTATTTCAATCTTATTATTGTTAAGTCATTGCTAGTGTGCATCGACAATGTGAGCAATTATTCTCCCCGACGAAAGAAGATAAAACAGTACAACTATCAGTGTTCGCATTATTTATTTCCCCGACTATTCTGAATTCCACTTGTACTTTATCAAAGCCATTTAATGGCCGAGGTGAGGGTTCGAATCACGATCTCGCCACCGAAGGTTCTTAGCTTAAGTCCTGGCCCAGCCTTCCATACCTTTCATTTAATCGTTCATCCTCGTCGTCGCGATTATCCAAAATTGGAAGAAATGCTATGCTAATAATAAAATAACAAATTGAGCGTAATGATGTCTGTAGTAGGATAATCAAAGTAATTGAATTACACGAAACAAAGAGAATGATTGTAAATAGAGTTCCAATGTTGATAATGACGAAATGTGTGGGAAAGCTGGTCAGCATGATTTAGAACTGCAAGAGCAGGACCAAATGCTACAATCATTTACAATGTATAGTATACATCGCAAATAATATTGTGTGCTCTGTACCTTAAAGTTCATTCTGTCCATTTTTACAGATTATTTCACAAATACGAGGGGAGAGTGAAAAGTTTAGATCCTCACATGGAAGGAGTGATGCTAGGTAGTTAAAATTATGGAGGATGTAAGGTTTGAGTTTTAGGACACTCTGTGCGAACTTTTATGAAAGTCACATGTTTTCATCTATTTTTTTGTCAGGTTGAAAATGAATGAAGTGTCAGATAAGAGAGTGGTCGACAGGGCCGTGATTCGGTACCTCTGTCGGAAAGGCCTCACTGCACAGGCTGCTTTGGTAGAGTGTGGCTTCACCGCACTTCCCCATCCACCTTATTCCCACGACCTGCCCCAGTCAGAGTTTCATCTTTTCCCTGCTATGAAGAAGTCACTTCGACTAAGTCCCTTCCATACAGAAAAAGGCGGTCATTCAGTGGTGTGAGACTCAGGACAAATCATTCTACCAGATGACTGTAAACAAATTGCAGCACAAAATGCATAAGTGCATTGATCTGGGGGGTGATTATAGAGATTATGTAGAGAAATCATAATGAGAAACTGTAGCTTAAACACCCCTTCCCTGTGAGGCTCAAAACGTTTCACTTTCCCCTCGTAGAGTAATATTTTAGATGAATTACTACATTTGAATTTTATCTACAAAAATAACATTAAGGGATACGAGTAACAGCTGTCTCTGGTGCAGTTATAATTTTCTTTATCAAGATAGATATCCATTACAAATACAAGGGTGTAAAAAAATTTCCTCATTTTCAACAAATAATTTAAACTTAAATTGGTTCAAACCAGGTAAAAATCCATTAATATTGCAATGAAGTTGCACACTAAATTCTTCTGGCAGTGAAATATGTTCCCTCTGCAAAATTGGTTTCAAATGAAAAAAAATGTATATTCTATCATTATTTACTGAAATTATTGCACCCTGCCCAGATGTAAAATATGCTACACAAACACCACTATGTAAAATATGCTACACAAACACCACTATCTGAATGTGTACTTATTTTGCTGGAATGCCTTTTCTGCATGACATATTTCCACACTGCTGAAGTAATTTTTCACAAAATAAAGCATGATGAAAAAAAGTATGAATGGGGAGAGCTGTTCTCACACTGTTAGAAAATATTCCCAGATATTTTCAGAATTTTGAGAAATTTTATAGGTTTTCGATCATGAACCATTCACCATTGAACCTAATGAATGCCAGAAGTTTTCAGCAAAACAATTCATCTTCATTGCACGACTCCTGAATGATTCCACCTCTCAATCTTCCTCTTGTTCATTCTCCTGTTTGCCATTTCGGTGTACACTATTCTTAATGTGTCTTTCAAAGACACAGGGTCGAGTAAAGTCATTCCATTGCAGTAGTTGCTTCGCGAAAGTGTAGCAAGGATTTTACAGTCTTCCCCTTGCAGCAGTTGTCACCGAAGAGCAGCAAAAACCCTGGCAATAAGGTAGAAAATCTGGGGAGCTCATGGCTCGCCACGCCAAAGATAGAGAAGCAGCTTCTTTCACTGCTTTCATTCAACGCATTTCAAGAGGGTGGGAGCGGATGGCACGAATCAAAAACCACGGCACGTATCATTGAATAACCGAGCATGCTTACGTGTGCGACAGTGTATAACAACACACTCCCATGCGCATATATTACCTACAATAAAACGACTTCATGTTTTTGTCAGGTTCTTTAACCTTCGAAAAAAAAACAGGGAGTGAGGAACCGTAACGTTTTGTACCAACCTCATTCTCACTGATCAGTTTTGAAGGGAGTAAATTAAAAATAAATGTCCTGGCAATGGAACCGTTGACCTTGAATGACCAACCCAATGAATGTCGACGTAAACTCAACACTATTTGGATTCTGTTGCACCAATGACAATCATCATTTGTTTTATCCTCCACCTTCTCGATCAAGGAGTCGTGAGCGAGAACTACGAACCGCGCATTGCATAAATCACACGCGTAATTACCACGTTCCTGCGTAATTACTGTGAAATATTACGAAGAATGAAGTGTTCTCGGCTCTATCCAACAGCCGCCACTCCAAGTGGCCGACACTGAGGATAAATCAGGGGTCGATTACGTTATTCTTGCTCACTTGAGTCTGAATAACGAGCATTAATAAAATGACTTTTAGACCATCCTTTGAAGCGGCAAATGCAAGTCACGTGCCTCCACTTGATGGCCCACCCTCTCTCCCTCGCCTGTCTGGTGCTGGTGCTGACCAGGCGGAGGGAAAGAAAAAGGCATCGTGTGTGTCGATATCCTTCCTCCACGAGGGCTGGTGCGTTCAGGGATATTTTTTTTAATAACCCACTGCCAACTACGGTGCAGTCGACCTCACACGCACAAAAAAAAGATCAAGGGCATTGACCAGTACGTCCTCCAACTCGTCAACAGATGGATTTCCACATTCGGAATATATAGAATTTCAGACGAATTAAAAGATAGTTCCTTCATGGACCAAGGAACGTCTTGAAGTAATGTTTTAACGTAACGTGAAACTTGATTCTTTCTCAGAAGTCTCCATGCACAATATGTTTGTTGGCTTTGCGGCCAGTAGCAGAGGCCACTCCCCAAAGCTGTAAATAAATAAAATAATTTACCACAATCAGGCCCGTACCCAGGGTTCTTCTGAGGGAGGGGCCAGACCCGAAAATATGTGATATATTCACAATATATACAGTAAAACCTCGTTAATCCAGACTTCGCTTAATCCGGACAGGCAAAAAGGGGAAAAAAAAGAATGCAAGGTTTTAAATGTGGCTAGAAGTCAACAAGAGAACTTTCCAAATAAAGGCAGTCACCACTGATGAAATTCTGTTTCCCATAGACTTTGTACTGTACTGTATAGTGTATTTATGCCTATGCCCTTTACATACACCATAATAAACGTGTTTTGTTGCTATAAACGGAGTTTTAATGCACTTTCTACTGTTCTTTTAGGTTATTTCAGTTAATCCGGATTTTCGTTAAACAGGTCAACTTATCCCCCCCCATTAGTCCGGATTAACGAGGTTTTTCTGTATATGTAAGGTATAGCTTGATGCATATTCTTTACATTCAGTTCTCATAAGTATTTGAATGGTACCAGTTCCGCAAATAACGGTGTATTCAAATCTCCAGCACCACTTTACAGCAATGATAATTCTATGTTTAGACAATAATATATATTTGTCAATTAAATGTTGCGTATTAGCAATTATTATTAAAGTAAAGAACATGTCTAAATGTGAGTTAACAATAAAATAGACATTTTCGCAACACGACTGCAATTCAAAATAAAAGATGGGAAAGGGATTAAAAATAATGGACTGTCTTGATTAAATCGGGACGTCTGGTAGTCTCGCATCATTGGTTATGAAATAAAACTCCCAATATTGCAGACTTCAGACTTCCGGTACCTTCTTCTCTCCAGAAACAACCCATTCATTTACACAAACTTGAAATTTTTACAAATTTCAAAATCGTCGATGATATATTCGTAGCTCTTTATAGGTTCACATTTAAATATTTGAGACTTCGCACTGTCCACGTTAGTCGGATAATAATGATTTCCTGCGAAAAAATTTACTAATTTGAAGAAACTTATGTGCACTTTAAAAGAAAATAGAACATGGGATCGTTCAAATTTCTCAAATTTTCATGTAAGAAAAATAGAAGTATTTTTGCTCTCCCGGTCACCAAAGAGTCGCTTTGGTGCAGTAGTTGAGACCCTCCGTGGCGGAGTGATTAAACAGCGCGCTGCAACGCTAGGGTCGCGGGTAAGACATGGGTGTTTGTGTTAATCCTGAAGACAGAAAACGGAGACTGTTACGCGGGAGACCCAGGTTTAAGTCCCGGAATGGATGACCTAAGGTCGGAATTTCTCCGGCCTTGTCCCTGCATATTTCGGCTCTGGGGTTCATATGTGAGGGAGCGGGGAGGCAAGGCATCCGAAGCGTGCTGCTGATCACATCACCTCACAGAATTGCTCGAAATCGAGAATGTGCGTGGCTCTACCTCCAAAATTCCCATATGTGCCTTCATGGCAAAGTAGAAACACTGACATCGAAATCCTGCATGCCGGAGTTATTGTGATCCAGACGATGAGATATTCAACGGTGGAATATTTATCTGATGCAATTGGAGCCCTGGATTTCCCCGCTGGTGTAGTGGTAACATATTCGCCTTGTGACCAAAGAGTTCCAAGTTCGCTATCCAGTGGAGGCGCATGGCGGTTTCGATCGCACTTTGAACTGTACGTCCAGTCCCGATTAAACCTATCCGTTCACAAAGTGGGCGTAAAACAAAAATGGAACTTGGGCAGTGAAGCCTGAGTGAATGGATATGTAAGGGTGGCGGGAGATAAAGGCAGTATAAATATGACTAAACCCAATAATTCTCATCAATTATTATTCACCAGAGTATGCTTCACATAACTCTTGCGCCTGACATTGCAAAAAGATGCACGGGTAGCAAACAACTCGAGGAAGCCACACATATTTTAATTCTCTTTCTTTCTGAAATCCACCTCTAATCTTGTATTCAGAAGGCAACCAAAAACTTTCTGAATTGTACGTTTACTGCATTTTTAAGGAAACTTCAGGATGAGGAGCAGGTGCCGCACACAAGTCTTTGTTCTTTCAGAAAGTAAGGGAAAAGCAAGAAGGAAGGATGTTACAGACGACTGTAACTATAGATCTCAAATATTGTTGATTTGCTTTATTTTACTTCGCTTCTTGTGCCATTTTTGGCTAATTTGCCAAGATGGGGATGAGTGATGATATGATGAAATTGATGTATAGACACTCACAAACATCCATTCCGGGATTCGACCCCGGGACCCCTGGCGTGGTAGCGCGATGTGTTAATCACTCCGTCACGGGGGCCGGCTAGATCCCAAATATGTAGGTCTATTTCATAACACGGGAATCGCCAGAAATTTTTGTAGGGGTGTTAGGTCTTTGATAAAACTTGAGTAGAAATAATAGCAATAATAATTAATAACTATTAATACTAATAGAAATAAACCAATTATTTTCACAACTGTTTTGCGTTATTATCTTACATTTCATACAGTTTGTGGTACTGAGATGCAAAGTTATTCTACTTTGTAACTAACCTTTACACACAAAAGTTAGGGGGGCAAATTTTACTCATGAAGTTTATGTTATGTGACCTCTCACACAAAACTCTAATTTTTAGAATTTTCAAAACTGCGGAATCATTTATTTTTTGAATAAAACGATAGAATATTAAAATATATCCTGATTCCTGTATGTTATGCTAGTTTCTTTTGATCTAAAACTGTTTTACTGTGGTTATTCT
This sequence comes from Lepisma saccharinum, assembly GCF_977018435.1. NCBI lineage: Eukaryota > Metazoa > Arthropoda > Insecta > Zygentoma > Lepismatidae > Lepisma > Lepisma saccharinum. Next base: position 70,927,890 of record NC_139232.1, read on the forward strand.
GTTCGAACATTCCTTCCTGAAACGAATTCCGATAAATAAAATATTAGTCGCCGGAAATTACCGAATAAGAGTCAGTACAAGCCATTAGTGTATAACTTATATGACATCAATGAACATTGTCATCAGCTTCACTTCTGGAAAAATTATTTATTGGACAAAACTAAGCTAACTGTAATAGCACCGGATCCAGTCATCAAAATTATATCAAAATTATTACTGTTAGATGTTTGTTCTATTTACAAGTTTCCAGCCAAGTCTCATGGAAAAGGGGTTGGTTTTTATTGGATAAGCTGGATAGATCTACCCCATCAGACCCACACTTCCAGCATTCGTATTTGCTTCCGACATCCACCTGCATTTGCCTCTCGCGAATATATCTCGCATGTATCGTAATAAGAAAAATCACATCATGGGATTTGGTTGCATGTGAGTCAACATCCCCAATTTCCCGAGGCCGAGAGGCTAATACATCGCCCTCTCAACGCTCTGCTCCCAATCTGCATCTGCACAAACAGAGACGGATACGTGCCTTTGTTATCTATTGGATTAGGGCCGGTCCGCGAGTGACTGATTGCTGGAAGTGGGGCTGTCGTCGCGCTGACCGTTGCTCGGGATGGGGGCGTTAGTCACTGGGGCAAGGTCTCTCCCTCTCTCCACCCCCGACAGCCCCAGTTTGGTTAATGGAGTGGAAAACTGGACCAAGTGAGTCATGCGAACACGTCCACCGTGGATGATCGACATCTTTGGTCCTCCTTGCAACCAGCTTCCCAACGACCTTGGTTCGCTGAGAACCTCCAGATCTAAATGTATTCTTCAGTGAATTACGCAAGAACAAGAGCAACTGGATGTATTCTTCAGTGAATTACGCAAGAAGAAGAGCAACTGGATGTATTCTTCAGTGAATTACGCAAGAACAAGAGCAACTGAAATGTATTCTTCAGTGAATTACGCAAGAACAAGAGCAACTGGAATGTATTCTTCAGTGAATTACGTAAGAACAAGAGCAACTGGAATATATTCTTCAGTGAATTACGCAAGAACAAGAGCAACTGAAATGTATTCTTCAGTGAATTACGCAAGAACAAGAGCAACTGAAATGTATTCTTCAGTGAATTACGCACGAACAAGAGCAACTGAAATGTATTCTTCAGTGAATTACGCAAGAACAAGAGCAACTGAAATGCTTTAGAAGTAAATATGATTGATTGTAAGCAAAGATTTGGCAAAGTTGTCTGAAGTCAATTTTATGATCGATGGACTAATCGGGACTGGGTCAAAAATTTACAGTGGTGCCTGCGCAATGTACCTTCTACAAGGATATACGTGTAATGTTAGCCGAGCTCGACAAAGAAAAAGGCTTTACTTTCCACGAAACTTTCTACTCCGTACGTGAAGCTGGTGTGTATGAAGGAGGCATTCGTATCGCGAGGTCATGGTAAAACCGGGCTGGGGAAATTGTTCAATCCTGCATATTTCATTGTTTTGTTCGTTTTGAGTTTTTCTTTTAGGTACACTTTATGCTCAGAAAGGCTAATCGGGACATAACCAACAGTTTAAAGTGAGGTCCGACCCACTATGTGCCTCCACCGGGTATCGAACCTGCGACCCCTTGATTACATTTCGACGACTGTATTTTTGTAATAATCTCTCTAACAAGGGCTTAGGGGATTAATTCCTCGTTGCATGCTTGCAGAGGGAGCTTCCCTTGTTGATAATCTGTCAGAGCCATGTGGCCTCGCAAAGAGGGCGGGCATAGAAGAATGGGGAAGATTAATAACCAACACTTGACGAAAGAATTGGAAGATTTTGGGGAGTGGCTGACTGAAAGTGGCTTTTCGATCATACTCACCGCAGAAAGCGAACGAGAGAGAGAGAGAGAGAGAGAGAGAGAGAGAGAGAGAGAGAGAGAGAGAGAGAGAGAGAGAGAGAGAGAGAGAGAGAGAGAGAGAGATCCACTCTATTGAGCCCCAGCAGCTCTTCAGTGAGGTACACAATGCGGTGAAAGACGGTAAATGGGATGTTTTTGCCCCGGCTTTATTTGATTTGGAGCTGAAAAGCCGGTGAAAGCCTCGGAAGGAGCTCCCACAGCCATCGGAAGCTTCGCTCGTGCGTCCGGAGACAAACCGCCAAGATGTAAACATCGCAGGGCGTGTTTGTGATGGTGTTTTAATCGCCAAGTCGCCCGTCTCCATGGCAACGAATAAGTTGATTAAGTCGGGAGCTGACATCTGGATAACCGTGTCAACACCACACCCAGAAGATTACAAGACTCCTCTGGGAACTGATTACGCCCTGCCGTTCCCGGATGCGAAATTTTCATACGTAGCTGAAACATTAACATTTTTTGTCCGTAAGTCACATTGCTCTCATTTAACATTCCACTTTCGAGCAATAAGGTTGAATTGTACTCAGATTAAATTGATGAAGACAAGGTTTGAACTTTTGAAGTGATGACGCTAGATGAGGTGAGGGGGACGAACGCTAGCAGGTTGACCATAGCAGTTGTCAGTGAAACAAAACGAAATAAATATGTAAACATGCTCTTTTAACCCAAATATGCATAATTGATGTTATTTTGAGGTATATACGAGGTGACTGGCTCTATACAAAATATTCCCGTACCTTCTGCCGACTCCCTTTTCTTTATAGCAACATTAGTCATCAAGAAACTACATTAGGAATTTTCTGCTTACAAAAACTCTTGGAAAAAACAAAACCCACATTGTTCTGCCACCTAATTACTCACTCTCTCTCACTCTCTCCCGCTCTCTCCCGCCCCCTCTCAATTTCCTGTAGAAAGCAAACTCTTCTTGTCTCAATTTATTTTTATCTAGCGTATGTTTTCTGCCACTTTCGGATAATCGTGACGATGAGGATGAGCGATGAAACTGATGAAGGAACACAGAGAACGCCTATGCCCATACCGAGATTCAAACCCGGGACCTCTGGAGTCGTAGCGCGCTGTGCAAACCATTCCTCCACGGAGGTCGGCGGAACGCTTCTTGTGGGGCGGCAAGTAGCAACTACAGTTTTATTGTAATCACTTCTTTGAATCAAGTTAAACAAGGGGAGCTTCTTGGTGGTCAACGAATATATTATAAGCTTGCAAGGAGTGTTTCAACTAGCTCATAAGTTACCAATTAGAAGAAGAAGAGACCTTGAAGTCAATTCATTTATGGCAGCTGCAGAATCCAATTGGAAATAATCCTCATATTGTTGTTTTACATATGATAGTAATTAGATATATTTTTTCAGTATTTCGAACAAAGATGTTGCTCTTGTAAAGAGCAGTAGAAAGGCACATAATTGTTGTTCCCATTTCCTTCTTGAAAAATGAATACCCATTTATTTTGCATTATTTGTACTTTATCCATTATATGCTGCTTTATCTTCAACAGGCTACGGGATAAGGTAAGAAAAGAATTGTCGCGTGGTCTCTATTATGACATCTGCCCCAGGACTTCAGCAATGCAATAATGTATTGATACCGAAAGAAATATTGAAATGAAATAACGCAACTTTACATTTTGATAACTTTAGGAGGCTGGCAACACTTTTATCTCACAACATTAATTCGGTGAAGACATACGGAATTCCTTGCTTTCTGCTTGAAACCCTCTCGCAAAATGAACGGCGGAAGGATCGAAAGATTACGAGTGGAAACGCTTGTTCCAAGGGAGTTACCGAGGGCAGCGTTTCCAAGACAAAAACATTCGGTGAGATTTAAGCAGTGCGAGGTTCAGAACAAGAAATAAAAGAGAAAAAGAGAGAGGGAGAGAGAGAGAAGATGTGGCTCTAGCTTCGCGAAAATTGAGATAATCTTTCGTTCAAGGTTAGTCACCCTACCACGCGCCGCTATTTTTTTTTCTTTCCTTCCATTCAGCAAAATCTAAGTTGCAAAAGTTCAGGAAGAGTTGATCCGCGGATATATATTGGCTGCTTGAGCCGAACTACAGAAAGTTGGTCGGAGCTTCGACCTTTCTTATTTGGTCTTTTTGTGCGACTAGATCAATGGCCTCTAGCAGAAATTCTCCTTTTCTGCAAAGAAAAGACGTGAGGAAAAAAGCAAATCTAAAAGGAGTTGCGGATTGATTTCCTTCATTATGTGTTATTAATATTTGGTTACTTGCATGGGTCATATAATTCAAGGTTTGACAAGGCATCTTTGCACAACAATTGTGTCTTTAAAATTGTTGGGTTTTCTCTCTCTCTCTCTCTCTCTCTCTCTCTCTCTCTCTCTCTCTCATACTCTCTTGTTTTCCTTCAGGAAGAAAGAATGAAGAGAGAAAGGAAGTCAAACTCTCTCTCTCTTTCTAAGAAAGATACCTAGGTATGAAGAAAGAAGAGAAGAAGATCCTTTCTCTTTCTTTCCTCCCCCCTCTTGCTTCCCCTTTGCCCCTTGCAGACAGAGAGATAAAGAGGAGGGGGAATAAAGAAAGGATGGATGAGAGAGAGCTTGCCCCTCCTCTCTACCCTCTCACTCTCTTTGTGTGTCAAACGGATTCCTCGGAGGCAGACAAGTTTCTGATCAAGAACACGAGAAACAGAACTATTATATAGAGAGCAGAGCATAGAGGGCGGTAGTAGTGAGAGGAACGAACAGGGGGCCACTGAACAGTAAGAAGTCGCCAGATTACCTACGACCGCTTGAAGCTATTCCAAGAAAATCAAAATTCGTACCAATCGAAGGCTTCTGGTTCCACAACAACTGCAGAAAGATCATTAATTTCAACTAAATTAATAAAATTAGAAAGAATTTGCTGATGGAAACCAAAACAGCATCTGCTATGTATTATTCTCTTCTATCTCTTTAACCGAAGATTCGACTCCAAGTGAAATTTAATAGTTACAATCCACTCAGAACTTCAACCCAGCGAAGATAAGCTTATGTACTGACATGAAACATTGATTAGTAGCGTCAGTGGCTGAGGACGTTGAACGGTGGATTCGCAACCAGGGTTGTTAAAGGTCCAGGTATTGTAAATAAATTCAATTTCTGTTCGGGAGAGAAAATCAGCAAAGGTTCTGTACCATTATCTTTAAAGTATTTGAATTCGGTCCTAGAACATTTCTTCCGGATCAATTTAAATACGGTCCAAGTTCGGTATTGAAATGAAGCAATACGCAACTTAAGACGCAAATTGTGAGAAAAAAAAAGCTTCGGGTACTGTAACGGAACCCAATAAATGCTCTCAACCTTGTCACCCAAGGTTCCAGGTTCGAGCCTGACCTAAGCGTTTCTTTGTGTCCCCTTCATTAATTCATTCTCATCGTCGTGATTAGCCAAAAGTGGCAGAAAAGCAATGTAAAATGCTAATATACACATTCACATGGGTTGTGTATGACAATCAGTTTTTGTCACCTACGTTTTCGTTATTTTATATTTTTCTGTAACCTTCGTATCCTCGTGAAGCTTCGGTAGAAAAACACCACGTTTCTGAACCTTTTGTGTTTCTCTGCTTTTGTTGACTTTTCCCCCTTTCGGTCGTAGGAGCTCGGAACTAACAATATGCTGAGATAAATCTTTCACTGTTTTTGAGCGACTTTTGTGCATTTGGCGACGGAAAGTCAACTTGGGAGGCCAATTACTGGAGGAACATGTTACGTACCGGATGAGGGTAGAACTATTCTTTTCACCCCATTCTAACGCAACACGTGTGGTTGAAGAAGCTGGATCAAGCAAAAAAGGGACGCTTGACCACCAACGTCGTAACTTCAGATTTTCGCGCCTAAAAGTCAGTCCGTTGTATTCGAAGTTTCAAGCTGTCTTTATATAGTGGCAGAACGAACAAACAAGTACAGTCTACCGCCAGTTTTTGAACCGACAACACCTCTGCGACAGTCGGAGTAAAGATTCGGGACTTGTCTTTTTCTACCGCGCCGTGTATTTTATCCTGCGTAAGTGAGTGACAGTGACTAGTTGTACGAATACGCAGTGTTAATTAGTGACCTGTGCACTGGATTCGCTTTATTCGTTTTGTGACGAGGAACATTAATACAACTATGGCGGGCTAAAATCAAGAGAAGGAGGGCTATGGGTCTTCCTGGCCTGCATGAAGCCGACAACGCAGCAGATCATCGCTCAGCGTCGCGACGTCACACCACTAAAACGCCGCCACAAGCGCCACGAAAGCCACAAACGCCACGAAAGACACAAACGCCACGAATGACGCCCACAGCCCGATTAGAAGCCATGAAATGATACCGCCGAAAGCCGCCAGTCGAGACGCCGACGCCCGACGAGAATTCTACGGAGAGAGAGAGAGAGAAATTGGAAGATGAAGCGACACCAGCCCACACTTAGATCTACCGTCTAGAAGAGAAGATTGAGATAATGAAACGACACCTACTGCGTCTTGAGACGACGCCGACGCCCCGCGTGAGATTAGCAGCGAGAATCCACGAGTACCCCCGGTAAAGAAACTTCGCCTGTTTTCGCCGTCCCCCCAGAAAGAGAGAGAGAGACGATGCGAAGCGATTAATCGCTCCATTACGAGGCCGACAAGATAATCGCCGTGATGTTGAAGCGTAGAAGGAAGGTGTGTCCAAGAAGATTGCGAAGTGCCGCTACAAAGAAGTAATGTGGGGAAGTGTTAGTGTCGCAAAGAGGACCGCGGATTGACGTCTCGCCGCCGTTTAGAGGACTACGGTAAACGTCGCTGAAACGTCTAGAACGCCGAGATGGTATAGTATACTACTGTTAATTTTCTATATGTGTGAATGATCATCTACCCAAGACTCCAAAGATCGGCCGTCGGACTAAAAGATACCAGTATTTAAAGTTAAAAGTCGCAAAGGTATTGATTAAAATTATTTCTTGCCAACATCATCTAAATTTCACAATTGCTAATTCGGAAGAGATATTCACAGCATACTGTTGTTTTTCCACGCTCTGCGCCGAACTGTTGAGTAATAATGTTTATTTATGTCACCTTATATGCTTTACTCGGTAAATATTTGATTAAAAACAGCATAAATCGTGTATCTCTTGCAGAGATCACCTCTCAAGTTTGCTAAGTGAGGAAGTAAATTAACTTCGTGCTATTTTTAATATATTCATACATCAGTGTCTTCATTTTTCATTCTGTAAACATGTGTGCCTTGCAGTTGATATCTAAGCCTAATGTTATTGAAGTTCCAAGGCGCATTAGTGATAATTCTACAACAATTATTTAAATGTCTAAATAAATTGCAAGAATAAGAAGTTTACGTGTCATGCCCGTTGGCAGAATGTAATGAGCACGCGCAGATGAAAGTTTAGTATCTTTAATTCTAAGCAAATTAACGTCTTCGGGCGCAGTTTAATATTCATAAGAAAAACATAATATTGCATGGTGTCTAAAAAAAAACCAATGTATTTATATTAATGTAATTTGTCCCCTGAAGTTTGAATGAGTGCGTGAATGCTGAGTGATAGCGAGGGGTTGTGTAGAGTGCCTATTTTTGTGTGTTATATAATATACATTTTTGTTTTCTATGTTTGACTATGATTTGCGTTTATACAAATAGTATACTAATCCTCATAACTGTTGGTATTTATATTTTAGTTCAACGTTAAATCAGCAAAGCATTTCTGCGGGCTAACATCAATTATTATTATTATCTACGTCATTATTATTATTATTATTATTGATTATTATTATTATTATTGATTATTATTATTATTATTATTATTCAACGTCACTTTATGCACGAGTCGGCTATTCGTCGGGGGTAAAAACCGATCCGGTCACACGTACCCTGGAATCAAACCGTTTAGCTGGGCCCGACACCTAGGAAGGGGACTTCGGTCTCCGGACTAAGTGTCCAAACATAGGTCATGTACCAAAGGTCCGGTGAGAAGTGATGATGATGAAGGAACACTCACAAAGAACACTCCTGTTCAGGCTGGAATTCGAACCTGGCGTCGTAGCGCACTGTGCTAACCTCACCGCCACGGAGGTCGACAGCAACACGCTAGAGTTGACGAGCTGTATCTTTGCGGGTGAACCTTGACCAAACCCGGTTGCGCAGTAGCAAGGGGAGGAGCTTAGTCGCTGCGCGTCATTCTCCTTGAGTTCTGTCCTTGCTGTCGACCAATCAAACGCGAGTAGGTGGCAACTACGGATATCTCTCACTGTCTCTCTGAGCATAATAGCCACGGTCAACCGCAAAGATACAGCTCGTCAACTCTAGTAAACCAGAAACCAACGGCCGAAGTCAAACGACCTTGGGTCCAGGTGCAACTCGTATGCCTTATGCCCCTCTGTACACATTCCAATGAACTTTTAAAAGAGTGAAGATCAGGACAGTGGGAATCATCTTACGACACATCGCAACCATACTGTCCTTCGCACCCACGGACCTGAAGAGATTCCTACCAAGAGCTGCAATTTCAACGTTCTTCAACATGCATCCATCCACCTGCCCCCTTTCGCGTATGACGAGATGTTGCTGACAGGCTTCAAGCAGATTGCATCTACTTGTCCAAAAAAATTTATGAGACTCGCTCCCAGAGACTCCGCGGTCCTGTCCTAATGTAAAAAACCACGTGAGCGCTTAGTTTCGCCCCGCCCTGGTGCGGGACACGCCCAGGTGCCCCTCCCCGTCATTAAAGGGTTCGAGTGGAATTCCCACGGTGCGTACAAAGGGACAAAGGGAATATCTAATGATACGAAACGCCCCGCATTTTCCATTTCCCTCTTGCATCCAGGTAACTTGTGTTATCATTACCGGCCAATTATCTCTTGAGGTACACCGTTGCCTTTTTTTTATTCGGTGGGTTACGATCAAGCTGCAAGTAACAATTTCTGAATGAAAGTTATGACGAAATTTGACCTGCGTGAACTCGTCTTCCGGGAACTGAGTTGAGAAATGCCTGAAAGCAAGTCATCTCAGATGCAATTTAATGCAATTATCGTCTTCCACTCAACTCCTTCTCCAAAATAGCTTCGGGAGAATACTTTTCCTCTTTCAGATCCCTGTCACAAAGTCCTTGAATCACACGGAACTGGATAACCAGTAAGAATGCCCTAGTTGGCGCTGGACTGGCTACCCATTTGCTAGTTTTCGCCTCACACGATACTTGTTACCGCGTACTTGTCGATAGACTTTTGTTCTCATAAGACATTGCGCAGAGCAATCTGTACTGTAAAGATGGACGAGAAATTTGAAGAATGTTGTAGGAGAATTACCTGCTTTGTGCTTTTATTAAAAATTTAAAAAGAAAAGTATGGACTTGGAATTGGCTCGAGAAAATATAGTAATCAATGCGTACCGAACAAGCTTTTTAATTAACTCGGATTCATTCACAATTTTTTTTAATAAATCAAACATTAATTTAATACACTAGTAATAATAAGGATTTTCATTTTCGGTTAATTTTATTTGTCACGTACATATCTCATCGCTTTGCATAAATACCTAAATATTAATGAACTCAAGACGAATGCACTGCACGTCATCTGGTTGCTTTCTTTTTTTTATCGAGAAACAAAAACAAAAACAGCCAACACTCGGAAACCAGACAAAAAACTCCCCTTTGCAAACTCACAGATTATCTTCACATGCCCAAACTTTGCTCTGATTGGCTGTTCCACAGAATCCAGTCGAGGAAAGCCAGTAGCAATTACAACATGTCCTATTCCTTCAAACCAGTCAAGCTGCCAGCCAGGCTGCGATCACATCCGGGCAGGTAGCCAGTTCAGCGCCAACTAACTGGGTATCCAGTTCCGTGTGATTCGGCCTTAATGTACATACATGGCAATATTTTGAGTTTGAGTATGGGCCTGTATCTACAGTTTAAAGTGGGATCTGAACTACTATGTACTTCCACGTATCGAACCCGGGACCCGTTGATTACAAGGTGACGTTACCATTATGCCACCAGGAATACACCAAAACTCAATATTTTATCGCTGGACCTAGAATGAAATATACTTTGTACAGCGTGTAAAGGTAAAATAAGATTTGATAAATATGCCTTCTCAATGAAAGGTCGGGCATCGAGTCATACCGCCTCTGCTATCTGCTTTTCTAGACGGGAGACTGTTTCCTATTTGTCCTCACAATTCTGTGTCCACACCGCTCGAACTGAAGTAGTGAGCGCTTACCATTTAATAAAGTAAATAATAGTAAACTTGGGATATAACAATAAAAAATATCTTTTCTACATGGTAAAATGAATGACTTGGTAATTTCAAAATATATTTTTCCTGTTCTAGTATGATACTGTATGACATTTTTGGGTAAATTGCCGTTGCTGTATATTTGTTGTTGGCAGATATGCCAGGTAATTGTAAAATTCTAGAGGCATTACGCGATGCAAGGGTTTTCAGGGTATGGGGTAAGTTGTATGAATTCTAGCGTGTACTTTCAATAAACCCTAACACTGGCAATCTACTCCGGACTGAGGGCTGTATAGCATTTTTTATGTGTTGCGCGTGTCCACGTTGAGTGTTGGGTATTCTGATGCCCAATCAAGCAAGATCATTAGCAACAATAATGTTAATAACATGGTAACAAGAAAATCGTCATTTTCAAGTTATGCTTGCTGATATGTTTTACAGTTAATGACACTGTAAAAGTGTGTCATATCTCTATAAAAATGATATCCTGAGGCGAGGGTCAGAAACATAACTTAACTTAACGGAACATTCGTTCCCCTGCACTTCAAGATACAAGTAAAGACAGATGAACGGGTTCAACTCTTTTGAGGTACGAGCGGCGATAACCACCAGACATTGGTTCTGGTTTCCGTAACATCCCTGGCTGTCCAGCAGACTGCATTTGAAATTCATACTCGAGATAGGAGGAAGCAGTCGTCCCTCTTCTTATCACATTAAGAGCAGAATGATCCAGCGTCTGCTGTCAGAAGTGGTCGTCCATTGTGCCTGTCTACAAGACAGATGGCTGCTTCAACATAAATATGCTTTTCGCTAAGAGGACGAAGCGCTCCATTGCTCACCCTGTTAAGAGAATGGGGAATTGCTCAATGTTTGCGCATTGCGGCACCTGTTTTGTTTCTTGGCATTATACTGGACGGAAGATTGGCGTGGCTTCAGCGGATATGTTACGGAGACAGCATTCCACTCCCACGGATTTTTTCTCTTGAAGTTGAAGTGACGTAATATCAAGCTACAAGCGAGAATGTTTCGTTGTCTAGTCCTTGTGCCATTGCTCTTCGTTCAACGAGTAGAGTTGATTGTCAAGGAAGTGTTCATCTGTGCGAATGTCCGCAAACACATGTGTGGAATGACCCTTGCAAGATGATTCCCACGTAAGCTATAGCTTCAGCCCCACGTATAAAGTGTTGGAAATAATTGCGAGTTTTTGCATTTCTCACTAGCCACTGTGTTAATTGAGAGTGTTTCAATGGCACTGTATTAATTGGCAACACTGCTTTCTGATAAAGGGCTAGTCAAAAAGTGTGCAGAGCAGTCTTGTCTTGTTTCTGACATGCCATATGGAAGCAGGGAAATCTCACATTATATTGTGAGTGAGGACTGCGTGGTTGGTGCAGAGAGACATCGTATGTACCGTCTTACAGAACCCAAAACGTGTCAATTTGACACACATGTATTTTGACTCCAGTAACACATTATATATCATAAACTGGAAATGATGCACATTTTAGTGTGTCAAAATACACATAGAAATATATAAAAGGGTATTTGTATCAGATCATGTTCCGTGTGGTGTACTAAAATGCATCAATTTGGAAGATGAGACAAGATCATTTCAAAGATAACAAAATTTCACTTTTAATCCATCAATTGACACAGCTAAATGTGTCATTTTGTCAACAATCACAAACACGCATGGACATCCCACAACACCAATCCAGAGAGTATTATACTGGTTGTAGGTCCAGACGCCAAAGCCTCGTTGACCTGCAGAAATGCAGTCCAGGGTGTATTACCTGGAAGAGAGGCTGATATTTGGGTCTCTTACAGAAAATGTCAACGCTTACACAGCGCTTAGATATATCAGTTGGTAAATATCGTAATATCTGCTGATACTGAAACTGTTTTCCACCTACGACAGTTCGCCTGGGACGATTCGTGAAAATAAGCGCAATAACACATAACCGTACTACCCCTTTCTCGTGTCCGAGAGATAATATTCTCCTCGACTCCCCGACGAGTCGAAGGGCATGAGTCATAGAAAATTCTAAAGGGCACTTGTAAAGGTTCGCATAACGCAATTGAGGATGTTAAGTTGCAGGAGTGTTTTACAAAAAGTACAGAGTTTTTCTCAAATAGTGGCTAGGGTATTACAACAGAAAAGAAATGGCAGGAAACAACCTTCATAAATATCTATGAAGACACAAATGTCACCTCATCACCAGGATCAACGATGAAAGTTCTCCAGCACTGGTCTCTGGAGTGGAATAGGACCCGCTGGAGTGATCAATCATGCTCGGTCCTCGAAACTCAGAGGGACAAAGTTTGAGTTCGGGGCAGGTCCGTAGCCACGCAGGGGCTCAGCCCCCCTGGAACTGCCGTCAGCCTCCCCTGGCATTGCCGTCAGCCCCTTTGATATTAGGTAAAACTTCTTGTATAATTTGTTTTAGAATATAATTTATTTCCAGTATGAGCCTTTACAGCTATACATACCATACAAGTGAAAATTTTTTGTGTACTTTCCCTACACCCTTCCTCCTTTTTAGTCTGCTTCCACCTTCACCACTGCTTGGGAGTTCACAAACACTATTTCATTTGAAATCTTTCCCTATACTTGCCCTGTTACCTGAGTGGTTCCTAAATTTTCTCAAATTTATTTATTAATTTATTTATTTAGTACCCCTCCCCCCTTTCACACATGTTCGCTATCCCCACTGAGCTTCTTTGATCTCATTACCCAGACGTAGTGTAGGAAAGTTCCCAGATTCCTTATTTGCGCCTCCCCCCCCCCCTCTCGGTCTCTCCCTCCTAATAACGCTTGTCATTATATTCTCAATGTTATCTTCATTTATTTCCCTGATATATTTTTGTCTTGCCTCCTCTGTTTCTTTACACTGGAGGAGAATGTGAAATTTCGTCTCGTCTTCGCCGCATAGCGGGCATTCAAAAATTTTTCACTTGTATGGTATGTATAGCTGTAAAGGCTCATACTGGAAATAAATTATATTCTAATTCTATAATTTGTTTGCATTGAAGAGTGAAAATGTAGATAGCTCGCAACTTTAGGGATAAATCCACAGAACATGAACAGCAGCTATTACATTCGCTCATCTTGTTAAGTCTAAGTGAAGTGTAAGTAGCTGCAAGTATTTAGAAGATTCTCTTCTCTAGACTTTAGAAAGTTATTTCATAGGGGAGCTTCATCTGTACCGTAACTGTCCCTGTTGAGACCTCCCGTTTAGACAGAAATCTGTGACTTTGATGTCATCATGCAAATTCCCTTCGCATCTGCATCAAAGGTCAACATCTCCAAGTTTTGGGAATGAAGGAAGGGGAATTTCATTGCTTCGGCCGGAGGTGAAATGTACTGTAGGTACTGTGATTGAATATTGTGCATTTCTTGTGTGATACAAAATGTACTGTAGGTATTGTGATTGAATATTGTGCATTTCTTGTGTGTGATATAAATATCTCTATCATCTAAATTAGTATGGAGTGTCTAAGGTATGATTTCAGTATCAGCCAATTAACACTCAAAGAGCTGTTTTAAAACATGGTGAAAAATATAGTATTTGTGTGATATTTATAAACTTTATATAACTTAATGATCCCCTCTCTCACACACATAATTTAACTTCATTTAATACTGTTAAATTTTTGAAAAATGACTTGATTTACAACCTTGAAAGAGATTCAAGTCTACTTACTCTCCTCGACACTCAATATTTCACGCTAGATAAAATACCGACGGAGACAACAACGAAGTCATGTTATGCGGAAGAATGAGTTCCAACATTGTAGCTTTCGGTATTCAAGTAATTTCCATGAATAAGTACGTTCCACAGCGCAAGAGTGCTGACAACACAGAAATGATGATGTAACTAACCTTACTACCAGAGGTAGGCACCCGGAAAAAAAGGATTTCTTTTTCTTTTACTTTTACACCGTATTCGCAGAGCAATATGCCGAAGATGTTTTCATGGTTCAGCGTGTTCTATATTATGTCTTGTTGTGCCTTTGGAAACTTCTCTACTCAATGTCAAATTTTCCTTGCGAGTAACCAAGAACAATCATGAAAAGCTGCGTTCGTTGCTTCTACGTTTGAGAAATTCTCATTTCAGATTGCTCCAGTTTGCAAACTGCACGACAGTAGACGCAATAAGCACCCAGCTACTGTATAGGTAGAGATGGGTACATGAAGCACTCTCTGCTTGTATCTGCAATATTTTCCAAAGCGTATCTCGCCTCGAAAATTAGCCCTCATGTTCTAAATTGCGTTCAATATTCCCAAATAAGGCAAAGAGGTAAAGTTTTTGGAAGAGCTGAGCGGGCTAGAGTACCACGGAAGCTAGAATTTCAATGGGCGCTTATGGAAGTAAACTTTCTTTAAGTACTCTAGGAACAAGGTGCAAAAGAGTAGTTGAAGATGAACTGGCTGCTACGAAAAATTCCAAAACATTTTTATAATTAGTGAAAACTTTTTAAGTTGAAGAGCGGATCCTACTCATTCTCCATAACAATAAATGGGAGTCGAAACACATTTATTAATGATATTTTGAATAAAGTCAATCTAGCTTAACAATCGGCTTACCTATTTGCTTAAATGCGAAACACGAAGACAAATAATGATGATGATGATGATGAATGTTGTTATGAATAGCACTTTTATTATTAAGAAAGCCGACCTCCATGGCGGAATGGTTATCTAATGGGTCCCGAGTTCGAGTGTCCCGTCATCACTCCCAGCCACACCGCCGCGATTAGCCAAAAGTTGAAGAAAAGCGACGCTAAATAAGAAAAATGAAATCAAATATAAATATTATGGTCGGAACCTTGTTGGTACTTACGAATAAGTCATGAAATAATGCAATTTCAGTTCGATGAAGTTTTTAAACCTTTTCTCGGTCATCTCTATTTTACAGTTTGTCTCGTTCTAGGTATATTCTATGAGGATTCGTAAGGGAGGGAAAGGGGGGTGTCGCTGTGGGGGCAGGTCCAGCGTCACCTTGCCATGAAGGAGAGCGTCAGTAAGAACATAACTGGTTCACCGTTGGAATCAATTCACGCGAATACATTAACAAAAGCGATTTCCATAACGTGTGGCGGCCTAATGCGAAAACCACAGGTTCTGTTTAACAAGACGAATGTGTGTTCTCCTGCCGCCATTCCGAGCAGTGTTGCCACATCAAAGGAAATTTCTCTCGATTCATGGAGCATCAAGCAGAATTTTAGGGATGAAGTGAAATATCATGAAAAAATATTAAAATTACAGGAAAAATTTCAAGACATGTGGCTTGCACATTAAAGTCGAGCTGACTAAAATCAGAAAAACATTTTCCTTTCTCTCGTCGTGTTATTCTCCGCTCCCCAGAACGTACTATCATTAGAATTATACATTTGGATTTGTGCAAAGAAAATAACATCTTCCTATTATCATACTATGTTTTAAAATTGTTGTATTATGTCACATAGTTCAAGCCTAATGTCTATGCGAAAATTTACTGATTTCGTATATTACTCGCAAAGTTTCATAACGGTAATCTTAATTAATCCCTCCTTATCTTCATTCATTCATTAAGTCATAAGATTTCTATGATTGGTTCAATGATTAAGTTTATCTAACTTCGCTTTTGGCTAAATGTGACGATGAGAATGAGTGATGATACGAAATTGATGACGGGACATATAGCATATAGCACCGTGATGTGATCAGCACCACGCTCCGGCCGCTTTTATTCCCCCAGGGTTGCTCCCAGGTACCTATTGATTTTAGACTCGGTGAGTAGCTCCAGAGCCGCTTTATGCAGGGACAAACCCGAAAAAAATCCCAGAAGTTCTTCCTTATTTTTTTAGATATTTGATTGATTGGTTGATTTGGTTTATTTTCTTCGCTTTCTTGCCACTTTCGGCAAATAGCGAAGATGAGGATGAATGAAGATGTAATGACAATGATGAAGGGACACTCACAAAGAACACCCGTACCCAGGCCGGGAATCGAACCCGGGACTCCTGGCGCCGTATCGCGCTGTGCTAACCAGCTGGCACAAATAATAATTCGACTACTACTATACCGTTTTGCGACGACGATTTAATATTTTTCGAGATGGTGTCAAAATTGCATGAAAAAGGGAAATTTTGCATCTTTCAACGGAAAATTCTGCTTTCTGATTGTGGCAACACTGATTGGGGTGGGAATAATCATATAATGGAGTCTGCAGGAATTCCACGGCATGCCCACTGCCTGCTGTTCCAGGGGATGCCACGAACAAAGCCCACGGGTCCAGGGGGCACACCTGGCCGTGGGGAGTGGGAAGCGACCCGGTATGACCCCTCTTCCTGCCGGAACAACATTCGGGAATGTCGGGATTCTAATAAGGAAGGACCCAACCTCATAAAACAGTCCATGCAATAGGGCATTGGAATATCACTTTTATTAATTAATAATAACATTTTTAAGATTAAATATCAACAGATGTAGCAAGTATTTTTGGAAAAATAGTTTGGATCCCACTTTAAACTGTAGGTCCAGTCCCAGTTAGCATACCTGCGCATAAAAGTGGGCTTAAAAGAAAGCTCATGCAATGAAACAGTTGGGATGTAAGGCGTGATCCTTTGTGAAGACACCTAATGTCAACTTCCTTCCACGTCCACATATAGTAAACCCTGGACTGCATTTTGTAGACTAGCGGGATTCGAACCAGGGCGTCGTAGCACGTTTCGATAACCAGTCCGCCACGAAGGCCGACGGGAAATATAGTTGCGAGAGTAGGATACTGTAATGGTTTAAAGAGAAAACAACTTCTTAGGATAAATTAAGTCAGAATACATTCTAGAATAATATTTCCTCTTGGTGTTCTTCAATATTTAAAGCTCAAGCTTAATTTTTTTAAATGTTTTTCTCAAATATACTGTATATTAGTATAATAATTGCGCTCAATAAAGTAAAACTGATCTAATTTTTACATGGATGAGTAAGGAGTGGAAAGGGGGGGGGGGCGAATTCTTCTATTCTCGTCATGAGCGTGGAAATTTCTAGCCATCGCTTTGATTTTTGATGGCAACATTATGAATCGAGCACTCAACACGTTTGTCCAGAAGCCATCGGAAAATAGAATAAAATAACTTAAGCAGATTGTTATTTGTTTGTATTTTTGTTATTTAGCGTCGCTTTTCTGCCACTTTTGGTAATCCCGACGATGAGGATGGGTGATGATTAGATGAAATTGATGATTCACACGACAGGACTCGAGCCGGGACTTTCGGTGGCGAGATCGAAAGTCGACCACTCAATGCGTTCCGTCACCTAGCAGGCTCGTGACCAACTGATTCTACATTGAGCTGGCGTTGGGCCTCTTGTGTTTGGTTGCTACCCGAGCCCCTCCATGCTAGTAGTCCCGTGATAATTACAGCACCATCAAGAAGGGCCACCACATTGAAGTTGTGAAAAGAATTATTTATTTTCTTCGGGTTTGCAAGACAATTTAGGGGCACGTCGGAAAAGTTATTTTGACTCAATCCCTAGAAAATAACCCCCAGATTCTAAGAGGCGGCTGACAGGTGACACGCAGGTAAGCTCTCGGAGGGGTTAATTTTCTCGCGCAGATCCATCTTTCCTTTGTGCCTCGCAGGTGAGCGACTGAGCGGCGACGCACTCAACCCCCTACATTGTTTGGCAACAGGCACAAATGAAACGAACAGCGCCGCCCGCAACTCCAACTTTAATTCAACAAACGCAATGTTGCCAGACTCACATTGGAAAAATGTGCTCGTAGACAACACTGTTCAAGAAGGACAGTGTCCTCTGACTCTTGTTTTGTAAAAAAATCCTATTTTGTGAAGTCGTGTGCGACTTTCGAGCAATGAATAAAGCAGATAAAGATATTTAAAAAGATTTTTGGAATGTACTTAATTTGAATTCACGTAAGAGACAACTTATTTTTGTTGACGTAGAACACTATTCCTTGGTTTATTATTCCATTCTTGCATATTTTCCCGCACTGTAGGTTGATAAAGTCAATAGGATGTCTGACTGCCTTACGAGAGATCCAGGTTCGATCCCCGTGGTGGGTGACCTCAGTTGAAAATATTTTCTAACATCCTTGCATAAAGTGGGTCTCTAATCAGTGCGGAGCTGCCTTGGTTAACCCTTAGAGTTAAAGGCATCAAGGGAATGTGTGAGGGTCTTACCTCCACTCGCTATGAGTTTTTAAGTCCATTTATGCACACAAGGCTAAACGGGACTGGACCTACAAATTTACAGTAGGATTCCCTTCACCAGGAATAGAACCGGATACGCTCGATTACAAGGCGACAATGTTACCACTATGTCATCGGGGGCTATGTGCATTAATGACGCAGTGCAATGCACAGGATATAGCTTTGTCAGTATCTTTTAGTGTATTTACTGTGCATTTATAAACTGTGACAATCTCCATCTCCCTCGCAGGATGACGCGAAAACATGGGAAATGTAACTACTCATCACCTCATTTTCATTTAATTACAAATTTTATTTCTTGGTACGCAGCCAAGCAAAAATTCCAAATGTCAGCGAATTAAAATGTTAGAAACGATATACAAGAGTTTGTTTTAATCCACTTTATGCAGAGAAAGGCTAATCGGGACTGGACATACAGTTTAAAGTAGGATCCAAACCACTACGTGCTTCCACCGGGTATCGAACCCTGGACCGCCTGTTAACAAGGTGATGGCGTTTCTGCTACGACCATCAGACAGACCACGTATATACGTGAATCTAATGTTACACACCGTTAACATGAAATGTGGTATCTGCGCTATTTCTCTAGTTCTCATTGAGTAAATATACGTATGTGTGTTCAAAACATGATTTCTACAAAAAATGGTAATTTTTATGTAATTGTGGGAGGCCCGTCGCCTAAATTTAATTTAATTTTCTTCATCACACTGTAAAAAACCAACAATTCGTGAGTACTTTGTTCTTCAGAACTGCCAAATTTTCCAAATAGCCCCTGCTGATTTTGAGAATAGTGACCTCAGGTCAACGGTTCAGCCACTCGAACACATAAAATAGTTCATAAATGAAGGACATGGCCGAAGACTGCGAATAATATGATATTTTGCTTTACTGTACTTATATTTGCAGTGATTTCTCTACATATTTCGCTACTTCACTAAAAAACTCGGGACTTGCTTATCACCTCCTTCTCCGTTCCGAATATTCTGTAAACACTTCTGTATCTATCTCCTTCAACTCCTTAAGTAGTAAAGCAAACTTGCTTCAAATGATAACATTTAATGCTTCAAATGATAACATTTAATGCTTCAAATGATAACATTTAATGCTTCAAATGATAACATTTAATGCTTCAAATGATAACATTTAATGCTTCAAATGATAACATTTAATGCTTCAAATGATAAAATTTAATCAGTGAGAGTGATAAGTCTGTCCAACAGGAGGGCATCAAAATAGTTCAAAATGACTGAATCTAAATCTACATCTGTAAATTGTGGTCAGCAGAACTCGCCTTCCGTAAATGTATCATCAATGAGCAAGTCATACGATCTACATGTTAGCAATGGTCGTCGACAATGTCCAGGAAGCAACAGGTCTCATCGCAGAATGAGACGCGACTCAGAAGATACAGACAACATAATGAGAGTATTGTAAACTATTTCAACCCATTGCAATAAGAATTGTCATATTTTGTGGATAAGAATGACAAATAGGTTTCAATAAATCTTCTAAGTAAGGACGTATTTAGGTGGGGGGTCAGGATCCCCCTCTGAAATACTCATCAAAAACTAAAATTAAATACAAAAATGTATACTTGTTTAACATTCGTTGTGTAATCGGTTAATTTCCTCTTAACTTATTGGAAGGCAAAGATTATATTGGGATTATAAGGCTTTGAAGGACAGTACCAAAGAAGATTTATGCACATTATTACTTATGATAATATGCAAAAAATATTAATCAGGAGCTTTACTTTTCATCAACTGGATATTAATTAATTTACATATTTTATTTAACATTCAATTTAATTATCTTAATTTATACATTTATATTATTATTATTTCTGAGACACTTGGTTCGGACTCCCCCGAAATATATTTCTACTAGATATGAGCCTGGTTCTAAGAACGTTCAGTGTAGCCATTTTCAAAGTGAGTCTCGTAGCCCTGTCATATAGGGAGATAGGGAACAGTTCTCACCACATTCGTTACTCGCTCCCTGAAAAAACAACAACTTATTTATAGTTTCTCATTTCAAACAGTAACTAGTAACTCTGCGTTGTAAGTAAGCCGAAACTTGCAAAGAATGAACTGAGACGTATGTCACTAAAGTTTGTTCGGACGAATACGTCACTACTTTGCATTTCCTTTGTATATGCACGACTGTATCGATACTTTCAACACCTCCCAAAGCTGCCACTGCATGATAATGCACCCTCCCATTCTTTAGCAAGACTAATAGCATGCTGTGCTTTCAACCATAGCCGCTCAGCAAGGTCAAAAAAGTGGATCCGGACACGGACCTCCCATATGCAGGGCTCAGCTGCTATCGGCGAGGCGCATCGTTCGTGAGACCCCCTGCAGGCAGTCCCATTGTTGAGGCTGTCTTTAGGAGCTTTGTTTCCTCTGCTACCGTCGCGAAACTGGTCAATGAATTCCAAACAAACTTATCTTATCGGGATTCGGCTCCTCTTAAATTCTTACCATGCGGGCGCACACATTCTCTGCGCAACATGTTCAGTAACCGATCTGGATTTCGTAAAGTAAATCGGCTGTTTTCACAGGACGCTTTATTGATAACTATTGATTCTTGGCTGTAAAAGAAGTGTAAATTTGAACCACTGCTTTATCTTCGCGGATCAAACAGGTCTGGTTGTGTGGAGAGAAAGGGGAACAATGTTGTGAGGCCACCCCTATTTCAGTTATGATGATCCTTCTTGGCCTATGACAGTGGTTCCCAAATTTCTATCGTTTCACGCCGCAATTAGTGTTTCACGATTTTTTCCGTGGCGCCCAAGTCAGAATGTAGGCCTATCTAACACTTGCAATGCTCAGTTAGTATAGTTAGGTTGCTTGCCTTCACTTAAAAAAAAATAAACATATATTTCAAATTCAGAAACATTTTAATGTAAAAAAGTACTAAATAACAAGTGTCATTTCAGTGAACATTTCGCTGCGACACTGTAAGCCAGCCACGGCGTTCCAGGGCGCCGCGGCGCACACTTTGGGAACCATTGGCCTATGACGTAAATAGATGTGGTACCGAGACGAGACAGGCCTCGGTCTTTTCTCGAAATTCAAGACGGGACAGAGACCGAGTAGGCCTTGTAAAAATCAAGACGGGACAAAACCCAAAGATTGATTGCTTTTACATTAAGATGAAATGATTGAAGAGACAGTCATAAACATATGTCTATGGGCGACGTAACACAAGACGAACAGAGGATTGTACAGGAGCCTCGTTAGTCTGAAAAATGGAGCCCAGGGTGCACAACGTGAAAGAGAGGTTACAATTTGGGTGTCTTCTGAAAGAGTCACGTCTTCCCCTTACAAACTCCTAGGGCAAGTAGAGGGGACTGAGTAGACAATATTTGGAATACGAACCCATGTCCGGAAACGTACAGTTTCCGTGCTACAACCATGACAATGTGTCGGATGTGCCTGTGTTGGTATGCAACCTGGTAGGCAGTACATGACGTCAGAAGATCACCTGATGGCACGTGACGTCTAGAAATTGTTGCGTTCCACTGTCGACACAGGTGTTGATCAATGAATAGTAAGTTTCTTTTTTGTTCCCTTTCCATTGTTACCAAATAAATTTGTTTGTATTATAGACTGAGTCACACGTCATTCACTTCTGTACCTTAAGTAACACCTCATTTGACATGGTTGTAATAAATTATTACACTTTAGGTCATCAGGTGATCTTCTGACGTCATATACTGCCTACCCGGTTGCATACCAACACAGGCACATCCGACACATTGTCATGGTTGTAGCACGGAAACTGTACGTTTCCGGACATGGGTTTGTATTCCAAATATTGTCTACTCAGTCCCCTCTACTAGCCCTAGGAGTTTGTAAGGGGAATTTCCGAGCACCCTGTATATATATATGATAAAGTCCAGTTTCTCGAGGGTTCCTAGCGTCGAAACGAGGCGCCAAACAAACAAGACTCGAGACGAGACGACAATGAGAGCACAGATAAGTTAAGTCCTATTAACTTATCTGTGCTGAGACACTGTCTTATCTGGTCCCGATGCATTCCTATTTTGTAACGAGCGAGAGCGGATTCCGAGGTCAAGATGCCTTACTTGCAGGCAACCTTGGGTCCGTTCCGAAAGTCGCACGAGTTTAACGCGTTAAATGAGTTATGGTAACTGGCTGTCCCATAAGTGTTTCCGTGCGTTTCATTATGTTGTCCCAAAAGTCGCATTCCGTGCGTCTCGTGAAAGAACGAGATTCACCAAACGCACGGGCCAGGAGGCTGGTTTGTTCCGTGAGAATCGTCTGCTCCTTGCAAAGCGCGTGCTGATGGATTCAAACTGCACTAGTTCGGATAATGTATTATAATTTTAACAGAGACCGATATGAAGAAACGTGCACAAGATGAGTATGCCTTGACCGTTCTTAGAATGTGATTAAAATGAGTAACAGTGTCCACAGTAGAGTTTATTTTTGCCATAAGGACATTTTTGCCATAAGGACATTCCTTCCGCTGACGCCATGCGGAAGCTTTCTCTAAAGAAAACGCTGCGCCTGCGCTTTCGTCTAGAGCGTCCCATAAGTCTGTAAAATAACTGGTTTCACCAGATTCACGAGCCCAGTTATTTTCGTTGAATTCATTCGTTTCTTTAAGACTTTCGTAACGCACCCCTTGACAGGCAGTGGAGTTCAGTGGGTTGCCTACCCTCCAGGATGCATTCTCCTAATCGTCTTCTCTACGTGTATCTAGGAGAAGTCGCCTTTCTGCCTCTGGTATAATCGCGACGGTCAGGTTTGAATGGTGAAGTTACGAAATAAACGGATCGTCAAAGACCTATCCAGGATTCCAACCTAGCACGCTATCCTTGTCTTGTAACTAATTGAATTTTTTGACGTCATATATTATTCATTTCAGTGTCTTACATGCGCTCATCTTGAATATAGCGACTCAATTACGCAAAAAGAGAAATTAATTTTTTGCAAATTCCTTATTTTACGTCGCTTTTCTGCTTCTTTAGGCTCATAACAACGATTCGGATCAAATGATGTATTTCATTTTTTGTTTAAGTCCACTTTATGCACAGATAGGGTAATCGGACTGGTCCTACAACTTACAGTGTGATCGTAACCGCTATGTGACTCCGCCAGGTGTTGAAACCGGGACCCCTTGATTACAAGGCGACGACGTTACCACTAAGCAATCGGGGAGGCACAATGAATGACGATTATATGAAATTGTTGGAGACACAAAGAAATATACAAGCCACGCCAGGACTCGAACCCGGAACCACTGCTTTTAAGTCCACTTTATTCTCAAATTGACCATCTTGAATGGACCTGCAGTCTAAAGAGAGATCTATAAACTATGCGAAGCACCTCCCCGAAAAAGAACCCGGGACGCTTTGATTACAGTGTGACAGCGTTAGCCACTATACCACTTAAACACGCAAGCATCCCACAAATTCAACAATAGTTTAATTAATTACACTAATTAAAACACCAGTGCGTTTGGTTCAGTCTAATGTAATTCAACCTGAATGAACAAGCACTGATCAGCCTCAAAGAACAGTTTCCATTTCCTTTCCCCAACATTTGTTACAGCCACATCCGAAGCTAATCACAAACAATGCGTTCGCTCTTGATAGAAACGCGAGGGTCACGTGAGCAATGGCTGCCGAAGAAGCACGGTTCCTCAGAAGACGAAGCCGAAAGTTTTCCGCGCACTAATATTAGAACCACCAAGAATTCCAAACATCACAAACTTCTCAAAGAAACATGTTTCCTATTCTCGCTTCGACCTCCTTTTCTTCTGGGAACAGACGACGTCGGAAGCTGAGACAGACGTATCAAGCGCAGTCAGGGGCGAAGAAAACGAACCATTGATGGGAACATTACCTTAAAAAAGATAGCCTACTCTTAAAGGAGTAACGTTGCTGCCTCAGACTGTATTTATTCATGGAAAAATATGTATTTTAGACCAAAAAAACGTTTAAGAATATATTTCTTAATAAAACTGTTTCACGTTGGTTTGTTTGAATTGTTGTTTAAAAAAAAAACACTACATATGCTAACCAAGGCAGTCTATATTTTAGTAAAAAAAAAACAAAAAAAAACACTTCTTAACAACGTGACGTTTCAACCCTCTTATCAGGGTCTTTCTCAGAGTTGAAATCAAACCAAAATTAAATGAAGATATGCTCAGCATATAAAGTGTGTTTTTCTGTCATGGAAACAAAGTCTTAAGGGTATTACTGTTGTTAAGGCTTAATTGTGTTACTGCTGTTTAAGTCCACTCTATGTACAGAAAGGCTAATATGGACTGAACCTACAGTTTAAAGTTTGATCCGAACCACTGTGCAATCTGCCTTCACCTGCTAACTCTTTCATGCGCTTCTATTATTTATTGAGAAAATTTCAGACAGCCATTTTACACTGAAATCATCATAACGGAAAAAAATACATAAAATAAGAATAAAATAAGTCCATTTATTCTGAAGGAAGTCCGAAGGGCACAATCTGAAGAAAGGATGCCCACACTTGATGTGAAGTCATTATACTGGGTGGGATATGTGAAGAAAAGCGGTCATTTTAGAATTTCAAGTCTTGGCTTGTCTGTAGAAAAGTAATTGGTGGTTCATATTGTTCGCGTAGGCACACGAAAATGGAATTTATCAATGAGTGAGTAACATCAAAGTTGCCATTGACAATTTCTTATAAATACGATACTCAAATCGCTCAACGAGTTATCATCATTGAGAGACTGTAAATGTAAAAAATACAAAAGAGAGGTATTTTTGCAATTAAGGAATTCTGTAACGAACTATAGCTAGAAAAAAGGGAAGACGGAATCGATATTTGAGAGCTCAGCAAGGGAGGAGAAAAGGAGAGATTAGTTAATTAATTTCGGTAATCTCTTCTATTTCACTTCGCTTTTCTGCCACTTTCGCTCATCGTGATGATGGAGATGAATGGTAATTACACAGTAAGAGGTTAGATAAAAATACAACACCAAAGCATGGAGCCTCTCCGATGGCGCAGTGATAGCGTAGTCGCCTTTTAATGAAGGGGTCTCGGGTTCGATACCCGGTGGAGGCACAGTGTTTCGGTCGAACTTTAAACTGTAGGTCCAGTCCCGATTAGCCTTACTGTGCATAAAGTAGACTTATAACACCAACTCAATAACTCAATCAATTATCAACACATATGAAAGACAATTCACGAAAGCCCGCAAAGGATTATACTGTGTTCAAGTGCCAGAGCCTCATTTGTGTGCAAAAAATAACCAGTCCAAGGTGTGTTGTTTGAAAGAGAAGTGTGGACCTTTGAGTGCCTTACCTGGAGGACACACACCTCGGAGATAGGGACTGTGTGTTATCATTTATGTAAATAACTATCTAGATTACAGAAAGTCTTGCGATCTAATGTTCTGAGCTTGTATTTTTTTGATTAGAAAACATCGCTATAATGCTGTATAAAGTAAACTACAGCTAAACTCGAGTCCCATCACCGCTGTTTTCTAACTTTCCAGACGGGAGTCCGCCGGTTACGAGTATTGGTTACAAGTACCTGCCCAATTATCGTCACGATGCTGGGTCAACACCAAATGGAGTTTCGACTGGGATTGAACATTTGTTCGATAGTACCAAAGGTAAGAGCGGCAGTCATTCAGCTAAGTTGGAGCCCATATATGTTGATTAACTGAATTAAGTTTATTTTAAGGTGCTTTTCTGTCACTTTTGGCTAATCGCGAAGATGGAAGTGAGTGACGATATGATGAAATTGATGAAGGGACACCAAAAAAATCAATGCCCAGGCTAGGAACCGGTCGCGGGACTCCTGGCGCCATACCGCGCTGCTAACTACACCGTCACAGAGGTCGGAGCCCGTATACAAGAAACAGTTACTAAATGTGTTTCTGTACAACAATATTTCTAGACAGTAATACTCAAGGGATGGCAATCATTAATAAAGAAACGCATTACATGCCCCAAATACAATTGTATTGCAATCGATCGTCCCAGCATTCTTGCTCGTTTGTACCTAGCCTCTTTCGCTGCAAAATTCCCAATTCCTGAGAAATTCCTTCGTTGGAATTTGTCTTGCAGTATGGCACCCGAGCTCGACTTCGAGAACAAAAGAAAACACCGCAGAGAAACTCGGTATTTCAATGTCACCGCCGCACGTAGAGTGCCTCATGGCGATTCATTTCACGTGTGCCGCCGCCAATTACGAGTAATTTATAGCCCTGCTCCATACCTGTATTATATGGACGTCTGGCCGGCACCGACAGTAGGAAAAAAAAAATCCATTCTAAACATACCCGGGCAAAATTAACTGATACCATCGCATGTTCATTATTTCTCTCGGCTTATGCACTGCGCGATTAGTACATCAGAAAGTAAATTTAATTCCTGGCACGGCAGTTTCTTAGTAACATTACTGCGCGTAACTTGAGAAGCAAATTTGTCGCTTCACGTTGAGTTCATTCATAAGAACTGCGACCGGAACCATATCTCAACCTTTGTGAGAGTTTTCTGAGGATGCCAGGGCTTTGATATCAAGACACAATGGTTAAAGACGGTAGATTAAAAGGAAAGCTAATTGCAGCTAATGGAACGTTGAGAAGTGGATTCGAAGAAACCGTTAACCACACCTGGGAGCCATGGGCGTCCGGAAGAGTGGGCAAGGGGCGCCCCGTGGAAAATGAAAGTCAACCAAAAATTATATATTTTTCACATATAATTTCATTTCAGTCACAATAATATGTGTTAATTATTGCACGAATATGATAAATTCAAATTTAAGCAATTTTTTGAGGGAACAACACTATATTGGAGAAAATGTACCTTGTTTGTCCCCCCCTGAAAAAATACCTTCCTTTCCCCTCCCTGGAAAAAATCCTGTGGACGTCCATGCTGGAAGCACAGTGTTCTGCTGAAATATTAAGAAAGAAATGGTTTTCCCACGTACTTCTTACACATAAAATTCCAAACCACACACACGTAAGATATAATTACGAGGTTCGTATGGTGAACGGAACGTGAGCAATTGTGAGCCCAGAATTCGTAAAGGCTATTTATTACCTACGCGATTCCCAATATGCTGTTTTTTAAAGATATTTCGGAGCTCTAAGTATGATTGTTGGGACAGATATATATTAAAAAATAGTTTTAAGGCAGGAATAAAACGAGCTGCGTGGAAGAGGGAGTTGGGAGCTGATTAGCTGAACACATCCCTCCTTAGTCCAAAGGAAAAAAATCATTTTTTACTATCCTTGAAACAGACCCCGCTCCACAAAGCTTTTTAACGTCTGCCTATATAGCCTAATTGCTTAAAAAATACATACTTTAGGCCCTACCACACATATGCAAGATTTACTACATAGTATTACATTGTAAATCCATCCTTCTCTATGGTCAGATTGGGACTTACTGAAGTCTATCTTCCTTTCGTGATCTATTTAAAGATAAACGCTCTTTTAAGTTAAGGCAAAGTTAGATGGAAATTAGAAGTTGTATTTCTACGCCTCCCCACCCACCTTTACCCATGCTCAAAATATTTATCCGCGTGCAGCGCCATCAGAAAGCATCTTGCTGCGGCTTCTTGCCAAACTAATCGGGACTGGACGTACAGTCCGTATGTCTGCGCAATGTGGCTCCACCGGGTATCGAACCAAGTAAGCCGCGATTATAAGACGACCACGTTACCACTACGACATCAAGGGGAACCCTGCCGAACAAAACTAACACATTATCACATTATAGAGTTCTTTAATTTTAATTACATTTTCGAAATTTAGCGTTTCCTATCTAATTGCATTATCTACAAGCATTACCTTGTACAGGCCCATATATACAGTACAGTACACACAGTACACACGCACGTGCATTAATTTATATACTCAGTATAAATGCTGCATGTCCAGCACAAGCCCATTAAAGGTAGGAACGCACGAACTATAATGACTTTTCTCATATGGAGAGGGCCCCGTTATATGCTCTATTTGGCAACCCTGCAGGGTGTGCCTGTGAGGACTGGGTGGACCAGTTTTACCTGTAGAAAGAGAATGAGAGGAGTTTCTATCCCTCTCAGGACGAGGGAGAATTCGACGACATCCCCCTTTTTCTTCATCCCCCTTTTTCTTCATTCTTCAATAGCTCGACGCCAAACCAAGAAAACGGGTGACAAATGTAGCACTCGAAAAGGCCATCATGCTTTTAAGGGCGCTGAAAGTTACTTGTAAACGGAACGCTCTCCTGGTTTTGTTCCCCTTTCAAATCCTCCATAGACCCACCGCACTTTTATTTTATGAATGCATGCGTCAGCGATGTCCATGGATAGAACTCGGTCCATAGGCGTCGTTGCCTTTCAATTATTGGGGGAGAAGATATCATCCCCCCATATATATATATATATATTCTCTCTCTCTCTCTCTCTCTCTCTCTCTCTCTCTCTCTCTCTCTCTCTCTCTCATAAATTTTAAACACAAATAATCTTCCACTAGCCCTTCCAATTTTAATAAATAAATAAAATAAAAACACTGCCGTAAATAATTTGAACGCCAAATCGATAGGAACTATAGCACTAGGCCAGGCGCGGCTCGTGCATAATTTTCCTGGGGGTTCACCAAAATTATGAAAAGTGGACTTACCTAAACCTTTTGAGACACTACACGCTTTGGTTTGTAGAGATAGTTCTGGGAAAATTATCAAATTTTGGCCGGTAGATTACTGACAAAGTTGATTTGCTTTATGTTCAGATAACAGTGACAGCACCAAGGACTGTGTGTGTAGGGGGCGATCATTTTAATTTAAGATTTTCGTATGGTATTGTATTTAGGGGTATCTCAGAATTCAGAAAATATTCTCGCCTCAATTTTGCCTCTTCCACTCTTGCCAACTCTTTTCTGGTCCCACCACTGTCAAATAGACTATATTATTGGAACTGGATCCTGTACCTACAGTTAAAAAATACAAATCTCTGCCTGCTAAAATGCGTATGTATCAGTAATCGAACCCAAGACCCCTTGATTACAAGATAATTCTTATATAACTATTCGAAAGTATATCGCTAAATCAAAGCGATTAGATTCTATTCTATGCAATATGTTAACTTCTCGCACAGCAACAACTACACTCCTTCCAATACACAATCCACCTCGCTTCACTCAACGTATCACTATGCCATATATATTTCAATCACCAGCCATGCAATTCAAAACAAACTAACTAGTATGGAGACAATGACACGTAACAAAGTTAAATGCGCGCGTCCCTTCGAACACCCTCTCGCGCTAGAGTATAACTGATCGCACGAAACCCAAACAACTTTTTGGTCGTCTTCTGACGTAAGTGCGAAATGCCTTCATTGTTAGGTTAGGCTTGAATAAATAGCAAATATTACATTTTTGGTCAAGCACGGTAAGCCCCGAAAATTGAGTGTATATATTCTAAGACAACTAAACCTAAAAAGCCTAACATGTCAACGAAAGCATTTAGTCTGACGTAAGAAGACCAAAAGGTTGTTTAAGTCTTGTCCGATAAGCAACCCCTCGCCCTCGAGCTATTTTTGACTTTTCGGCTCCTTCCATCTGAAGTGTTTCCATCTTAAAGATGAAAACTCTGAATGTGTACGCAAGTTGTTTTCTATCATATTTATCTTATTTATCCCATCATCTTTACTTCTAGCTTTCGTTCGGTGTTACCTCTACATTTATATTACACCCTCTTCATTAATCTAATAAGTCTTGTAAAATATAAAAATACAAAGAGAATGCCAAATGAATTCAAATTGAAACACATAGTGCAACACTGGAAGAGAGAAGAGCGTGGTTCACTCCAGCTCGCTGGTGATACTACGAACTGCGCATGTCCGTTTTGACGAGACGGCCTTCCTCCAGTCTCAGACTGCATGTATTTTCGCCATATGTACGCGTCGAGCTTCTGCTAGCCGTCCTATGCTTTTAGCATGGTAGGGGTTGCCTTGCGGAGGTTCAGCGGAGACTTTGCACGAAACGGAACTAGAGGGTAGCTGAGTGGCTCTGGCCCGCGGTTTCTTCTTCTCACTAAGAGAATTTGCCACTCTACGCTTATGAACATCTCAGTTATTGTTTATTTTGTATATTACTGGGGGTTCACTGCACATTTGCGCTATACAGCCAACCGCGCCTGCACTAGGCTCATATTTACACGCAATCTGGAGGGAGCGCAAAAATAGGTTACTGAGAGTGGCGGGTACGGATCAGTGGCGCAGACACGGGCTGGGGGTGGAGTGCACAGTTGTGGAAGTACAGGCAGCGGACAATCTTAAATCTTCGTATCATTTTCTGATGATAATATGGACATACATTCATACATGTATAGCTAATTGCGTATGATCGATGTGACCTAAGGGCAGGAATAGTTTGCGTCCAGCCAGAAGCGAAGACCATAAACTGAAATTCCCTCGACAACATTTCGCTGCGGCTATCTGGGTAAAGAGAGGTGTGCGCGCTGGATGGTCGTAGAAAATAAGAAAACTTAGCATTATGCTTATGGGAGTATTATTTTATTAGTTCTTTTGGGAATATCAAACTTCCGATGGCGAAGAAAACATATGGACATAAACAGAACAGGTTCAAGGTTTCATTTGCGGTTGGAAAAGTCGAAATGTCCATTTGATTAGATATAACTTAAAGCTGAAGTTGCCTCTCCATAAGGTTTTTTTTATATTGATTGATTGAGTTGGTGTTATAAGTCCACTTTATGCACAGTCAGGCTAATAGGGCCTGGACCTACAGTTTAAAGTAGAATCCGAACCACTGTGCATGTGCCTCCACCGGGTATCGAACCCTGGACCCGTTGATTATAAAGCGACGACGCTACCACTGCGCCATATTTTTCACAGATCGTAATAATCAACTTTAAAAACAGCTTCCGCTTCCAACATGGGGAGAAATTCATGTTCTCTTTTGCTTGTCTTTTCTTTCAGTAAAAGTTCAAATTTCGAGCTTATTTAAATAATGTTCACCTCGTGCGAACCTGTCCCCCTTAGCCATTGTATCGCAGGGACAAGATTGCAAAGGAAATTTTAGTATATAAGGCGGCATACATCATCATACGATACGTACAGCCAAAGGGCTTATACGGCAATACATATCATATTATAATTGTTAAAGTAGCGTTACCCCCTATACGCCTTCACGGCGTGGTGCTAAGCACAGGGGAGCACTTTACCTTTTTTTTAGTAGAGATAAAAATGAATATTCAGGATAAGTTCCAATTAATTCACGACAATTTCCAAAAGAAATGAAAATGTTACAGTAAGCAGTACGTAACGTCTTCCGAAGCATCCGATTTATTATAATACAAAATATCCCCCCACACGGGATAAAATTTGTAGGCAGAGGGGGGGGAATATCCCCTTATCGTCCTTACAAATATCACCCTGCTTACAAGTATGAATTCCATAAATGAACAGAGCACAGATAACAGAAGAGCCTTCGACCTTAACTTACCAAACACTCAGGAAGTAATAGGTCAAAATTTGGAAGATTCCCAGTTGCGATTAGACCATTTCCCTCCAAAAGAAAATTGGTTCTCTGTAACTATATGTGTGGTCCTTGTCGCCAGAGCAGGGTGTCCCTCATCTGGTTTCCGAACAAAACCCCCCCGCCATAAATTCCATCGTTGCCTCAGTCATTGAGCTTGTCAGGGTGGAAAGGACATTTCTCGACGCCTTTACGAAGGGCTGCGAAGACCATTAGTCAATAAGGCAAGGCGAACAACAGGAAGACACAGCCCCAATTTTTAACAATGAAAAGAGAGGAGGGAAGACTGTGTGAAAACGGGTGAGAGAGGAAGAAAGGGTTTTTGGGAGGAAACGCTTAACAGATCGTCTCCCACCCAGTTCGTGACTTGGACGCTTTGAGCAGGGGTCACGCGATGGAACAGCTGTCCTGAAGGAAGAGTGTGATGCACAAGAGACGCCACGATGATGCAAAACGACCAACACAGGTTAGCAACATCAGAAAGCAATCAGTGCAGCAATTGAGATCAGGGGAACTTTTGTTACTAGCAAAAATAAAATGCATTACAAAATTGCTTCTACGAGCTTTCAGGGCGTAGACAGAATTTTCACTCGGGGGTCACACTTTCGTTAAAGTGTGTTGGAAAACTGTTAGGGGGAATAGTACTAAAATAACAATTTGCAATGCATCTTTCACTATGTATATCAATTGTTACTACTGTACTGATTGCCAAAATGTTATCGGACACAAACTTGTATAGCAGTAATTTTAATCTTTCATAGCACAAGATGTGGGAAATTTGGTACAATTCCCGAGAAACACTAAAACCCACGTAAAATACCAAATTTCCATTATTCCTATACTTCGTATAAATGTGAATTAAAAATGTGTTTACCTTGTTATTTTATCCACTTATAAGCAATTCCGGGTAAATTTATCGATGAAAAAATTAATGTTTCTACATGTAGAGCACACGATAGCTACAACATTTACGGGTTCTCTCGCATATCAAGAAAACAGGCTAATCAACAACAGTTATATCATGTTCAAATTCAGCACCCCAAAAATCTACCAAAAAAAGTTCATAAAAATTCTCACTTTAGAGCAGAATCTCGGGAAAAGTCCAGGCCCGGGTCCAGTAGACCCCTGCCTGAAAAATTATTTGGACCGTTATCGTACTGAACCGCTCGACTGAACGCCACATATGTTATTTTCTAAACGTGGAAACGTGGTAGGCGCCAAGTGTTCATGTAAGCCATTCAAGTCAGGCTTAAATCTTAATAGTTCCAGTAAGAAGGAAAAAATATATATATTCTTCAACATTTTGTAAGTCCAACCGGATCAATAGCTTTTCAAGTTCCTGTTTATTAGCTTACACAATACTTCATCAAAGAATGACTTACAACTTTTGTTTCTGCCTGCGCACGTCACGCAATTTTGGCTTACAGATGTCCTCGCCGCGCATGGGCAGCCATCGTGCTCCCTACACCACAAGAAAACTGGGCGAAGAGAGGGTCATCGTGTCACTTCGTAAAATGAAAACAAACTTTTCCCCCGCAATAAGTGAATGTGGGCAAGAAACAATTGAATCTGCATTCTGTAACAAAGCTTCCTTCACCGATACTGTAATTTCAAAACGTTGCCAAGCTCTTTAGGTACGCGGAAGAGCGACAAAAGCGAGACCAATGTCCTTTCTTCCCCCTCGAAGCTATAAATCGACAAGACAACTTTCCTCAAGATGTGCTTACTGCAAATCCCTGTGCATTAAACAGGAACTGCAATTTGCAGTCAGAAGCATGAATTACGAGCGTGAAGGCACCTGACTGCAGCGCCACTTGATGAACGTGGCAGGGCTAGGCACCGCAGGATCGTTTTTCATGGCCACCGTAATTGCAGTGCTGCCATTGAAACACGACAAAACAAAACCTTACGAATTCGAATGCACCTACCACTGAACGCTTTATTGCATTCTTGATGGACGTTTACTTGTTCCCTCTTGCTAATCACAACTGGAAGCATTCTCTATAAATCATGACCTTTATGCTTTGGAGCTGCATAAGGAAGGTGTCAGAAGACAGGAGGCTCCTTCTTCTCTCCATAGACTTGTGTGGACGATTTGCACTTTACTCGCGCACACTCTCACTTTCTCTTTGGGACTTGATTAAGTCATCAAGGGTGGGGAACAGGCATCACTGTCCATCAAATATATACGCATACAGACACACAGTAAAAACTAAAATGCAAGAATAGTGTTAAGTGCATGAGCTTTACATTTTTCTAAAACAAAATCAGGGAAGCATTTAAATTTCCTGTAAAATACGTATGTATGCTTTGAATGATTGAATTGTTTTAAGTCCACTTTATGCACAGATAAGCTAATCGGGTCTGGACCTACAGTTTAAAGTGGAATCCGAACCACTATGTGTTTTGTGACGAGTGCACCAGACACCAGCCTCCATCGGGTATTGAACCCGGCACTCCCTCGATTACAAGGCGACGACGGTAACCACTACGCCATCGTGGAGACCTTGCTATTACAGCCGTTTTTAGAGTTCCGCCACTGAAATTACTTGTCATGGTTGCCAAATAACTTCAGTTATATTTTAAGCACCTATTAAACCTGCAATTGAGGTACGTTCTCTTAGTGTTCAGTGACAATATGTTTTCCAAACGTTTCCATTTATAAGAGCTCTGAAACCAGGAAATATGGTGTTTTTAGAGATCAATGACATTTTGAAATAAATAGATTAGCTGACCTTATTAGTGGTTGACTCGTAGACGTAACTTAATCTTCCTAGTGGACAACTTACCTAGAAGAAAAAGAGAAAAGAGTGATTAAATACATAAAGGCAAAAACAGCTTTATAAAAACTTGACATGGTATGGTTAATGTACAGAAAACAGGAAACATTTAAAAGCATGAACACGACATAAATTACCCATACAAGTGTAAAAATATGAAACTCAAACAATGTCGAAGGTGAAGAATTTATGGATATAAGGTTAGAAAATACGTATAATACGAATGCAGTAGGTTCTTTAACCTTTCCATACCACTCACTTGCTTTTAGCCTATAAATTTAACAACATTAATTGTTCCATATTCATTTGGAATGTTTTAGAGAGAAGATTCTGTCTACCACTCTGAAGTGTCAAGGCAGTAATATTTCTCTTACAGAAACAAACCCAGTGTGAATGTTCGTGACAATTAGTACACAATCTCAAATGAACAGTATCCAGGTAAAAGAGAAAAACAGACAATGGATATACCCAATTAATTAAGATTACATCGCAAGTAATTGCTTCACACAGTGAATATTCCATGTAAATTACATTAAGTTATAAAACTGTGAAAGTACGTATTTTCTAATTTTGTTATTATTTCTCTGTGAAAGTACGTATTTTCTAATTTTGTTATTATTTCTATGTCTATACATTTATTTTATGTTAATTAGTTTTGTGTAATTAGTAACACGTAGTGTTTTTGTGCAATTTTTGATGAGTTATATGTCAGATACGTTGAACCAACCTTGGTAGAAGAGAGATACTTTTTTCCTAAATCTCTTTCACTTTTTTTTATAACAATCCAATTGTCAAGAAAATAATCTTCAGTGCCGTTTCAGAACTAAGGCAGCAGTTAAATAATGAAACAGGTGATGCTTTTACGAAAATTGCCTCTAGTTTCTTGCCTCTTCTTTTACCTAATCCCTTTAAAATCCTCACTGCAGAACAGTACTGCGGCGCGAAATTTTGGCACGAATCTACAAGCAACTGGATACGCAAAAAACAAAAAGCCTTCTAGGATCTATGGCTCCGGGAGGAAGAGAGAAGATAACGGGTTGGGGGAGGGACAAGGACCGGATAACATCAACGACTTGGAGCTTGCATGAAATGTAAGAATCTTGAATGAATGGAGAGAGATTTCATCTGTAAGTGTTGCCAGATTCCGTTTCGTTTCTATGCCATTTGGTGGGAGAAAATCACTTTTCATAAAGCGGAAAATTAAACGTGCTACTATGATTACTTCTTGTTACCACGCAGGACGTACGAGCGAGAAGTAGGTCACATGTGTATTCAACACTTGATATGTTCAAAGTGTTTATTCAGCGATTTTACGTGAAAATTACATGGCCATATTTTTGCATATTATGTTATATACAGTATATTGCATTTCTTATTATGTAGGTTATGAATTAGTACGTCAATTACATATTGCACTTCGAATTAATCCTAGTATAAACTCACGAGACTTCATAAGGTTTGTTGTAACAATCTTGCAAAATGAGAGCAACTCTAAAGTACTAAAAATTAGCAATCAATATAAAATACAATTTTGAGAGAACAAATGTATTATTAGTAATAAACATATTTAATGCTCGCACTCAACTTACAAAACCAATTCCATTATTCTTCCATGTTTCCAGCTATTATTATTAAATAGATTTACACACTATTTCGTAGTGTTTCAACTTTACAGTTTACAGTGGAATTTTTGGAATGGAAGTATGAAAGCATTAGCACCACTGGCACAGTGCTAAGTACTTATGTCTTCTGTTGTGGAACATTAGTGTTTACAACCACTAAAAAAATCAATATTTAGAGCAAATAAAACAACCACACTTCATATTCCTTTACTTTTACATGTTTTAAGTTGTTTCTTATATAAATTTCTGACTTTTCCATATTTTTTTAGCTGCATTACCCTGACTATTCCATGTTTCCTAGACAAGTGTAACGCTGTAATTGCACTTCATATTTTAGCCCATCACTAAAAATTACACCAACTACAGCAATCCCTTTTTATTTAAAAAAAATCAATATTTTATAAATGTTAAAGAAGCGATGTGCAGAAGTCCTATGGGGCCAGAACATTCTTATGATTTTTCAAATTTTATCATCTGGTAACCCTTTTCCTCGACTCGTGACGCATGAATCCGACAAAACGGAAACTCATGTTCGCAAAACGACATCAGTTGGCATGTAGCCACAACCCTCTCTACAATTTCCTATTCTCTGCCACAACCACGGAGGAAGGAAGGGGAACAGGGGTTCTCAACCGGCTCTAAAAGGAAGACATCCACCCGGAGAATGGGGTGGAGGAGATCGTGCTGAAGGAACTGGTCACATTCGCAACTGTAATATCATCCCTGGATGCTGCAAAAGAAGGGAAGGACACGTGTGTAGTTTCCGACGGTTGAGTACTGTACAGAATCCTTTGGTGCAGCCTGAGTGGCGATGTCTACCTGAGATATTTGGAAGACATTCTCAATTCCCAAAACAGCACCGCATTAAGAACACTCAAGCAGGAAAGAAGAGTATAAGCTTTTACTTAAGGCATCGAGGAACAGTTTCAATGTCCAGCCAGACGCGAAGACCCTAAACTGTTCCTCCCCTACCGACCTCTTCCCGCGCGAGCTCGAGAGAGAGGGCTGTGCGCTGGATGGTTGTAATAGAGGGGCCCTTAGCATTACGCTTATGGGAATATTATTTTATTTGTTCTCTTGCGAACTTGAAGTTGAAGCAGTTGTGTTTTTTTGTTCTCCATAACGAATGCATCGGATTCTGAAAATTCTTAATTCATCACATTTTTCAAACGTCGTACCTCAACTTTAAAAACCACTTCCACTTGCAACATGGGTAGAAATTCATACACTCTTGTGTATATTGAAATAAATTAACACCTGGTGTGAAACTGTTACTGTTCACGCACTAACGCACAAACAGATACGCAATCCAATAGTCAACTGTATTCCTTCCCTCTACATCTTGTATTTTCCTATCATCCCGGAAGTCGGGGACCCAATGAACCTTTCATACCTGCTAAGCAGGAAACGGGATAGGCAAGATCCTAGAACCAGAGTTCAAGAACGTTTATACATACAGTTAGTCAACAAATTAATCTGATTTTCCTATATAGTATAGCATGAGCTGGATATATACCTGTACTGTTTGACTACTTATATGGGCATTCTATAATGACGAACGATAAAAAAGTTTCAAATATGATTGTAAAAAGCTATTGAAAAGATAAAATATCAAAAGCGATAAAACAAAATAAATAAAAGCAGTGAAATTTTAACACTTTGGCAGCTAAAATACAATGTTCTCTCAACGTCCCCTCCAGTGTGATGTTTGAGGTAACGTACCGCGAGGCATGGGTTTGAATTCAGAAAATGATTGAATGTTTCTTTGTGTGTGTGTGTGTGTGTGTGTGTGTGCACAGTCATATTTTATCATAAGTAACATGTCATTTATCTAATGAGGAAAGGCAATGTTAAGTACCGTGCAACGACATATTCGTTCAAAAAGTTTTTTAAGCATTTTTCAATATATCATGTGCGTTCCTTTACACATATTACCCGAATGTTTATTTGAAAAGGGAAAAAAATGAAAACTATGGTACAAGTTTGTCGGAAACGTTCTGAAAGAACCTCAAGGCGAGAACAAAATGAGAAACTGTACGACCAGAGAAAAGATAAGCGCGCAGCATTCAGAAATTTATTTTGTTAAACCAATAGAGTTGAAATGGTTGAGACATATGTAGAGGATGCCAGAAGGCAAATTGCCAAAGAAAGTACTCAACTCCACCAGGAAATAGGACGACCAAAAAATTATATGAATGGAGGTATTCGGGACACGGACCTCCGTGGCGGAGTGGTTATCACAACGCACTACGACGCCATGGGTCACGGGTTCGAATACCGGCCTGGGCATGTCGTCCTTTGTGAGTGTCTCTTCATCAGTTTCATCATATCATCACTCATCCTCACCAAAAGTGGCAGAAAAGCGAAGTAAAATAAACGAAATCCAATCAATGTACTTGAACATCATTTTCATAAAATAAATTCCTTGAATTTTACAACGTTTCCAAGCAATAATTTTCCAGAGCATTCTAAGGTGTATAAACATGCTAATAATACAGTTTTAACAGTTAAACAGCACTTGTTATTCAATCAAGAAATTGGTTCAAGAAAAAATGGAAGTTTCTTTCATTCCAGACCCTCGTTAAGCAACCCCCTCCCAAAAAAAGCTTGGTTTTCCCTTAATTTTGCTGGTTGTCAAGACCTGTGGGAACTACTATGACATTGTGAGAGATACATCTTAGAACACAAATCAACAGAATGACGGAGAAAATATGAAGGTGTTAGTGTCATTCCAGATTTCAATTTTTCAGTCAGATCACCGGTGCTTTGTCTTCTTTGGAAGATGAACACTGTGCTGTTGGCCCAACGATGAAGAGAAAAAAAGCAAAACACCGTAAGGAATCCGTGGGTCTTTCTCTCCTTCCTTCGGAGATAATGAAAGACCTTTAGTACAGCGCTTACTGCTGATTAGAATGTCGAGTTCCACCACCAGAGACAGATGAAGGCCATCAGCGACGCCGCTGGTGTTTGAGGAGCGATTAAAGTGGTGCCGAGGAGCTTCTTGCGTTGTTGTCCTCTGAGGGGGGCAGCCTGAGTAAACGCAGCATCAGAAGTAGTTCGTACAGATAAAGAGGATCCTCCGCAGGCCGCTACTTAAGCCCCATCTACGACGGCTCTTTCCGTGCCGCCCTCGAAGAATGCGAAAGTGTGGGAGACAGCACTTGAAGACAACCGTAATGCCGAACGCCGATTCGCTTCGTTTCTCCAAAACGTCTGAAATTATCATTGCTATTACAAGGAATTAAGATAACAACCATAAAGCAAGTCTCAAGCATCTCTTTGTTACATATTTCCAACTTGTTGGTACGGTCGTATCTTCTTGTCGACCCCCGTGGCGGAATGGTCATCGTAACGTGGTACGAAGCAAGAGGTGCCAGGTTCGAACTCTCGGTAAGGAATCTTGTTATTCCAGCATTAATTGCATCAATTCATAATTTATCCTCATCGTCGCAATTAACCAATAAATTTGTTTTTCTATTACAATTAGCAAGTGGAACTCTCACAGTGCAAATCACGAGTGAAAGTGTGTCGCACACGTGTCGTAAGGAACAACTAAATCCGAGACAAGAAGAATCTGAGAACTAGGACAAAAAATAACAGTAACGATGGCTAGAAACTGCAAAGGATAGGCGGTGTGAGCCAATAATAAACAACGACAATAATTCAGATAAAGCCTAGAAAAGGGGGGGGTACCTACTAGAGTACTGCACTGAACCACTTTCGCTCGAAAATTATCGATGGAATCTCCCCCGCTCGAGCGTAATTCGCTCGAATATATAGAATATCAAATATCTTTTTAATGGGACAATAATCGTACAAATATATGCGTAAAAATCCGTCCGGGTAGTTTCAGTCCATAATCATCTATTCATTTTCATACATTGCTATGTGTTGCAAAGATGGACTAAATTACATTTTAACATGAAAATGATGACTATGTTCACTTCAGTTTCAATTTCACTGCGTCTTTCGCTTCACGATCCATGTTTGAAGGGCCAATACTACAGAAAAATTACGGTTACACGTACTGGGTATCGAGCTGAACATTTTGCCTGTTCGAGCGAAATTCGCTCGTGACGTCATGGTGATCGAAGAGCTGTCAGTTCCTAACGCTATCTACAGTTCTCCGTGCGAACT
This sequence comes from Lepisma saccharinum, assembly GCF_977018435.1. Lineage (NCBI taxonomy): Eukaryota > Metazoa > Arthropoda > Insecta > Zygentoma > Lepismatidae > Lepisma > Lepisma saccharinum. Next base: position 70,968,261 of record NC_139232.1, read on the forward strand.
ACTTGGCGGTCGAGCAAAAAAACGCTCATTGCAGCACTCTAGTACCTACCATACATACATCACCCAATGTCTCGTTTATATTTCTAGTATTTTACAATATCTCGTTACGTTACATTATATTTAACATACGTAACTCTAGTATCTTTCGCATGTAAACTGTCTGAATGGATGGAGAAAATTCAAGTATAAGCAGTAATTACTAAAAACTATTTCTTCTTCGGTTGCCATCTTATCAGAAAAGAACAACCTACATTTCAATCTAATATCGGGCTATATCAACCCTCAAACTTACGGTAGATAAAAACGTACACGTAACATTTCCTTCCAGAAACTCTGATTAATTTAAATTCAAAGTACACGTTTATCTTTCATTGTTGTGATAGGGAACGTGATCTTTCTATCTCAACTCATTGATTAGGCGACTACTCTGGGGTGAGTAGAGAATAAGGCTGTAAACCTTAAACAGGAGATTCCCACGTGTTCCTCTGCCAGGAGAGGAGAGGAAGAGTCCTCGAGAAGAACACTCATCCGCTTTGATAAGCCGATACGATAAAGACATTCCTTCAATTTGCTTCGGTCTCCTCCTCCAGACACGAGAGTTCGTTCCCTCACGATCAGATGAAGCTCATTGCATCTGGGAATGGTTCCAGCCTCCCCGGAGTTATTCAATCACCGCTGGCGTCCTCCTACGATGAACGTTCCATGACATATTATCTTCCACTTGGCCGAGCCTTCTCTCTCTGCACAGAGACTCTCATCTTAATCAATAACCTTTTTCTCTCTCTTTCTCTCTCGCTTCATTGAGATTCTCCGCCCGAACGTCAAGAGATGCGATCTGCTCAGAGTGTCAACGAACCGGGATCTTCGTCTTGGCTCGGATGTGTCAATAATCTCTTTAAACATTCAGCTCTTCTTCGGGGGCTTCTTAAGACGCGCCGTGTTTACTGTTACTCTTTCTGGAAGCGAGACGCTCTCACTAGAGGCCCGAGCGGCGCTACCAACTTTGATTTCCTGCAATACTTGCTTACAGAGCTAGCCAGTCAAGAAGACAACTTAGGAAAAAGCTTCCTGAAACGATTTCCACAATTTCTTTCATCAGTGCCTAACCTCTCTCCCACGCCGCATGGAATGCTTGCAGGTTAACGAGGCACTGGCATCTAGACACAAAACTAGTATATTCCTCTGTGGGAGTGTGTGTTGCACATGTATGGACAGTGCACTTCTTCTAGAACGAAAGATTCTGGCACTCTTCAGGTTATTGTTATTGTAAGAACTACTAAAAATATTGTGGTATATACATACCTACTAGTAAATCATCATGCATCCATGTTTATGAACGCGCACACGCACACACTTTTGTTTGGATACACTAAAATGTTCTAAAGAGAAACCGGCATGGATATTTTTTCACCAGATATGCAGTGGCAGCGATTGAGTTCCAAAACTGGAGGGGCAAGGTGCCAACACTGAGGGGAGGGGGACAAAGAACAGTTTGCTTTCTCTTGGTAGATTACGTATAGCATAGTGCGGGGCAGAAGTGGCAAAAAGTGGGGGGGGGGGGGGGGCTTGCCGCCTAATCGCCGCCACTAGATGTATGGTTTGCTTGTTATTCATAAATATCTAATCATTGTAGCAGTTTCAGTGAGAAAACAATTTTAAAAGGACGTACTTCATTTTAGTTGCGATGGGTTTCAGGAGTTTTAGTCATATAGTCAAGACGTCATCAGTCAATTGAAGCATAAGTTAAAATACAGTAAGATATACTGTATCTTATATCCGACCTCGTCAACCCGTTGTATTTGTAAGAGCGCACTCTCGTATGTGCAGTCACTGGCAATAAGGTGTTATGGCAGAACTTGCATTGAAAATTTACTATTAAAATCAACACACGTAACGCCTTGCAGGGAAGCGAATATTTCAGGATGTAGGTGTCCCATTTTTTTTGCCGGTCACTGTACATGTGGACTGCAGAGCAAGGAGAGGTGCTTCAGTGTTGCAAGAGGGGCGGAAAGGAGGGAGTGAGCGAGGCAGGGGGCTTCGACGGTCGCGTTCGCGTAGTCATGCCCCGGTCGGGATTCAAACTCGGGACGGCTGGCGTCGTAACGGGCTGTGCTAACCAGTACGCCATGTAGCTCGGCACATGAGGGATGGTATCCCTTAGCTAGGAAAATTTACGCAGTCCCCCCAGGTGTTTCATTGCTAGCATTGAAACCCTACAAGCACCACCGCCCAACTAGTCCCAATGTCCGAACAAACATCCTCACCTACCAATGTCCACTCCAAGCGCACGTTTAGTCAGGTATATTTATGAATGGTGGAAGTTTGCAAGTTCCTTCAAGACACACACGAACACACAAAGTAGCAATCCCCTTCATTTCTAAGTTTGTACTACTGCTCCCAATTGCCAATCAGCCAGTCCCGCACCGGATATGCAACGTGCGAATGGAAGCTCTTCTGGATGCAAGAAGTGCCGCAATCTGATGCATGCAGTCCTTCGTTGAGTTACGAATTTGACATGGCTGAATCATGGCTTCACGTCGTCTTCGAATTTCAAGGAGTCGCGAATCAATTTGCCAAGTTATACGCTGCAATTATACGTGCATTGTTTGCAGATGTGGTCGCACTTTCTCAGAAGTGTTTACTACATGTCTACGCTCGAGGAATAGCAAAATTACTAACTACTATATGACCTGGCTCCACTGTCAAATAAGGTTGCAACCATATTGAATTTACAAACGGTAAACGGTATGGTATATTTTCACATGTATAGTAGTGGTATCCTGGCTCCGCACTTGTCAAATCACGGATGAGAATCCAATTCAATTAATCTTTATTAAAGGACGAGGTTCAGCCTGTGGTGGTTGTGCGAACTACTCCATTGAATACATGCTACTGCATACCAAAGGAGACACACACACACACACATACATACACACACACACACACACACACACACACACACACACACACACACACACACACACACACACACAAAGGAAAAAACACGAAATAGACAAATAAAAAGAGTAAGAACAAAGACACAAAGAACAAACTTACACCAACTGATATAATTTGATCAAACATGGTTGTATTGAGTGTCATTTAGGTAAGAAAAGGTAATACAAATGTAAATTCTAATAAAAAAATATGTACTAATAGGGACAAAATATAGTTAAGGGTTGGCGAGATATGGGGAGCAAGAGTAAACAGGTAAAATAAGATTATGAAACAAAGTTGAGCCAGTGGTAAGAATAGAGTGTTAGCTGCTTATCGTGAACTTGAACACGGATGGAATGTTTCATTGGGCTCTAGCAGCCGAATATGTAAAACGTGTTTCGAAAATCACTAGTGTGTGCTTAGGGTGCGTAAGTTTTGTTTTTTCCTCTTGTTTTATAATCATGCATTTGCTTTTCTGAATTTTAATTTCCGGAATAGGATATCGTGTATTTCTGTTCGTAAAAAAACATGAATAAAAACAACATATACGGAGTTTTCGACGTCTAGTCACGTTCAGCATTTTGTTTTCGTTTAGGTTGGGAAGATATGATTAGATTGTTTTATGTGATGCACGGACTCATAGCCTCGGACTCCAACTGAAATTTGATAAGGTTAGAGTATGCTTCGAGGAACTCAATCGAATTTGGGCAGTTCTGACTCAACGGATTCAAAGGAATTGGATAAAATCATTTCTTCCTTGGTGAGCTGAAATTCGATCACGGCAGTTCTGACTCACTTAAAACGGAAGAGTCCACACACACAGGAAAAATTTCGTAATATAGACCATCTTCAGTGAAACATATTTCTACTTCATCTACGTGGCTCGGAGAGTCCAATACAATTTATAACAACGAATCAACATATCTACAAGATACTAAAAAATCGTACAAAAGACAAAAATCAATATATTATTTTCTTTATCAGTTGACATGGAGTACTCCACGGTCTCTATTCCACATGCTGCTTCACCAGGGAGAACTCCATGTGGAGAAGAACTAGAAAGAAAGTCGTTGACCTATGTGTAATAGCCTATTTAGAATCAATAGCCTACTTAGGAATAACGTTAGATCTCGCCATGGAAGATAGACATGGTCCGCGCCAGGATCTGGTATCTATCTACTTGCTTCTACTGTGTGGGGTAGGATAAGCATGCCAGTCGAGAGGACAGTGATTTATATTAATTTAGTCTCCAACATAGTTCGCAGTCAGGTTATATTATTAATCATTTGTGAACCCTTTAAAAGGAATTGTTTTAATTGACAGTTAAATAACAGTAATTAAATTGCATAGCGGGTAAGTTGTATCGTACTTGAAGAGTTTGAATAGGCTATGCCTACCCACAAAAAAATACACTATAGCTTTATTTCATGATATTATTGTTGTTACCATTACTAACGAAATTTGTGGGTACTGGGTTGAAAACAGCGGTTGCGCAAGTACTCCTCTGACACCACCTATGGAGAGGGAAAAGCACTACTTACAGGCAGCAATTTCGTGACATGATGTTTATATTACTTTTTTAAATCTTGCCTCAATTAAGTAACTGATATTTTTATAAATACAAGAAGTTACATAGTAAGTTAGGAGCTTAAACGTCTTAATATTTATGCTTACGGCGCAGGGCAGCGGATTTCGAAATTTCAAACTCCTTTCGATTCGAAAACAGCTGCCCTCAATAAATACCTGCAAATAATATATTTTTTCAAATCTTATCATTAGTGAAACTTCATGCCTCATTATTCAACACCTATAGGTTTTTCATTTCTTTATTTGCTTACGAAAACATTACAAGACAAATTACTTGATCGAAAACAATAGGCCATTCTATTATAATGTCACTTGTTGGTGTTGCATGCACGTTTCAATTTGGAATCTCCCGACAGCATTCTCGTTGGACTCGAAAATAAAAATGTTAACCTTTCTTTCTGATCCAGAACATTTGGCCCTGCTACGACCCACAGTAGTAAAGAACACGTCTCATGTCATTGGAGAAGGAAGGGGGAGAGGCTGTAACATTCCAAACCTCTTATGGTTGCAAAAGAGTTTGACCATACAGAGTTCCAACCTCTGACCCTTGCGTGCCTCTGCAGCCACAACAACGCCGCTCCACAAAGGCTCGTTGCATAGCAAGCACGTTGTAAAACAGTGCACGTGGGTTTGCGCCTGTCTGCTTCCATGTGGCGGAGTTGCCCCTCTTCGTCTCAATTGTGTTTGTTTCTCGTTACGCATGCTTAGACACTTACATTCTTGTCCCCAGTAGCCATTCTACTAGGGATATTTTCGTTGCTGCACTTGGTCAAAGTTTGTTCCAAGTCCACTGTACGCTCAGAAAGGCTGATCGAATCTGAATCAGTTTAAATTGGTATCCGAACTGCAGAGGAATGTGTTTCTATCGGGAATCAAACCAAGACCACTTGATTCCCAGACGACAGCTTTTCCATTACGTCATCGGTGAGGTCCTGCTTTTCTTTGTGAGTGGGTAAGCAAAGTGATGATGACCTTTAGGAGAATTTTAGTACTTTTAGCCTTGGCTATCAAAGAGGTTCATTGATTGATTGATTTGGATTGGTTTACTTTGCTTTTCTGCCACTTTTGGCTAATCGCGAAGATTGGGAAGAGTGATGATATGATGAAATTGTTGAATGGGCACTCATAAACACCCATGCCCAAGCCGGGATTCGAACCCGGGCCTCTGCGCCGTAGCGTGCTGTACTAACCACTCCACCAGGGAGGTCGGCAGGAATGAACATAGATATTACTAGATATAGATAATACCTCCTATTATCTTTCTGGTTAGGTGTGTCATGATGGCTGGGCAACACAGGTGTTATAAACATGATCCTAACATCCTCGAAAGCGCTTATGCAATACATTGCGTTTCCACAGCTTGCATCCACATTGCAAAGATCCAAATGATTGTTGTGAGGTTCATCCTCAACAATCATAAATTGCCATGAGATGATGTTTTTAATGCTAAATCATGCCGTAACTATATTCTTGGGACAAAACGTTTGCCATTGAACGAATGGAACAGTCATTTCGACATATTATTCTACCATTTCCCCTCAACTTCTTTGAATCGAGCAGTTTACCTGTCATGTTCATCACCCACCTACGAGGCATGAGTGACTTGGCTTTCTCAGACCTTTGTCAGAGAGTCTGTACGTCCTACGCACGCCAGGGACAAAGCATTTTACAAACTTTTTTCCTGTTAACTTCCGACTGTAAACAGTGAAAGGGCGAACTATCAAATGTACTGTTCCAAGTTCACGCCACAAGACGACACTGTCTCCAAACTATGATAGGACTCTTAAGTATTTGGTGGCCAGTCGAATTCCGCTGGCAAGGGTCCAGCATGAGGAGTAAACATCACATTCAGTTTAAGAAAGAAAGATCAAATGAAGAAAACTTCCATGCCGAAAGATGCCACATTAAACATCTGTTCTGAAATGTATGGACGTGTTTTGTCTCGTGCACACGTCGTATTTTGTTCGAGTCTGTTCGTGATTCGTTGTATAGAGAGAGTAGCAATCACTGGCGTACGCAGGGAGGAGCTGATGGGACTACAGCCCCTCCCAATTTTTTTTTTTTTTAGAAAATCGAAATTTTCAAATGAAACCATTCCGGAAAAACCAAAGTGGTAAATGCGAATTCCCTAAAATTACCATTGATTACATTTTTTTAACATCTCTTAAAACGAGGGTAAAAATTGTAATTTCAAAATACTTTACTGTGTATCCCGGCCCCTGTTTAGGACACAGACATGTAATATTATCCACCTTTTGAATTTCAGACCCTCAGAAAAGAAATCCTGCGTACGCTAGTAACCGGAATGAACTGTTTTCGGCAATTATAATGAACTGTTTTCGGCAATTATAATATCACTTTCTCTATGCAAAGGACGAACTTGGTAGCCCTAACAGATTAAAGAAAGAAAATGTTTCCCTGAAGGGAAGGAAGATTACACATAGAAAATGACAAGCGGCAAAGATGAAGTGATTCTATGAAGGTTTGTGCAACGCAGTTATGATTTACTGATTTAGTTTATTTTACATCGCTTTTCCGTACCTTTGGCTAATCGCGAAGATGAGGACGCATGATGATAAGATGGGATGGATGAATAATTATATAGAATGGACAGAACACGAACCTCACAGAGGATTGTGAATCCAGACGCCAGTCTTTCCAAAATGCAGTTCAGCGTGTACTACGTGGAAGGGAGGTTGTTGACATTTGGGTGTCTTAAGAAAGAGTCATCCCTTACACCTCAACACAGTTATGGTGTGAAATTAAACAACGTAGATCGGATTCGCATATCCTTGCCATTTCGGTTTAAAATTCCCCCAAAAGAAGCTGAGAGGTAATTAAAAGTAACGTCCTTGCCACACTGCATCTTAGTAACCATATCGAGGTGAAGTGTGTCCTTAATTACCGTATTTACGCTGAATAGAAGAACCCTGACGTGAAATATGACGCACTTCAAGGTTCCGCCGCGAATAAATTTGTCAATTCATTCTGCACGGTAACTTCATCAAGCGGTCACTCTGTACGACCAGTTTATTTCCTGTGCTGATCACATCCAAGGCTTTTCATCTGGGGGTTGCTTAAACCAGTCTGGCACGATATTATTACTATTCAATCTGCTGTCAGCTAACCATAGCAATTCCCACCGAAGAGAGCAGCGATCTACCAACAGCTGCGGCGGCATACATATCCATGAGGATGAAATTAGGGGCTGGCTTGTTAAAAGCGGTCCCTGCACTTTACGAATAAGTCACCGGATGTGGTGGTGTTGAATACGTCACTCGCTCCCTCCTTTATCTGACGTAAGAATGATGTCACTGTTGATGGTGATGCAGGAGTCCCTGTGAGCTGTCAGCAGCTTGGTAGGAGGGGATGTGGGAAAGCGGTTGCTGAAAATAAGCCTGCTCGGTGTTCTTATTGCTCCTCTGGGGGATGCAGATGAGACCAACGCTAGATGCAACATTGGATACATTCGCGGTGTCATGATCCCTTTGAGGAACCTGGCAAGTGGATGGATTCCTGTCACATTGTGACATCAGAGAAGACAGGTACTTTGAAATGTGACGACTTGAGGGACCAGCAGACATTACATTGACCACTGCCTCATAGGCGTAACTTGTCGAGGGGGGCATTCCCTCCCCCCCTAAAATGGGGGAGCAAAGTGAAAAGGAGTAATATTTGTGATTTCGCAAATGCAAGTTATTTAGCAAATAATCCTGGATGGTATTATTTTTATGGGATAAAAAAAAATCCGAGTCTGCTTCCCGCCCTGCAAAGTTAAGCCCCAAGTTCGATTCTGTCTCCTCAAAATTAGACCTCAAGTTACACCCCTGCACTGCTTTATTCTGCTTTTACAAAGGAAGGCGGCCCAGAAAGAGTCCGCCTCCATCCCCATACATTCAAGGGTATGCGCTTGATGCCCTGGTGCCTGCCTATAAATACATACCCGGGCGTCCCGTTAGTTTCCTCCGAATTTTGGTTCCCCGGTTTATTTGTTTTTTAAATCAATTTATTAAAATATTATTTTCAATATAATGCTTTGCTCTACTCCATGACTTTTACGGGTACCCTTGGCTGGGACTCGTTAAGGAGGATTGCTTTCATTTATTTTACTTCGCTTCCCTGCCACGCGAAGATGATGAATGATGATATGATTATATTTATGAAGGAACACTCTCAAACAACACCCATCCACAGGCCTGGATTCGAACCTAGGACCCTGGCGTCGTAGCGTGCTGTGCTAACTACTCCACTACGGAAGTCGGCGGAATAATTAAGGAGGATCCATCCGTAACAGCATCAAAAATTGGCTCAATGTTTTCTCCCTCAACTTTTATCTTTTATACGCCATTTTCTCTTACATATATAAACTCCCAAATGAGAGAGTGAAGGAGGTCGGCTGTTGGAACTCAGACTTGGAAGGGAGAGGCTGTTTTTGCTTCGGTCAGCTCGGACTGGAGGACAGGTCTCCTGAAACGGATGCTGTAAGAGATTGGATTGCCGGGCAAGCTAGTGCCTTGGTGTCCAATTTACAGGTAAAATGGGTAGTTTGTACTGGATGTTATTTTGAAGTAATTACGGTGCGCCGGGCAGCCTAGTGCCTTGTCACCGTGGAGGTTGAGAAATGTACACGTCGAGCGAGCTCGCGCCTGTTAAGGTGAGGAGGGACAATTACGCACTAGTTGTGCATTTATTTCAATATCGTCGGATTAGGCACTGCTATTTAAAAAAGGGATTAGTATGCAAGAGAGAATGAATTTCTCTTCATGTTGCAAGTGAAAACTGTTTTTCAAGTTGGTTAATAAGCTAGACACGATGTTTGAAAAATATGATTAATAAGTATTTTCAGAATCCCATGTATTCCTTATGGGAAATCAACTTCAACTTCAAATTACGGCTAATCAAATGCGAGTTTCGACTTTTCCTTCTACAATGACATAGTTCAATGTGTCCCTTTTCGGTACATGTACTTTTCTACGTCATTGGATGTTTGATATTCCCGAGAGAACGAATAAAATAATGGTCCCAAAAGCCTAATGCATTTCTCCTCGCCTCATACGGCCATCCTCGCAGTGGTGCCAAACCTGGTGTGCATAAAAGAGCTACACTTCATCATTAATAGAGCTAAAGATGACATTCAAGGAGCTAGATTAATGAAGGCTGCATACAGTGCCTCCTAGGATAATTTTAGGTGTCTGAGGGGTGGGGGCGCTGCTATTGCCGTTAGCTTCAAAGTGATGGCAAATTTATTCTTAGTTTTCACCGCCTAGATTTAGCGGCATCACTCATCTCAATAATCCAACGATGTTCATATGAAATCGAAAATATAGAATTCCCGGATAACAATATTGTCATCTTCACCTTAGCCACAGCGCTATATATAATAATACCTGGGGAGTAAAGAGGGGTGGGTGACGCAGCCTATACGTATATGAATATCACGTCACGTGCAAAATGTACACTCATGGCAAAGGTTGGTTTTTATGGGCCGGAGCCAGTGGTGGCATCATGGTGCGGCCAGGGGCGGGTGCCACAGTTCACAGTCGAACGAGTGCAGAAAGAGCCAAATTTGGCTCCAAAAGAGCGAAGTTGGCAACAGTGATCGGTAACTGCCCCAGCGAGAAAGACTTAGGGGAAATTGTCCCTCCTCGCCTTAAGACGTTTCTTGGGGTGAGGCCGGCGAGTCCACCTTGTGACAAGCGTACTCCCGATGTAATTCAGGAAATGTAAAGCATCCAGTTACAAACAATAGAGATTCCAACATCAAAATTAGAGTTTTGGCCCGATAATTAGATAAATGAACGTTCGGATACATGTATATACTTCAAATTTTACGTTAATTAAACTCATAGAAAATACCAAAAATTTCTGTTTTTCATTTCACAGTTGCTGGACAAGGTAATTTATCCCCTATAAGGTTTCGCAAAGGTTATCCGTTGTCTCTTGTAGTTAATTATATAATTATGTTGACTTGTAGCAACCCACGTGCATTGTCGTACAAAGAAAGATACCCCTAGACAAATCAGAGCCGAGTACGAAGTGCACCGAACCACGAGTGCGGAGGGTAAAGTGTGGGGGGCCAGGCTAGTAACATCTTCTTTTAACATAACCTCTGGCCCGCCTACGTAGTTTGATACTACATACGAAGACAGTTAAAGCAATTCCTTCAAGTAAACCTACAAGCTTCCAAACACGTATACAGCTGAGCAAACAATTAAGTACACTTCTCTTTGTATTTCTTTATTTTACATAGTGTTGCTAATACTTCTTTACCTACCCTTAAGTTATTGTTCGTTGTATTGCAGTATGTAAAATGACGTACGAATAAAGCAGCATACGCGTAATAACTAAACTGTTCGAGATATTCATCTTATCTCGATGTAATAAGCACCAAGCTCCGGCGGCCTTTATCTCCACGAATTGGCCATAGGTACTAATTGATTCGAGGCTGGATGAATCCCAGAGCTGCTCTATGCTTGGATATTTTCAGAACATTTACTATAGCAGAGATCAGTTAACTCGGAAATCAAACCAACAGTCAGAGGATCTATTGATTGGACCGAATTTACACGTCTCACACGACAGATACGTATTTATAACAACGCAAGATATATATATATATATATGTATAGTGACACATCTTGTCGGATATCAGAGGGATGGGTGTGAGCGCAATTTGAAAATTGTCGTATTATTTTACACGTATCTGACGAATTGGGAGTGAGACCCACAACAGAGATAATGTTGCTGATTTTAGACTTTCGAGTATGATAAGACAATATTCCATAATCTCTCTGTGCATAACGCTTGAACCACGATTTTAATTGTAAAAAAAACAACAACACACAAACATAGAAAATGTGATTGGGTCTGAAGCTTCTGCGTAAGATAAGTGACTTTCTATTTATCTAATCGGAGTAGCTTTAGGAAATCTCTCGGTGGCGTATCTAATGAATTTGGGGCCTTCCCATAGAGAACCTTAAGGGCCTCTTAAATTTCTATAACTTATATTCTGTCCTTCACCTCGTCGATGCCTAGGTCTCTTAGTAATGAAGCTGTGATAAAATTCACATAGACAGTATATGTATAATGCAATACAAACATACAAGAAAACTGAATCATAACTAGACATATTGATACTAAACTACGTCTCACTTTTGCACTTTTTCGCACCGCTCGAACACACTCGATTATTAGATATTGTATTCATGAGAAAAAACGAACTGCACCCGAAGTACACGACCAACATTAGTGTTGCTCACGAGAAGAGACAAACAAATATTTTCGAAACGGGACTAGTCTTGTCTTTGTCGTGGTTAACACTAACAGTTGCCAACTACTTGACGGACGCCTGAAAAACCATATTGACAGGTTTCTTTGGCAATTAAAGCATCTGATACTTTTTCTATCAATATTGGAGAAATTTGTTGGCCGTTTCAAATCAAGTTTCACATTTTCATATCTTCCATCAAAACTTTGCTGCTAGAAGTCGAATTCACCCTCCTCCATTTATTTGTTGGCGCCAACACTGCATTTTCAGAATACTGTTCCATAAATGTAGCAAACGAAACAAAAGTAGCTACTCAAAAACTCATGGCAACGTAGTAGAATATGCTGAAAAAAATTGATAGAATATTTTTTTTCATTTATCCTTTCACTTTTCATGTATCGGACGGAGACCATGAGAAGCCTCCCCCTCGTTGTGGCATTAGTTACGCCACTGTAATCTCGATATACGAGATTATAATATATTTTCGTTACTCTTATCCTATTCTCAACGATAAGCTAGCTCGTTTCGATGGGGACAATATGCATGTGTAATGTATATTTATGCATATTTGCGCGTGTAATCGCATCAGTTCCAGAGCTACAAGACTCGCACATCATGTAATATTTATCTGACAGTAGCTGTGGACTGAGGACAACTTGGCTTCGTCTCCTCCATACATTCGATATTACCCGTATAAAAAGTAGTTCCGCTTGCGATAGACATGGATGAAGCAAATTAATACAGTAGGGAGCAGTTCAGGATCTTATCGGGAGGGAAAAATCCGCTGGGACTTTAGCCCCATTGTTATCCAATCAGACACGCTCCGGATGCGATTTCGATACGGTGCAATAACTTTCTCCCTGCATCTTGTGGACCTTAATCCCGGAGTCATTTTTCTTCCGCGGGCCCACAAAGAATATCTGCAGCCTCACAGCTTCCGACACGCTGAAACAATTATAGTATTATTTGGACTCTTGCAAGGCTCAATTGACCTTCATTTTTTGTCTATATATTCAAGATTCAACGCGCTAATTTTTCGGCACTTGCGTTAGTAACGTGTCACCGAAATTGTAATCTTACTTCGTTACGCTGCGTTACTTTACTTCGGTTACCTTCATAAATTCAGAACTGGAGTGTTTATTTGCCAGGAAGGAACCTGCTTTGTCGTGTTGTCTTAACTTGTGTATGTAACTGGGAAAGAAAGCATGCACTCCAGAGAACAGATGTAATACTTGCGTAAATGGTTAAATGTCCTTATTATATGTGACAAAGTAACGGTTATGGGTTACTTTTGAAAGTAAAGTAACTGTAACGCGTTACTTTATTCGAATAATTTGCTCAAATGTGCATAAAACTAAGGTAAGACTAACCAATGCAACGTCCGTACCATGAAGTGATACAGAGGGGTGTGGAGGAGGGGCTCACATATCGTAATCTCGACCATTTGTGAAGGTGATGTGATCAGCACCACGCTCCGACCGCCTTTACCCTCTTTCAGAGTTAACCCCCAAATGACAAAAAAAATATTATTAACTTTTTTTACTGTAATTTCTCTTCTCGTTTGCTTCTGTACATTCGACAATTCATTCATTGAGCTCTTCTACAACACTAAATTTCAATCTCCAAGAGAGGACTTGCGGATCTCAAACCACGTTAGATGTGTTAACTATTACAGAAGTTCAATTTAATGGCAACGATGTCGATGAACTAATTACACAGATGAGAGTAGAAAGCGAACGTTATCTATGTTTTACCAGATATTTATTTATCGTTGACGACGAGTGTGATTGATGAATTTATTGAGGTTAAAACACAAACGATACGGAAGGGGGGGTGGGGGGCCCTCCATACTTACCCATGGACTGGCCAACTTATACATACGTTTGTGCTGAGATGAAAATATCTCACACCTACACATTTCTTACTAATATCACACACAATGCATATGTATAATTCGGAGCAACTAGACAAAATGTCTCTCGTGCCGTGAATGCATTTCATTGCACACTCAAGTATCCTTGTCAGTTTTAATATCGGGTGTTTACAAAAGAACTTCGGGGTTTCAAACCAAATTTGATCCGGGACCCCTGGGTCAAACTATAGATAACATAAAATAGCATACTTTGAAGGTAATTTCCTTTTATTTGCCGACATAACTTGCGACTTCTGTCTGATTTACTGCCTTATGTTTAGGCAGGGACACTTGCTTGACAAAATAGGCCAGCTGCTAGAGTCGTTTTCACGTTCAGAAGACACAACGGCGCTTATGGAGAAACCGCACAGTGTTGCCAATACAGCGCTAGCTCATGTCGCCGGGAAATGATAACCTTCCTTCACAATGAAGGTGTTACATATTTTGTATATATAATGATAATTATATGTAATTATTAATATTAATATTATACTGTGAACGTTACAGTTACCCTTTTTACTATGATCCATTGCGATCACTACACACGCGAGTGTAATGCACGAATATGACACTTCAGAAATCACTTAAAAAAGTAAAAATCACTGAGAGCTCACACAAGTAGACCTCTCACTCAAGTAAGGGGAACCTGGCACATGGGTTAGATTCAAGTTGCAACCCAAACAAACAAATGAGTTATGGCCCACGTGAACTGATAAGACGTGAATGACTCAAGCAAGGCATGTCATATTTCTATCTTGAAGCCCCATATTTTGTCACGTGTTGGAAAGCCTTTCAAAGGTTAATATGGTGTCTATGAATTTATGTGTACGTTGGAAACTGAAAGGTGATCTTCATTTCAGCATTAATGTCGACAGTAATGTAAACGAAAACAACGTGTATTTGCGACAGCACTAATGTTGCTCACAACAGCAGCATTGGAAATAATTGTCAATTATTAAATTTAAGTAATTTTAATTCTATTATAACAAACTGCATGAAGTTCATATTTTTACTGAATGGAAATAAAATAACTTGACTCGAAAACTTGGTGGTGATAGCCGGAATGCTGCGGTGAGTCGGCTCAAGATGGCCAGACAACGTCTCCTTACTTCGCGCGCGGTTCGGGTTAAAAAGAAACTCCAAATGCATGGAAGTAATATTTCTGGGAACCTTTGAGTGGTTATAAAAAAATAATTTCATTATTTTCTCCACAACTTTGTCGCTGGAAGTTTTTACTTGGAATTACAGAACAAAAAATGGCCAGCGACGACATTTTCTACTGCACGAATATAAAAAATCTCCACATACTTTATTTGAATATTTTTTAATGCGAATATGCTTTAAAGTATTGATAAATTCTGAGTACCACCATCGCCTATGACAATTAAAAAACCGTGTCATTTTTTTTTAATAATGAATGCTTCAATTTTACGACATGTTTCAACGTTAGGAATGAAAACAATGTAAAAATTGTGTTTTCACGGAAAATTTGAGTTTTTAATTTATCTAAAATTATGTAAGCAAGTTATCAGTTTTTTGTGTTCACCATCGTATTCTCTACAAAATGTCCTGCAAAACTGCAGGTACCGATTTTACTTAAGCTAAATTTGTAAATCCAGAAATTTCACAACAGCGCGCTCGTATTTCCCATAAGAAAAGCATTGCCCATAAGAGCCCATTGTGTCTTCTGAACGTGAAAACGACTCTAGGAGATGGCGCTCGCAGCAACTTAGGTTATCTTGATGCGATGCGATGCGATGTAGGCGTAGGTGAGCAAGCGATCCTCCCTCCTCGCGCCAACCACCAGCTGGCGCGGCTGAAATTATTTCCGGCACTCTCTGAGCGAAGGATTAAAACAAGAACCCGCCACTTTCGGAGCGAAATGAATCGATTTACGCGCGCTTTTATGCGTGCCACATTTATCACCCCTCATAAGAATCGATAACGGAAGGAAGAAGAAGAAAGGAAGATGAAAACTTTTAAAAGGGAACTTGTTCCGACAACGAGCCCTGATGAAGCAACACCTCTTCTCCGGCTGATCTAGTTCGTTCGGCGGAAAGCCGTGGGAAACGCACAGCTGGCCGACCACGTGGGAAGCCGCTGCGGTTTTTCATCTCGGCCCGCAATTAATTCTTGACGTTATTACGGGACTAATTTATACCGTGAGGCAAGGGTAAAGTTGGCCTATAAAAGTTAATGAAAAAAAGGAGGAATTTTCCTTTTCAGTCACCAGCCGCTGTTTACGATTTTCACTATTGCTTGTACGTGAAGGTTGAGATTGAGCGAAGGGGGTAAATGGCCTTCAGAGCGGTTAAAGGAAATGGTCTCGTTCTTCATGGCGATTTTTTTTTATGGTATTTCTCATTTCGGACGTTACTACTTGCATATTATAACTGGTACAGCTACTATACAAAAGGCCTAAAAACTTTTATAGCATGAAAAGATGAAAAATATATACATTCTGTGCTTTTTTTCGGGTCTACCAACGACCTAGTTCTAAAATGTGGGCTTAAAAGAAAGTTTTACTTTTGAAAATGCCTTTATAAGCAGACTTGGTTGAAAATTCCTTTATAAGCAGACTTGGTTGAAAATTCCTTTATTAGACTTGAGAGCATCTGGGAAGGCGGGTGGAAAGTGGGTGCGCAGTAGCAAGAAAAGGCAGCGTTGCCAACCCTAGCTATAAGTGCTGAAACCATCCGTAAAATGTAACCGCCACAACTAGGGACAGCAATCCAAGCATTATGTACCTATTCCCTTGCAACTCATTCCAAACAAATAAATAGTGCAAATTCAAAGTCTACATTGTCGGTGAGGCAAGGGACAGCTGTTTGTATCGAAATAGGAAAAGGTGTGGGTAATTGGAACGGAAAGTAAAACGCGTGAAAACCTGCAGAGATAATTGCAGAGAACGTTTTGCCTTTTATCTGGTCCGTGAGGCAAACACGATATCTAAAGGGCCTCCCCCATGGCGGAGTGGTAGCGTCGTTGCTTTGCAATCAAGTGGTCCCGGGTTCGATACCCGGTTGAGGTTCATGACACAGTGGTTCGGAACCCACTTTAAACTGTAGGTCCAGTCCCGATTAGCCTTACTGTGCATAAAGTGGACTGAAAACATAAAATCAAAAAACAAAATATTTAAAGTTGATACTGAATAGATTGGGTTCAAGCCACCATGATCTTATGCAATGTTTTATAACGGCAACCATCATGTCATACAGTTATGTTTGAGTTATTGTTGTACGTATTACTATATCAATACGGGTAACAATAACAATGTATCTGTATTATATTAGTGTTATTGCCATACCTATTGCCATAGTCATCCATACGCGTAATAAGAACGCTAACCAAAGAAATCGTTCCCAGTAATTCTGTAATGTATTGAATTAAAAATGGAAAGTACAACCGTACAACGAAGAACTGGAAAGTTACAGCACTTATTAGAAAATAATATACGTGTAACAGTCCAAGAATTCATTTCGACCTAAATATTTTCTGGTAACAGAACCATAACAGCGAAATAAGTGTTTGGTGTTATTATTCCTTATTTTGTTATTATTATTATTATTACAAACGCAAATAATAAAATGTCTGATAAGCGTGAAATTCTACTACCCTTTCCAGTAGCCTACAGAATAAATTCAGTGAGCAGCGTTTGTTTCCCGTGCGAGGCTGGCAACGGTCAAATCTGCAACTGTCTTTCCGCGCGCGGAGTTTTGAACGCTGTGATTTACTGTTTTGGTTGTGGCTATTGGAGTAGCAATATTTGGTGTATCCGTGTGCACAATGGAAGCTGAGAATAGGAAGCGTTGTGTTTTACACAAGCAAGCACGTGAGATCGTGTACAATTACTTTAAAATCGAGGCCGAGCAGAAAACGATTGTGGAGGGCGAAGCTGAGTGCCATGTTGCCAGACCTCAAGAAAGGACTGCCGCGGCGTGCGGGGTAAGTTTGCGTTCAGTGCAGAGAATTGTGAGCGAGGGGAAAAAATCTGTTCGTGCAAGTGGGAGTGCTGTATTTCGATCACCAGGCAAAAATCCTCGCCGCGAAAAGCCTGTTACCGATATTGATGATTTCGATAAGAGCATATTACGCAGGGAAGTTTTGAACATGTACAGAAATGGTGAATTTCCTACATCATTGAAACTCGCAAAGAAAATGAAGGCGGAATGTAAATTTGTTGGCAGCCGATGGTCTATGCTGCGTATTCTAAAGAGCATGGGGTTTAAATATAGAAAATGCAATGATGGACGGAAGATGTTAATGGAAAGGACGGACATCGTAGCTGCGAGAGCTGCATTCTTGCGAAAGATTCATTGCATCAAACAAGAAGGAAAATCACCTGTTTTCTACCTCGATGAAACGTGGGTTAACCAGAACCACACACGAAAAACATGTTGGCAATTGAACGATGGTACGGGTGGCCTAAAAGTTCCTGTAGGGAAGGGGGGGCGTCTGATTGTTTGCCACGTTGGCTCTGCAAACACCGGCTTCCTTCCCGATTGCAAATTGATTTTCAAAGCAAAATCGAAAAGCACATCTACCGATTACCACAACGAAATGACTGGTGCTGTTTTTAAGCAGTAGTTTGAAGAAAAATTAATTCCGAACCTTCCTCCAAATTCCACTATAGTTATGGATAATGCCAGCGTACATTCTGTAGAGTTAAATAAGGCCCCAACAACAAATACCAGGAAAGCAGAAATAATATCGTGGCTGGAAAAACACAATATTCCCCACGCATCTTCGCAAACCAGAGCAAAGCTGTTACTTTTGGTCAGGAATCACAAGCCGACGTCGAAATCATACGAAGTGGATACACTTGCAAGAGGATTCGGCCACCAAGTTGTGCGTCTGCCCCCGTACCATTGCCAATACAACCCCATCGAATTAATCTGGGCGCAAGTGAAATCTTACGTTGCAGAAAAGAACAGCACTTTTAAAATGGCTGATGTCGAAAAGTTGACGCACGAGGCTGTAGCGAACGTGTCGGTTTCTGCTTGGGATAAATGTGTGCAACATGCAGAACGTCTGCAAGAAGAGGATTATCACCGTGAAATCTCTCGAGACAGCATCATGGAGCCCTTCGTTATCAACCTCCAGGACTCCGACTCCGAAGACACTGAGGGTGAAAATGAATCTTCTGAATCTGAGTAAAATTGCAGGTATGTATGTTCAGTTGCCTCATTTCTGTTTTGCCATTTCATTTGTATGTTTATAATTGTAGTATCTATGGAGACAAAAATGCTTCGATTTGTTCGCTTAATGTCAAACGAAATTTCTTTTTTTTAAATTTTGGCTCAAAGATCTTGTTCATCGTTTCATTGCGGTGCGTGCGAAATACATAGCATATCCACTCGGCCGCGGATGTGGCAACGCGCTGCGCGAAGGTAGCAGACGACCGCCTTCCCAGTTGCTCTCTAGTCTAGCAGACTTGGTTGAAAATTCCTTTATATGAAAATTCCTTTATAAGCAGACTTGGTTGAAAATTCCTTTATAAGCAGACTTGGTTGAAAATGCCTTTATAAGCAGACTTGGTTGAAAATTCCTTTATAAGCAGACTTGGTTGAAAATTCCTTTATAAGCAGACTTGGAAACAACCGAAGTCCTTGACACAACGTGCCGAGACTGAGAGCCACCGTCCGCCACACCGGCTTTTTCACTGACGCGTGGTCAGCGCATCGAGTTCCATCCCTTCTCTGTTTTCTGGCTTTCGAGCCCGGAGCCCGCCACTTTTTTCTTTAAGCTCCCCAATTGTCATCACGAAGCTGGGTCAACGCACAAATTTGGGGAGTTCCCACCTGGAATCGAATCCGGGACGGCTCACACCAAAGGCGAGAGCGTTAGCCATTACTGGTCATATTTATTTATAAAATGCACTAATTCTGTATATTCGGGCGGGCAGTGCAGGCAAAGGGAGCATTCGTTCCACTCATATTCAATAATAAATTTTAAACCTGTAAGAAAATAGTTGTGCTTTTAAAAACTGTAATATCAGTGGCTAAAAGGGATTTTTGCACATCTGAAAAGGATGCCTTTACCTTTATTAGGTTAGGTTAGGTTACGAATACTGCAATCCCCTCAATGATCTTCAACATTCTCCTGTTCCTAAAATTTCGAAAAAAAAAAGTCTCCTCCTCCCTTTCTCCATTCTCTCTCTCTCTCTCTCTCTCTCTCTCTCTCTCTCTCTCACTCTCCCCTTTTCCCATGTTCTCTCTTTCTTACCCCTATTCTCTCACTCTCTCTTTTAGAAGAAATAAAAAGAAAGAGAGATAGAGATAGAAGAAATTATTTTTATTTCTCTCTTCTTCTCTTTTTCGTAAGAGAAAGAACTCTCTCAAGTTCTCATCTTTTCCTTTCAGCTTGAGACACTATCCATGTTTCGCACTGATACAGTGCTGTGCTCCAGACAAATGCCATTATATCGGTTCCAAATTCCCATCGCATAATGTATGGGACCACACACACGCGCCATATCGAACAAAATGCGGGACAACGAAGAGGCGACATCTCTGAATCTATTGTGCAAGACTCCAGTCTGCAGGTGAGGCTCTTTTTATGGACCTTCCAAAGCCCTAATGAGTTTTAATGCGCACGTCGCTGTCGCCCGTTATTGGGCCTCACGTACTGAAACCCCCACAAAAAGCCTTATGGGACTGCGTCAAGCTGGCTTTCCATATTCATGCGCGAACGGCGTTTCGAAATAAGGCTCTTCCTGCCGGTGGACTGCGCTGCGTGCCCATGTTCTGGCATGTCAGTGCTAAGTGTCTCAATGTGGAGGTCCGTGACAAGACTACAGAATAGATCGAATGAATCATTCGAACGAAGGTATTCTGCTGGCGAATGCTGCCTTTTCGAACTTTCTGTATGATGTAATCTGTTTGACCCGTATCGCTGATTCCATGATTTGCTCGTTTGCGATCTCTCACCCCAATCCCGCCCCATCAATATTCGTGCTTTCTAGAGCATAATCGGTGGCATTGATTAAGTATTTGTTTTCGATCTCCGTGGCGGAATGGTTAGGACAAAGCGCTACGACTTCGGGGGTTCACAATTGGAATCCCGACCAGATAAGGGGTGTTCTGTCATCATATCATCGCTCATTCTCATCTTCGGAATTAGTCAAAAGTGGCTGAAAAGCTAACTAAAACAAAAAAATCAATCAATCACCAAGCATTTGGTCTTTCGAGAAATGCATAATGCTTCTTATTAGCTACCTCGCTTCGCAACGCAGTGCCGATTAAATTAAAGTGAACGACGAGCTGTGGCATGTAACAGGTCGCCTGTGTCAAGCTGCGGAGTTGCTGGGGTTATTTGAGATAATTAGTTTGGTTTATTTTGCTTTGCTTTCTTGCCACTTTTGACTAATCGTGAAGATATGATGAAATTGATGAAGGGACATTCACAAAGAATACCCATGCCCAGGCCGAAATTCAAACCAGGGACCTCTGGCGTCGTAGCGCTCTGTGCTAACCACTCCGCATTGTCTGCAGTTGCACTGATATCCTGAAGCGTCCTCTATCCCGTTTGTCTCTTGTGTGTTATCGGGTTGCCTACATGCAAGGGGCCCGAGGAGAATATACTGGCCTTAGCCCCGGTCGCCAGAATCTCGGGGCTCAGGCTCCGCGATACCCGGTGGAGGAGGCACATCGTAGTTCGAATCTCACTTTAAATTGTAGGTCCAGTCCAGATTAGCTTGTCTGTGCATAAAGTGGCTTAAAAAGAAAAACGCTCAAACTGAAGCCAGAATTTCGTTAGCTCGTTACTCGGGAGGATGTACTACATGAAACAGGTTGACATTACCTTCAGAGAGGGCCCCTTTGCACCCCAAGATACGTTCCAAGGTCATGTTGGTGCAACATGAATATCGACTACTGAAAAAGAAAACTCAACTTTGAAATGGTTATGTAACATTAGACCAGTGATAACACCATTAAGCCTTGTTTCCATGATAACCAAAAACTCAATATTGCTGACCAAGGTAGAATTTATTTTATTTTAAAACAAACTAATTAGTTTTGATTAGACCAGTGTGCGAATGAACGGGGGGGGGGGAGGATTCCAGGGATTCCCCCCTTTTTATCCCCCTCAAAGAAAATTGAAAGCACATAGTATATCATTGCTTAACTATGGAACACAATTGAAAAGTCCTTCGGGAAATTGTTAATTAACATAAACCAACTGCATCGTACTTCAAGTCTAAAGTTCGATTTTTAAATACCTCATTGTTTACTTACTTACATTGTCGTTGGGTGTAGAGGTTTTACAAGAAGAAAATGTTTTCAGTATTATTGTTGATGAGAACACTATTGTTTAAACAAATTGTACCAAAACATGTTCGCATTGAATTGAACTACAGTAAAACCTCGTTAATCCGGACTAATGGGGGATAAGAGAACAGTACAAGGTGCATTGAAACTCCGTTTATAGCAACAAGACACGTTTATTATGGTGTATTTAAAGGGCATAGGCCTAAATACCTAGGTACACTATACAGTACAGTACAAAGTCTGCGGGAAACAGAATTTCATCAGTGGTTGACTGCCTTTTTTTTGGGGGGGGGGAAGTTTTCTTGTTGACTTCCAGCCACATTTAAAACGTTGCATTTTATGTATATACTATATACCTTTTTGCCTTCTGCCTGTCCGGATAAAGCTAAGTCCGGCTTATCGTGTTCGGATTAACGAGATTTTACTAATGTAAATACTACCTATTCTAAGTGTATACTAAATGAATTCACAATTACGCCCTTGCGTGGGCATCCCTCACAAATCAAAGCGTTCGTAACAAGTGGCAAATTTAAGAGATTCGACAGCATCTACTGTATATAAGATATGGTAATGATGACAAGTGATACATGAAAGCTGTAATGCGAATGTCACAACAAACATAGAAAATTGACAACAAATGAATTAGCATCTTACAACTGAGTCGAGGGAAACAAAAGAACCACTATAACAATAAAGAATAGCTCCGAATTACAATGAAAACAAGCATTCGACCTTTGCAGAAGACAATGTAAGGATTAGACGCAAAGGAATGACAAGAAATCTAAGCCACCGAACAACATAACGAAAAGACTTTGGGCGAGAACAGCTTGTTCTTTATCTGGGACTGTTATTCGCGAGCGCCAAGTACAATGCACCTGCAAATTGCGAAACGGGATCTCTCGCGCATGAGCAGACGAGACTCGCGTTGCGACATCGGATTTTCTCGCTTCGGCAACAGGTGCTTCTTACACCCTGTCCACGGCGATGACGCATTCCTCTTGCTATCAAGGGTGTTTCGGCATCCTATCGCTTTTTGCATGCCTAATGCGTTACGTAATGCTTGCTAAACAACCTTCCGTTGAGTTCCGTGACATTTCGGCTCTCATGGGAAAAACCTCTTGCTTCATTTGTTTTTGTGTGAACGAAGCCAAGAGTCAGGTTTCGGATTTGGAAGCGCCAATTCCAAATCTGTAGAGAACGGATAGTAAAGATTGGATGCACGGTATACGGGTTAATCGGGATGGCAGTACAATATAAGAACGATTCGCTGACGAACTTGCAACACTTGCACACTAAAAGTTTTCACAAAGGCCCATTTTGGAACTAATTTACATACAAAGCCTTTAACACATACAAATAGCCTCCTCAGATAAAAACATTCTGGATAAACATACCGGACGTTTAAGTTTTAAAATCTGGATAATCGAAAATGGACAGCTACAGTTTTTGTATTACGTCCACTTTATGCACAGATAGGATAATCGGGACGGAGTTACACTTAAAGTAGGATACGGGCCACTGTGCAATGCACCTCCATCCGGTATCGAGCCCGGGACTCTTTCATTACAAGGCGACGACGTAACCAAAACGCCATCGGGAAGACCCTAAATATGGATATCTAAATAACATTTATTCGAACATGACCATTTCTACTTCTAATTTTGATAGTCGGTAGACCAAAGTTCAATACACGGGTAGGAGGAGGATCCCAGGAGGGGGATTTTTTTTACATCTTCCTGCATAAAACGGCTATGGAGTTCATTCAGACGCAAACGAGGCCAGAGAGTGGTGTTGGCAATGTTAATTCACTATACTTTAGTTTTTATATATTTCATTTCTTGCTTTCTTAATGTTTTTTAGTTTTTATATATTTAACATACATGTTAACATACAGTTAGCTATAAAAATCAATTTATAAAATGTAAAGTAGAGATGGTTAAGTGGAAGAAAAGGCTTGTGCCTTAACTTCGCCATCCAAAACAAGGAATAAATAAATAAATAAATATACGGCTAGGATTCTGAATGTGTGGGGTTCTACTACGTTCTCCCGTTTGCATGGTCAAATGATCCTTTTTGGTCAACTCTTTATCCTTTGTGGAAAAGTGGTTATTAAAGCGCGCTACGACGCCATGAGTTCCGGGTTCAAATCCCGGCCTGGACATGGGTGTTCTTTTCGAGTGTCCCTTAATCAATTTCATCATATCATCACTCATCTTTGCGATTAACCAAAAGTGGCAGAAAAGCGAAGGAAAGTACACCAAATCAATCTTTTTACCATGTCACTACACCAAATGAATTTACCTATGCATCCGTTCAAACTTTAAGAAATATCCGAGTGATGGACCGGGGATTCAATCCTGTAACAATACTCCCAGCTTCTCGTTCATTGGTGACTTACTACCTCTGCATCCATAATGATTGAGTGCAGGGCTGATAAGAGGGCGTGCTCTGTTCTCCTTCACTCAGTAACACGTCCCGCTGCCCTTGACTATCTGCCTCGGATGAATCAGGGAAGGGAAGGAGCCAGCGAGTATTTTGGGCCGTGACGCTCCCCGCAGAGGCATCGCACAGATTCCGGGCGGCAGACGAGAGCAGATAGGAGCCAATTGGGCCACTAATCCGTTTCCAGAGGCCGTTCGCTTCCTCCAGACCCTCTCGACGCACAGGCTGTTACTCGGCCCTTTTAATCTCTCGGCTCCGCTTCGACTCCTAAATAGGTGACGAGGAATGTGTTAGGAGATGAGCGAAGGTAAATGAGAGCAAAAGGGAATTTTTCACGATGTTGTGACCGTAAGCAAAGTAGTGCAAATTGTGGCATTAAAAGGTATCTGCAGACGATGCTGGTATCCTAATAATGGAAAGAGGTTCAATATTCAGAGTAAAATATTATTAACTGTAACAAAAATAATTACTGATTATTATTTGTAAACATATTACTTATTATTAATATAATTAAACAGTTTGCAAACTGACACTAATGAAGAAGTAAGTTTTAGTATTTTGAATTACACATATTTTCAACTTCGATGAACATGACTTTGGAGAATGTCTCGAGATTCCAAAAGGAAGGAGTGTGTGCACCATCAATTTTATCATATGCTAAGCTATGATACATAGGTACTATTTCCTTTCAAATACGGGCACTAGGGAGGTTAAGGCAATTGATAATGGAAGGATATTTTCGCTTTCAACCTCCTGCGTAAGCTACCTACTACTATCAACATTTTTTTTCGATTAGATCAAAATGATTTATTTGATATGTATGCTGTGTACAATAAATAAAAATAACTCTACTAAATTCAGTGCATTTGCTAAGCGGTGAAGTGTGGTCAGTGCATCCGAGTCCCATCGCCGCTGCTTTCTGGTTTTCGAGACCGGAACTGCTGCGATTACATTCAAGTAGCTCCTCGATTGTCTTCACTATTCTGGATTAACGCTGATATAACTCCTCGTCCTGATTCCAACCTCACTTTACATCAAAGAAAGTTCCGAAAGATCAGTTTTCCCCCTAACAACCACATGTCAGGTCCACGTGGAGTCCAATAAATCGTCCCTTGAAACGTTCCAAACCAATAGCGTTCGTCCAAGAAATGACAACTCTCGTCAAGTCCACGTGGACTAAATGAGATGTTGCTAATTCAGTTTCTTTAGAGATTTTTGAACGTGAAGTTGCGGTTGAGTTATCTTTGCTAGGTTATGTTATTGTATTGTGCTACTTTTTTATACAATATAAAGACCTTGGGAGTACAACCTGGCAGTGAATGAATGGATGTCTAAACACTGCAGGCAAAAGTGACATCGCTTTACAGAAAAACAGGTGGTGGCTCGAAACCACATACGGTTCCGGTCAGCTTCCTCTGGGGTTGTGTCAAAGATGCCAAACTGGTGATACGTTCAGGACTTCAGCTTACTTGCGAAGGTCTCATCGGAGATCGAACCGGGACCGCTTGCACAAAAGGCGAGAGCGCTAACCATGTCGCTACTATGGAGCTCAAATAAATACATAAATAAATAAATGTAAGTTCGAAATTAAATGAAAAATGCACGCTCAAAGCTACGAATTAAAATTCCTGAGTCTCCTTAAAAACTTGAAACCAAAACCCATCAAGATACAAAAGTAATACGAGACGGAGAGTGCATATATACCGCTGAACCACCCACGGTTCCTGCAGATACCAGCCGAAATGATACGAAGCGGAAATAGAACCAACAATATCGAATTACCGATGCCACATCCGGTTATCCACATTCCATCGTGAAACGTAACAGGAACCGTGAAGATGCATCTCTCGGGAGGAGCGTCCCCTGGGGGCAAAGATAAAACCGCAAGAAGCGAGTCCTTCGATGCAGCCAGCGAGCCACTCCCTCCCCATTTCGATTCCGTGAAGGGAGGTTCGTTATTTTTGTAAAACGATGACGGCTTGTTGAGGGATGCCGGGTCGTCCGGTGGCGGACGGCATCTTGTATCCTGCGGCTTAATTGATGCTCTTTTTTACTCTCCCTCTTTCGGAACCCCGAGCGACGCCGAAGTGGAATGAAGAAAGAAATGCATCTGAGTGGCCGGCTGGAAGGGAAACCTGACCTCTGGGGCAACTTAGCGCTGCAAATTGGCTGCTGATGACCTTTGTTGGCGACACACGATGCAATTAGTAGCTGTGAAGACTACCGCTCTAGGAGCAGGTGGTGTTGTGTCGTTCTTCAAAATACAAGGGGAAAAAATAGCCTTCAGACCATAAACGAGGAAAATTTTAACTATTGCATTTTACATAATTTAGACCAGTCTCGAATAAGAGAGACACACATACGGAGAGAAAGAGAGGGGAGGAGAAAAAGAGAGAGAGAGGCAGAAAGGAAGACGGAAAGAAATAAAATATAACGAAAAGAGAAAGAGGATAAGAGAATTTAGTTTTTACGTCTAATTTTTGCACAGTAAGGCCAATCGGGACTGAACCTACAGTTTAAAGTGGGATCCGAACCACTATGTACCTCCATTGGGTCTCGAGCCCGGGACCCATTGATTACAAGGAGACAACGCTATACCACTACGCCATTGGGGTGGCCCGAGGAAAAGAGGCAGCCCCGTTCAACAGAGAGACAGAAATGGGGAACGCCTGCCCTCCCTCCTTCTCTCTCTCTTCCCCTCCCTCCCTCCCTAGGTGTTATGGCGGCCGGAGTGTAGAGAGAGTATGTATGAGAGAAAGAGCAGGGTGAGAGCGAGACAGAGAAAGAAAGTCGTTGATTGCTATTGTATTGATCGATTGCTATTAATCGTTGATTGATTATCTGATTTTAAAATATGGTAACATACATTATTAACTTTACATCTTGAAACAGGCCAATGAAAATCTAACCACAACCCAGTGCCCCTGGTTCACTCCCCGTAGATGTTTAGGGCACGTTTAATAATAATAAGAAACTTCACAGTGGGAACTTCAATAGCGGTTTCCACATTAACAGGTAAAAATGATCTGTTTTCATCCTAACAAATATGTTATTTCGTAGA
Organism: Lepisma saccharinum; assembly: GCF_977018435.1. Lineage (NCBI taxonomy): Eukaryota > Metazoa > Arthropoda > Insecta > Zygentoma > Lepismatidae > Lepisma > Lepisma saccharinum. The sequence goes on from NC_139232.1 coordinate 70,995,737, forward strand.
ATTGTAAATTTTGTTGACTACATGTTAGGTGTATTTCATATCATATCATGTAGGTCAATTTCATTTCATATCTTTTCTTCGGAGACCCTCTCTTCAAGAGCTGACGATTCTCCTCCCAGTCCCTGCTATCCCTACCTTAAGCACCACCTTCTCATTCCATACATATCTTCTTTATATAACCAATCCTATAAACCACCCTAATAATCTGTAAACCAATCTTTCATCTCTTCAACCAAATGAATGATTGGTCAACATATAATATCTTACCATATCCTATTCCTACTAACATTACTCACCTCTTATCTCCCAACTTTTCATATGTACACCTCGATACTAATCTTTTAACATTACTTACGCATTTATCTCTAACAACTTACAATATGTAAACCTTGATTGTTTTGGAAACTTTAGAAACCAGAGCAACCAAGGTACCTATAGTAATAAATCAAAATTAGTGTAATCTTAAATACCAGTGTAAACGTTTTTTTTATTTTTTTTAATGTAAGTAAATAAATTGGTAAAACAAAAATTAAATAAATTAGCACATAAGAAACAGGGGAACCGAAATTCTGAGGAAATGACGTCCTGGTTTATTGTTTAAAGACACCAGAACACAAGCGCATACCCGCTGAATGTATGTGCGTGGAGGCGGGCTTTTTTAGGGGATTCTCCCCTTTATTTTGACATAGGTATTTTGTTAGGTGCTGTGCCAGTTGTGTTATTTTATGCAAGAAGAGAAAGAACATCTTGGTAATTTACCCTTCTCCATGTTCAAAAGGGCCTGGCTATGGATTTATATCAGTAGTACTGTGAATGCAGTTATGATATTTTAAAAAAAATCACGTTGCTACTCGCGAGTGCAAGATTCATCCCAGTGAACAAAAATTGCGAATAAAGGAGGAAATAATTTAAAAGCGAGCCCTTGTTATGGATTGCTTCACAACATACTTGTGTGGCAAGATGATCAGGAAGTCTTTCACGTGTTGCTCTGGCATTAATCTGTGCTCTGGCTTCTGTCACTTCAAGTGATACGAAACAGCGCCGCGGCAGACGAGGCTATCCAAAGCACTTTCTTCTCCCGACACTCGTCGAAACTTGGGTGCTAAGTGTAAGCGTAGGATGCAGCCACATCACAAAGCTTACTCCCAGAATAATAATAATAATAATAAAATACAATGAAGTTATTTATTAATAATAAGGTTAAACTTATTTGGTTATCTATTTAAATTGTAAGATTTCGTTTATTTTACTGATTACATTTTTAAATATACAAGCGTCCCCTATTATATAGTTAAGGCTAGGACCCGAGTGTTACTTTTCGTGAACAACTTCCCTTCTCCGAGCATAGTGCTAAAGTCATTTAGGGTTTCATGTGTCTGCTAGCTTTATGCTATACCTTCACAAAATTAACAATCTATTCGATCTTGGTACATTCCACAAATCTCTCGTTTCTCTCCCAATTGAACACGAGTACTCCTCTCCAATTTGATCCATAGTATGTATGTCCCTCAAATATAGGTAGCCTAATATAAACTCCGGACTAAATTTCTTCCTAGTCATTCTTCGCCACCAAATTCTATCTCCAAGGCATTTGCAAAAGCATGTTAAAACTTCTGACGAGTGAGACAAACACATATTCCTACATAAACTAGCTCACGGTAATACATACGTATACATGCATGTTACGTACACAATAGGACCAACTAATTTAAATAGTTTACCAAAGAGGAATAGAGATGGCAGCACGAGGCGTGCAAGATTAAGAATTAGCATAAAATATGTGAATAACTTTATAAATAAGAACAAAGCAAATTGGAAAGATGAAAAACAATAGAATCTACTATAAGAAGAGAAAGAATAAATATAAAAGAAATAAATTAATATATATATATATATATATATATATATATATATATATATATTCGATAAATCAAATATGTAAATCATATGTAAGTTAATACGAAAATTAAAGAAGTCAAAGCACTGATAAGTTTGTCTTTGAACAGATATTACATCTGTCTGATTCATTTATCATTCCCATAGCGGAACTTTTGTTTACCTCAGTGGTGGCGCGTTCCAACCACGCCCCACACCACTTTTTGGTTGCGCGTTTTAGTCGTTTGCACCAAGTATACGCTCTGTTGTACTCAGTTAGTGTTGGCGCGTTCCAATCGCAGCCGCAAGGGAGGAGATTAGTATATTTCCCAAAGTTTCAGGGGAAAATTTGGAAAAGGGATATATGAATTCATAAATCGTCAAAAAGCTGAAATAGACGGAAATCCAGAAGGAAGTCCAGATCCAGATCTGTCCATTGAGAAGGAAGTCAAGAAAGTCCATTAAGGAGGAAGTCCAGATTCAGACCGTCCATTGAGAAGTGAGTCCAGATCCAGACCATCCACTGAGAAGGAAGTCCAGATAGAAGAATATACAAATTGAAGAAAAGAAATAATAAAAAACATATTGAGATAAAACTTGACTGTAGATGAGAATTATAGAGAAAAGTAGCTCATCATGTAAATATTCTATTTCCATGTATCCTTGTTTATATAATATATTCGTTTAAACGTCTCCATTGGAGGGCATCCTGTCTGGTTTCGTTGTCTACAAAGAAACCTACCCTGTAGATAAGCTAGCTGAGGTTTAAGATTAAGATTTATGCACCTTGTATCAAATGGAGGTAGCATGCATATGAAGCGAGCGCCTACTTCAAGAAATTCACTTCCCAGTCCAGTTTTATGTCCAGTTGATGAAAAGTAATATTCCTTATTAATATTTTGGGCATATTTTTGTAAATAGTAGCGTACATAAATCTTTGTATATGCTGTCAATTCAAAGCCCTATGATCCCAATCTAATTCCAACTTCGAGGGATGTAAATAGCCTTCGATTATTTCACAAATGCTAAACATGTGTACGTTCTCATTATTTTAGTACTTAGTTAAGTCTTTCGGTGGGGGGAGGTGGAGTCCAGAGCTCCCACTCTGGTTGTCGGGTAAGAATTTGTCCAGTCACTTTTCTACATGTAACTTTACGTTATTTTCGCGTGTTAATTCATTCTAGTGCAAAGTGGCTTTATGCTGTAATAAATAATCACGATGATAAACCTGAATGAATGTAAATGAAGCCCATAAAGAGGTTTTGGCGTCTGGACTCACAGTCATTAATACACTCTGTGAGTGAGACTTGTTTTCTGTACTGTCCACGACGGCACGTATCCAAGGGAGGGGGCATAGGGGGCTCGAGCCCCCCGAAAGTTTTCGGTTTACACTAGATAAAATTAGGTTTTTGGTTACTTGTGGTGTGAAAGAAAAAAATGTGACGATAATTTAAGGAGAGAAATAATTATCGAGGCAAGACGGAGAATGTTCTGTAACCTTCTTATTGATAATAGCATGTATCCAAGGTCGGGTACAGGAGGCTCGACCAAATCCCTCCAGGAAATTTTTCAGTTTACACTAGATAAAATTAGGTTTTTGGCTTCTTCAATAATGTGACGACAATTTGAGAGAAATAATTATCGAGAAAAGGCGGAGAATGTTCTATAATCCTGTTATTGTTAATAGCATATATCGAAGGTGGGAATTAGGGGGCTTGATGCACCCCTTCAGGATTTTTTTTTTAAAAAAACGCTAGATAAAATTAGGTTTTTAGCTTCTTGAATAATGTGATCATAATTTGAGAGAAATAATTATCGAGAAAAGACGGCGAAGAATGTTCTATAATCCTGTTATTGTTAATATATCTAAGGTGCGATGAGGTGGTTCGAGGCGCCCCCCAAGGAAATGTTTCAGTTTACACTAGATAAAATTAGGTTCTTGGCTTCTTAAATAATGTGACGATAATTTAAGGAGAGAAATAATTATCTAGGCAAGACGGAAAATCTCTGGAAAGCGCGAGATGGAACGTTCTTGAATAACAGAAGGAGTCGAACTACTGGCAATATTAACGAATAGTTTTTATATGCGGAATGTTCTAGAATATAATGAGGATATAAATACGCGACTTCAATTTCGCGGTTGATCTGTACAACAGAATCGGTTAATGAGACCTCAGAGGTGATCAGTCAGTGTCTATTGGCTGCTTTATAAGATCTAGTGATACGAAAATGAAATGGACTAAATACCCTATAGTATAACGAACTCTAAAGTGAATATTTCAACAGTACCGGGTATTGGAGCGGTTTATTAAAAAAGAAATAAGCTGCACAGATCAACTGAAAATCAAAAATTTGAGTGATGACTTAGTTGTGGCTGGGCGAAATTTCGTGTATGCAGACCGAGAATTTCATGTCATAAAAAATACTTTTGTTTAAGCCTACTGGGTTCGACACACACTCAAACACATAACTCCCATAAATAGACAGCCGAAATTTTATGAATGTCGAGAAGAGAAAGCAAGAAGATGTTATACATATGTAGACATTTTAGCGGAAATTGCAGGCTCTATCAGAACCCGAATCAGGGCTCTACCAACTGAGCCACCGAGCCACCCTTGACTTCAAATGATTTTTCGTTAAAATGTCTACATAGTATCCTATATGTCCTGTGTATGTCAAATCGTAAGATGTTGCCTGTATAACGAACATACGAGTGGGTTTGTGCGGCCTTTTGTGTCGCTACGGTGTGAAATGTTACTGTTGATTGGCTCATTCCAAACGACATGTATCACGTGTCCCTTCGGTCTGAAATCTTCCTAAGTCGTGAAGATCCAAATCACAAGGATGGGAAATTAGGGCTTCGTTAAGGTTAGGTGCGAAGGCAGGCGACAGCACCCTAAAGGACAATATCCAAACCTGCAGGAAGAACGCATCTTACTTCAGTCACCAATACAAAATGATAAAAAATTCTGATTAGTTGATTTAAAAAAAAAAAATGTGTCCGAGGGATGGCGTGCCCAGGTTTTCGGAATGGAGAGGGGTTACGCATACTATTTTTGGTGGTCAGTCCTCATTTTACCATCATTTCCTGACTTTGAACCCCACTCGAAAGATATATCAAGTACTAAAATTAAATAATGAAAAATATATTATTTTAGCCTTTGTTGTATAATTTCCTCTGAACTTATTGGAAGACAAGGATTATATTGGGAGCATACGTCTTAAAGAGACATGAAGGACGTATTTAGGGGGTCCGGACACCCCCTCCCCCCTCCGGAAAAACTTATTAAGTACGAAAATTAAATGAAAATATAATCGTTTATCATTTGTTGTATAATTTTCTCTGAACTTATTGGAAGACAAGGATTATATTGGGATCATACGGGTTTGAAAGACAGGAAGGACGTATTTAGGGGGTCCGGACACCCCCCGCTCCCACCCAAATGACTTATTAAGTACGAAAATTGAATATAATGAAAATATACTCGTTTAGCATTTGTTGTATAATTTCCTCTGAACTTATTGGAAGACAAGGATTATATTGAGATCATACGGCTTTGAAGGACAGGAAGGACGTGTCCAGGGGTGCGGACCCTTTCCCCCCAAAAAAAAGACTTACGTACTAACATTAAGTAATGAAAATATTAGCAGTTGTTGCATAATCGATGGTCATTAATTTCCTTTGAACGTTTTAGAAGGCAAGGATTATATTGAGATCATACGGCTTTGAATGACATTACAAAGAAGATTTATGTACACTACTACTCCATATGCATAAAATATTAATCAGAAACTTACTTTCCTCCAACTGCATGTAACATCCTTTTTGTTACTTGATAAATATTCAATTATTCATCTATTTGACATTAATTTCACTGCCAGAGCACTTGTTTTTATGTAAATTATTCCGATCTTAACTACAGATAAGCTACGTAATGAATATGCGCTGTTATATCTCTATTCTTATGCAGTCCTTTTACCTATTCGTGTAATAATAATATAGTAATATAAATTTATGGATTGTATTTAGAATTAATTTTATTTAATATAATTATTTTAATTTAATCATTATTATTATTATTATTATTCCTGAGACACTTGGTTCTGACCCCCCCCCCCCAACATATTTCTATATACGTGCCTGTTGGGAACGGAAGGGTTTTCACTGTGCATTAATTGTTTCGCGATTCAGCTGTATTCGAGAAGACTTTCTTTGTTTCGTGCCAATATATGACAACACTGCGGAAGCTGTGACAGACAATTTTGAACACTTGCGAGTGCCCCAGTAGTGGTGTTCAGGCTCGAATCGGAGAGAAATATTCGAGAACTGTCTGCGTCCAGTTAGCAGCCCGCGTTCTAGTGGATTGTCCATCCCGTTCATGTGTAACAGCTTCAAAAAAACACTCAAAGACACCATAGATGTTTTGATGCCTTATGAGAAGAAATGGTCAAACACACATACTGAGATGGTTCCGGCACACAATGTTAATGCATGAAAACTGAGGAGTCGAATGGTGACAAATGTTCCGATTTCACGTTCTGATTAAAATGACAGCCTTAAACAGTGGCGACGATTTCGGGGACAGTTGCTCCCCATTCTTTTCCTTCCACACTATGGTCTCTTAATGTTAAGCCTTGTCTACCAAGAGAAAGTATACTCTCCTTGCAACCCCCCCTCATTTTGGAACCTAATTGTCACCACTGCCTTAAACATACAATTGTGAGGTTCTATCTATACCCCTTAAAAAATGATGTTCAGCCCCCCCCATAAAGGAATTCCTGGATACGTGCTGTGTCCACGTGCGTTTTTGACTGCTCTCTGATGAAGTTCATCTTGTCACCACTAATCTTCATCGTCGCGATCAGCCAAAAGTGGAACAGAAGCGACGTAAAATAACCAAATCCAAACAATTAATAAATAGACGAAACCAAGAATTTTGATATCGATATATATATATATATATATATATATATATATATATATATATATATATATATATATATATATATATATATATATATATTACGCAACGATGGAAGCGGCCCCGGCGCCCACCCAGCGTCGAATAACATGGGTACCTGGGGGAAACCCTGGGGGGTAAAGGCGGTCAGGGGCGTGATGCTGATCACATCACCCCCACTCACGGCCGGATCAAGAAAGTGTGGGGCGTTACCCCCACACCACCCATACGCCTTCATGGCGTGGTGCTATGCACAGGGGAGCACTTTACCTTTTTTTTACCCACCACATAACTACTTGGCTCATTCTTTTCAAGACTTCTTCCAGCCTCGTTGTTGGTGAAAACAAGTTATCTATAATAAGCATCATCTAGCGGACACTTCCTTCCTGTTGACTTAGTTAAGCCCACGAGAGATGAATTTGTAACGGCTCACATCCTGAGATCATCGATTTGTCTCCATGACATCATACAACTTTGTGGTCAGCTTCCTGCGGTTGGTAGAAACTGATTAGGTGTTCAGGAAAAGAACGGGAAATCGTTCTGCCTGTATGTGATCAGTGAAACGTTCTTAGAAAAGGTACGTATGACTCATATTCACTATATGGACAAGGACGATGCGACAAATTACACGAAATTACATAGTACTACAATATAACCTTCATTTACGCTGCTAGCTTGGTAGACGCAATGCTTTCACCAGAGAAAAAGGTTTAATAAAAGACTCTAAAGTACTCTTACATACACCTTTTAAATATACCGTATTGAAGGGGTTTCACTGAATTTTGAAAACTATGCTAAATTTTCATTGTCAATTTCGTGATCCGCACGCTTCGTACACAAAAATCAGACGGTTGTGTTTCCGTAACAAACAAAAGCCCAAAATTTGTAGTTTAAACTTATGTCAAATCCAATACAATTAACGCCCCTAAAAAATATCAATTGGCTTGGTTAAACTGGAAGTTACGTGAAAGATTACAAAAATGCGGAGGCGAAAATTCATTTTATTTGAAACTTTTTTTGCTGGTATGGATAGTTCCAGAGATAAAAAAATAAGGGCTTTCGGCCGCCATTTTCCAAGATGATGGCCACAGCACAAGTTAATTTTTTTTCGAAGTAAAGTATATATAATCATGATTTTAATAAAGGATATTTTCGGAGACTCATTAATATAATGTGTTGTATACATGTGATAAATGTAATATGCATGTATGTTGGTCGGTATAAGTTACGGGGGTGGCAAGCCCATTAACCTAGCAGCGCTGTGGTGAAAGAAAGGGAAATTTTCCGGGGGCATAGATAACTTGGTGCTACGACGATTATAACTGTTTAACTTCGACAACTTTATGAGGATATTTTGCAAAATAAATAATTTTAAAACATAAAAATTTGTTGCATAATATGCGCGCTCGCTGAGATGGGGTGAATTTTGAAACGATATTCAACGGCTGCCATAGAAGAATACACATGTATCTGCATTCCCAACTTTCTCCAGAATTAGCGTCTTTTGGTGGGAGCATGTGTGTCTGGATTCGATATCCCCTCCCTTGAGTACGCTAAGCAAGATAGACCGAGGTAGAGTTACTTTCAGCAAAACCATGTGTCACAGGAGACCAGAGTTTCTGCGGTCACTGCAGTTCAAGGAACCAGGCGAGCTGTTGGTTTCCCGCCGTTGGGAAGCTCGTGTGGGTGATGATGCATTGCTTGTTTCACAGGTTATAAAAAGCCCCATCACGACTGACGCTGAGTCAACAGAACACAAAGGAGGGCGCTTACTAAGCACATACGATGCTGACTGGGAAATCTTGCAGGAATAATTTTTGTTTCCTGAAGCCAGCCTCGCAGGTGTTCACAGGTCCTTTGCGATAACGCCCAGTGTTTTCTCCCTTTCCAATCGGAAGAAAAGTCATTCGTCCCACGCTTTGTTCGTGTTTCTCAACCCTATCACGTGGAGACCCCAGCTCATTTTATAATATTATCAATTTTTAACAAATATGTGGAAATATATGGTCCACATAAGATATACAATGTGCCAAGATTAAAGGTGGCTAAATATTCTAGGAAGCGAGGCCCGATTTGAAAAAAGATGTTTATATTCTGTGACTTTGTGGATATTATTTGTGAAACAATGGTGCACAGTGGGATGCATAAGTACAGGGTGTCCCACGAACGGCGCAACTGGGAATTAAGAGTGGCGTTACTTTGTAACCGAAACATGTACTTACATAAGTAATACACCAAATGTTAGCCCTGTCCAAGTAGATACTTTTAAACATGGAAACAACAAACGGGGTGCAGTGTTGCCAAATGTAAGTGAAAGTGTAAATTTATTTTTCCACAAAGCATGGAAAATTGCATGTCAAACATTCGTACGGAAATTTGGACGTCAATTTCCACCTTGGGTAGGTGGACTATTTCGCCATCTATAGTTCAGAGAAGAAAACCGATCGTTTTCGCGTATAGCCAATCCTGAAATGCCTCGTAAAGGCGTACCGGTCCAAATGGGTGTTTTAAAAAAAATATGAGGTACAGTGGCAACACTGTTGATGTTTGAAGGCAACAAAAGGTGTGTTTAGTGATGGTCTATGACATGGAAATACTGGAAAGAGGAAAAAAAGAAAATGAAAATTATGGTGAAAAAAGTGTTAGAGTCCAGCGCAGATAATTCTGCCGTGCAATGCGCGACAGAACTAAAGAAGCAGTGTTGCTAATGGAGCAGATAGAAAAATCGCTGCGGTGCGCCGATGCACAGCTGTTACGTACAACAATAAAATTAGAGAATTCAGGTCTATCTAACGTTGAGTTTTAAACGTCATGCATTATACCAGGACTAGGATTAATATGTACTAACAAGTGACTATGTATGTAGCTACATACATATGGACTAAAAATTCGCAAAATATGAACTAACACATAAGTAAAATTACCAAAAATGCTGCAAAGAAGACTTCTTCATACGATTCCTTATTTGAGTGATTTCAAACAAAATAAAAAAATATATATATTATTTTTCATTGCATTAATGCACTGGTGGCGTTCTAACTTTTCACTCCCAAAACCCGTATACACTGGTATGGAACTGCAACGGCAGATAATAACATGCTAACGTGTTAAACCGCTACAATTGCACCATAACACTCCTCCTGAAGCAGTATTATTATTTCCTCTCTGAGATCGGCGACAGTCGGTTGCCTTTGTTGTACATTTACAAAGGATGCCGGCTTCCACAACAATAACAAGTACATATACTGCCACTAGACGATAAGCTGCGCGGCTTTTTCTTTTGTTATGAACCAGGGCCGGCGCTAGTCATTTTGCCTCTCTGGGAGGTGGCGGCAGATGCCGCTCTATTTCGACCCCCCCGGTCATTACGCAGCAACGGAAAATTGAAAATCAATATATTCCTAACTAAAACATCAAAATATAAAATAAATAATGAGACTTCTTATGCTATTTCAATACTATTCAGCGCAAAAGAATATCTCGCTCGATCACAGTTTTCAATAGGCTTATTTTTTTCTTCTCTTCAAATTTTGCCGCTCTGGGCGATGGGACGGTTCGCCCTCCCCTTCCGCCGGCCCTGCTATGAACTTGGTCACCCATCAAAGCATGGCAATTTTAACACAGAAAACAATATGTATCGCATTAAGCAGCAAAAATGACAGCCTCCTCTATGCAATTTCTACAAGAACACGTGCCGGAGCCAGAGTTGAAATGATGTTGGAGCCACATAATTTATTTATTTTGAATAATTCCAAAATTATGAAATATGAACAATTTGTTGCTGCTGTTCGCTGCTCTCTTGCCAAAATGCTTTATTGGGATGCTAACACCATGACTGGCTTCCTCCTTCATGAACTCGTGCACGTTGCTTAGAATTTCCCGAGCTTGGCTATGCAAGGTTTTTGATTTCAACTTCGACAGAACTGGAGGCATTATGGAATTTAACGTTCATCAGCAAACACACACTTTTACATAAACACACGCAATACACGCACACAACGTCAAACCGGTCAAATACTTAGTATAAAATAAAAATATGGTGCTTCCAATCCAACAAAACTCACCGCCACTTTATCTGCTTTCCCCTTCCGTGACAGAAATAGTGCTTCATTATTACAGTTGGCAACACTAGTTACTAGCTAGCCAATGAACATGCACTGCATAAAAGAAGCAACGACTACGCCGTGCTATATTGCCACATTGCCGTCCCTGCTGACCGGTGGGAACCGCGAGCTGGAGCGCTGTTCAATTGTTTTCAATGAAGTTTGCGCGAGTGTGTCCAGGAATGGAATGACAATATGGCAACAATAGCGAAGGTTTTCGAGCAGGGTAGAACACGTGATGCTAAGAGAGAGGGAGACGAAACGAAAATACGTTTCTACGCAACGGCAAATTTACGTGTGTGGCACTCTACTTACCTACTCCTGGCAACCATGCAATGCGCGTAACAGGCAGTGTAGCTTTACAAAAGATGTTGAAAATGACAACCATTTTCCCTGAGGCATTCATCAACAAGTTTTATCATGTTGGAAGCAACTTTATGCAAGGTTGATTGGTTTATATTGTTAATGGCTGTGCAAATGTTTATTTTTAGATCATCAAGTGTTCTTGGGTTATTAATGTAAACTGTTTGTTTCAAATAACCCCACAGAAAAAAATCTGGAGACGTCAGATCCGGGGAGCGACTGGGCCATAAGTTTTTGCTTATAATGTGATCGCCAAAAAACTCTGCCAACCAGTGGCGCAGGAACGCTTTTCATTTGGGGGGGTACAAAATTCAGCCTCCTATATATATATATATAAATAAATATATATATGTATATATGTGTGTGTATGTATGTATGTATGTATGTATATGTCCAATCTGTCGCAATAATAATAATTAGGATAATTATATTTAATTTAATTAATATATTAATTAATCAAATATGTACATTAATTAATATTGTATTGTTATTATTACATGAATAGGTAAAAGATAGTAAAAGAATAGAAATATAACAACAAGTATTCATTATCTAGCGTACGTGTAGTTAAGATCGCCAAGATTTGCATAAAAACAACTGCCCTGGCAAGGAATTTAATGTCAGATAGAAAAAGAATTGAATATTTATTGAATAACAAAAAAGGAGTTAGATCCAATTAACGAAAAGTAAAGTTCCTGATTAATATTTTATGGATATCATCATTAGTAGTGTGCATAAATCTTTGGAATCCTTCAAAGCCGTATGAGCCAAATTCCTTGCCTTCCAATAAGTTCAGCGGAGAAAACCATCGAGTATACAGGGTGCAGCAGAAATAACTCCCGGATTTCATTCGTGAATAACAAAGCAACGATAGATGTTATGCAAAATTTTATTTCACAGTTGGAAAGAACAAGGATTACCATTTTGTTTCCCATATGTACTGAGACAACTCCATGAACTTTTTTGAGGAAGACGGCACGCAGCTAATGTAACGTCTGACCGTTATGTATGGATGTTACGCAACTTCCTGCAGCCGCAATCGAACGAACGTGGCAAATTGGCTGTGTGGTTCCAACAAGATGGTGCCTCAGCACGCGTATCGATGAACGTGCTACGTGAAATGTTTCCAGGGCGTCTGTTCTCACTTCGAAGTCACCTTCCATGGCCAACTCGTTCCCCCGAGTTCGCACCCTGCGACTTCTTTCTGTGGGAGTACCTGAAGGCTAAAGTTTACCAAGGAAGGCAGAGGACAGCCAATGATCTGAAAGATGGTACCAGACAGGAAAAAAGCTGCAATACCGACCAGACATGACTAGGAGGGTAATGCAGAACTTCAGGGCGAGACTTCAGAAATGCGTACACTGTGCAGATCGGCATTTGGACGATATCATTTTAAAACAAAGTCAACTATGTCACACAAAATGGTGACTTGTGGCAATTAGTTAGTGGCAAAGTTTCAAGCACAATGTAGTATAATAAGTTTAAAATTAAATGTTTTGAATTTCTGTGGTAAGGACTATAATGCTTGAAATTTATAAACAATAATACATTTTTTTGTTGGGCGAATTGGTAATAGGTAATTTGAACAGTAGCACCTTCCGTTTGCTGTCAAATTAGCAAAGGGGGGTACAGGGGGGTACAACTCGATTTACGGATTTAGGGGGGTACAGTACCCCCCTTCAAAAATTTGTGGGGGTACAATGTACCCCTGTACCCCCCCGTTCCTGCGCCACTGCTGCCAACATGTCTAAAGTTTCATTAGACGTGTGACATGTTGCGGAGTCTTGTTGAAACCAACAATCACGTTCATCACGTTCCAACAGAGAAATAAACTGTGTGATAAGGTCACGATAAACTATTCCGTCAACTTTTGTGTTGAAAAAGAATGGACCGATTATTTTTCTCCGCGAAATCGCGCACCACACACCGATCTTTTGTGGATGAAGTGATTGATTGTTCATGTAACAAATGGGGATTGTTACTTGACCAGTGTCGAGAATTTTGACTGTTGACATATCCATTTAAGTGGAACCATGCTTCATCCGTGAAAAAAACCTTATCCAAAATATTCACACCATTGTCTCTAATAAAATTTCTAAACCACTGGCAGTATCTTACACGTGCACCTTTGTCTGCTTCCTTCAGTTCTTGCACAGCGTGTACCTTATATGCACGTAGGTGCAATTGTTTTAACGCTCGGTGAGTTGTTGTTTTTGATACACCTGACTGTGCAGCAAGTTTACGAACAGATTTCCTGGGAGATTGCGATATTCTCTGCTCCAAATCCTGCAGCACACCTTGTGTCAAAACTGGTGGTTGTCTGTGGTAGGGTTTGTCATTAACTGATCCTGTTTCACGAAATCTGGAAACAAGTCGATATATCGTCGAATTTTCTAGAACACTGTTATTCGGATATTTCTCGCGAAACACAGTTTTTACACTAGCGTACGATTTTTATAAAAATAATGTTCCACAATGAACACCCTCTCTTCCAAAGAGTACTTCATTTCACAGAACAATTCTAATCTTCCCCTACGAACAATGCGAAATGCACGGCTCAAACAGTTCTGAGTACACAACTAACTGATTCTTTTGTTCTCGTTCGGTGGGCGCTCTTATCGCATTGCATGGTTGCCAGGAGTAGGTAAGTAACACTTTTTTCACCATAATTTTCATTTTCTTTTTTTCCTGTTTCCAGTATTTCCATGTCATAGACCATCACTAAACACACCTTTTGTTGCCTTCAAACATCAACAGTGTTGCCACTGTACCTCATATTTTTTTTAAAACACCCATTTGGACCGGTACGCCTTTACGAGGCATTTCAGGATTGGCTATACGCGAAAACGATCGGTTTTCTTCGCTGAACTATAGATGGCGAAATAGTCCACCTACCCAAGGTGGAAATTGACGTCCAAATTTCCGTACGAATGTTTGACATGCAATTTTCCATGCTTTGTGGAAAAATAAATTTACACTTTCACTTACATTTGGCAACACTGCATGAACAACACTGCACCCCGTTTGTTGTTTCTATGTTTAAAAATATCTACTTAGACAGGGCTAACATTTGGTGTATGACTTATGTATGTACAGGTTTCGGTTACAAAGTAACGCCACTCTTAATTCCCAGTTGCGCCGTTCGTGGGACACCCTGTATTACCAAGCAAATTCTCCATCATCATGCTTCTTTATCTTTGCTTTAGGCAATGAGTAATTCAAGAATTGAAACAAAACACGAAACACGCTGCTAATAAATTCTGCACCAGTATACGTAAATACCCAGTTGTTTAAAACACAGGATGCTATACCCTACCCCCCAAATCCCCTAAATGTACTTTCATGGCACGGTGCTATATGCACAGGGAACTTTACCTTATTTTTACCACAATTTTTTTCAGCGTGCAGTAGCCTTTTAAATTCAAAAATGAAAATTTACAACAACTAACTACTGAGTATATTTCCTTTTGTGATTTCGGTGGGTGAGGTTTGTCTCTTAAAAAGCTGCACAAGTATAAAGGGTCCTTTAGAGATTACTACGTAGATGATAATAGAAATCTGGATAGATTCAATAAAAGCCACCAAATTACTCGCTAAAGGGTATATCGAAGAGCCAGAAAAGTCATGAATTTCTTCGTCAACAGACTTTACAAATCCGCAGGATTTGGTGACTTCTCGCTATAGATGGCAACCATGAATGTGCGCCAAGATCGGCCATTGGGAATTGTTCAACACCTCACCGTGATAGGTAACGCCGTATAAGAATTAATGGTGCACTTCAGATTGTAACTCCTTTTCGGCCAACAAATTTGGAAATAGCCTGTACTCGACCGCTTGTGTGTGCAGTGATTTTATGGACAACAATTGTTATTTCAGGAAGCTATAGGCTAGGATGGCAACTCTGTTCCCGTCAATTTGTCTCCACTTCCAATGGCTGACCTTTCGTTGCAGTTCCCGAGGGAGCTGAACTTTTACGTCACAAGACCACGAGCACCAGACACGTGAAGGGAAAGGTAAAAAGGCTGGGGAAAAAAGGACCAAGGTTTATCGCCACTTCAATCTCATCTTTTCATTCTGATTTGATTTTGTGTGCGTGAAAAGAAATAGAATGATATGAAGTAAAAAAGAGAAGATGAAAAGGAGAACAGAGAGAGGGGAAGAGAGTGAAAGAAAGAAAAAGTTAGATGACTGGTGGAAAAAAGAAAGAGGGAAGCTGAGAAGAAAGATGGAAGCATGGGGAGAGAAAGAAAAGGGTCAGAAGGAGTGTGAAAAACAGAAAAAGCAAGACAGAGATAAGCGGAGAGGGAACGGAAGAATGAAGAAACATTATATCTCGGACATCATAACAGTACCGTGGATTAATTTATAACTGTATATTTTTATTTAGAGCCGCTCCTCTTCCATTTTCACTTCTCGCGACAATGAGGATCAGTGACGAAATGTTTAAACTGATGGAACACCCACAAAGAACACAGATGCCTACGCCGGGATTTGAACCTCAAA
Source organism: Lepisma saccharinum (assembly GCF_977018435.1). Classification (NCBI taxonomy): domain Eukaryota; kingdom Metazoa; phylum Arthropoda; class Insecta; order Zygentoma; family Lepismatidae; genus Lepisma; species Lepisma saccharinum. Next base: position 71,011,542 of record NC_139232.1, read on the forward strand.
ACTTTAGTGTTGACATAAAAACTCGACCACTTAACGTGCTCGCCCAATGAGCCGGCTTTACTGTCAAGTTTATCCTACTTATCCAGTAACATTGCACTCAAGTCATATTTTCATGTAGTTATGAATGGTGCGGCACAGAGGCGTATGCAGAAAAATGGGGGGAGAAGCCATTTCAATTTCCAAAACATAGCGATTAGAAAGTAGCAAAAAGGAAGCTATTTTTTTTATTATTAACATTAGTGTATTATTTCGAGGGTATTTCGGGAAGAGAACCCCTGCTCCCTTCTCGACACGCTCCTTGTGTGATATATTCTTGTCTTTTGTGAATGCAGCGTATAACGAATATGAACTTGAACCTACTAACGATTTGTTCATTCAGATTGTCAGATGTGCATTCCAGGATGAGTCAGTCGACCAAACGGCTAGAAAAATGTTCATTCAAAAATTGAATTCTTAGATACACGACTAGTAGATGAGGAAGTGACGTAAATGACCTTCCGAGACAAATTCTTCTGAAAAAAGCAACTTTGTTCTGTTGGAACTTTTCATTATCATTCTCGTCTCAACATTTTGCGTTTCAATAATGGCTTTCAAAGTAAATGAATGCGCATTGTCTGCCAAAAATAGACTTATAATTTTCCAAGAGATTATTTTAGTACGTGATACACCCTCATCTCAGGAAGCGGAAATCGTTATAGTCTTTTGTCTAGGTTGAGAATACGATGTGTGACAATTTAATTCCCGGAATGGTCATGATGAAACGAATTTGCTTAATGTTCAATAGCTTCCTTGGGTTTGAGTTCATACACTTTATACAAGCAGAGATGGCTAATCGGCGCTGGCCCTGCAGTTTTATAGTGGTCTCCGAACTACTGCCAATCGCCTCTACCGGGGATTGATCCTGGAATTACAAGGCGACGGCGTAACCATGATATGATCCATATTTTTATGTGACGTCACAACTTTAAGATATGTCAGTAATATATTTATTTTGGGCAAAGAAAGCGTAATTTCGTTTTATTATATGTAAATTGCACCTTGTTTATAATGTATATCTTTTGTTTAATATTTATTGTATTTTATGCTATATTATGGGTAATTTAATGTATCTTTGTTTGAGAGAGTGTACTAGACGAATTTGTATTTCTAAAGTTGTATAGATGTCAGTTTTGTTGGTGGCATCTTTTTGCAGATAGTTAGAGATTCATCTGTACTTGAATCTGTGTTCTCGAAAATAGTATAAAAGCGAGGATATGGCGTAAGAAATATCACGCATTCGCCAAAGATCGTCGAAGGTTTTTAACTTAAAAGAACTGCTCGGTGTTGTGCATACATCGGAGCGCAAGCTAGGCCTATGCGATCATAGGTACGCCGATAGCCATGCATTGATGCTATGTACAATACTACGATCATTCTTCGTTAGATAATAAAGTCAGCCCAAATACTAAATTTGGAATAAAGGGCTACGAGCAGGTATTGGCTCAGTTATTATTACATACCTCTTGGTGTGGTAGTTCGGGGCGCAAGCTAGGGCTATGCGATCATAGGTACGCCGATAGACATGCATTGAGGTTGTGTGTTATAGTTGAGTCAAGACACCGATAAAGCGAAATCCTCACATTCATAAGAAGTATATTTTGCATTATAATTGTAAGAAATAAAGAATAAATCATTTCGTTTTGTCTACGGCAATAATGTGGTTGTATTCCTCTGTGCTGTGAAACATTGTCTTTGCCTAACATTATCCCTGTACCTGAGAGGAGTCTGTGTACTTCGCCGAGTCTCATTGTGCACCGCTGGGTAATACTGAGTTAATATTTAAAAAGTATAATAATACGTTTAATAATTAATAATATAACCTTAGAACGTATCAACCACTACATCATGGGGGAGACCTTACGAGATATACATAAAAATTGATTGATTTGGTTTATTTTACTTCGCTTTTTTTTCTGCCACTTTTGCAAAGATAACGATGAGTAATATGAAATTAATAAATGGACACAAAGAACACCCATTCCCAGGCCGGGATTCGAATCCGAAACCAGTCGGCCTCCGTGGCGGAGTGATTAGCACATCGTGCTACGACGACAGGGGTCCCGTGTTCGAATCCCGGTCTGGATATTGGTGTTCTTTGCGAGTGTGCATTCATCAATTTCATATCATTATCTTAGCAATTAGCCAAAAGTGGCAAAAAAGCGAAGGGAAAAAAAACAATCATTGAATCGAACCCGGGACTCCTGCCATCGTAGTGCCCTGTAAACCACTCCGCCATAAAGAGAATGAGATATACAACGACAAAAAATAGGGTGAATGTGGATGCCGAAACTCGACCGACATTTCATTATTGATATTATTTCAGCGCGATGCAATAACAACTAGACCAGTCTTTTCCCAACTACGTGATCCATCGCATGTATCTTTCCTGAATCCATCACTTCCAAGGTCCAGACGAAACATTTCAACACGAAAGAGCGAAAAATGTCAACGCTACATAAAGCACTTCGCCTGTCTATTTATTCGTCTCTTTAGCTGTAATCACGGCATCAGGTCCTAGGGACGATAACGTCAGTCTGCTCACGCCAGCTGCGTATATGAAAGCCTACCTCTGTGATCCTAAGGCTGACCCAGATACACGACAGCTCCCAGCTGGGGGCTTCTTTTCAGCAGAGGCTTAGCACTGCCATGGTAACCGCTTCAACGACATGTTGCCTCACGCCGCCATTCAAAATTCAATTTACACGTAAGAGGTGGAAAAGACACGACGTCTGGCTTTCTAAAAAAAAAAAAAACTTGCGTTTCCTTTGAACATGTATCCCTAATCCCCTTCCCTCTCAACACACTCTAGCTAGCACATTATGTGCACCATTAGACTCTTGATGCCATTGTCTGCAGCCCCCTTTGCATTAGAACAGTTTATTTTGTCTTTAGAATGTGTAATCGTGAACAATTTTCAAGACGACATTAACACATGAATAAAAAGTCTGGCCATCATTGTACAGGAGATAAGCAGTGGTATCGATTAAAAACTTCAAAACAATAACATTTTTATCTGTGTAAATCAGTTGGTAAGTGGCGCACTGGTAGATAAAATTACGAGTAATCTCACTTTCTTCGACGTGCGGCTGGCAACAGCTATAAAAACTTGCACGTATTAACAGCACCAAATCTGGCTTGCCTAACCTACTCATGTATGCATCTAATACCAAAAATAAACAAAACCTAACCTTTCTAACTATTTACATGTTTATATCTGCAATGAGATGCATACGTGACACTGGTAGACAGGTCAGGTTTGGTGCTGTTGTGCAAAAGTAGGTTGACAGTCTTTCTTTTGTATTTTACAGATTGGCGATTCGTCATGGCGAATAACCTGACAGACCAGGACAGAAAGTGGGTCCTGAAGAATTACTGGCAACATGAAAATGCAGAAATGGTGAGCCAGAAGTGGAGAGAAACGTTCCACACTACAAAAAAATAACAATACTACTGTCAACCTACTTTTAGACCACCCTGTATATCTCTCCAACTCCAAGTTGCTATAGCTGTTGCTGGCAGTTCGTGTGGTTTTCTACTGTTATTGTTTTGCCTCTAAAAAATATTTAAGGAGCAAGGAATTTTGTTACTGCTAGAAAAATCTTGCGTGCTAAATATTATATAAACTGCTCAAGACAGTTTAAGTTGCTCACGGTTTTGATTTCGATTTTCAAAATTTTGTTTAAAAGGCACAATTTTGTTTTACAAAAAAGAAAATCACTCATTTAAACAAGGTGTTACGACACATTCATGGAAGTAAAGCAATAAGGTCAACTAAAAATAGCACGTTTTTTTTACTTCGAAGTTCTTTAACATGCTCCCTTTCGCCCAATCTTCAACGATAAGGAATTCTAAAATTCCCTGGATCTGTTTACTGATTCGGAACCGCAACAAATTTTAACTGATTACTGCCACAACATCGTAGCTACTTCTTGTTATTCTAATTCTTGTAATTCCAAGCATTTCAAGTGACATTCATACGAGCAGGAGGAGGTTATTGCTTTACTCTCAACGTCTGGGACTGAATTTTATGAAGGAATTTAAACTGTCTAGCGAGTCTAGAAAACCTGCTACCTGGGCACACAAAAAGACCTCTTCCTTCAACGTGCCAGGTGCAGGATTCTTCTGGTGAATCAGTGTACTGCAGTGCAAATAAACCATCTTCTGGGGAAAATTCACAGGCCGTCGCGGAGCCAGACGCTTGAAGAAAAAAAAACAACTCATCCCTTTCCGTTGAAAAAGGATGAAAAAGTCTGAAGTGGAAGGACTTAGTAACATGAGCTACAGCCCTCTGGCCATTGGCCTTCAGGAATACTACACCTGCACCTGTGTCCGCTGACGTCACAAGGTCAGTTGGGGTTACAAACACCTTTCAAATGCGTTATTTGCATGATGTCGAACATATTTCTTCTGCTGTTCAATTTCGCACTGGCCGAACTTTCAAAAATAATGCATTCCTATCACGCACAAACGTTCCACTCGAAGAACGTCATGTAATGGCTAAGCCAAGTCCAAGGGCACTGAAATCTCAGCAGGACGCACAAAGGTTCTGGATTTATATGAAGAACGTGTCCGATACATAATGTATGTGATCTGTTTCTGCCACTAATCTAAGAGGATCGCGATGAGAGAAATGATACAACCGTTTACCATCACGACTGAGCGACACCTCTTTACTTAAATTCGAAAACAAAGATGGAGGAAATTGTGTGTTCCTCGTTGGCAAACAACTCCTCAGAAGTTATGAAACGATAAGGATAGATTATAAAATCGCAAGCAAGAGCTTTAAGTTGTTACCCTGTAACGAGTGCACCCACGGTCCCCGAAATGACGTGTCAATCATACCCCGGCACGGGGCCAAACGTCGTTATGTGTACGGGAGACCGGTCGTGACTCTCGGTCCAGGTTTTCAAGTTCGGTACTGAGACGGTCGTTTATTGTCATACTATTGCGAGGCGGGGATAGATACCTTGAAATATTACACTGTTTTGTTTACCTTTGATATGTAGATTCGAACATTCATAACACACTAATAGCATAATATCCGGTACCTGAAAAACGTCAAATAACAACACTGACGAACGGTAAAAAGTGAATATATATTGTAACAACAAAAAAATATTGCAATCAACAACTGTTTACAAAGCCTCCTCACTCTCACAACATTCACTCTATCTCTCTTTCACACACATGAGGTATTTTTACATGTGAAGTATGGATACAAATCATGGATCTCATTGACATACCATTCCTTTTAATTTTTAAACCTTTATGTGAATTTAGGGCATTTGTCTGCCAGCTCCTGTGCTCTTTTAAATTAACTTAAGTGCCAGCCCTCGGAAAGCGGTTAACTAAGACAATTGGGTCGGCGTGGTTAAATCTTTCGTTCGACTGAACGTTTGCACCCAGTCGTAAGCACGACATTATACAAGTTTCTCGGACGGGGGTATTACACACAAGCCTCTCTCGTCCAATGAGAACAACTACTCAATTACATAGTGATGCAAAAACTTAATTGGCTCCAGCTGCCGGAATACACTAATCAATCGTCGGCGCGAGCAAAAATTACCTTAAAAACCACTATGCAACATATAATACTATTTCACGCACACGACCTTGCAATAAAAACAACTACGCTTTCCACAATTAAAAAGGACTCATCAGTCAACTATTGACAAATTAAATGGCGCGACGGGGCGGTCAGTTACACAAGAAATGGAGCACACTTTGACAATTTATACTAAATATTAAAGAAATGAAATGGAGCTTCTAACCCTGAATGCAGACAATTAAATTAGAACATCTGAACATGAAATTACCCTTTTTTATAACAATACCAAAACAATTTTTAGGCGCGGAAGTTAGGTTTGGGTTTTCCTGAGTAACTTTGCAAATAAGTGAGACGTCGGCGTTAACTGTACGGTGTTGATAATAACGGCGCACGTTTACATGTACATGAGACCCTCTGAAGTATACTGTACCAGACTCTGCTACATGGCGTGGTCCTTCATCTCTCCTGGACGCGGGACTTGCACACGGTTCCTTTGTGGTGAAATTGTCCTCCGAGGTCGATCGCGACGAAGAATAATTGCGACGATATGGTGTACTTGCACCCCCTCAGAACTTCGGGCGTTCCTCTTGTCACTAGCGTCGGGTGTACGTGGTCACGCGTCGGTTCGGAATCTCTCTGGTGGCGGGCTTCGATTCGGCGTCGTTCTGGAAGCGTCGTTCTGGAGTCGTCCTTCAATCTCTCCCTCTGGCTTCGATCAGCGTCGTTCTGGAGTCGTCCTTCAATCTCTCTCTCTGGTGGCGGGCTTCGATCGGCGTCGTTCTGAAGACGTCCTTCGGGCTTTGGGCAGTGTTTGGCTTTGATGTCGTCTTTGGCGTTGGCTGACTGGCTTCATCGGAAGATGGCGATGCATCGTTGCGGGCGTCAGGGAAGTCGACAGACTCCCTTCTCAATCTCCTTTAGCCGCCCATAATTATGTAGTTGACGCTTGGCAAAAAACAAACCACCGCGTAATCTTCACCAAAATAAGGCGCACACTGGTAACCCTCTATCTGCGATTCGCTCACGGTACGTAAGGAAACAAAGTCCACGGACACAAAACAATGATCACGCGAGAGTGTAGCGCGGAGATGCTCTCTATATGAAATCCGGGTAAAAACTGTGTCTGGAATCATAGTACTGCCTATATATAAGAGATTCGAATTCTTCCGTTGAAAAGGACGCTCTAGTGGCTTGGCTTCTCTTTCAGAGGGATGGAAATGACCTCTCTCCATTGTCTTGAAACGCGGTCAAGTGCGCGTCGTCGATCCTTTCAGGCTTGAGCTCCAGCTGGTTTTCCTGGTCATCCGTGAACATGGGTTCGAACGCCCGCTGCGACTCGAGCCCGGTAGCGGCGAAAATAATCTTTCCTTATCTCCGTGTTGGTGCAAATATGTCATGTTCTAAGCGGCGGCTGTCACTCAAGAAAAACCCGTCCCCAGCTTTCGACGTCTGGCTCGGATACAAGTTTATTCACAAAATAAGATCAAACCTCACACTTTCATGTTTGTGCATAAAATGAATCAATAAACAAAAAATAATTTATATCGAACTGCGTTTCACATGTCACTAGATACCGTGACATTTCGCCCTCCTTCCGATCAAAAAATTCTGTAGGCGAATAAAATTTTTTTTTTTTTTTACTCTGGGGCATGAAATTTTGACTACAAATTTTTTAACACCCTGTACGAGAAAAGTCAACCAGTTCGATAACACGAAACACATGATATAAATGATACCTGCAATTTACATAATAAATTTACATATTATACACTCTGGGTATGGCGCAAGGTTATTTTATACTTCTAAAATGGCGCGACGTCGCTTAACCATGTTTCGCCATCCCATTCCTCTCTTCGGCGCTGACGACCTGACGGCCCCGGCTGTGGAGACGTGTTGCTGGGATTCGGCCCGTTCGCGTTTCGCGTCGGGCTCCTTTGAACCCTCGGCGGGCTGCGCCTTGTGTGCCCATTGTCAGAACGCGGGCTCTCTGGTCTACTGTCGGGGTGACGCTGATAATAACCATTGTTCACTCGGCCGTTGGAAAAGTTGCTGTCGTTGCTGTGGTTATAGTGGCCCGGCGAACTGCGAGTCTGACCACCTCGACGTCTCTGTCCCCGATAGTGGCGTCTCTGTCGTGGCGAAGGCGGATCATCTCGAAACTGGCGAACTCCGGCTCCTGGAGAGCGTTGCTGCCCATCGTACCTCCTCTGGACGAAATGGACGCGTGGGTGCTTGTTCCCCCGGTTCCCTTCATCCTCCGGTCGCCTCCTTTTGTTCCATCTGTCACTCTTTGTCCTCTCGCGTTCCTCTTCGCACTGGTTTAGATTCTCGAGCGTGAGCGACATGGCCTCTGCATCGAAAACGCACGCCCCGTTGAGATGCCGTCTTATCTCTTGCGGGTAATGATAAATTAGGGCCGCAATTATCTCCGACGTGGTCATCTGTGGCTGGAGAGCTTGGAACTCATTGAACTTACGCCAGAAATATTGCGAAAAAGTAAGTCCCCCGTTCCTGTCGTACCTCTCGTTCCTCAGCTGGATGAGCATCCTTTCCACTTGCATAGGGCGCTGAAAGTGTGTCAGGAACGCTTCCCTAAACGCCGAGTATGAATGAAAGTGTCTTTCATTCCGATCCAGCCAGTTCTTTGCCCGATCTTGCATTAGGCCTTTCAGCACGAGTAATCGCTCCGCATCCGCAAGTCCTAACTCCCGCGCTGTTGCTTCGAATTCCTCGATGAAGGCAGACGGCAAAATCCTGTCGGCCCCGGAGAACTTCTTGAAATGTTTCTTATATTCCGGCGGGAACAGAGCTCTTCTCGTTGGTGCTGGTTCAGACCGTATATCTTCCCGGTTTGAAGTTTGGGCTTCGAACGGTCGCGGCGATGGATAATGTAGTCCAGGTTCCACTTCGCTTCCCCCGTTGACAAGCGTAGTCGGTCTTGCGTCACTCGCGCGCCTTGAAGACGAGTGGACCGCAGCTGGCTGTGGTGACGTCATAGCTGCCGCCTCTCGCGATGATCCCGGAACGTCGGCTACGTTTAGTCGTTCCAGTTTGTCCTCTATTTCCTTTATTTTTTCGGAATTCCCTTCCGCTAGACTCGCTGCTCGCCGTACCTGTCGCTCGAGGGCATCGTTGCTCCGATTACAGGCTGACTCCAGCTGTGCACATTGTTGGCCGATGTGTTGCAAAGCTCCTTCCTGTTCACGCACGCTCTGCGCCAGTGTTGCCACCTTGGCTTCCTGTTCATTAAGGCGAGCGTCGGTCCTGGCGATCCTGGATTCGATTCGAGCCTCGGATTCTTCGATCGTCTGAAGGAGTTGTTGCGTTATTTCTTCTCCGGAGGCGCGAAACGTCCCTTGGAGGCGTTCTTCCATCCCTCGTACGTCGGTCTGCATCCTGGTCTCCAACCCCTGGATGTTCGTCTGGACCTCGGTCTGCAATCTGGTTTCCAATCCCTGGATGTTGGCTTGCATCTCGGTCTGCATTCCTTGCATGTTGGCTTGCATCCTGGTTTCCATTCCTTGCATCTCGGTCTGCATTCCTTGCATGTTGGTCCGCATCTCGGTCTGCATCCTTTGCATGTTGGTCCGCATCTCGGTCTGCATCCTGGTTTCCATTCCTTGGAGCATCTGGAGGACCAGCTGAAATTGGTTGGCACCACTGCCACTTCCTACGTCATCTTCTTCCTTGCTGTGGTCGCTGTCCGCACGTGACGATGTACCCCCTTGGGCACTTGGTATCTCCCTTTCCATTTCCAACGGGCCCTTGCACTGGGAGCAAACCGGTCTGGCCCCCTCGCTGTCGATTTCGAAATCAGCAAATTCCTTTCCACAAGCCTCGCAAACCATCATGACGTCACTCTTGTTCAAACAGTCTATACGACGATTTCTTAATCTCATGAAGGCCTTTCGCTAAATATCTGCTCAATCTTCTGTCGCACCTTGGAACAGTTAAGCAAACCTACGCGAGCTCACACAAAATGTGAATTACAAATCGATACATAAAAAGAAAAAGGAGGTCCGTCGGGAATCCCTTATCCCGCAACTCAGCCTGATGCCATAAATTACGCCAAAAACCGAAAAAATGCACAAAAAGTACATAAAAAATGCCCTATGCAGCTGCCCTTGCTGCTTTCGCCGAAAAAAAATATCTGCCCTATTGTTACCAATTACGCCCAATAACGTGTCCTTACACGTGAACATACGACAAATACATGAAAATAACCCTCGACATACAAAACGAAAAACACACACCATCAGGAACATAACACAAGAATTTTATGCATGACGTATACAACAATGAAATTTCTACCGCTCTCGCAACCTGGCTTTCCTGGAAAGGAATGACAAAAGTTGCCGTCCCATGTTCGCGGCGCCAAATGTAACGAGTGCACCCACGGTCCCCGAAATGACGTGTCAATCATACCCCGGCACGGGGCCAAACGTCGTTATGTGTACGGGAGACCGGTCGTGACTCTCGGTCCAGGTTTTCAAGTTCGGTACTGAGACGGTCGTTTATTGTCATACTATTGCGAGGCGGGGATAGATACCTTGAAATATTACACTGTTTTGTTTACCTTTGATATGTAGATTCGAACATTCATAACACACTAATAGCATAATATCCGGTACCTGAAAAACGTCAAATAACAACACTGACGAACGGTAAAAAGTGAATATATATTGTAACAACAAAAAAATATTGCAATCAACAACTGTTTACAAAGCCTCCTCACTCTCACAACATTCACTCTATCTCTCTTTCACACACATGAGGTATTTTTACATGTGAAGTATGGATACAAATCATGGATCTCATTGACATACCATTCCTTTTAATTTTTAAACCTTTATGTGAATTTAGGGCATTTGTCTGCCAGCTCCTGTGCTCTTTTAAATTAACTTAAGTGCCAGCCCTCGGAAAGCGGTTAACTAAGACAATTGGGTCGGCGTGGTTAAATCTTTCGTTCGACTGAACGTTTGCACCCAGTCGTAAGCACGACATTATACAAGTTTCTCGGACGGGGGTATTACACACAAGCCTCTCTCGTCCAATGAGAACAACTACTCAATTACATAGTGATGCAAAAACTTAATTGGCTCCAGCTGCCGGAATACACTAATCAATCGTCGGCGCGAGCAAAAATTACCTTAAAAACCACTATGCAACATATAATACTATTTCACGCACACGACCTTGCAATAAAAACAACTACGCTTTCCACAATTAAAAAGGACTCATCAGTCAACTATTGACAAATTAAATGGCGCGACGGGGCGGTCAGTTACACAAGAAATGGAGCACACTTTGACAATTTATACTAAATATTAAAGAAATGAAATGGAGCTTCTAACCCTGAATGCAGACAATTAAATTAGAACATCTGAACATGAAATTACCCTTTTTTATAACAATACCAAAACAATTTTTAGGCGCGGAAGTTAGGTTTGGGTTTTCCTGAGTAACTTTGCAAATAAGTGAGACGTCGGCGTTAACTGTACGGTGTTGATAATAACGGCGCACGTTTACATGTACATGAGACCCTCTGAAGTATACTGTACCAGACTCTGCTACATGGCGTGGTCCTTCATCTCTCCTGGACGCGGGACTTGCACACGGTTCCTTTGTGGTGAAATTGTCCTCCGAGGTCGATCGCGACGAAGAATAATTGCGACGATATGGTGTACTTGCACCCCCTCAGAACTTCGGGCGTTCCTCTTGTCACTAGCGTCGGGTGTACGTGGTCACGCGTCGGTTCGGAATCTCTCTGGTGGCGGGCTTCGATTCGGCGTCGTTCTGGAAGCGTCGTTCTGGAGTCGTCCTTCAATCTCTCCCTCTGGCTTCGATCAGCGTCGTTCTGGAGTCGTCCTTCAATCTCTCTCTCTGGTGGCGGGCTTCGATCGGCGTCGTTCTGAAGACGTCCTTCGGGCTTTGGGCAGTGTTTGGCTTTGATGTCGTCTTTGGCGTTGGCTGACTGGCTTCATCGGAAGATGGCGATGCATCGTTGCGGGCGTCAGGGAAGTCGACAGACTCCCTTCTCAATCTCCTTTAGCCGCCCATAATTATGTAGTTGACGCTTGGCAAAAAACAAACCACCGCGTAATCTTCACCAAAATAAGGCGCACACTGGTAACCCTCTATCTGCGATTCGCTCACGGTACGTAAGGAAACAAAGTCCACGGACACAAAACAATGATCACGCGAGAGTGTAGCGCGGAGATGCTCTCTATATGAAATCCGGGTAAAAACTGTGTCTGGAATCATAGTACTGCCTATATATAAGAGATTCGAATTCTTCCGTTGAAAAGGACGCTCTAGTGGCTTGGCTTCTCTTTCAGAGGGATGGAAATGACCTCTCTCCATTGTCTTGAAACGCGGTCAAGTGCGCGTCGTCGATCCTTTCAGGCTTGAGCTCCAGCTGGTTTTCCTGGTCATCCGTGAACATGGGTTCGAACGCCCGCTGCGACTCGAGCCCGGTAGCGGCGAAAATAATCTTTCCTTATCTCCGTGTTGGTGCAAATATGTCATGTTCTAAGCGGCGGCTGTCACTCAAGAAAAACCCGTCCCCAGCTTTCGACGTCTGGCTCGGATACAAGTTTATTCACAAAATAAGATCAAACCTCACACTTTCATGTTTGTGCATAAAATGAATCAATAAACAAAAAATAATTTATATCGAACTGCGTTTCACATGTCACTAGATACCGTGACATTTCGCCCTCCTTCCGATCAAAAAATTCTGTAGGCGAATAATTTTTTTTTTTTTTTACTCTGGGGCATGAAATTTTGACTACAAATTTTTTAACACCCTGTACGAGAAAAGTCAACCAGTTCGATAACACGAAACACATGATATAAATGATACCTGCAATTTACATAATAAATTTACATATTATACACTCTGGGTATGGCGCAAGGTTATTTTATACTTCTAAAATGGCGCGACGTCGCTTAACCATGTTTCGCCATCCCATTCCTCTCTTCGGCGCTGACGACCTGACGGCCCCGGCTGTGGAGACGTGTTGCTGGGATTCGGCCCGTTCGCGTTTCGCGTCGGGCTCCTTTGAACCCTCGGCGGGCTGCGCCTTGTGTGCCCATTGTCAGAACGCGGGCTCCCTGGTCTACTGTCGGGGTGACGCTGATAATAACCATTGTTCACTCGGCCGTTGGAAAAGTTGCTGTCGTTGCTGTGGTTATAGTGGCCCGGCGAACTGCGAGTCTGACCACCTCGACGTCTCTGTCCCCGATAGTGGCGTCTCTGTCGTGGCGAAGGCGGATCATCTCGAAACTGGCGAACTCCGGCTCCTGGAGAGCGTTGCTGCCCATCGTACCTCCTCTGGACGAAATGGACGCGTGGGTGCTTGTTCCCCCGGTTCCCTTCATCCTCCGGTCGCCTCCTTTTGTTCCATCTGTCACTCTTTGTCCTCTCGCGTTCCTCTTCGCACTGGTTTAGATTCTCGAGCGTGAGCGACATGGCCTCTGCATCGAAAACGCACGCCCCGTTGAGATGCCGTCTTATCTCTTGCGGGTAATGATAAATTAGGGCCGCAATTATCTCCGACGTGGTCATCTGTGGCTGGAGAGCTTGGAACTCATTGAACTTACGCCAGAAATATTGCGAAAAAGTAAGTCCCCCGTTCCTGTCGTACCTCTCGTTCCTCAGCTGGATGAGCATCCTTTCCACTTGCATAGGGCGCTGAAAGTGTGTCAGGAACGCTTCCCTAAACGCCGAGTATGAATGAAAGTGTCTTTCATTCCGATCCAGCCAGTTCTTTGCCCGATCTTGCATTAGGCCTTTCAGCACGAGTAATCGCTCCGCATCCGCAAGTCCTAACTCCCGCGCTGTTGCTTCGAATTCCTCGATGAAGGCAGACGGCAAAATCCTGTCGGCCCCGGAGAACTTCTTGAAATGTTTCTTATATTCCGGCGGGAACAGAGCTCTTCTCGTTGGTGCTGGTTCAGACCGTATATCTTCCCGGTTTGAAGTTTGGGCTTCGAACGGTCGCGGCGATGGATAATGTAGTCCAGGTTCCACTTCGCTTCCCCCGTTGACAAGCGTAGTCGGTCTTGCGTCACTCGCGCGCCTTGAAGACGAGTGGACCGCAGCTGGCTGTGGTGACGTCATAGCTGCCGCCTCTCGCGATGATCCCGGAACGTCGGCTACGTTTAGTCGTTCCAGTTTGTCCTCTATTTCCTTTATTTTTTCGGAATTCCCTTCCGCTAGACTCGCTGCTCGCCGTACCTGTCGCTCGAGGGCATCGTTGCTCCGATTACAGGCTGACTCCAGCTGTGCACATTGTTGGCCGATGTGTTGCAAAGCTCCTTCCTGTTCACGCACGCTCTGCGCCAGTGTTGCCACCTTGGCTTCCTGTTCATTAAGGCGAGCGTCGGTCCTGGCGATCCTGGATTCGATTCGAGCCTCGGATTCTTGGATCGTCTGAAGGAGTTGTTGCGTTATTTCTTCTCCGGAGGCGCGAAACGTCCCTTGGAGGCGTTCTTCCATCCCTCGTACGTCGGTCTGCATCCTGGTCTCCAACCCCTGGATGTTCGTCTGGACCTCGGTCTGCAATCTGGTTTCCAATCCCTGGATGTTGGCTTGCATCTCGGTCTGCATTCCTTGCATGTTGGCTTGCATCCTGGTTTCCATTCCTTGCATCTCGGTCTGCATTCCTTGCATGTTGGTCCGCATCTCGGTCTGCATCCTTTGCATGTTGGTCCGCATCTCGGTCTGCATCCTGGTTTCCATTCCTTGGAGCATCTGGAGGACCAGCTGAAATTGGTTGGCACCACTGCCACTTCCTACGTCATCTTCTTCCTTGCTGTGGTCGCTGTCCGCACGTGACGATGTACCCCCTTGGGCACTTGGTATCTCCCTTTCCATTTCCAACGGGCCCTTGCACTGGGAGCAAACCGGTCTGGCCCCCTCGCTGTCGATTTCGAAATCAGCAAATTCCTTTCCACAAGCCTCGCAAACCATCATGACGTCACTCTTGTTCAAACAGTCTATACGACGATTTCTTAATCTCATGAAGGCCTTTCGCTAAATATCTGCTCAATCTTCTGTCGCACCTTGGAACAGTTAAGCAAACCTACGCGAGCTCACACAAAATGTGAATTACAAATCGATACATAAAAAGAAAAAGGAGGTCCGTCGGGAATCCCTTATCCCGCAACTCAGCCTGATGCCATAAATTACGCCAAAAACCGAAAAAATGCACAAAAAGTACATAAAAAATGCCCTATGCAGCTGCCCTTGCTGCTTTCGCCGAAAAAAAATATCTGCCCTATTGTTACCAATTACGCCCAATAACGTGTCCTTACACGTGAACATACGACAAATACATGAAAATAACCCTCGACATACAAAACGAAAAACACACACCATCAGGAACATAACACAAGAATTTTATGCATGACGTATACAACAATGAAATTTCTACCGCTCTCGCAACCTGGCTTTCCTGGAAAGGAATGACAAAAGTTGCCGTCCCATGTTCGCGGCGCCAAATGTAACGAGTGCACCCACGGTCCCCGAAATGACGTGTCAATCATACCCCGGCACGGGGCCAAACGTCGTTATGTGTACGGGAGACCGGTCGTGACTCTCGGTCCAGGTTTTCAAGTTCGGTACTGAGACGGTCGTTTATTGTCATACTATTGCGAGGCGGGGATAGATACCTTGAAATATTACACTGTTTTGTTTACCTTTGATATGTAGATTCGAACATTCATAACACACTAATAGCATAATATCCGGTACCTGAAAAACGTCAAATAACAACACTGACGAACGGTAAAAAGTGAATATATATTGTAACAACAAAAAAATATTGCAATCAACAACTGTTTACAAAGCCTCCTCACTCTCACAACATTCACTCTATCTCTCTTTCACACACATGAGGTATTTTTACATGTGAAGTATGGATACAAATCATGGATCTCATTGACATACCATTCCTTTTAATTTTTAAACCTTTATGTGAATTTAGGGCATTTGTCTGCCAGCTCCTGTGCTCTTTTAAATTAACTTAAGTGCCAGCCCTCGGAAAGCGGTTAACTAAGACAATTGGGTCGGCGTGGTTAAATCTTTCGTTCGACTGAACGTTTGCACCCAGTCGTAAGCACGACATTATACAAGTTTCTCGGACGGGGGTATTACACACAAGCCTCTCTCGTCCAATGAGAACAACTACTCAATTACATAGTGATGCAAAAACTTAATTGGCTCCAGCTGCCGGAATACACTAATCAATCGTCGGCGCGAGCAAAAATTACCTTAAAAACCACTATGCAACATATAATACTATTTCACGCACACGACCTTGCAATAAAAACAACTACGCTTTCCACAATTAAAAAGGACTCATCAGTCAACTATTGACAAATTAAATGGCGCGACGGGGCGGTCAGTTACACAAGAAATGGAGCACACTTTGACAATTTATACTAAATATTAAAGAAATGAAATGGAGCTTCTAACCCTGAATGCAGACAATTAAATTAGAACATCTGAACATGAAATTACCCTTTTTTATAACAATACCAAAACAATTTTTAGGCGCGGAAGTTAGGTTTGGGTTTTCCTGAGTAACTTTGCAAATAAGTGAGACGTCGGCGTTAACTGTACGGTGTTGATAATAACGGCGCACGTTTACATGTACATGAGACCCTCTGAAGTATACTGTACCAGACTCTGCTACATGGCGTGGTCCTTCATCTCTCCTGGACGCGGGACTTGCACACGGTTCCTTTGTGGTGAAATTGTCCTCCGAGGTCGATCGCGACGAAGAATAATTGCGACGATATGGTGTACTTGCACCCCCTCAGAACTTCGGGCGTTCCTCTTGTCACTAGCGTCGGGTGTACGTGGTCACGCGTCGGTTCGGAATCTCTCTGGTGGCGGGCTTCGATTCGGCGTCGTTCTGGAAGCGTCGTTCTGGAGTCGTCCTTCAATCTCTCCCTCTGGCTTCGATCAGCGTCGTTCTGGAGTCGTCCTTCAATCTCTCTCTCTCTGGTGGCGGGCTTCGATCGGCGTCGTTCTGAAGACGTCCTTCGGGCTTTGGGCAGTGTTTGGCTTTGATGTCGTCTTTGGCGTTGGCTGACTGGCTTCATCGGAAGATGGCGATGCATCGTTGCGGGCGTCAGGGAAGTCGACAGACTCCCTTCTCAATCTCCTTTAGCCGCCCATAATTATGTAGTTGACGCTTGGCAAAAAACAAACCACCGCGTAATCTTCACCAAAATAAGGCGCACACTGGTAACCCTCTATCTGCGATTCGCTCACGGTACGTAAGGAAACAAAGTCCACGGACACAAAACAATGATCACGCGAGAGTGTAGCGCGGAGATGCTCTCTATATGAAATCCGGGTAAAAACTGTGTCTGGAATCATAGTACTGCCTATATATAAGAGATTCGAATTCTTCCGTTGAAAAGGACGCTCTAGTGGCTTGGCTTCTCTTTCAGAGGGATGGAAATGACCTCTCTCCATTGTCTTGAAACGCGGTCAAGTGCGCGTCGTCGATCCTTTCAGGCTTGAGCTCCAGCTGGTTTTCCTGGTCATCCGTGAACATGGGTTCGAACGCCCGCTGCGACTCGAGCCCGGTAGCGGCGAAAATAATCTTTCCTTATCTCCGTGTTGGTGCAAATATGTCATGTTCTAAGCGGCGGCTGTCACTCAAGAAAAACCCGTCCCCAGCTTTCGACGTCTGGCTCGGATACAAGTTTATTCACAAAATAAGATCAAACCTCACACTTTCATGTTTGTGCATAAAATGAATCAATAAACAAAAAATAATTTATATCGAACTGCGTTTCACATGTCACTAGATACCGTGACATTTCGCCCTCCTTCCGATCAAAAAATTCTGTAGGCGAATAATTTTTTTTTTTTTTTACTCTGGGGCATGAAATTTTGACTACAAATTTTTTAACACCCTGTACGAGAAAAGTCAACCAGTTCGATAACACGAAACACATGATATAAATGATACCTGCAATTTACATAATAAATTTACATATTATACACTCTGGGTATGGCGCAAGGTTATTTTATACTTCTAAAATGGCGCGACGTCGCTTAACCATGTTTCGCCATCCCATTCCTCTCTTCGGCGCTGACGACCTGACGGCCCCGGCTGTGGAGACGTGTTGCTGGGATTCGGCCCGTTCGCGTTTCGCGTCGGGCTCCTTTGAACCCTCGGCGGGCTGCGCCTTGTGTGCCCATTGTCAGAACGCGGGCTCCCTGGTCTACTGTCGGGGTGACGCTGATAATAACCATTGTTCACTCGGCCGTTGGAAAAGTTGCTGTCGTTGCTGTGGTTATAGTGGCCCGGCGAACTGCGAGTCTGACCACCTCGACGTCTCTGTCCCCGATAGTGGCGTCTCTGTCGTGGCGAAGGCGGATCATCTCGAAACTGGCGAACTCCGGCTCCTGGAGAGCGTTGCTGCCCATCGTACCTCCTCTGGACGAAATGGACGCGTGGGTGCTTGTTCCCCCGGTTCCCTTCATCCTCCGGTCGCCTCCTTTTGTTCCATCTGTCACTCTTTGTCCTCTCGCGTTCCTCTTCGCACTGGTTAAATTCTCGAGCGTGAGCGACATGGCCTCTGCATCGAAAACGCACGCCCCGTTGAGATGCCGTCTTATCTCTTGCGGGTAATGATAAATTAGGGCCGCAATTATCTCCGACGTGGTCATCTGTGGCTGGAGAGCTTGGAACTCATTGAACTTACGCCAGAAATATTGCGAAAAAGTAAGTCCCCCGTTCCTGTCGTACCTCTCGTTCCTCAGCTGGATGAGCATCCTTTCCACTTGCATAGGGCGCTGAAAGTGTGTCAGGAACGCTTCCCTAAACGCCGAGTATGAATGAAAGTGTCTTTCATTCCGATCCAGCCAGTTCTTTGCCCGATCTTGCATTAGGCCTTTCAGCACGAGTAATCGCTCCGCATCCGCAAGTCCTAACTCCCGCGCTGTTGCTTCGAATTCCTCGATGAAGGCAGACGGCAAAATCCTGTCGGCCCCGGAGAACTTCTTGAAATGTTTCTTATATTCCGGCGGGAACAGAGCTCTTCTCGTTGGTGCTGGTTCAGACCGTATATCTTCCCGGTTTGAAGTTTGGGCTTCGAACGGTCGCGGCGATGGATAATGTAGTCCAGGTTCCACTTCGCTTCCCCCGTTGACAAGCGTAGTCGGTCTTGCGTCACTCGCGCGCCTTGAAGACGAGTGGACCGCAGCTGGCTGTGGTGACGTCATAGCTGCCGCCTCTCGCGATGATCCCGGAACGTCGGCTACGTTTAGTCGTTCCAGTTTGTCCTCTATTTCCTTTATTTTTTCGGAATTCCCTTCCGCTAGACTCGCTGCTCGCCGTACCTGTCGCTCGAGGGCATCGTTGCTCCGATTACAGGCTGACTCCAGCTGTGCACATTGTTGGCCGATGTGTTGCAAAGCTCCTTCCTGTTCACGCACGCTCTGCGCCAGTGTTGCCACCTTGGCTTCCTGTTCATTAAGGCGAGCGTCGGTCCTGGCGATCCTGGATTCGATTCGAGCCTCGGATTCTTGGATCGTCTGAAGGAGTTGTTGCGTTATTTCTTCTCCGGAGGCGCGAAACGTCCCTTGGAGGCGTTCTTCCATCCCTCGTACGTCGGTCTGCATCCTGGTCTCCAACCCCTGGATGTTCGTCTGGACCTCGGTCTGCAATCTGGTTTCCAATCCCTGGATGTTGGCTTGCATCTCGGTCTGCATTCCTTGCATGTTGGCTTGCATCCTGGTTTCCATTCCTTGCATCTCGGTCTGCATTCCTTGCATGTTGGTCCGCATCTCGGTCTGCATCCTTTGCATGTTGGTCCGCATCTCGGTCTGCATCCTGGTTTCCATTCCTTGGAGCATCTGGAGGACCAGCTGAAATTGGTTGGCACCACTGCCACTTCCTACGTCATCTTCTTCCTTGCTGTGGTCGCTGTCCGCACGTGACGATGTACCCCCTTGGGCACTTGGTATCTCCCTTTCCATTTCCAACGGGCCCTTGCACTGGGAGCAAACCGGTCTGGCCCCCTCGCTGTCGATTTCGAAATCAGCAAATTCCTTTCCACAAGCCTCGCAAACCATCATGACGTCACTCTTGTTCAAACAGTCTATACGACGATTTCTTAATCTCATGAAGGCCTTTCGCTAAATATCTGCTCAATCTTCTGTCGCACCTTGGAACAGTTAAGCAAACCTACGCGAGCTCACACAAAATGTGAATTACAAATCGATACATAAAAAGAAAAAGGAGGTCCGTCGGGAATCCCTTATCCCGCAACTCAGCCTGATGCCATAAATTACGCCAAAAACCGAAAAAATGCACAAAAAGTACATAAAAAATGCCCTATGCAGCTGCCCTTGCTGCTTTCGCCGAAAAAAAATATCTGCCCTATTGTTACCAATTACGCCCAATAACGTGTCCTTACACGTGAACATACGACAAATACATGAAAATAACCCTCGACATACAAAACGAAAAACACACACCATCAGGAACATAACACAAGAATTTTATGCATGACGTATACAACAATGAAATTTCTACCGCTCTCGCAACCTGGCTTTCCTGGAAAGGAATGACAAAAGTTGCCGTCCCATGTTCGCGGCGCCAAATGTAACGAGTGCACCCACGGTCCCCGAAATGACGTGTCAATCATACCCCGGCACGGGGCCAAACGTCGTTATGTGTACGGGAGACCGGTCGTGACTCTCGGTCCAGGTTTTCAAGTTCGGTACTGAGACGGTCGTTTATTGTCATACTATTGCGAGGCGGGGATAGATACCTTGAAATATTACACTGTTTTGTTTACCTTTGATATGTAGATTCGAACATTCATAACACACTAATAGCATAATATCCGGTACCTGAAAAACGTCAAATAACAACACTGACGAACGGTAAAAAGTGAATATATATTGTAACAACAAAAAAATATTGCAATCAACAACTGTTTACAAAGCCTCCTCACTCTCACAACATTCACTCTATCTCTCTTTCACACACATGAGGTATTTTTACATGTGAAGTATGGATACAAATCATGGATCTCATTGACATACCATTCCTTTTAATTTTTAAACCTTTATGTGAATTTAGGGCATTTGTCTGCCAGCTCCTGTGCTCTTTTAAATTAACTTAAGTGCCAGCCCTCGGAAAGCGGTTAACTAAGACAATTGGGTCGGCGTGGTTAAATCTTTCGTTCGACTGAACGTTTGCACCCAGTCGTAAGCACGACATTATACAAGTTTCTCGGACGGGGGTATTACACACAAGCCTCTCTCGTCCAATGAGAACAACTACTCAATTACATAGTGATGCAAAAACTTAATTGGCTCCAGCTGCCGGAATACACTAATCAATCGTCGGCGCGAGCAAAAATTACCTTAAAAACCACTATGCAACATATAATACTATTTCACGCACACGACCTTGCAATAAAAACAACTACGCTTTCCACAATTAAAAAGGACTCATCAGTCAACTATTGACAAATTAAATGGCGCGACGGGGCGGTCAGTTACACAAGAAATGGAGCACACTTTGACAATTTATACTAAATATTAAAGAAATGAAATGGAGCTTCTAACCCTGAATGCAGACAATTAAATTAGAACATCTGAACATGAAATTACCCTTTTTTATAACAATACCAAAACAATTTTTAGGCGCGGAAGTTAGGTTTGGGTTTTCCTGAGTAACTTTGCAAATAAGTGAGACGTCGGCGTTAACTGTACGGTGTTGATAATAACGGCGCACGTTTACATGTACATGAGACCCTCTGAAGTATACTGTACCAGACTCTGCTACATGGCGTGGTCCTTCATCTCTCCTGGACGCGGGACTTGCACACGGTTCCTTTGTGGTGAAATTGTCCTCCGAGGTCGATCGCGACGAAGAATAATTGCGACGATATGGTGTACTTGCACCCCCTCAGAACTTCGGGCGTTCCTCTTGTCACTAGCGTCGGGTGTACGTGGTCACGCGTCGGTTCGGAATCTCTCTGGTGGCGGGCTTCGATTCGGCGTCGTTCTGGAAGCGTCGTTCTGGAGTCGTCCTTCAATCTCTCCCTCTGGCTTCGATCAGCGTCGTTCTGGAGTCGTCCTTCAATCTCTCTCTCTGGTGGCGGGCTTCGATCGGCGTCGTTCTGAAGACGTCCTTCGGGCTTTGGGCAGTGTTTGGCTTTGATGTCGTCTTTGGCGTTGGCTGACTGGCTTCATCGGAAGATGGCGATGCATCGTTGCGGGCGTCAGGGAAGTCGACAGACTCCCTTCTCAATCTCCTTTAGCCGCCCATAATTATGTAGTTGACGCTTGGCAAAAAACAAACCACCGCGTAATCTTCACCAAAATAAGGCGCACACTGGTAACCCTCTATCTGCGATTCGCTCACGGTACGTAAGGAAACAAAGTCCACGGACACAAAACAATGATCACGCGAGAGTGTAGCGCGGAGATGCTCTCTATATGAAATCCGGGTAAAAACTGTGTCTGGAATCATAGTACTGCCTATATATAAGAGATTCGAATTCTTCCGTTGAAAAGGACGCTCTAGTGGCTTGGCTTCTCTTTCAGAGGGATGGAAATGACCTCTCTCCATTGTCTTGAAACGCGGTCAAGTGCGCGTCGTCGATCCTTTCAGGCTTGAGCTCCAGCTGGTTTTCCTGGTCATCCGTGAACATGGGTTCGAACGCCCGCTGCGACTCGAGCCCGGTAGCGGCGAAAATAATCTTTCCTTATCTCCGTGTTGGTGCAAATATGTCATGTTCTAAGCGGCGGCTGTCACTCAAGAAAAACCCGTCCCCAGCTTTCGACGTCTGGCTCGGATACAAGTTTATTCACAAAATAAGATCAAACCTCACACTTTCATGTTTGTGCATAAAATGAATCAATAAACAAAAAATAATTTATATCGAACTGCGTTTCACATGTCACTAGATACCGTGACATTTCGCCCTCCTTCCGATCAAAAAATTCTGTAGGCGAATAATTTTTTTTTTTTTTTACTCTGGGGCATGAAATTTTGACTACAAATTTTTTAACACCCTGTACGAGAAAAGTCAACCAGTTCGATAACACGAAACACATGATATAAATGATACCTGCAATTTACATAATAAATTTACATATTATACACTCTGGGTATGGCGCAAGGTTATTTTATACTTCTAAAATGGCGCGACGTCGCTTAACCATGTTTCGCCATCCCATTCCTCTCTTCGGCGCTGACGACCTGACGGCCCCGGCTGTGGAGACGTGTTGCTGGGATTCGGCCCGTTCGCGTTTCGCGTCGGGCTCCTTTGAACCCTCGGCGGGCTGCGCCTTGTGTGCCCATTGTCAGAACGCGGGCTCCCTGGTCTACTGTCGGGGTGACGCTGATAATAACCATTGTTCACTCGGCCGTTGGAAAAGTTGCTGTCGTTGCTGTGGTTATAGTGGCCCGGCGAACTGCGAGTCTGACCACCTCGACGTCTCTGTCCCCGATAGTGGCGTCTCTGTCGTGGCGAAGGCGGATCATCTCGAAACTGGCGAACTCCGGCTCCTGGAGAGCGTTGCTGCCCATCGTACCTCCTCTGGACGAAATGGACGCGTGGGTGCTTGTTCCCCCGGTTCCCTTCATCCTCCGGTCGCCTCCTTTTGTTCCATCTGTCACTCTTTGTCCTCTCGCGTTCCTCTTCGCACTGGTTTAGATTCTCGAGCGTGAGCGACATGGCCTCTGCATCGAAAACGCACGCCCCGTTGAGATGCCGTCTTATCTCTTGCGGGTAATGATAAATTAGGGCCGCAATTATCTCCGACGTGGTCATCTGTGGCTGGAGAGCTTGGAACTCATTGAACTTACGCCAGAAATATTGCGAAAAAGTAAGTCCCCCGTTCCTGTCGTACCTCTCGTTCCTCAGCTGGATGAGCATCCTTTCCACTTGCATAGGGCGCTGAAAGTGTGTCAGGAACGCTTCCCTAAACGCCGAGTATGAATGAAAGTGTCTTTCATTCCGATCCAGCCAGTTCTTTGCCCGATCTTGCATTAGGCCTTTCAGCACGAGTAATCGCTCCGCATCCGCAAGTCCTAACTCCCGCGCTGTTGCTTCGAATTCCTCGATGAAGGCAGACGGCAAAATCCTGTCGGCCCCGGAGAACTTCTTGAAATGTTTCTTATATTCCGGCGGGAACAGAGCTCTTCTCGTTGGTGCTGGTTCAGACCGTATATCTTCCCGGTTTGAAGTTTGGGCTTCGAACGGTCGCGGCGATGGATAATGTAGTCCAGGTTCCACTTCGCTTCCCCCGTTGACAAGCGTAGTCGGTCTTGCGTCACTCGCGCGCCTTGAAGACGAGTGGACCGCAGCTGGCTGTGGTGACGTCATAGCTGCCGCCTCTCGCGATGATCCCGGAACGTCGGCTACGTTTAGTCGTTCCAGTTTGTCCTCTATTTCCTTTATTTTTTCGGAATTCCCTTCCGCTAGACTCGCTGCTCGCCGTACCTGTCGCTCGAGGGCATCGTTGCTCCGATTACAGGCTGACTCCAGCTGTGCACATTGTTGGCCGATGTGTTGCAAAGCTCCTTCCTGTTCACGCACGCTCTGCGCCAGTGTTGCCACCTTGGCTTCCTGTTCATTAAGGCGAGCGTCGGTCCTGGCGATCCTGGATTCGATTCGAGCCTCGGATTCTTGGATCGTCTGAAGGAGTTGTTGCGTTATTTCTTCTCCGGAGGCGCGAAACGTCCCTTGGAGGCGTTCTTCCATCCCTCGTACGTCGGTCTGCATCCTGGTCTCCAACCCCTGGATGTTCGTCTGGACCTCGGTCTGCAATCTGGTTTCCAATCCCTGGATGTTGGCTTGCATCTCGGTCTGCATTCCTTGCATGTTGGCTTGCATCCTGGTTTCCATTCCTTGCATCTCGGTCTGCATTCCTTGCATGTTGGTCCGCATCTCGGTCTGCATCCTTTGCATGTTGGTCCGCATCTCGGTCTGCATCCTGGTTTCCATTCCTTGGAGCATCTGGAGGACCAGCTGAAATTGGTTGGCACCACTGCCACTTCCTACGTCATCTTCTTCCTTGCTGTGGTCGCTGTCCGCACGTGACGATGTACCCCCTTGGGCACTTGGTATCTCCCTTTCCATTTCCAACGGGCCCTTGCACTGGGAGCAAACCGGTCTGGCCCCCTCGCTGTCGATTTCGAAATCAGCAAATTCCTTTCCACAAGCCTCGCAAACCATCATGACGTCACTCTTGTTCAAACAGTCTATACGACGATTTCTTAATCTCATGAAGGCCTTTCGCTAAATATCTGCTCAATCTTCTGTCGCACCTTGGAACAGTTAAGCAAACCTACGCGAGCTCACACAAAATGTGAATTACAAATCGATACATAAAAAGAAAAAGGAGGTCCGTCGGGAATCCCTTATCCCGCAACTCAGCCTGATGCCATAAATTACGCCAAAAACCGAAAAAATGCACAAAAAGTACATAAAAAATGCCCTATGCAGCTGCCCTTGCTGCTTTCGCCGAAAAAAAATATCTGCCCTATTGTTACCAATTACGCCCAATAACGTGTCCTTACACGTGAACATACGACAAATACATGAAAATAACCCTCGACATACAAAACGAAAAACACACACCATCAGGAACATAACACAAGAATTTTATGCATGACGTATACAACAATGAAATTTCTACCGCTCTCGCAACCTGGCTTTCCTGGAAAGGAATGACAAAAGTTGCCGTCCCATGTTCGCGGCGCCAAATGTAACGAGTGCACCCACGGTCCCCGAAATGACGTGTCAATCATACCCCGGCACGGGGCCAAACGTCGTTATGTGTACGGGAGACCGGTCGTGACTCTCGGTCCAGGTTTTCAAGTTCGGTACTGAGACGGTCGTTTATTGTCATACTATTGCGAGGCGGGGATAGATACCTTGAAATATTACACTGTTTTGTTTACCTTTGATATGTAGATTCGAACATTCATAACACACTAATAGCATAATATCCGGTACCTGAAAAACGTCAAATAACAACACTGACGAACGGTAAAAAGTGAATATATATTGTAACAACAAAAAAATATTGCAATCAACAACTGTTTACAAAGCCTCCTCACTCTCACAACATTCACTCTATCTCTCTTTCACACACATGAGGTATTTTTACATGTGAAGTATGGATACAAATCATGGATCTCATTGACATACCATTCCTTTTAATTTTTAAACCTTTATGTGAATTTAGGGCATTTGTCTGCCAGCTCCTGTGCTCTTTTAAATTAACTTAAGTGCCAGCCCTCGGAAAGCGGTTAACTAAGACAATTGGGTCGGCGTGGTTAAATCTTTCGTTCGACTGAACGTTTGCACCCAGTCGTAAGCACGACATTATACAAGTTTCTCGGACGGGGGTATTACACACAAGCCTCTCTCGTCCAATGAGAACAACTACTCAATTACATAGTGATGCAAAAACTTAATTGGCTCCAGCTGCCGGAATACACTAATCAATCGTCGGCGCGAGCAAAAATTACCTTAAAAACCACTATGCAACATATAATACTATTTCACGCACACGACCTTGCAATAAAAACAACTACGCTTTCCACAATTAAAAAGGACTCATCAGTCAACTATTGACAAATTAAATGGCGCGACGGGGCGGTCAGTTACACAAGAAATGGAGCACACTTTGACAATTTATACTAAATATTAAAGAAATGAAATGGAGCTTCTAACCCTGAATGCAGACAATTAAATTAGAACATCTGAACATGAAATTACCCTTTTTTATAACAATACCAAAACAATTTTTAGGCGCGGAAGTTAGGTTTGGGTTTTCCTGAGTAACTTTGCAAATAAGTGAGACGTCGGCGTTAACTGTACGGTGTTGATAATAACGGCGCACGTTTACATGTACATGAGACCCTCTGAAGTATACTGTACCAGACTCTGCTACATGGCGTGGTCCTTCATCTCTCCTGGACGCGGGACTTGCACACGGTTCCTTTGTGGTGAAATTGTCCTCCGAGGTCGATCGCGACGAAGAATAATTGCGACGATATGGTGTACTTGCACCCCCTCAGAACTTCGGGCGTTCCTCTTGTCACTAGCGTCGGGTGTACGTGGTCACGCGTCGGTTCGGAATCTCTCTGGTGGCGGGCTTCGATTCGGCGTCGTTCTGGAAGCGTCGTTCTGGAGTCGTCCTTCAATCTCTCCCTCTGGCTTCGATCAGCGTCGTTCTGGAGTCGTCCTTCAATCTCTCTCTCTGGTGGCGGGCTTCGATCGGCGTCGTTCTGAAGACGTCCTTCGGGCTTTGGGCAGTGTTTGGCTTTGATGTCGTCTTTGGCGTTGGCTGACTGGCTTCATCGGAAGATGGCGATGCATCGTTGCGGGCGTCAGGGAAGTCGACAGACTCCCTTCTCAATCTCCTTTAGCCGCCCATAATTATGTAGTTGACGCTTGGCAAAAAACAAACCACCGCGTAATCTTCACCAAAATAAGGCGCACACTGGTAACCCTCTATCTGCGATTCGCTCACGGTACGTAAGGAAACAAAGTCCACGGACACAAAACAATGATCACGCGAGAGTGTAGCGCGGAGATGCTCTCTATATGAAATCCGGGTAAAAACTGTGTCTGGAATCATAGTACTGCCTATATATAAGAGATTCGAATTCTTCCGTTGAAAAGGACGCTCTAGTGGCTTGGCTTCTCTTTCAGAGGGATGGAAATGACCTCTCTCCATTGTCTTGAAACGCGGTCAAGTGCGCGTCGTCGATCCTTTCAGGCTTGAGCTCCAGCTGGTTTTCCTGGTCATCCGTGAACATGGGTTCGAACGCCCGCTGCGACTCGAGCCCGGTAGCGGCGAAAATAATCTTTCCTTATCTCCGTGTTGGTGCAAATATGTCATGTTCTAAGCGGCGGCTGTCACTCAAGAAAAACCCGTCCCCAGCTTTCGACGTCTGGCTCGGATACAAGTTTATTCACAAAATAAGATCAAACCTCACACTTTCATGTTTGTGCATAAAATGAATCAATAAACAAAAAATAATTTATATCGAACTGCGTTTCACATGTCACTAGATACCGTGACAACCCCACACAACGTATAGTTTACGGGAACGATAGCTTGAACGTTATCGTATATACGGCACTACATACCTGTCTGGGCAATTCTACAACGAGTCTGGATGGAATCATTAAAACTTTAATACGGCAGAAGAGATTGATTGATTTTAAAGTTTTTTTGGTGCGTCAACACATATGGACATTTTGCACCCTTCTGTGTATACGGGGAAATAGCTCCTTATCTACAACTCTTGCCTAAAAGTTGAAAAAGCCCCTTGGGAAAAGTTAAAAGTGCAAGTTTGTAAAGGGACCTGCACAGGACAAACACAACACATTAAGAATACACTAAAAACTTCCTCACAGGCAGTGGAAGAGAGGAAGCTCATCTCAAAAAGGTAAAAAAAATGTTAAAACACTGTCATCTCCCAACAGGGATGATAAACAGCTGAGACAGAAGGGATTAATCCTTTATTGAAGGATATATATGTATGATTCCTATTGATTTTGCAAAACCAAATACCCAGATTATTTCAAGTTCTCCAAGTACTTTTAAATTAAATAAAGTTTTACATCTTCAACTTTGCATGATAATTAGCGATGGTATTTTCTCATTGTAAAATTACATTATAATTAGCGATGGTAATTTTCGCATTATAAAATTAAAGATTTTGCACTTTGTAGCATTATGAAAGCTGGATTTCATTGCATTTTAGGATGGAAATATTTTTTAAATGGAGAAATGAATGATCAAAAAACACAAACAAAAAAAACAGAGTGTCAATGACCCAATGTTAATTGAATCGGTCACACGAACAACGTTGTCCAACAGTTTGGCAGACACATACGTAAAACTGGATAAAAATTGTTTCTGTCTTATGGAAGAGTTTTCTGCATTGTTGAACTTCCTGTTTGAGGAAAAACGTACAAGAGAAAACAACATGGCTGATTGTTGTGATATTTCTGTGGCATTTGCTTTTTGTTGGATACAATGTTGTTCGTGTAGCCGACTCAATTCTTTAAAATAGTTCTGCGTAAGATGAAGGAGAGAGAAATGAAAGTCTGGCGACTGTAACCGTATAAATGGCAACTCTTTTATTCTTCTTGTGCTTCCTTTTGTATCAGCATCTTCTTATCTCACGAGAGTGGAAAAATGTTCTACTTCTTATAAGTCAGTGTATCTATAACTGTACTGGTGTAACTGGAATTCCGTTTTGTGATTTGAAAACATTGCTCTGGGAAGGAGTTCACAAACTTCAGCAGAAATTGCAGACGAGTGGGAAAAAAGAAAAATATAAAAAGAAAGGGACCAAAGAAACAAAACTGGACGTTGAAATTAACTGCTATGCGGTTAGTTAACACCTAGAGGCCCAATTTTC
The DNA here is from genome assembly GCF_977018435.1 of Lepisma saccharinum. Taxonomy (NCBI): domain Eukaryota; kingdom Metazoa; phylum Arthropoda; class Insecta; order Zygentoma; family Lepismatidae; genus Lepisma; species Lepisma saccharinum. The sequence goes on from NC_139232.1 coordinate 71,040,579, forward strand.
CACTTGAACGATTAAAGTGTAACAGTATTGGTGCAGGTTATTTTCTTACCATCCTCCTTCCTTGCGGCGTCATGCAGTGAATGCAGCAACACCATCTCCGAGCCACCAATAACAATTAGGACCGATCTGGATGCTATGCAAACAGAACAAGACATAGCAGGTGGCAGCTAATTGCTACTATTTAATAGCCATCTCAAAAGGCAAATTACTTCCACGGATTTTAGGAATTTTGGAGTCTGAATGCGAGGAGGAAAATTACACGTGTTGGAGGCAGACTGCTCTTCAGTTTCTCCCGCAACGACCCAATGAAGCGGGTAAAACTGCCATAAAATGACGTCACCGCGCCCGTGGCTACATTGCAGGGGATAATCTCCTCTCCGCTTTGCCCATGGACATTCTAGGGTGGCAATTATCCATCTCCACTGCGACGAGCCTTGGTCGTTTATTTCCAAGGAGCAACTGGCTTTGAAAATGAAGACACTCCCCTTCGATCCAGACCGCTGCAAGGCCGAGGGAGTGCATGAACAGAGACACACCCTGCAAGTTGGTACACCATGGAATAAAGCGAGAAAGAGAGAGTTGGAACTAAATTACACATCAGTTTCCACTCTGATCCAATATTCAGATTTAAAACAGCTCACAGTAAAGCGTTATTTTCTATTTAATGTCTGTTATTGTGTAGTTGAATCGCAATCTCGGAACCAAAAGTTCCGAGTTTGACTCGAATCGTACTCCCGACATGGGGATCCGAGTGTTTCTTCTTCGTCAATTTCATTCACCCTCATAGTTTCGACGAGCCAAAAATGGTAGAAAGAAATGCAAAATAAGAAAAATGACATTTAAATATATATCATCGATACAAATCCCAGTTTTACGTAGAAAAACGTCTCTTTGCTTAATTTTTCAAGCAGCTATATGTTGGTACATAGGTTATATTAGCACTTCGAGCAGATGATTTCTAGGTACGTCACTCATTTCGACACAAACAGGGTGTTCCTAAAATATCCACGCTCGGTGTCAAGCGTACATACCGTCAGTGGACAGACAATATAAGGGTGAGATTTCAATCATCTACATGTACTCCAAACGAGATCAATAAATAGATAGTGCTTCATGACATGAAATAGTAATACATTAGTAAAATAAAGTTATGAAATGCAATTTTCATTTCTCAAAATTTAAAGTTTGGTTTTTATGAACTCCATTTCGTGATAAACACGACAGGCTAATCGGGACTGGATCTACAGTTTAAAGTGACATTCGAACAACTATGTGCCACCACCGGGCATTTCAAGGCGACCTAAGCCATCGGAGAGAGGCCCAACTGTATCCCTCAAAATCGCACACTATATTAATCTCAATATATGCTTACATTATCTTATATAACTAGATTTTAAGTTATAATTTATCCTACTTCAAAAAGCTTTCATAAACATAACCGAACTTATTTTAAAATGCTATTCTATTCTAATATAATTCCTTGCAGATTTTCGGTGTAGTCATATTTATGGTACCGCTATGAGTTGAGTAATAATAAACTTAGTCACTACAAGAAAATGTATAATTTTCAATAGTGACTGATGAATTGAATGATTTGGTTTATTTTTCTTCCCTTTTTGCCACCTTTGGCTGATCGCGGAGGATGAATGATATGCTGAAAATGATGATGGGAGACTCACAAAGAACATCCATGTCCAGGTCGAGATTCGAACCCGGAACCAGAGGTCCCATGTTAAAACCATGGGTGTATAACATCGAGTTTGTTCCAGACATTTCATCACTTCACCATTCATAGTCAACGTCGGATTAAACCAAGAAGTGTCATGGGTTCTCTATCCAGTCTATCCTAATTAACTTACAAGTAAGAGGTTGTGGTCATGTGAAAATTATTTCCGTAACTAGCAAAGTTTATGCCGTACTTCACACAAACATGAATTACAATTTTCGCTTCTCTAAACAGAACTGCACTCACCACAGCTGAAGATCCCACTTTAACATTCATGACGGAACTTGCCATCTTATGTTAACTTACCTGGAAATAAAAGGAAAAACAAGATTAGATGGTCGTTAGCACATAATTATGAAAACTTAATAACATATCACGACCCTGTAATTACTGTGGTTACAAGGATTGACCATGAGCCATCGCTCAGTTACAAGATCAGCCATTTGTTATTGCTTCCTTCATTAATAAGTTATAAGCGGACGTGTTGGTTATGCAAAAGACGCCGTACACAAGTGAAAGCCTTTAATTAAGGCAAAATGCTTTGGTAGAAGTTCCTCCATTTCATTTTATGCTTGCACTGCATTAAAAAGAACAGCTTTCACACATGTAACTCGAAACGCATGTACATCAACTGATACAGTTAAACATGTAATAGTTTCTTTGAATTGATCGTGTGTGATCTGTTCAATTTGTGTGTTATTAGTGCATCACATGGAAGAACAGCTGACAAAAATACCATTTTAGGCATTTCTGTGTGTATTTTGATGAACCAAATGATGAACCAAATGTCATTCATTAGAAGTTTCTTACGTAACTGGAATAAAAATACATACATGTACATAATTGTAGCAATTGACACATTTTGGGTTCTGTTTATTGCACTTAAATTTTCAAAACATTTTGCACAATACCGTACATAGAAGTGAACAATCACAAAAGTACTGACAAATATGCTTTTAATAATCTCTAATGAAAAGTAAAAGTGAGCTCATGCGTTCTCTCTTTATGATTTATCTCTATTGGAGCACGTTTCCTACCACAAAAAACAGACACGTAAAATCATAATAAAATTTTCAACTGATGTATTGCAATTACTGAACACAAAATTTAATATAAAGAGATTTGATACTAGATTTTCAAAAGGTAGAGCAGTATTTTCTTTTTTGCTTCATGTACGTATTCGTAACGTTGAAAATCATATCATATACTATTAGGTTCTATTAAAACACATACAAAACTATTCTAGTTATGTGAATATGTTTATACTACATATATGTAAAAGCCTACAGAAATATGACGATAACACTCGGAAAAACCGACCATTAAAAAAAGCCTCCTTTTTTTAAAACACTGTTTATACGAATTTCATATTGTAAATTGTATTCTATGTATATTTAAAAAATTAGTATTATAAATTGTATTCTATATTCATAAATGAGTGTATTTTAAAGTAGGGAGATAAACGAAAACCATGGAACATGAAAAATACTGCCAACTCCTGTATTTTCATTGATCTGAGACACTTTTGTGAAAAAAGCTGAAAAAAGACAACCAAAAAAGCCGCGGAACAAAAATAGTTCTTTTCTCCAAAAAAGCCCGTTTTTTCCGGACCACTTCCAACTCTATGTATATCACATCTTTAATAAAAATATTGAGCACGCTACTATACTTATTCCCACATTTTTTAAATTTAGTTGGACCTAAAAAATATGTCTAAGGTACAACAAATATTTCAGAAAAAGACTCTTGTTTATTTGTTTTTAGGTTCACTTTATGCACAGAAAGGCTAATCGGAACTGGACCTACAGTTTAAAGTGGGATCAGAACAACTATGTGCGTCCAACAAGTATCCCTTGATTACAAGGCGACGACGTTACCACTACGCCACCGGGCAAACCCCTAAAATGGCTCGTGTCGAAGAACCACGACGTTGTTCCAATTTTCGAAGAAATAAATTATATACATAACAAATATACGTCGCGCTACGACGACAGGGGTCCCGGGTTAGAATCCTGACCTGGGCATGGATATTTCTGAGTGTCCATTCATAAATTCCATCATATCATCACTCATCCCCATCTTCGCAAATATCCAAAAAGTGGCACAAAAAGCGAAGTAAAATAAATTAAATCAAATCAAAAATATAAGTCAACCAACACATTGTTATATTTCGCAAATATTCATACTTTTTGACAAAATTTGAACTAGATTGAGTTGAGTAGTCAAAGTTAACAGTTGGCCGAATCGAACTATTGTCAACAAAAAAAAGATATGTGCCTCAAGTAAAAACACACGAACATAAAAAAAACTCTTCTCGCGGTTTTCATTTGTTGTTGTCTAGGTATATGTAATGGTTACAAAACCCAGACTAAAGAATAGACAATCAGCACTGAAATCATACTGAAGGGTTTGGAAGGATTTTTCGTCATAGCAATTTCTTTCAGAACCTTGTAGAATATCAATGTCGTTCATGGAAAGTTAGATAGTACCTCCCAGGAGAATATTTTCAAGATGATGCATCTGTCTTCGCTAAGAAGGGGAGGAGAGGAGGGACAAGTATTCCTCTCTTCTTCCTGTAGTGTCTAGACGATGAAAGTTGCCCAACCAATTAAAAATTTCCCCACTGGAGGTGGCTGCGCGTGGCTATAGGGACCATGGAACAATGAAGGCGTTGCTACAGTCGTTAAGGTCTGACCCGCCAGAAACAAATCCTGTCAAGGAACTTGAAAAAGGGACCTTTGCCCGGTGATAAACCGCTATTAATCACATCAACACCAGAAAATTTATCACCAGTTGAAGTGGCCATGTGTCTTCACATGGTGTGCCCCCTGGTTAAAGATTGCGCCTTCTTTGTGGGTTTCCCTTCGTACTGTGTCTCCTTACCACGAATTAGAAGACAGAATGAGCTTCAATGGTGATGTTATTACATATATATCTAGCTCCGAATCGCTGCAGTCAACCCCCTCCACCTTTCGGAGGCGCCCTACAGACCATCTCCTTGAACTTGCAGCCCTGAAATGTCTGCCTAATATGGTAGGACATCGTGCTCTATGAAAAATACTCCTGATTGATGACGTCAGAGTGGTACAGCCTTCCCGCTAAGCCCCCTGACCTCATTCGCACTTAAAGCCCACATGTTATCATCGAGGCCAGGGTTTTAGTAAACCTAAATGGACATCATACAGTGACGTTCTCATTGATATGAAGAGCGGTGTCGTCTTCAAGAACTCTATACAACACTTCAACAACTCCTCTTTAAAAAGAGGCTCATGGCTCAGGGAGAGCTTTATATATTTTTCACTGCAAGAAACAAATGATTATTTATTCCAAAATACTACTTTAAAAGGCAGGAATTTGATCGTATTCATATTTCTCCCGGGCCCTCCGCGATGAAGCAGTGGTAGCGTCGTCGCCTTGTAATCAAGGGGTCCCGGGTTTGATACCCGATGGAGGCACTCAGTGGTTCGGATTCCACTTTAAACTGTAGGTTCAGTCCCGATTAGCCTTACTGTGCATAAAGTGGTTCATACAAACCTCCAACTTTTATCACTTATTGTTTGTTCAACCTTCTAATATAAATATTGGGGTTGTTCTTCATCACATATTGTAAAACATATATATATTAGTGAGTGAACGTAAACGAAATGACTGAATAAACCATATTTGACAAAAAACAATTAAACATTTTCCAGCATTTATTCAAATAGGGAACTTTTAAAGAGAGTTTGATTACTTGCGCTTGTTTCATAAAAGTGACAAAATGTACCGTATTTCCTCTTAAACTACACCACTTCATGAAAACGTGTTCCGTTTGCAATTCGCCAACCTTCTTAATAAAGAATGTGATTGTTTCATACGGGGATAAGAGGGCTGTGCTGTTCAATATGAGGGAGGACGGACTAACATATGTTACTGATTTTGTATACAGCGTTTTCCATTGATTGTGTGGTTAGTTTCACTTTTCTGCCACTTTTGACTAATCGCGACGATGAAATTGATCATGGGACACTCGCAAATTAACACCCATGCCAGGATTCGAACACGAGACCTCTGGCGTCATAGAGTGCTGTGCTGCTAACCACTTTCATAAATTTAAGTTCTACGCATGCCTTGGTTGCCTTGTGACATTCGAAACACTGCTGCTCATGTTTCACCTTGTTTGTGCTAGCAGGAAGCACGAACTGATAAGAGCATTGTGTGGGAGTTGCAACCAACACAACACGTACATCAAACTCTGAGTTTATGGGAGTGGTCTCTCAGCGAGGTCCATGAGCTTCATGTCCCCAACACAAACATCACGTCCGCAGAACGAACGTGGAGTTGAAGACGCCATTCCGTTTATTGTGATTTGTCTGGGCAATGCCATCATTTGTTTCGGAATGAGACGTGTGGGCCATGTCTGCTGCCATCATGAACCAGGAGGGGTCAGACAAGCAAGCCCCTTCGCGAAGGTTATAAGGAACCGTTCTGCTTTTCCACTCTTCCAACGGCATGAAAAATTTTACTCTGCTCAAAGAACTCATTGTGCGGAAGTTTATCTCCACATCTGTGTATGTAAAACTGTTACTCCCTGCACCATAAACCTCTCAAAGATGGTTCATGTTCTAAGTAGTTACGAAGAACCAGGCATATTAGGTTACAATCATTATCGTTCACTCCCTTAGCAAGAAAATTTCATCAAAGTTGCTGTGAAAGCAAACTATAGAACTGATCTCGTAAGCAATTTCACACAAGAGGAGACAGTATTTAGAAGAGCGCGCTACGACGCCAGGGGTTCCATTTTCGAATCCCGACCTGGGCATGGGTGAGGCGAGATGGGTTTTCGGCGCCTCCCCTCTAATTTCTACCCTGTCAACCTCCTAATATTCCCACCCTGGTCACCATACTTTCCACCACCCCTCAATAAAAATTATGATGGTTCTAACAACGAAAATAACAGCCTTCTTTCTAAAATATCTTAAGTATTGCTGTTAAAGAACATTTATTTACTGTACGTAGTGTATTTAATACCTACATAATGATATCAAAATAACATTAGTCTCAGCTTACACTGCTACATGATTTTGCAATATACTTATTAAATTATGTGGCAGAGCTTAATTTAATTCTTGTCTATAAAAATCCACGTCTATTTCTTAAGAAAATAGCCACACTTATATATAATCAGATATGAGGATTTTACTCTACTCAAGGGATTGATTGATTGAATTAAACTTTTTGGGTCCGTCGGCACATCAGGCCATTTTGCACCCTTCAATGAATGCGGGGAATATCTCCTTATCTAAAACCCTTACTTCAAATTTAAAAAGATAAAAAATGGGGTGTAAAAAGCCCCTCATGAAAGGTTAAAAAATGCAGGTTGTAAATGGACCTGCATTGGACAAACACAACAAATTAAAAAACATAAGCATAGTTTAAAAACTACCTCAGAGACAGTGGAAGAAACCTGCTCTGCTCAAAAATCTAAAAAACATTGGCTAAAACACTGACATCGTCACCCAACATGGATGACCAAGTCCTTGGAAAAGGAAACGGCCAGGTTTGGGGCCCTCCGAAAGCTGCTTAAGCAGTCTCTGGGTGTTCTTTGTGGGTGAGTGTTCCCTCATCAATTTCATCATATCATCATAGTAGATATAAAACGGGCATTTAAAAACAAACCGGTTATAACCGGTTATACAAGTGTCATGTGCCATCGGGCACTTAACAAGTGCAATCAGGTGACCCTGTGTCGGGATGTGTCATGTGCCCCTCTTGCATCTTGGAACATGCGTGTTAGAACATGTTATTTCCCAGTAGGGAACAGTGCATCTTGGGCTAAACTGGTTATACAGTAACTGGTTATACAAGTGTAACTTGTCATCGGGCACTTAAGAAGTGCAACTTAAGGCTATGCCTACCCCTCTGCAAGAGGCCACCCCTCTGCAAGAGGCCACTTACACTCACTTCCGGTCCACTTCCGGTTTACTTCCGGTCCACTTGTGGCCAAGTTGTGGCCTATTTCTGGTTTATATATATTGCATCATGCTGTGCAACAAATTATTATCCAATAAATTATTAGATACGTGTTGTTTTCTGATTGGCTGCTTATGACATAATGTGATTATGTGTTATATTCTGATTGGTTTAAATAAGCAGTGTTTCTATTGGCTCTGTAAATCTATATAAGCCAGGGCACAATGCAGATTCTTCACCATTGCTGGATCGGCAGTGGAACCCACATAGCGGGGGGGCAGAACCTGAACAGGCTCCACCAAAGTATAGGAGACTTGAAGCATATAATTTGGCGGAATAACCCAAGTAAGGTCATAGAAACAATATACACTGATACAATAAAAGCCAATTTTTGGCAGGGGGGCCAAAGTGGTTCCTAAATACAAAATCTCAAGAACTAATTGACATAGAGCTATGCAGTTTTTTTGTCTGCCTGGTACTCAAGTGCTCTATCATTGTAGACTATAGTCGAGAGCCCCAACTCAATTTTCTTCTCTGATTCTTGTTGTTCTATAGCTGGTCTAGGAGGTTTTTTAAGTGCTAAAGGTGTGTGGATATAAAGCTCTGTTCTTAAATATTGTATATTAATAATTTATTGCCTGGAATTATACAATTTGAAAAAGAAACCTATAAAAATAAACATATACCCCAGTATAAACTCTATTTCATGATATTTGTTGTTTTCTCTATAATTTTTATTAACATAAAATTATAACAATTTTAGTTAAGTGTGAGTTATTCCAACAAATTTTTCTAATTGTATATAAATAAACAATAGGTAAAAAAAATGAGTAACAAAAGAATTAGATCAAACCAAAAACAAGAAATTTTGTATAGAAATGAATATACTACAACAGACATAGATGATGATCTCTCAGATATTCCAAATTTTCTGGCTAAACTGAAGCAAAAAATTATAGATGCAATTCAAAGCATGCTTTTGAAATGTTCCCTCAAAATATACTTCACTCTATCCTCACTGTATATAAATCCTCGTGGTGAACAAGAACAATATTCTCATTGTACCCGTGTGTCAATTTTACACCGTGATGATATCACTTGTTTGAATGATATTTATGATAAAATGTGTGAAACACTTAAACTAAAACAACAAGAATTTGAAGGCAGAGGTTCAGGATGGCGATTGTGTAATACTGATCATAAACTTGAAATTAAATTAGCTCGATATACTCCCCTTGGTGGTGGGTCTAGTTATATTGAGCTGCCCAAAAAGATTAGAAACAAACATGCTGTGTTAAATATTCAAAATGAAGATGATATGTGTTTTCTTTGGTGTATTATAGCACATTTTTATCCAGCACCAAATAATAAACATCGTGTCTCTCACTATATGAAATATTTTGATGAGTTTGAACAAATAATGTTTGGTATCCAATATCCAGTAGGTATTTCAGCTATCCAGCAATTTGAAAAACAATATGAACAACACCACAATCAACCATTAGCTGTGTTTGTTTATGGCTATGATGAAAAATTCCACATTAATGTACTTAGACACCATCCACCAGCTAATGATGCACATATTATTAGATTGCTGTATGTTTCTGAGGGAAATCAAAAGCATTATTGTTTGATACAGGATCTCCCAAAATTAGTGAGAAACCAAATAACATTACATCATAATAGAATTACCATATGTGATTGTTGCCTATCAATATTTCATGGCACAAGTATGAAAACAAGAGAAGAACAATTAAAGGAACATATTGAAAAATGTTACCTCTACCCCTGTGTGACTTATAAGTTTCCACTCAAAACTATAAAATTCAAAAATTTTAAATCACTAGTGCAGCATCCATTTGTGATCTATGCTGATTTTGAGACAATACAGAAACCAATGGCAGTATGCCTCCCAGATTCAAATTCATCATACACAACACATATTGCTAAACATGTCGCTTGTGGTTTTGCTCTGAAATTGGTAAACACATATCACACAAACAGTCCACCCCCTTATATTTATCGAGGTGAAAATGCAGCCCAAAAATTTATCCAAACTCTTCGAGAGTGGGTGCAAACACTTGCTCCAATTTTACATAACACAGAACCGATGAATGATCTTACACCAGAGCAACAAGACCAACCTAATAATGCAACACAGTGTGCATACTGTAACAATAAGTTTGATTCACATTGCCCAAAAATTAAACATCACAATCACTATAGTGGGGATTTTATTGCCAGTATTTGCAATCCATGTAACTTGAAAATACAGAGATACAAATTTATTCCAGTATTTATTCACAATTTGCAAAATTTTGATGCACACTTGTTTATCTCAGAATTGGGATATGATGCAGAGGATATTAATATTATACCACGCAGTAAAGACAAATATATCACCATAGAGAAAACTATTAGATTAAAAAATGGAAAAATTGTTTCTCTCAGGTTTCTTGATTCATACCAATTTCTATCTAGTAGCTTGGCAACTCTGGTGAAACAATTAACCGATAGTGAATTTGTTCACACGAAGAAATATTTTGGTGATGATAACATGAAATTGCTGAGAAGAAAGGGTGTCTACCCTTATCAATACATGGATAATTTTGATAAATTTAATGAGACACAGTTACCACCACGAGAACAATTTTATAATCATCTTCAAGATGAGGAGTGTAGTGAGGAAGATTATCAATATGCCCAGAAAATTTGGAATACACTAGATTGTAGAACAATGGGAGATTATCATGACAAATATTTGATTCTGGATACCCTCCTATTATCTGATGTGTTCGAGGCTTTTAGAAGTAGGTGTTTCCACATATATCAACTAGATCCTGTATATTATTACACAACACCTGGTCTATCCTGGCAGGCTATGTTTAAGTATACAGGAGTTGAAATTGGTCTTGTTGACAATATTGAGCAGTTCATGTTTATTGAGTCTGGTAAACGTGGTGGTATAGTACAGTGTCCTTTGAGGTATGCAAAAGCCAACAATAAATATCTAGCTGATTACAATCCTGGCAAATCTTCTACATACATACTATACATTGACATGAACAATTTATATGGTTATGTCATGACCCAATCACTCCCAATTGGGAACTATCAATGGATGACTAATGCAGAACTTGAAAACCAGGATTTTCTAAATTGGGGTGAAGATCATCCAGTGGGTTGTCTATTAGAAGTTGATTTAGAATATCCATCTGATCTTCATGATGAACACCATGGATTTGCTTTGGTTCCAGTTTCTCAGAAGATTCCAGGTACAGGGGAAACAAAATTGGTGTTATCTTTTGAAAACAAATATAATTATGTGCTTCATTATCGACTGTTACAATATTATGTCAAGCATGGTTTGAAACTCACCAAAATCCACAAGGGATTGAAATTTGAGCAACAAAAATGGTTAGCCCCTTATATTCAAGAAAATACAAATCGTCGCATACAGACAAATTCCAAGGTTGAGAAAAATTTGTATAAATTAATAAACAACTCTATTTATGGGAAATGTCTAGAGGATAAAAGAAATAGGGTGAGATGCTCTTTGGTGTCTGATCCTAAAAAAATCCAGAAGCTTATTAATGACCCCACATACAAGAGCTTTAACAGCATCACTGATGATCTAAATCTTATTGAGAGGAACCCTGTCAGTGTAATATGTGATGCACCAATAGCTGTGGGTGTTGCTGTTCTAGAATTAGCTAAATTGGAGATGTATAAGTTCCATTATGATGTTATGAGGCCCAAAAATAATATTCAGATAGCCTACATGGATACTGATGCTTTTGTATATGTAATAAAAATAGATGATTTATACAGTGATCTGTTTTCTATGAGAGAACATTTTGATTTTAGTAACTATCCAAAAGATCATCCACTGTACAGTGTTGAAAATCAGATGATCCCAGGAAAAATGAAAGATGAGGTGGAAGGGTCCATAATATCAGAATTTGCTGGCCTCAGGCCAAAAATGTACTGCTTAAAGATAGATGGCAAATATGAAATAAAAAAGGCCAAGGGCGTGAGTCTAAGCTGTACTGCTAAACTCACAATAGAAGATTTCAAACAGTACCTATTGAAAAATGAAACCTTATTAATGTCAGCTCATCATCTTACTAGTAGATTGGATGGTGTCCATACCACTATAAAAAACAAAATAGCACTCAATGGCAATGATAATAAATTGCAAATATTAGATTGCAATGTTCATACAAGAGAGTATGGACACTATAATACAAGCAAATCTTGCAACAAATGTTCATCATAGATAGATGTAACTTAAAAATTGTTATATCTCCATCCCTAATTGAGCTAGGAGGATGGTTGATAACTTTTTAAACATATAGAAATTAAAATTGTTCTATTATTCTTTCATTCTTCACATCATATATGTATGACTTCTCTACAATTAAAATTGCACTGCATGTAGTGTTCTCTGGTAGTGCATCATGAAATTCACATACTATTTTAATATTAGTTCTATCATTTATAACTACTAATTTTCTTTTTGAAGCATTTATTAGAAACATTGGCCTATGAGCTATGAATTCATCTGGATCATAATACATATTCATATTTCCTTCAGTAACTCTCTTAAAAGCAGAGTATCCTTCATACAATTTTAAATAATCTCGATTTGCTATGTTCAAATTGTAATTTTCACGGGGGAACACTTCATTTTTACCATTCTTTAAATATATGTTTTTAATTTTACAGTCATCAAACTGGCTGCTGTCTTTTTCTTGATTGTCATCTCTTGCTGTTTGGAAAAGTACAGCTACAAACTCTGGCATGTCATATCTTAAAGATTGAAACTGTGTTGTAATATCATATTCAAAAAACTTGCCTTCTACAGCTTTAGATATGCACTGGTAAGTATAAAAAACTAAAGGAATTTTTGGATTCTTCAAGATGTTGGATTTATACTTGAGAGAATAATTTGCTTCATATTCAACAATTGGCATTCTTAGTTCCATGGACTGTATAACACATTTTACAGCCTCTGGCAAGCTAGCATCATTTGCTGTACCATCTGCATTTAAAGTTTTGTACCTCATGATGGCATTGTTATCATTGGGTGCTCTACGAAATATGATGCTAAGACCTCCTTTCCACATGATCTCTTTGTAATCACTAAAGAATCCAAATAGCAATCTCATAGGGAACAACACTGTGTGAGATTTTGTTAGAATTTTTGTACCTGCTTCGAATCCAGCAGCTTTGTAGTAAGCACTTTCTGCTTTAGATAGTTTCAAAGTTCCTATTGTAGTGGATGTAATACCAGGGTAATCAATTCTGTCTATGACTGTGCCATGCTTCTTGACTTCAACTTGTGAGAACAAGAAGGGTACAAAGTTATTTATAAGTTTCACATTAGCAGTAGGAGGAAATTCTTCACCAGTGCTCTTCTTAACAATATCAAATTTTATATACAAATCTGATCTGTGTGGATGAATAAACCCATCCCCTGCTGTGATTTCAAACTCGATCTCTTTGTTGGGTTCATTGAGGTTTGCAAAGGTCCTCCTGTTTGGAGGGAAGGACTGTAATTCATAACTCTCAATATTTTCCATTTTGGGTATTTATTTATATATTTATTTATTAAATATTTATTTCAATTACTGCAGTGGTATTGGCACCAGCAAAATCAACTATCTCATTCTTCTCATTTGTAATTGTTATCTCTATGTAATTAACTTTGTCATGTGAAACTGGAAAATAGATTGGTGGGATGGGGGAATAGAAAATTGGCTCCATGAATTCAGAATTTGGTTTGAATGTAGCTATGATACCTGTTTCCTTGTGTCTACCAACTGAATTTTCTTCAGCTTTGATAATCATCCCTTTAGCAATGTTGCAGTGAATGTTCAATGTCTCTATAGCCAAGAATTTTGGTATGAATTTACCTATGTGTCTAATACCTGGTTCTAGTTTGGTGTTGTTGGGAAATCCTAAAATCTCACCCATGCTAGACAGGTCTACCGTTTCTTGAGCAGACACAATCTCCACTCTGTGTGTTACAGAATTCTGAGATAGGAGTACACTGTTGCCAAGTTCTGATTGTAAAGTAGATAAATTATACTGTCCAGGGGGAATAACAATTTTCTTATTGCCCACAACTATAGAATTATTATAATTTGTTACATTTGGAATAAGATACATGCTGTAGAAAGCTCTGAGAGCTATGGATTTTGGATATATGATATCATCATGGAGATGTAGTTTCAAGATCGATGTCTCACTAGAAAGATGAAAAATTCCCATGCTTAATGTACCACACAGCTTTTTGAAAATCTTCTAATTTGATGTTATGTATTTTATTCAAAATTCTGAGCATGGTAACACAAACATGACCACATATAATTTGATTGAAATTTTGTATACGCTCATTATTGTAATAAATGTTTACATGTTTTAAATAATTAATTAATTCTGTAGGGGGTACCCCACCAAAGGAGTCAAATATGTAAGCATTGTTATTCTGTTTATAATAGCATATCCAGTGTGTACGAATATTTTTGGACATATCCAAGTTAACCACACCACATTCTCGAGCCCCCCAAGAGGGGGGAGAACTATTTTTAGGAAGAGCGTCACTCATGAAAACACCTCTGAAATACTTAATTTTAAATATTTTAACTAAAGATTCAATATCTTGGTTGGTGAGTGCTTCTTCTTTTTTTTTAATTTTCTGAGAGCTTTGGATTTCATACCACTGAGTACCCTAGACTTTACACCACTACCCCCTCGTAGGGGGCTCTCCATAGCTAGATTATGTCTTTTCTGTTCTTCTAGTTCTGCTTTATTCTTTTTTGAATCTATTACAGTTTTGGCAATAGCAGCGCTCCCGCCAGCCAAGCTCCCGATAGCCCCTAGAGCAGCTAAGATGGCAGGGATGCTAAATATGAACCCACCACTATGTGATTTTTTTCTTCTATTTTGCAACCTTTTTAATTGTGATGAGCTAAGTAATAATTTCATTCCATTCCCTTTGGCTATACATTGTCTCTTCTTCTCTTGTTGTTTTTTAGTTAAAATTGGATTAATTTTTAAATTTTTAAGATTATGATATGGAATCTGGTAGACAACACCTTTAGGTTTCATGTTGTTTATTATTATTATTTAAGGGTATTTATATATATTTATATTACAAACCCCACCCTAACTTTTGTTTTGTATTCATAGCAATTGTTGTACCCAATGCAGTTATTTTTTCACCCAACGAAGCATCTCTGCTGGTTAATCTTCCAAATGCTGCTTCTTCTAATTTTTGATCAGCCACATGTCGAGTATCAAGATCTGCATGTCTATTGTAAGCAATGTCATGTTCCTTGCAGGCTGCATCGAGAGGATTAACTCCCTTGTCTCCCCTCTTCAATCGCTTGTCAAGTTTGGTACCTGGACCACAGTACTGATAGCCAGGAACATGTACCTCAAATGGCAGTTTATTAATAATATCATTAACTAAGCCTTTACCCTCTGCCATGTTCCAGAATTTAGGTGGTAGAGTATTGATAATTTTAATCAAGTATCCTATGCCTTTAGGATCATTTGCAATAAAAGTAGCTAGCTTGTTACTAATCATATCTACAATACCCATCTTCTCATTGTAAAAATTGTTGTTCCAGCATTCTCTTCCCCTGCTATCACCAACAGCCTGTCTATAAGTTTTCTTACATCATTAATCCACACAAACTCTTTAGCTAAAGTGTTATATTGCTTGATACCACTTCCAGTCTTGAGTTGGTTCCAGATGGGCTTGATAAGGTTCTTGTACTTGTCTCCACTACTTGATTTAACTCTGTTCTGACTAGCATCGTTGTTTTGATACAAGGCATCAGATAGTATAAGAATATCTGAATAACTTTGATAGTCTTCTTCAGTAAAATGTTTTGGTTGCTTCTTGGTTAAGAGCTCCCATAGACCAGGGGTACCAGGGTACCTTGACCAACTGTTTTCATCACCCAAATTGACTTTTATGTTGTCCCCCTCGAATGTCACTCTAGACTTCCCTATTTTCCAAACTGCTCCTTCATTAGGTTTCATAGTAGGGTACAGTCCAAAGACCTCATCTTTCTCAAACTTGCCTGTACTCAAATAATCCCTCCCCAACTCAATTTTCTTCTCTGATTCTTGTTGTATAGCTGGTCTAGGAGGTTCTTTAAGTGCTAAAGGTGTGTGAATGCTAGATAAGGGGGTAGGAGGGAAGTCTGCATAGTTTTTAGCAGTGAGAGGCACCAAATCATTGATGAGATCTTTATTTTGCTCTGTGATGCTTTTAATTTCCTTACCAAGACCACTGATAGCATCTATAATAGGCTGATCTTGATGCTTGCGCTGCTCATAAAAGCCTCTGTTCTCATCCTTCCACCCCTTGAAGCGTTTAGCAAGATACTCATGTAATTTTAAATTATCTTCAATTTTATGTTTTGACATATTTATATTTTTTGATTGATGGTTATTTATAATGTTTCGACGTTCAAAAAGTCGTTGATTTTATTTCTAAATTTCCCATTGCTAGGTTTTCTTGTCATGTCGATCGTAGCAAATCCAAAATCATCGGTGTTCCAGCATGAAGAGCAGAATTTTGAAAATTGATTATAATTTAAATCTCCCCCAACATAGTCATCGTAAACATGTTTCAGATTAGTATGATCTTGGCGAAATAAACAAATTAAATTTGTATTATCTCTTAATAACTGCTTGGGAATCTTGGAGTAAGTTTGAGCTAAGTAAAAGCAATCTATTTCCCTATGTCTACCCTGTGTAAAGAAATTTCTTATCTCATTCTGATTTTCTAGAATCACATCATCAAAAACAACAACAGAATTCTTCAAACAGTGATCGAGAGGTTTTACTTTTGAATCAAATGTAGATATGTTAAGTCCCTCATACACCTTCATGAGTTGCTGGTATTTTGGTTGTTCTAAACTTCTTGAAAATACATACAAGTGTCTATTTTTCCAGTGTAACCAGTTAGGGGCCAGCAAAAAATTATCTACAAGCAAGGTAGTCTTCCCACAACCTGAAGGCCCTACTATGAGGCATCTTATGTGATCAGGCAGCAACTCACCATTTCTCTTAGTAGTTTTTGCTATATCTGGCAATCGCTGTACAACATTCCATGTTGGTGTCAAAGAATAACTTTGTCTGCATCTATCCAACTTTTCTCTGCTAATCCAAGCCATTTAACATAAAGTTTATTATTCTTTTTAAGTAATACTTTTTCAATTAGATATCTGTCTGGATATTTTGTTTTACTGAGCTCCTCTTCATAAAATCTCCCTTTTAGTATTTTATTGCTACTATCTTTTATCATATAGGTATTTCTATTCCCTGGCAAAACTTGAACTATAGTGAATAACTCTGTAGACCAATTCTTAGTAAATCCCTTCTCGAATAAATGTTTAAATTTACTAATTCTTACTTGTTCTCCTATTCTGAATTTTGGTTTCTTAATTGTATGTTTATATTTATTACAGTAAACAGTAGAAATCAATCTTGCCTCATCAGCTTTAGTTACCTCAGCTGGTTTCATGTGAATAGTACTGTGTACTGAGTTATTATAATTATGAACTAGGCTAGGTAAAATATCTATCCACTTGTAATTACCCTGTAGAGTAAATTGCCTCCACATTAATGTTTTAATGTTCTATTGAACCTTTCCACTATACTTGCTTTGAGATCACTATATGTAGAATAATGTTTAATATTATACTGTTCCATTAACTTGCTAAATGTAGAATTATAAAATTCTTTTCCTCTATCTGTCTGTAGATATTTTGGTGTCCTGCCTTTGCTAAATATCAATTTAAAAGCTTCAACAACACAAGCACCTGTTTTGGATTTTAGGGGAATTGCCCATGCATACTTACTAAATGTATCGATAACTGTAAGCATGTACTTGTAATTATGATTTATCTTATGTAAATTTTTCAAAGTTCCTGTTGACATTTCTATCAGATCTGCTTGAAACAGATCATCTATACCCTTTGTCACCACACTCAATCGCTTGTAGTTGCGACGAGCTGGCTTATGTAATTCATAAACTATATCTTGTCTTGACATCTAATAGTATAAGAGAATATGACATAAAATGGATTATCCTCTGGGTATAATTGTTTCAATTCAAATAATAATTGATCACCTGCTTCTACATTAAAAACAGATAATTGTTCATCCTCATGTACTTTATATCTTTTTGCAGATTCATCCCAGTATGCAACAGGTATCTGAAGTGCTCTATGAACACCATCTTTTCTTTGTATGGTGAACTGTGGTACTTCAAAATGCTTACCACTCTTCAAGTAACCAAATTTGAGAAATTTAATATTACCATCGAGGAAAAATTCATGAGACTGATTGTAAGGGTACAATTTGTAAACATTGCCTGCATTGACATATGTCCAGCGACCTCTAGTATTTGGAATACTCTGTAGTCTAACAATATCAACAGTAAAAAAATGTTTTAATTCTTGTTCCTCCAACCTGCTTAATATTTGTTCCAGGTGTTCCTCTATGGTTTGTATTACTTCACTGTAGCTAGGTTTGATTCTCACATCAACATGCAATCGTTTGAACTCTTCCTTGAGGTTGTGGAGTTGTGTGGTGAAATTAGATAATGCTGATTCTTGAGTAGATTCCAGAGTAGCAAGCTGTAGCTTGATGTTTGATATAATCTCTTGTAAACTCTCTACAAGTTTCAATTTGGTACTCTGGCTTGCAAGATCGTGCACTTGATTTTTGATTTCCGCAAATAATACATGAAGTTCATTGATTATCTGGTTGGTAGGTAAAGTATTAATAGTATTTTGAATTACACCAATCTCTTCCTGTATATTTTTGATGTCCTCTGACTTGAGAATTCTATTCACTGCTCTTTTTACAGATCTTAACTCTTGGGAAGTGGGCAAATTAGCTACAGTGTTTTGAAGTGTGGTCAAGGCTTCTTTCACAATATTTAACTCGCTGGCATCTGCAACACTGCTCAAGGCATCCTGAAGGTGCTTTAAGTCATCTTGGGTTGGTGTAGATTGCTGTAATATTTGCAATTTGTTCTGAATGTTATCTATGAGATGGTGAAAATGCGATAATTCAGTTTCGGTATTCAGATTTTCCAATTTGGTGATTTGTTCTTGAATAATGTTTAAAGTTTCGGTTATATTTGGCAACTTGAATTCTAGAGTTTCTTGTACATTTGTTAATTCATTTCTCATAGTAGTCAAAGTATCCTCAATGTGAGCTATGGTACCCTGTATCTTACCAAAATCTTCATAAGTTTCTAACTGTAGCTTGATATTGGCAACGCTGCGTGCGATAGCATTTAATTCTGAAGATGAAGGAAGATTATCGATAAAATTTTCTAATGTTTGTAGTTTAGCTTGAACTTCTGCTATAGCTGTATGCAACTGATCTGTTTGGAGTTCAGTTTTAATATTTTCCAGTGAAGGGGTCTCAAAAGATTGAAACTGCTCTTGTAATTCTGCAATACTGGCATTGAGCTGTTCATATTCCCCCTGAGTTTTGATATTTTGAATAATAGAAAGCAGTTCTGTGCGAAGAGTATTCGCTTGATTGTTTAATTCTTGTTTTAATTGCTCTGTAGCAGTTGTTTGTATTTGTCTAAATTTCTCAAGTTCAATTTTCAATTTGCCTACACTTTCCCCCAAGCTTTGAAGGTTGTCTATGGATGCTAAACTTGTATATTTTTCAAGTAGGGATTTGAGTTCACTATCAATTTTCACTATGGGGTTAATCAATTGAGTTTGGAGATTAGTAATCTCTGTTTGTATATTTAAACTTAGTGAATTCTGTAAGATTAACAAGTCAGCTTTAAGCTTTTTTAATCTTTCATCTAGTCTGGCAATGTCACTTGAATTATCTGGTATTTCTTGTCTTCTTCTGTTTCCAAATATATCCATTATGTATATTAATTTTCGAATATGTGTTATTTAATTTTATTTTTTGTTCACGGTATTTTTATATATTCATGAGAGAATAAATTAATTTAATTTCCATGAAGAAGGGGATTAGCTTATCATACTCGCCAATAATTTCTGCATAGAGATAATCATCTTTCTCTACATCGTATGTGCTGTCGGGGTTCATATTATTGTGTTTAATTCTATACAGATTTCTACCTATATGTATATTTACCCCCGTAGGGGGCCTCCCTTCCCCCGTGCTAGAAGAAACAGATATTTGAATTTTACCTGTGACAGGAATTCTGTAAGATGCAAGATTATTATTGAACACAAGCAATTGTTTCCCTGTATCCTCATCAACCTGATACCAGATACTATTCAGATGGATGATAATTATTCCTTTTAATTGGCGATGAATTTCTTTAATTACATCCATGTTTACAGCTGTTTTCTCTACAGGTTGAATATGTTTCTTAAATCCAAACAGGTTCATTGGCATTATTTTTCATTGGGTTATTTATTATCATGAAATAAGTATCAGAACTTTATGCCCAAGATGCCCAAGATGCAAAAATAGGTGTGGGTAAACTTGGACCAAGATGCAAGAAAGATCATGCGACACACCCTTGACACAGAGTCGCGTGATGTTATAGGGGCAAGTTACACTGTATAACCGGAAGTGGACCGGAAGTGGACCGGAAGTAAACCGGAAGTGGACCGGAAGTGAGTGTAAGTGGACCGGAAGTGGACCGGAAGTGAGTGTAAGTGGCCTCTTGCAGAGGGGTGGCCTCTTGCAGAGGGGTAGGCATAGCCTTAAGTTGCACTTCTTAAGTGCCCGATGACAAGTTACACTTGTATAACCAGTTACTGTATAACCAGTTTAGCCCAAGATGCACTGTTCCCTACTGGGAAATAACATGTTCTAACACGCATGTTCCAAGATGCAAGAGGGGCACATGACACATCCCGACACAGGGTCACCTGATTGCACTTGTTAAGTGCCCGATGGCACATGACACTTGTATAACCGGTTATAACCGGTTTGTTTTTAAATGCCCGTTTTATATCTACTCATCATCACTCATCCTTATCGTCGCGATTAGCCAAATATGTCAGAAAAGCGACCTAATCCAATCAATCAATCACACGAATACAAATTATCGCATTTCACGGCATAATCTTCGCAGATTTTATGCCAATTTTTTTGTATAAAAGTCGAGTGCGACCATTGCGCAATAGTGTACTTAATTGTTCATGTAGTCGAAGTCTCCAGCAGTTGTCTACAGAGCGCCCTGTAGAAAACAGCATTCACATTTCCACTGTGCTATACTCATCAGAAAGTTGATCCTCAAAGCAAGTTCAACAGTAATCAAGGGGGTCCAATAAGACGAAAATTGTACAGACTAACATTTGCAATTGATAAAACAGCATTTACAGTGAATGGGGTATACATATACAGTATATATATACATATATATATATATATTACCAAGGACAAAACGTTGAATTCCTGGTCGACTATGTTCTGTTCACATAACTCGCGAGTGTTTACCGAGTGGAGCCCAGCCACTACTTGACTCTCTCCTAGCGTTCAACCCCTGAGAGATCCCATTATCCATCCGTCTGCATTCTTCCAAGGGCAACAGACATAAGTACCGCCATACACATGCCTCTTTCTTCCATTGGGAGACCCACCCTTTGAAGAAACGAATAAAAAGGCGAGGAAACGCTCACATAGAAAATTAGTGAGGTGAATCCAAGGGATTCCTTTTGAAAGGAGCTTGGTGAGAAGCGTCGATGACATAGTGGCCCTGGGAGAGCGTGTTCCAATGGTTGCCACGGTTATCTGGCTGAAAGGGTATGCAAAGTAAAGACGCGCAGGTGTTTGAAACTACGTGTACAAATAACCGTTTCACAAGGTTATGAATACGGGAACATGATCTTCTTCTTAACTCTGGTCTCTTCTCTCGAAAACACCTGTGATGCACGCTTTCTTTGAGAACCTGTTGTTTGGTTGAAGGTTCTTGAATTTCACGGAGCATTTAAACAATTATCCATTTATTCCTGTCAGGTGAGTGTATATCTGCCACGTTTTGAACATCAGTACATCTACAAATCTAATTACGTCAAAACGCCTTAAACTAGAAGGGAGAGAATTTCCCTGGAACAAATAGTTCGAGCAGGCCTCATCTCCAGGAAGGTAGTATCAACTCGGCACCTAGAGACCTGTTTGGTGAATCAAGGCAAGAGCTTAGGAAAAGGTTTTATCTCTCAACAAGTCGGTAGGTGCCGGGCTTGCCCGAGTTGATACCTTCCTGGAGATGAGGCCTGCTCGAAGTTTTTTTATATATATAAGCTTCGCTTGAGCGTTAGCGAATAACCCTCAAACAGGCAAAACAAGCCGTGTGTGTAAAGCAAAACAAGCGGTATACACTTGGAGCCCAGTAATACACTGTACAACCGTCATTTGTTTGTGGGTGGTGCCGGTATCTGAAATATGGATCGTGAGGTACAAGACGCAGTAAAATTTAAACTTAAGTGAACATAGTCATCATCTCAATGTTAAAATGTACCAATCATACCAATACACAATGACATATGAAAATGAAATAGATGATTGTGGGCTGAAAATATCATAAATGTATCTGCCGTTATTGTCACATTAAAATGATATTTGGTTGTACAGTAAAACGTCGTTAATCCGGACCCCGATAAGCCGGACTTCGATTAATCAGGACAGGCAAAAAAAAAAAAAAGCAGAATGTAAGGATTTAAATGTGGCTAGAAGTCAACAAGAGTACTTCCCACAGAAAAGGCAGTCAACCACTGATGAAATTCTGTTTCCCGCAGACTTTGTACTGTACTGTATAGTGTATTTAGGCCTATGCCCTTTAAATACACCATAATATACGTGTGTTGTTGCTATAAACAGAGTTTTAATGCACTTCCTACTGTTCTTTTAGGTTATTTCAGTTAATCCGGATTTTCGTTAAACCGGTCAACTTATCACCCCATTAGTCCGGATTAACGAGGTTTTACTGTATACCCTCGCTCGAGAGTGGGAGATTCGAACAATTACGAGCGAGGGAAAGTGGTCCCCTACAGTTTAACTCAATGCTACTGATACGTAGGGACGTTGAATTTTCGCGATGCGCGAAATCGCGAAATGTGAAAAAATGCAATTTTGAACATTCTGCACGTAACTTCACCCCCAATGATGAAATATGCATGAGTTTTATTCGCGAAGTAATGAGAAATATGTGTTTTTCCACGAAATAAACGCTTTTTCGCGAAATAACTTAAGTAGAAAACACGCAAAAACCGGCAATCGAGGTTGTGCGCGCTAACTGTCGATTTGTAACGAAACGTTTGCCTAGTTTCCTACCACTTGCAGCTTTTCTTATGAATCGCAAATATTTCTTCCACTCACAGATGAATGTGGAAGAGTGAGTAAATATATATATATATATATGCACAGCGAGACTTAGAACTGTGGTTAAGTGAAATTCTTCTATTTTTTTTCAGTGCAATTACCAGTGGCGGCGATTCGGGGGAGGGCGAGGTTTCGGGGTCCCCACTTTCTTTGCCCCTGCACTATGGCCTCTAAATACTAAGCCTTGTCTAGCAAGAAAAGTAAACTATCCTTGCCCCACCCAATCGCCGCTACTGGCAATTACAGTTGAAATCTAATCACGGACTTGTGTATGTGTACAGTATATAAAAATGAAGTAGTTTATCAATTTATAGCTCTTTTGTATGTTGTTTCCTCTCATGATGAAAAAGTGTGTGCCAATTTAATTTTTTCCACCGCTGGTATATACCGCTGATCTAACATTTTATTTACCGCTCTCCTCAGTTTTTATTTACCATAAATTTGTCTCCCTACTGATACGCTTCATATTTGTAGCTCTGACGTTGAAGTTGTGACGATAGTGGCGAGTGTTAAGCAACGATGAAGCCTCCAATTCGCATATTTTTCCATGGAAAATACAATCCTGGAGCGAGTATATTACGATAGATTACTTGTATAGTAGACCTATGTATTCTTATCATCACAACGTTAAGAAGCAACCCAAAGCTGACACCAAATTAATATTTACATACAGTATCACGCCCCTGCGCGTGTGTCTCGGTAGCTTTGGGACGCTGACAAGAACTACAGATTGAACTAAATTCACCCTAAAATTATTTAGAACCCGAGGAATATAAACACTACAACAGCCTTGTACTGGATATTGCAAATCTTACTGTGAAAGACAGATCAAGCAATGAAATCAAATGTTATTATAGTTCGTCATGATTATTCACCTAACACTTGCAAATTTCCCAGATACACCCAAATTAATGAACCAAAATGCATCAAGCTTAGTTTGATGCATTTGGAGGTCTGTGTGACCAATCTAGGTTAATCGTGACTTGGGACAATGCCAGGGGGACACTGACTGTCCTTCTCACTACCGTATCCCATGACATGCCAGAAACTTGGTCCAAGTTTGCATATACTCACGAATGGCTGTGGACTGGTGAATGAGAAAATATATCATACGTTTTCATAACCCCTTATTCACAATTGTTTTGATAACAATTATGCACGAGAGACCAGTGCAAAATAACCCCCCCCCCGGAAGAGAACACTCATTAAATCACACTTGGTTGCATGCTATACACTTAGGAGGATAAACTGGTTCAATTTCAACACAACATTGAAGATAAACTATGTATTTTTATTTGTTTTGAACAACAATGAGCATAATATCCATCGATAAAACGTGGAAATTACCATAAATCCGATGACAAGTTATTTTACATTGTTTGAACTTTATATCTTTTTCATCTAGACAAATATTGGCAGAGCCGTTCTTAAAAATCAGCTGATTGAGCAACCTGCGTATAGTACATGTACTTAACCAGACGACGGATTAACACATATGAATTCAGCATAAAGAACTATCAAATTCCGATAGTTTTAATATTGCTTGACAAATTATAAGTTCGTTTGCTCATGAGTATTAGTAAACTTGAAATGAGATTTTTTTAACTGCAATCCCTCAGACACGCCAGTTTGTTCGCAATTGTGCGCTCTTTCAAAGCACCATCGATTGATTGCCTTCCAGATGCTTAGATCCGAGTGATATTTCAATTCATCTCACTGGAGACGGACCGATTCTCTCTCTTCTCCCCAGAGCAGGCCCAGAGTGTCAAGGTCGACCCACAGGAAGGGAGAGGAAGAATAGGTCGCAGCTATTTCATTTCGGGAGCAAAAAGGCTTCCGAATACGAAAAAAAACGTAGAAGGAAGAAAAACCGCGTCAATCATCCCGGTTCCCATCTGGCGGGAACCCGCAGCTGTACGAGTCCAAACTTTACATAAACTTCCGTAAACGAAACACGAATAGCGAAAGGAGAAAGCACTTTGAAGAAAGAGGGGTTTCACTCGAAATGTACCATGTTCACATACCATCACGTGATTCTCATTTGCTATGTGATGTTTTGGATGCTACGAGCAGCCAGGCTACACATTGCAGTCAATTCTGTTACATATTGAAGAGACTAACGAATTATTTAAAGTTCTATTAGCAACAGAGTTGCTAAAAATCATTTTTGTTGATTTTTTAAATTTAAATCGATTTTTTAATTTTTTTTTAAAAAAAACATGCTTTAAATAGCTTGCATGGTTTTTGGCATGATGCACATAAATATATGTTTTTTAGAGAAAGTTTTTTTTTCTAGTAAATGTCCCTGTAAAATATATGAACAGTTTGATTAAAGCAAATAAAAAATATACGTAAACATACATTTTTCTGTTTCCGATACTGTAGCATTTCCTTTGTTTTTCCTCATCAACCCCTGCATAACAGTTTGCACACGCATGCACCCCTCAACTCTGACCCTGATTTCTGTGACATCGAATAAAAGAGAACCAAAGAACGACTAATGGTAATTAGCTTGACAAGGACTAAATATTTAATGGAACATTGGTTTCGACAAAGAACAAGTCGTTGTGAAGGGTGCGCGAGCAAAGACACTCTCCTCTCCTCAGGAGCAAATGATGCCGGGACGTTGTTTTACGAGACGCTTGCCTCCGAGTGAAGGTTAAGAGCTCGTAAAACTCCACGAAAGAAGAAATCGTCCTGGCAAGGGAGAGGACATTGGATCCAACATCTTAGAAAATGTAAATCGTATATCTGAGCCAATATCTTTTTAACATTTTTTTTTCTTTTTTTATTTCGTACATCTTCGCTTTCCACGTACTCCAATTTGGTAGCAAAAAATATTTGAAAAAAAAAAGCCGACGAACTGTTGAGAACAGAAACTGACTAAATGATGATGAAAACCAGAAATAGTTTTATGAAAAGTTGTTAAGAAAAACAACAAAGGAACGGATTTTCAGCGTTTCGAAAAATTAATTTCGGTGAAATCATCAAGGTATAGTTTCAGATGGGAGGGAAAATTATGGCGTTGAGAATTCACATGTACGTCCAGTAAGAGAGAAAGGGGGGGGGGGGCGACGCCCCTTCTGGAAAATGAAATCATGCAAAAATTAGGATAATGTATATATAAGTTGGAGTTTATTTTATAGATTAAAATGTAGTAAGCTCAATTTTGACTTCCATATTGTTCGGCTGTGTGATGGATGTTGAATGCATTCAATAGACCATGAAAACACCGACGCTCACATTTTCAGAAGACGTAAAAAACCTCTTCGTAGTTTATCTTCGTTTCAAGAAATTGTGTTGAAATATACCAAACAAGCGTACAATACTGTAATAAACGTGCAAGTATTACGATTCGTGCATTTTAAAAGACCAAACTGTATATCACAAACGACTCCACTTTTTCTTCTTTTGTCAACACGCAATAAAGCATCTTTATTTGAGGAGTGAGCGTCAATAAATTTAAGACTGCCAGAATTGCCACAAAACTTCCATAACTAGAAGGGGGGATTCACTTGTCACAATGTCAAACCTGTCAAAAGCTATAAACTTGGGAGATATGCGCGTAAAATCTAAACCGGGTAAAAGAAAATTTACTCATGTGGAATGTGTTTCGTTGCTCTTGTAATTGAGAAAATGCTCGCATGTCAAAGATAACACATCAAAAGACATGGAGCGTTGGGATATAAAACGAGTTGGTTTGAGTTGGTGTTTTAAGTCCACTTTATGCACAGTAAGGCTAATCGGGACTGGACCTACAGTTTAAAGTGGAATCCGAACCACTTGTGCCTCCACCGAGTATCGAACCCGGGACCCCTTGATTACAAGGCGAGGACGCTACCACTGCGCCATCGGGGAGGCCCTAGGATATAAAACGAATATGGCTGTGCAGTACAGATGTTCCCAGATGGTGTAGTGGTAACGTCGTCGCCTTGTAATCAAAGGGTCCCGGGTTCAATACCCGGTGGAGGCACACAGTGGTTCGGAGTAGGTCTACTCCCGACTAGCCTATCTGTGCATAAAGCGGACGTAAATCTCAAAACAAACACGATTTCCCTTAACGTAAAGCTCATCCTAACAGTATAAATACGTCTTGTAAAACCGGAAAGATAATCAGCCTGGTGTAACGGTAATGAGTCTAGTTACGCTTCATTCCTTACAATTCAAGAAATTCACGTACAAACGTGAAAAAGAAAAGCTGAAAGTACAGTAATAAAAGAAAGGCAATATCAAATAATTAACCACCTAGATCCTCAGTATTGTTTCACGTATTGCCTATAGGATGAAGCTGGAACAAGGGGCCGGAGACTCACTGAAACATCAGTGTCTGCGAGTTCAGATTGAGGAAGGGTTCGCACGCCACTGGGCAAGTGGGATTAAGGACGACTTGTACAGAATGGGTCTGGGAGAACTGTGGGAAGAGGTGAGGGGCGGGAGGTGCGAAACTGGGATGTTACAAATCATAAGGGAAAGGTTGGTGGACAGTAGCAGGCAAGACATCATGGCAGAATGTAGGGAGAAGGTAACGCTCGTCGCCGCACAACCGCCAGGGGTGTGGGTGGAATGGGGGAGAAAACGATACATTGATACGTGTACGTACCAGCGAAGACGTGGATTCGCCTGGTTCCTGCTAGGGGGGTGGAGGCAACACAAACTAAAGGGGCCGGACGGTCGTGCCATCTGTACGTTATGCGGCGAAGAGGAGACGAGGGCTCACATCCTGCACGAGTATGTTTGGTCGGCACCCCTCAGACAACGCAAATGGGGGGACAGTGCAAGGGACAGCATTGAGCAGACCATCCAGGCTATATGTAGGGAGGAGAGGAGTGGTATAACGAATGTAAATATCAAAGCCCTAGGCTCCTATTTTCATGCAGTTTGGACGGAGCGCAGGAAAATGCTGCAAGGAGTCAGTGAAAGTGAAGGGTACGGAACAGCAGTGGCTCAGGCATAGGTGGAGCGTGTAGTGCAGTGTTGTGAAAATGAACAATCTCAAATGTAAGAAGAGGACCACATTGCTATTTATATATGTAGCCTACATAGTATGTAATTATTTTCCAAATGTTTCTGTTCATAAATGTTTCTGAATGTATGATAAATGGGGTGCATGTTTAAGGTCGGGGTGTTTATGTAACAATATTGTAAGATACGCACAGCCGAAGGGCTCGTACCAATATCAATAAATATCAATATCAATAGTAGATTACCTCTGCCCGTCTCCCTGAATTTTAACCGAGGACCTTTGCTCTTCCGATGAAATGCAAGCATTTGCTAATTGAGTCGCCACCGTATTGCCTAGATGGGAATGTTTGCTCGAGCTTTGACTATATTTGTATGGGTAAATATGGTGACAATGAAGCAGCTGGAGCCACTATTTCGAGCACTGACCAAGTGTGATGGGTACTAGTCTCTCAATGTCGCCTACAGAGGCCATGAGATCGAATCCCAGTCAGGCCATGAATGTGTTCCAACATCGACTTTACAGAATCATCATTTAACCTCATCTTGTGACTTACCTAATCTAAAAGGGTCAAAACGCAACGTTCACTAACCAAACCACGGCTATAGTTTCGACGCAGCTTTACCCGTAACTGTACTTAAACGAATCAGCAATTTTTGCATAACATACAAACTTTTAATGAGTGCCTTTGTTTTCTTGCTGCGGTTTAAGTAAGTCGGGCCTACATATACCAGTTGCACGTTGTATGGTTTACATGTCAAATGGTAATTGGACATATCCATCTTGTAGTACTTCTGGTATTCCAACAAAACGTTTCGAAAGAACACCCCTTCTTCGGTGGTGGGGACAGAACCTTATAGAACCTCAGGGTTACCACTCTGGGACCACGATAAAATTCAAGTATAATTCCCGGTTTTCAAGGGGAACTTTCCAAAAATTCAAGGCTACGCAGATGTTTTCTCTATTTCAACTTTATTACCACCTCTCACCACTCACGCATATATACACACACAAATAAATTAACAATATAAAGGTGTATGAGATTCCTACGCATCCAAAAATTCTAAACCAATCCAATTAAACAGAGTGTGTGTGTGTGTGTGTGTGTGTGTGTGTGTGTGTGTGTGTATGTGTGTGTGTGTATATATATAATATTTAATATAAGATGCGAAGTTTATATTCGCCATTTCACATACTCAGACTCGAAATAATCCACAAACACAAGTGACGAATACTAATCTACGAAAAAGTGTTAATTGTATAAGAATTTCAAACTCATATTTACCTACTCAACTTCAAGATGTCTTATCTTGCAATAATCTTCCATCTGTCACATAATTGTTCTGCAAAGAACACTAACAAAGTATACGGATTGACAGAATTCTGTTTTATTTTCCACGCAGCTTTCTTTTCCTTCCTCAATAAAAATGAAAGCTAAACTGTGAAAACTTGCCTCAGGGCATTCATAAATATGTATAAATTCGATGAGATTTAGATTAATAAAAGTTGCAATTTTTCACGTCTACAGAGGAAAATTAACGCAGAATTCCCGTGCCGGAAATCAAGGAATTTCCGGTAAGTAGCCACCCTGAACCTGCTACTCCACGCCCCCACCCCCTTTCAATACTAGTTTTTGCTCCATGGAGTATTTGGTTAGCGCATTATATTTGTAGTAAAATCACAGGTCTTCACAGGTTTTTACTCTCTCTCCACAAGCAAAAAGAAATTGTTCACCTGAAGATAAATGCTCATAAGTCATAACGGTACAATAGATATAAGCAGTCGAAGCACTAGACAATTAACATTGCATGCTCCTAAACGAACCACTTTGCCACCCTCACTAACATTCAGAGAATTGTAACTGGATATGGAAACACTGCTCTAAAGAAACAGGTGGTAGAGTACGTGAACAAGAGTTGGGAAAAGGCACACCTCACAGCATAGGTCATGCAGGTGATCACGTCGCAATGTGGCAACAACGGACACACGTGATGCCATACCAACTCCACCTACCGGACTCAAAAGGCGAACGTATGTGCCCGAGAGGGTGGTGTCGTTTGTTAAAGAAATGAGGACTGGACGAACATTTTATGACATGCGGGACGATTATGTCTTGGCTGAAGATCACAAGCGCGGGACTACGGAGAGGAAACGAACGGAAAAAGGGTTAAAAGTTTCATGGACGACTACTTTTTTGCTTCTTACTTTGGTTGACTTTGTTCTTTATTGAATTCAGCAGCATCTGGGGATAATCTTGTTTTAGATACAGGCAATTAGTTAACTAACGAAAGTGATTCCGAAAGGTTGAAGGTTTTGTAAAGAATCTGGTACGACAGATTGACGTGTAATTCCTCCTGACGACACGTTACGTGTTAATTTACTTGATCACTACCGTGGATGTTGCGAGGGAGGGGGAGAGGTTGACACCCTTACTACAAATTGACAACATTGCAGAAAAAATATTTTCAAAAGCTTGTTTCATTTGATAATAGCCTTCGCTTTTCTTCCAGTTTTGACTAATTGTGAAGATGAAAATGAATGGTGATGCGATGAAATTGAAAGGACAATCACAGAACACAACACAGGCCCAAAGTGGATTATCCTGACCGTGGTTACAGACGCCAGAGCCTCGTTAGAGCAGGGTGTACTGCGTGGAAGAAAGGTTGACAATTGGATGCCTTCCTAGAAGATCGTCCCTTACACCTCAGCTTATGTTTGTGACGGTCGATAAAAGAACCAAAATTCAGAAAACAAGGGGCGGGGGGGGGGTGAAAGTGATTGCATGAACTTCGTGGTATTTCTGTGTATTAGAAAAATAAGTAAAAGCTGTTGCACAAGATATTTATCCCTGTGTGGTAGCATTGTTATTTTCTGTTTCTAATAACGTTTCTCTTGCGAAAAAACCCTGACACTGTTCATCCGATTGCGATTCGCAAAGATAGTGAATTCTGACGATACAGTATTTAGAGGGGGTCACTGAGAACTAGCAGTTCCCTTCATTTCAACCGACATGGATATTAGCTGGCTTAGTTGGTTATTTGAAACGTGGCAACGAAATGCATGATCAATTAGTAGTGGGTCTGTTTTCCACAATGTAATGATCTTGTATTGAAACAAAAACGTCAATAAGCAGAGGATAGCATCGGCTTCGCATCGCATATTAATACCTTTAAACACAGGATGTAGAATAAAAAAAAAAGAATGGAAATAGTGATGGATGTCTACTATTATCTTTACTGCTGGCTATATATGTACTCAGCGGCATCTTGACTTCAAAGGTTTCACGGTTTTGTTTCTTATTCTGTTTCATGCACAGATATCGAATCTTAGATTTTGTCTAAAACTGACGCAAAGAGTGAAAAACAACTTGGAAGATATAGCAAGTGCGAGTAGGTACGTCAGTCGCAGTTGAAAGGATTCAGGCAGCTCAAAACAAAGTTTCTTTGCTCAGCCGATCGTAATGATGCAAGCTTAGTTTCTGAATCCTCGAGTAAAACCTACTTTACGAGTTTGTGACGTAGAAACTAATTTTAGCTCACGTAGCAGCTGGCGTGTGTGTGCTTTCCACTTTTCCTCTCGCAGCACGCCTTCTAATCGGAAAGGCCGTCAATCTAACAGGCGTGCGCAACATGTGTGTGCGCTCTATCACAATTTAATAGCACTCGGGAGTTGTAATAAGCAGCCGCATGCTCTCCTCCCTTCCCTTCATCCTCTGAAGCAACGGGTATTCGTTTGCTCAACGCTTATAATAAAAGGTTTCTTCCTGTGAGGAGATATTCGCCGCGTGGTTCTCTTATCATCGCTTACGTAATGACCACGCGTCATCACCTCACTTCATTTGCTACTAAAGATGCATAATAGCCAGAGGCACATATTTTTGGTAAATAAAAAAGCAAAATTTCGGTACAAAAACCGAGTCTATTTCGGGTTCAAAAGTGGTAAATAAAATAAAATTTCGGTGTTGTAGCGGTGAAAAATTGGAGGAAAAGTGGTATATAAAAAGACGTTTTGATTTTAAAATTGTGAATATAATCCTAAACTTGATTTTAAAACTACACTTATTACACAAAATTAACATTTCACTTCTAATAGCACATTTATGTAGTTATCAGAAGTTTATTTCTGTGTAAAGGAGTCCATTTTTGCTTCTCCAATATTAACAACAGAATTAATCCATTTTCCGTGAATTGCATAACTCACAGGATAAATCAGACCTCGGAAGGTGTCGCATCGGTAAATAAACCCTAAATTTCGTGTTTAAGAGTTAATTTCGCATTTTGCAGTTCATTTCGCATTATTTCGTGACAAAACAAGGTAGCAAAATGCATCTCACACCTTTCAAAAACATGAAAAATTAACACTACAATGTGTTTTTTTGACATTTCGTTTTTTCGTCAAAAACGAAATATGCCTGCCCCTAATAATAGCCCAGCCTTATTCGCTGCACTTTTTGACACTCGGTGTAGTACAGGTGTATTCCACAGGCAGGCAGGGCACATTTTTATTTTGGGTGGGGAGCGGGGGGGGAGGGGGGCAGATAACCTCTAAATTTCTCTTTAAGGTTTTTGAGAAGAGTTTCTTGACATAGAGTAAGTAAATTGTTCGAACAATGGGTCACTGTTTGAAATGAAATGTAACAAATTCCGATTTAATATCAATAACTAACTAGGAAGATGATGCACCGTTAAGTTCAGTTACAACACTTTTCATTGGCCATGTACCCCCAAAAGAGTTCGTTTATACTTACGAAGATAATCTGCATGTCATGTTGTCTGGAACACAGACACAACCACACAAATAAATACACACGTACACTAACTATAAACTCTTTCACTCGCGAAAAAAAGTAATTATTTCATAAGCGATCAATACGCACACAGATGGAACGCAACGCAAACTCACACACTAACTCAAATCCAAATCCGTATACAATGGAAACGAAGGAGGATCTTTTTGAAAACACCGAGGGACCAGTTTGTGCAATAAAAAGTGTTGTCAACTATTCAGGTCGCTGGAACAAGCGCGAAGAAAAGCATTCCAGGGATTTTTTTTCTAGCTTATTGCTGCATCTTACTGAGGAAGGTGAAAGTACGAAGGTTGGAAGAACGAATGAAGTGCCTGCCAATAGTTGGAAACACTAAACGGTGAACGAGGCAAACATGAATGGGCAGGGCACCTCGTCCACTTCCCAAAGACGGCTACGAATTTTGCGCATTTCCATTGTGAGGGAGGTACCGTCCCCCCTTGCCTATGCTGTAAAGCTTTGGATCAGTCAGTGACGTCAAGTCTCAGGGCAGAGATGAAATCAGACTCTCTCCACCGGGACGCAGAAATATATTAGCCCCGCACAGGATGCACACCCTGTACGTCTGGTTGCAGCAACGTAGGAGTGGAGGAAAAAAAATTGTTATATACCGATCGTCTCTTCAGATGAACTTTTTATGTTAAAATTGTTGTGGGGCAGTACTCTAGTTGCCCTTTACCTAGCATCGCCACTGGTGTTCCAGTGTCAGGGTGGTGCAACGAAATGACGTAAAACCAAGTAGACGAAAGATTCAATAAATGTCTTGTCTGCTGCTTTAAATGTTCATTTGATTAGTTAGCACGCACCACGTGACCATACACCACACATACACCGACCCAGAACGTACTGGAAACGGTGCAGACACCAAATACACTACTTGACTCCAAATCAACGAACTAGAAGACTCGGTGATGCACCGTGCAACCAACTAGACGCTGCTTCGGTGCAGTCAAAAAGTGCAGACGGGGCTATTGGCTCACGTTCACCTTTTTCATTATTTCCTTCTCATATCATATGTAACATTGCACTGTATTTGGATTTGCCATTTAGCTACGTTTTTTTTGCCAATTTTGACTGATCGCGACCAAGGCCGACCGAAGGATTCTTTCTCAGGGGGGGGGGGAGCAGCAGTGCTAAAAGAGGGGGAAATGAGGATTGGTGCTTTTCTCAAGTTGAGAGAATTCTCATATAGCATCGCCAGCACTAGGGGTCACTTAATCTGCTCTTTCACGACACCTCTCGTCTATGTTTTCATGCTAAAATTTAAAAAAAATAATTACATGATGTCTTTCCACAAATCTCAGGGGGCGCCGCCCTTGATCGCGACGATGAAGATGGGCGATGATCAGATGAAATGGATGATGGGACTCTCACGAGGAACACAAGACTATAACTCTGGGACTCTTACAAGGAACACACACACTAGGACTCGAACCCACTAACTTCCGCATCCAACTACAATGTTCTTAAGGTATTGACCTTATTTAATGTAATTTTCAGTTTTATGCAACATAAATTATTTAACAAAACGTATGCCTGAAGTGCATGTATGGCTGACGGACTGTGTGTCTATGCTTAATATTCCAAGCGGTGACTGACGTCATGCTGACGTCTCATTCAGGCCAGCACAGAGAGGTGACGACGACAGGAATGCTCATGCGCTCACGAGAAAAGCCCTGTTTTTGTTAATTTAGAGGTCGACCATTAAATTTTAGCAGTGGGATACTGTAAATTTTACATTAAATTCTCTTGGTGTAGACGCAAGTCTTCTATGTTGGTAATTTTACGACGCCCTTCTGTCCTTGAAGGAAAATATAGACGTGCACACACACACACACACACTCATTGAAACAACAGCCATGCCTTACCCACGATTCGAACCGATGATCTAATTAACTACTATATACTCTTCTACTATAGGGGTATAAGGAGAATGACATTTCCTGAAAGCACCCCAAAGTCAACCTCACTTCCAGCAGTACACCCTGGTAACTACAACGAGGTTAACGACACTCTGGCGCCTGGACCTACAGTCAGTATAATACTCTGTAGGGTTGTTTTGTCCGTTAAGCGTCCATTTACAGCCTCAGTGTCGGTCCTCAGATTCACGTCCAGAGGTGTCATTTTCGTTCAACCTCCCTCAACCTCACGGCTCGACCTCGCCCTCACCCACACAAACCCTCATCCTCACCCTCACACACGCTCACAAGTCTTCGGAGGGTGAGGGTCAGGTCTGCCCTCATGAGGGTCGTCCTCCGGGGGGTGATCACCTCTGTTCAGGTCCACATTTTAGTTCGGGGTAAGGGCTTGGACTCTTATAATGTGATGGGCGCAAAAAGTCAAAGTGCTGACGCACCCAATATTTTCTTTCCAATCAATCAATATACTCTACTACAGAGGTGGGCAACTACTGTGTTTCAGGAAGTAGCATGCCCCTATTTGTAAAAAGGACCGGATAATGTGTAAGCCAACACGAAGAAATTTATCAAGGGGACTAAAAAGCGGGGGTTACTTGTCCCCATAGCAACAGATGGAGGACTTCTCTTGCTGCTGTGGATGCGAAGTTCTACCACACGGATATCCTGCTCCCCCTCTTACATAGCATATCATATCACTGGGGCGTTGAAAAATGTGAGCAGGCACGCATTACGCACTTTTTTGTAGTGAAATATTTTAATTAGGCGAGGCGCAAGGTTCATCCTGCAGTAAAAATACTCGCTGGTGTCTGTATAGCAACTCGTAAAATTTCCTCTCATGGAGCTAGCGCGGCGGATGGAGCGGAGGGTGTCATTGCAGAAGGGGAGGGGTCGGCGTTAAGAAAAAGCTTTGGTTTAGTACCAGAACGATTAGTTTATGGAGGTGCGAATTAATGCCCTCTAGTACAAGTGGGATCCAGGGGTATTCCCGTGCAAAATGTCCATCACCATGTTCGTGCACTTTATTTGACCCAATAAGAGCTTCAAGAATTAAAAGAAAACTCAATACAAGCTGTTGACAGCTTCTGCACCAGCATACATAGCGTTACGCGCTAAGGTTCCTGTTCCAGGGCTGGTCCCTGGAGACACAATTGAGGGCGTTGAAACCTTAGTCGAACCGGATTTCACCCTCTGTTTAGAGGGTAGGACCCATCCATCGCTTAAAAACACATAGGATCAGGATGTGAGAGAAAAAATAATGAAAATAGTCATGGACAATTTGCACGGTAATACTCATGGATCCCACTGTACAAGGTGGCAACTTAGGTAAATTTCAAAGTTATTCAACTTGAAATTTATAATATTTCTAAGTTAAAAAATTGAACCACGTTAACAGATGTTCTTTCTATTATTAATTTATATTCCAAAGCCAAAGGTGTTTTCATTGAAATCCTTGTCCGTCCGAATAATTCTGCGAGCTTAAGGAATTTCTTTGAAATCTTTTGCCTCTATATACACATTATAATTAATATAACTTCATGAAAATGTTCAGTACAAAAGCAAAAAATCCTCCAGTTCATGTATGAATGAAACTCTTTCAAACGTTAAGTCCAAAGAATAATGAAAGTGTTAATTAACCGAGTTGCTTTTGGGCAAAGTATGACAGGGTCGTTAAAGGGACCAGGAACAAATAAATTCTAATACGTTCGATTGAGTTCCGTTGCAGGACCGGAACCTATTTTTCGCACAATTTTAATTCGGTACAAGTTGCGTATTGTTTCATTTAAAAATGTTCCAGGACCGAATTTAAATTCGGCAGAAAAATTCCTGGACTGAATTGAAATTCAGCCGGAAAAAATATTCCTGGATCGAATTTAAATTCTGCATGAAAAAGATTCCTGGAACGAATTAAAATACTTCACAGAATCACAGATAAAAAGGTTTCTTTACGGTCCAGAACCCATTTATGCTTGCTGATTTTCTCTCCTGGAAAGGAATTGAATTTCTTTAAAAATCATTGACCTTTAACAACACTGGTAACAGAGATATTTTTGAGTAAAGTAACTGTACTTGCAATTGAATTACTTTTGAGCAAAGTACCTGTAGCTGTAACTTAGTTACTTTTGAGCAAAGTAACGGTAGCTGTAACTTAGTTACTTTTTAAGCAACGTGACTGTATTTATAACTTACTTATGAGCAAAAATTGAGTTACTTTTGAGCAAGGTAACTAGCTGTAAATGAGTTATTTTTTAGCAAAGTAACTGTAACTCTTAGTTACTTTTGAGCAAAGTAACTAGAACTTGGTTACTTTTGAGCACAGTAACTGTAGCCGTAACTGAGTTACTTTTGAGCAAAGTAACGGTAGCTGTAAATTAGTTACTTTTTAAGCAAAGTGACTGTATTTATAACTTACTTATGAGCAAAGTAAGTGTATTTGTAACTGAATTACTTTAGAGCAAAATAACTGTATTTGTAATTGAGTCACTTTTGAGCAAAGAAACTAGCTGTAACTGAGTTACTTTTGAGCAAAGTAACTGTAGCTGTAACTTAGTTACTTTTGAGCAAAGTAACTGTAGCCATAACTGTTACTTTGGAGAAGTAACAGTAGATTTGGGTTACTTTTGAGCAAGGTAACGGTAGTTATTTATTAAGCCAAGTTACTGCATTTGTAACTTAGTTACTTTTAAGCAAAGTAACCTAACTCTATTTGTAACTTAGTTACTTTTGAGCAAATATACTTTTCGAACACACTCTCCAGAGGCTGATACAAACCAAGAGGCAATGCACGATGCGATGCAAGGTTGGTTTCCAGTAAAGGGGGGAGTCGTACGAACTTCAGTGTTTCTCAGTAAGTTCCTAACCACGGTAATTTTCAACTGGATGCATAAAAACATATTTAAAAAATGCATAAATAAGTAAAGGTGCAGTAGAAGAGTCCGGCTGCTTTTCTCGCTGCGCCTTGGTGAGCAAGGACGCGTTGGTCAACGTAGGTGGGGTGGGGTGTGATGTTCCAAGCGAGCAAAGAAGAAAAAAAAACGGAAACACCGGTTTTCCTTCAGCGCTGCCTTCGCCCGAACCGCGACCCCTTCAAGGACGAAGCCAGACCACGCAGTCTGCCTCCAGGCTTTCGGGAAATATTTGCCGCCTATCTCGGCATTCTAGTCAATCCACAGACGAAGCGGGGCTTGCTGGGAATGTGTCAGGCGACGCGTGGCGGGTCGCAGACAAAACGACGCTCTCTTTCTTCCAGCAGGAGAGTAATGCGCCGAGGAATGTCCACCAATCAAACGGACGCTCGGAAGTGACGTTCTAACGCTGCTGGACGCAGGATGACAGCTGTTTGCCCATTGTTTCGTAACGAAACAGAAACGAGACTGACCAATTGCCCTATTCTGGCGAAGGAACAGATGATCTGGTGAGGGGGAAACAATTTTTGTTGACTTACAAACACACCTGAAACGTCTGCTAATGATTTGCTTTTTTTCCTGCTTTCAACCAGCACAAGAATTTTAAAAATATATTAATCTGCCAATTATTCAGCATGTAAGATTCTTAACAAAACAAATTCACATTATTATTATTATAAAGATAAGATAAAAGGGAGGAACATGGGACAGTGATTCGGATCCCACCTTAAAACTGCAGGCCCAGTTCCGATTAGTCTTTCTGTGCATAAAGTGAACTTAGAAACAAGAAATCAAACAAACAATAACAGACGAAATTCTCAGCTGTGTATTGTAAGCTAATCCCTGCACATTGCTTGTTTGTTTGAGGTTTAACTTCACCTTGTGGACAGACAGGCTAATCGAGATGGATCTACAGTTTAAAGTGGGATCCGAATCACTACGTGTGTCTACCGGTATCAAACACAGGATCCCTTGATTACATGATTACAAGGCGATGACGTTTCCACTATGTCATCGGAGTGTAAAGAGTGACTGTTTGTGAAGCCACCCAAAAATCAACCTCTATTTCACGTAGGAAAACAACCGTGGACTGCCTCGACGAACAGAGTATAATTCCTTATGGAGCTCGTGTTGTCTCGTCCATATGTGTTTGTGATTGTCCCTTCATCCATTTCATCTATTACCATTCACCTTCATCTTCGCGATTACACAAAAGTGACAGAAAAGCGAAGCAAATCAATCAATTAACCACTACGCCATCGGGTGGTAACCCTGCTCA
Organism: Lepisma saccharinum; assembly: GCF_977018435.1. Lineage (NCBI taxonomy): Eukaryota > Metazoa > Arthropoda > Insecta > Zygentoma > Lepismatidae > Lepisma > Lepisma saccharinum. Next base: position 71,079,491 of record NC_139232.1, read on the forward strand.
TGCCATGATCAGAAATTCCATGGCGGGATAATGGGACGACACTCAAGTCACCAAAGAAGCGACATTATTAATGGATTGTTAATATTACTTCACCAATGGATTCCACTTCTAGTGCTCGAGCTGGTTCAATCCAACTAAAGAGCCTCGTCTAATATTTCGCTGCACTTTTGGACTCGCTCTGCACTTGCTCATCTACTTGGTTATTACCACACACAAGTGCATGTGGTTACATGGTGCAACACCAACTCGTCTACTTCGTTCATTTGGTGTTAAGTAATGTATTTGGTGGCTGCACCATTTGCACTACGTTCTGGAGCGGTGTAATGTGAGCTGTATGGTCGCGTGATGCGTGCTAATATAAATGAGCGTTGAAAGCAGCAGACAGGCATTTGCTGAATCTTCTGAACTTGACCACCGCTATTCGTCTACTCGGTTGAACGTCATTTCATTGCACCAACCTGACTCCGGGATACACTGCACTACACCTAGTGTCAAAAAGTGCAGACGGAGCTAATAATACGACACGCCTGCCTCTTGGCTAATTTGCGAAGATGGGGATGAGTGATGAAATTAATGAATGGACATTCACAAACAACCAAGCCCGAGCGGGATTCGATCCCGGGACCCTTGGCGTCGCAGCGCGATCTTAAAATTACAAGACTCGCACTCATTTTGCCAAAACAAATTCTCTTACGTCCGTCAACATTTTCCTGTCATCTCATTAATTTCCAGACCATTTTTATAATGTTTTAGTGTAATTTAACTACGTTTACAGCATATTTCTTAAGAGTGCAAATACGAAACCAATATCTTCCGTTGAAAGAAACGCTGCATTGGTTTTTGAAAATATGCAACATTCCATAATCACAGCAAGTAGCAACTATAGTTCATATTTCCAGACTTTTCCATTCCAACTTTTTGATATTTTAATGAATACATGAATTAAACATACGACAAATAACTGGCTACTATTAAAATGTGTGCACGCGCCACACACACACACAAATGTAACAAAATAATTTATCTCTTGTCCTCTGTAGAAAAGAAACAGCGGCAGAAAAAAATGCCAAAAAAAATAGAAGGAATATCTTCTAAGGGATTTAATGATGAAGAAGAAACAACGAGGCAATTTTTTTGAGGAAAGAATTTTCGGCGAATCAAAGAGGTAACTTCCTGTGGCATTCATTAACATAGCACCCACACAGCATCATGGCATGCACTTTACTAAAATGATCGATGAGAAGGGCCACCTACCGCGGGAGCTTTTTTGTTCGTTCTTCTCTCATCAAAACTTCCTAGCCATGTAGATGCACGAGGAGTCAAGAATATAATGTCTGGAGATGTAACGAACACATCGCCGATCGTTTATAATGATCGTGAATTCATATTTAAAAATAAAAAAAAATTATTTCGTACGACTGCCATCTATAAAGCCGCTTCGTCAAAATCATGAACGATCATATATCATTCAGTCTTTAAGGTAGTTCTGTCAACAAATCAAATACGCTGTTGCCGCACCTCTTACAAAGATGGTCTTTGGATAAATAAGGAAAGATAACAGAAATATGTAAAGGGTGTTAACCAAAATAACAAACCAAAAATCTTGACTTTTTCATGACCTTTTTTCGTTTTTCTTAACCTTTATTTATTCGACTCCTACTTAAGTAAAGTTGGGAAATAGCAATTAAGGAAAAAAAAATACTTATTTAATGAAAACACCACCAAAAGGCCTCTGGACTTACAGCCAGTATAATCTTATGTGGTCCTCGTGTTGTCGTTCCTATATATATATATTTGTGATTGTCCTTTCATATATATCTCTTATCCTATCACTATTATCCTCATCTTCGCGATTAGCCAAAAGGAGCAGAAAAGAAAAAATCAATCAATCAATCATTGTAAGAGCAAAAATTCTTGACCACAAGTATAATTTTTTGACTTCATATTGACTTCTTGACTGATTTCTTTACTTTTTCTTGACATTCATGACTTTCTTCACTGGTAGACACCCTGACAGGGGGTTAAGTATTCTGTATACTTTTTTTGCCATATTTTTCGTGCACTTAAGACTTTTTTTTTATACATACTGGGCCAAGGGGGGCATTGCCACCCAGCACCCCCTTGTGCACGCCACTGCCAATGGTACCTGTGCAAAAATCTTGCATGTTATGAGCTGTGCAGCTACGAGCAATGTAATTATGGGCAGTACAAGACCCGACCTATCAAATAGGAAAGGAAATATTTCTCAGAAGGTGGTTTTGTTTACATGAACTTCGTTCTTACTGTGGATGGAGAATAGTGCATGTTGCAGAAGAGTACAGTGACCTAAAAAACACACGACGAAGCGAAAATACCAGGGGAAAACACATCCGCTCCATCTAGCAAGATCAAATAAACACAATTTGCAGAGAAAAATAACCACGCAGCTATAGCATAGACTGGAAGAAGCTCTGGCAATCATCTGGGCCTTTTGGCCTCAATACCTCGCCCCTCGTCTGTCACAGACGCCAGCCAATTAGGATCTGGGTCATCGTTTTTCACGAAGAAAGAAGAAAAAAGCCTGTCTCTAGAGCTCGGCAAATGTTTACCCGACGTTCACGCCATCTGCTAACAGTTATCAGTCCTCGCCATTCGCAGTTTATGTGGATTTTCCCGGGTCCTTCCCTGAAAGACAGCGTGTCACCTGGCTGTCGACGACACACCCGAAGCGGGGCGAGATGAAAAAGTTTACATTTGGCCAAGCATTGCTTTTAGATGTTCATAATAGCCAACTGTCGTGTATAGTATTGTTTTGTACATGAGAGGTCACACACTACATCAGGATACAATATAATATTTATTTTTAGTATGGGGCTTCACAGTTCTACAGACTTTACAATAACCGTGCATTTTTTCTACATGTCATCATTCCCTATCTGAAAAATCCCTACTTGTTTATTCCGAATACATTGTTGCGTAGTGGTAAGGTCGTCTCCTTGTAATCAGGGGTCCCGGTTTCGATACGCGGTGGAGGCACGTAGTGTTTTGGTTTCAATTTGAAATGTAAATCCACTCCTGATTAGCCTATCTCTGCATAAAGTGAACTTCCAAGTAGTGTTGCCCACGAGACGAGACTTTGGCCTGTCTCGTCTCGGTGGAGCCTCGTGGAAATGCTGTCTCGTCTCGAAAATATTCGTTTGTCTTATGACACATGGTCAATCTCGTCTCGTCTCGAATTTTTAAAAGCCTGTCCCGTCTCGTCCCGTGGGCAACACTACTTCCAAGCCTCATCATCATCACAACTACCATCTGGGTGCTGTAAATGCTACACTTTATATCGGGTGTTTTCTTTCTTGCGAGCGATCAGCCAAAGATGGAAGAGAAGTGACGAAAAAAAATAGAAATGTAACTACCACTTTTCCTTTCCTAGTTTTCGTTCGACTTCTACTATTATCACTAATGCATTGTGTGTTGTTAGTAGTTTTAATACAAGAGTCTCTGTGGTGCATTCGGTAGGAAGTCTGACTGCAACGCGGGAGACCTGGGCTCGATTCCCGAGGGAGGTGGGGGTTCCAGCAATGTGTCTGCATGTAGCGGATCTGAGATTCGCCCAGCCTGTAATAAATGGGTATCTGGGTACAGTCGGAGAAAGAATTACCTGGGCCACGGGACCTAGAATTTCGTAACGTCTTAAAGCCTGTTGTTTATGCAACCCAAATAACAAATTATTCGCTTAAGTTTGTCTGGTGGATCTGAGTTCTCGGGAAGGATTGAGCATTGATAGCATGAGTCACATGACTCATGCCCCAGCAACAACAAACAACAGCTGGGTGCTACGTGGCCTCAAGAAGAACATTTTAGCAACTGTTTTCTTAACAAGATCTGCCACACGCTAATTGTTTCTCTATCTGGTATTGAATTCGGAAGCCTTTGATTGCATGTCGAAGACGTTACCACTACGCCATCGGAGAGGTAATGGAACGCCTTGAGAAAGACACGAGTGAAACCATATTTAGCGTAAATTTTAAAAATAAGACAATATTTTGTGGTCACAGTTTCGAACCGTGGGAGAGGCATAGATTTTTTTGTCCCATCGTCCATTTCACGAGTTTACTCACAGACACATTTAACACGAGTGGTAGAAGAAAAGCGAAGTAAAATAACTGAAACAGAAATAACAGAAAAAAGCGAAACAAATTTTATCCACAATATTCTGCAGTCACTTCAGTCGTATTCACGGAATGCTACCTTTAAAGAGGGGCGTGGTCTCTAACTTGTCTTTTCCCCTTCCTTTGTGCTCTCGATTCCCTCTGTCACGATTGGTCTAAAACTAATCAATGCGACGTTAATTAAACAAACGAAACAATGCACAATCAACTGATCAACATTCCAGTTTTTTTCGAATCGGAAAACAATTGAGATGCTGTAAAATGAAGCAAGATGCAGTAATAAACTGGGAATTTGGTACGGTATAGAATTAAATCGGTGAAGATGTTCAATCTGATTGGATTTTTGTTATTTAGTGTTGCTATTCTTTCACTTTTTGCAAATAGCGACGATGAAGATGAGTAATGAGTGATGATATGATGACATTGACTAACGGACACTCACCAAGAACACCCATGGCAAAGCCGAGATTCGAACCAGGGACCCTTGCTGTCGTAGCGCGCTGTGCTAACCACTCCGCCACGGAGGTTGGTTAGGAGTGGACATTATACCATATTTTGTGTGCGTAATTGGGATCAATCAATGGAATGACTAGACATATTATATTATTAATATATTCATATCATAATATCACGTCATATTATTCGACACGAAGTAACATCAGAGACATTCCATCTTCCATTATTGCCTTTCAACTATTTCTTCGACTTCAGGTTAATAACATCAATAAGATAAATTATGAAACAAATGATAATGAATGTGGGATATTGACAGTTATTTCGAATTACCTGACACAAGCAACATTAAGCAGACTCGGTTGGCAAGCTCATTAAGTGGTCAACCTTCGATCTCGTCACCAAAGTTCCCGGATTTGAGTACCGTCCTTGTCACAGGTGTTTGAGTATTTCGTCATTAATTTCATGTAATGGTCACTCGTCCGCGACTAGGAAGAAAAGTGATGTTACGTAACAAAACTAATAAAAATAAACATGATCGAAGAGTACTTATTTCATCTCTCACGAAATCTCCTATAAAACCGGGATATATGAAATATATGTATCTTCACATACTTTTTTCGATTTCTATATTTAACTAGCCGAGACCGAGAACGGGAGACCAATTTTCAATTCGAGAAACCGAGAGACGGAGACACTGTAAAGTCTTGTTTCTTTCTTGACATCTGCCTAATTGAGTGCCAGTGGCGTACGCAAGGGGGGGTTACGGGGTTTAAACCACCCTTGAGCTTTTGAAATATTATGAAAAATGCTGTGGAAAAAATAAAAATGACCAATTTATCACTGTCAAGGACCTGCGGCAGTACTACTACTACTACTACTAATAATAATATAATAATAATTTGAATTATTATTCCCATGCGGCACGGAGAAAAGCACAGCATTCCAAACACGCGTCTTTAAGAGTGAATGCCTTGAAAATAAACACGAATTCTTGAAAATAATATTTAAGGGCAACTATGATTTTAAAGAGCAAAAAAGTTGTTTTGTATCTCGGCTGCAACAATGTTCAATGATCATGTATTTTTGTGTGTGAACAATGAGCATTAACTAAAGAAAGTTCTTGGTTCGTTGAACTTGGCTAATGTATAGACAATGGCTAGGCCGACAAGAATAACTCAGTCACCAGTCCGCCTTCCCGCGGCACGTTTGAATTTCTGAATTCGAACGACAATAAGCTTAACTATTGTAAAATGTTATGTTGGTAACAACAGTGAGACAATCCAAATTTGAATTATCGGGGATATTTATGCGGCGACAAAGCCGGAAAAATTCCAACCAATTCCGGGAATCGAATCCGGATCTCCAGCATGGTTGTCAGATGCCCTACTGACCAGACCCCCGCAGCTTCTTGGATGAGTTCCGTACTTTGATTATTTCAATTTATTTTAATATATTTTCTTGTTTTTATGGATTTTCTTCACACTTAAAATGTCTCATCTCGTTGAGTAGACAATTATTTCGTAAGAAAGAAAAAATGCTCTAGAATTTGTTAAAAATCGAATTACTAGAAATTAATTTCGTTTTATTGCTTTCATAAATACTATATTTATGTAGATCTCTACTACTTAATAGTAGTAGTGGTATTAGTAGTATTATTAGTAGTAATTCAATTAATTAATTATAAGTATTATTATTTAATTATGAGAATTATTATTTAATTAAAGTATCATAAAACAATGGTAATGTGAATTTCGAACAAGTTTTATATATAACACCCCCTTGATGAAATCCTGCGTACGCTACTGTGTTGTTCTGTTCGTTATTGGCTTTGTATTGGCAATTGTCATTATTCTTCCCCTGTAGGTAAACCATAACGACGATTTATGATGAAATAAAGCAGATAAAACGGCAAGAACAAGAAAGTCATGCCTGCCCGGGACTTCAACCCAGAACCTTACGTAACGAGATTTGAAATTCTGGAGAAGACACCTGTGTTTCACTTGACTTTCTCTTTCCTCAACTTCTGTTATTTTATCATGCACGTATAATTAAAATGGATCTTAGAAAATACGTTGCGATCCATAATTGTGTTGGCTATAAATGTGAACTCCAACATGGAATAAATTATTCCCTTTTGTATGTGGTTGAACATTAAATTTTCTTACACTGTGACAATTTCTCTTTTATTTTTTCTGCACAGATAAGCTAATCTGGACTGGACCTTCAGTTTAAAATGGCATACGAACTACTACGTGCATCCACCGTGTATCGAACCCGGGATCCCTTGATTAGAAGGTGACGACGTTATCATTACGCCATCGAGGAGGCCCCGTGAGAAAATATTATTCACTCGATCTATACAATAATTTATTTAAACATTTACATTTTCGTTTTCTTCTTTTTTTTTGTTAACTACTCTTCTACGACTCTTTTTTTTGTCTTTGAATTTCTTCTTGTTTCAGGAAAAAATAATACATGCAGGCTGTATACCCCCCCCCCCGTGCAAATAGATAGAAAGCTCACTCTCGAGAACTAATTTATAAATAACGTAACAATTAGGAAACAATTCGAACGTTAACTGATAATAACTGAAGATGAAACAATACTTACAGACGCTAACGAAATATCTATTCTTGTATAAGATCACAGGCAACAGGTATCTGGTGAGTCATTCACTCTTGCTAACTACGAGCGAAGGTCACAGAACCAAAGGGTGGCAAACAGGCGTCTGCTCTACGAAACTAGGGTGAGCAGGCGAGGCCCGTGTTCCTGTTATCAATGACGTACGAAATAAGGAGGAACACAGCTTTCATATCAAACTAGACCTGTGTTTCGGTTCCGCCATTGCATGTAAAACGCTTTCTCGTCGTGGCCTTGAAGGCCTACGTTAAGCCTTCTCTGAAAGAAAGATATCTTACCATTGAGGGGAGGAAAAGTGTGTGTGTATATCGAGGTCCTTCAACTTTCGTATTCTTCTTCATTTCAGAACGCGTGCTGTATCGTCGATTTAATCCAATCTAGCCGTTCTAGGTTTTAGGTTCTGTTTCTGTTCGGTAATTTCACATTGTCTTCCTGCTTATGTTATTCGCGACGAAGCTTCTTATTTCAATAATCTGGACAATAACGGGATTGTGTTGGTTGGTTGATATGGTGTCTAAGTCCACTTTATGCACAGTAAGACTAATCGCGAATGCACCTACAGTTTGCCTACCTGCTGCTATATATTTGCGTGCTAAGATGTAGGAAGTGATACATTTTCAGTGTGTGGAATTAAGATTTATTTCTGATACGAAGAATCTGAGAATGGAGTAGTGAGAAAAGTATCACCTCACATGTTTGAATTTTAGCGCGCCCCCCCCCCTCCACACACACACACACACACACCCATACAGCACACCAAGTTTCAGACATATTTCAGAAATATTGCAATCTTTCATATACGTTTCTAACATTCTGGTTTCGCGTTGACGTTACAGAAAGCATCACATGAAGTCCCAGTTTTGTTTCTGAAACATTGCAATGTTATCGTTTCATTGTCTAGTTTCTGGAACGTCTCGGAGACATTGCAACGTTGGATTCAGTCATCATCGGCCATCCGGGAAATTTTCTGAGGCGGCCATGTTGTGTTTACGTTCAATGCTGACCGGGAGTCGTGCACATCTTATGAAGAATAATGTTGTTTATTGAGTGGTAAGTTGAATATTATTAATACCAAAGTATGTTTAATTGTGTTATACTTAATCTGTGTTGCGTAACGTGTGTGAGAACGTGAGTGGAAACAAGGCAGGCGTTATCAAACCAGTGTTTAAAGAAGTATTTCGTCTTGTTTGTTTAATTGAAAATACATGATGTGAAGAAGCATGGAACTTCTCGCACCTCATGAAACTAAAATAACAGGGAATAAAGTGCTTACCTATAAGCAGTGCACATTTATAGTATACCGAAAATAGATTGAATGGAAGAGACGGAAAGTACTTGTTGCTGAAAATGTATCATTTTTCGGTTACATTGTAATTACCACCTTCCTCATTTTGTACAAAACTTGCCCTCTTAAAAAAGTTTCTCACCTCCCTGTGCATAGTGAAGAAGCGTAGAATACTTTGAACTACGTACGTTGTTACGTTAGTAGTTTTTATCTAATAAGAAATACGTTTCTACAAATTCATTCTGCGATTTCGATACGTAAATCGAAGGCTGCAGCATTGTCGCGTGCAATTTTTTTTTAGCTGTGTGGATTGTAGCTCGAGTCTTTGCGAACAGGCTACTACTGAAGATCACAGCATGATTTACATGGTGCTCCTATAATTCAGATTCTAATTTTACAGGACGCAATGAAATGTTGCTGCATTACAATTACCACAGCTTGAAGTGGGTGAAAGAACAAGTAACAGAAACAATATTTTTTTTAAAATTTATTTGCTAATTTTTGTGTTTGTGATAGCGATAATTTACCTTAAATCAGCAATGCACACAAGAAATACTTTTCCCAACTCTGTGATTACATTGCTTCAAAATATAATTGTCACATTATTGTAAACTTATGTAATCAGAATTTGATCTAAATATGGAATATACAGCATCCACCTAAGTAAAATTTTGACAGAGTGACTAGTGAAGCTAGCTTAGAGTTGTTTCACCAGGTTTTAATCTGTGCATGCGAATAATCTCTGACCTGACCTGGCCTGTTACACTGTCACACACATTCTTTAGTTATTGGTGGGTATAAAGATTACATTGGTGTGTGTTTACATGCAGGCGATCATTACTTTTTTACCTCCACACCATGCAGTTGGAAAAATGTATCGTGTATGGACTAGTGTATCACGTGATGAAGATAATATTACATTCATAAATGGTTTGGTCCTAGTTCCAATTGTTTAATTACAATTTCATTATGGTACACAGGCATTTTTTTCATGGTTCAATGTCTGTTTACACATGTACTTCAGAGTTATAGCAATCACTTTCTGTGTTTTTGCTTTGAGATTAATGTTTCACTTACATGTACTTCTCAATTGCAATCAGCCATTTGTTTACTACCATCTTGATTACGGACTACTACTGCCATGTGTGCATGATGCAAAGGGGTTTCTTAATAAAGTTAGGCAAGTAAGGTTTAGGGCTCTTTAGTTTTCAAAAAACGCCTCTAAATGCTTTTGTGGTTAGGTTGGGTGGGCCATTTATAGCTCTAAGTGTTCCAAATGAAAAATGCCTTGTCGACAAATGCTTGCGTAAGGTACTTTTTTCGTGATTTTATTTATTTGCTAATGAGTTGCACTTTGAAATTCCAAACAGTGGTAATTACTTTCACGAGGGTTCAAATTTATTGTAACAATAAATTCTACAATTTTGCAATACTTAATCTTCCTATGAAACTGAAAAAAAACATTAAACATTCGGAACCATTACCCTTCCAACACCTTATAATGTGATTTCTGGTCTTCAGTACTTCCTGCTATTCTCACAACCTGGTGAAAGAGTTCCATGAGTATTCTCACGACTTGGTGAAAATAGTTACAGCCAAATTTTAAATTACTTCTGAAACTCAATTCTTACTAGTTCAGCTCTCATTTGGTGGCTAAACCCTTCAATAATAAATAGCCCATGTACATTGAAGTGCAATTGTAAACAAAGTAGATGTGGTACTGGTTTAAATGACTGCAATCCTCTGAAAGTGACACGTGCCATGACTGGACACAGTGTATATTATAATATAGTGACTAGCTTTGCCAGGTGATTCAGCTAGAACCTTTTTTAGTACTTCTTTATTAGTTATGAGAGATACATGTTAATCAGCAATGGATAAGCAGCATGTTTCACTCATTTTATATTTTGTGTTGGCGTAGCAGTATGGTATCTTATGCAGGCACTGGAAGTATTGTCAGACTTCTAGAATGTTTTATTTTACTGTTCTGTAATTTTATAAGTAGTTTATGTGAAATGCAATATTTTCTACTTGCTTAGTCAACGGGTTCAAATTATGGAAAATTTTGCATTTCAGTTTGCATACAAATGAATTATTCCTTATACAATTTATGATTTTTTTCTTCTAGGCACTGTTTGCCAACACCAGCCAAATACTAAAGAGCAAGAGGTGTCTGATGTTGTGGCTTGTGCAGGACAAACTTGGCTAGACAGAGAAAACAAGTAAGTAATAACGTTCTGTGATGGGCTAATTTGTATTTTTTTAGCTCAAGGAGTCATAAAAAACATTATGTTGATGATCCAAATTAACATGTAGAAATTACACATTGCTGGATTCATTATTGTGCTTGTTTCAAAGTGTAATCTCCCATTATATACTCCATAATGTACAGTGATGGCATCAGCACCTTTTTTATATCTGCCACTAGCCACAATATTCATGTAAAGTCAAAGATAGCAAGAAATCTTAGCAAAACTCTCCCCCCACCCATATTTGCCAAGTGTAAACACAGTAGTTATTTTCCGAACGATTGAAGATGACCGGACCCCTCTCAGATTTTCTTCATATTTGGCATACTCTCTAATTGAGGCCTCCAAATCACGAATCTAAAGTTAGAAGTTGTCGGAAACGTCTAGAATTGCAAAATAAGCTAAAATAAGGCATTAGTTTTCGGGCTGGTAACCGTCGATTTTTGCAAATTTTTTTGTTTCACAAGCAAAATATATATATTCCTGTTACTACCACGACACCAAATTTTAACTATGTTTGCCTAACCTAACTGAAACTAACCTAACCACATGTCAATGGATCGCAATTATTTTGCAATTGCTAGATCCTGATACTACCACGACATGAAATTTTAACTATGTTTGCCTAACCTAACCACACGTCAATGGTTTGTGGGGCTAGCGTCAATAATTCACAATTATTTTGCAATTTCTAGACGTTTCCGACAAATTTTAACTTCAGATTCATCATTAGCAGGCCTCAAATTAGTAAGTATGCCAAATATGAAGAAAATCTGAGAGGGGTCCGGTCGTCTTCAGTCATACCTTATTTTCTTTCTTTTCGTAAAATGAAATGAAATGCAAACTTATTTTCCAAATAGTAATAACCCGTGGCGCAACAGCCCGTGAGGACCAAGGCCTATCTACCGACCGCCGGTGATGATTGATTGATTTGGTTTATATTACTTTACTTTTCTGCCACATTTTTGTTAATTGTAAAGATTAAATTAAAAGATTATTATTATTATTAGAAATTCTTTATTCATGGATGCAATTCAGCCACGGCCAGGCTGGGATTCTAACCTGGAACTCCTATCATTGCAGTGCAATGTGCTAACCACTCCATGGAAATTTGTGCGATATTCTGTCTTAAACTGTGATGAACAAAGGTATTTTTGGTTAATAAAAAGTGGCCTTTGGTTAGAAGCCCTAGTGAGGCATAAGAATGCTTTTGCTCATATTTCTATCATGTCCTCTTATCAGTTGGCTGCAACAAACAAACACACAATGTATTTATTAAGACTGAAATGTAAAAATATTTTGTAGCCCTGTAGAACAGATATGGGTTGCAGAAGTTCAAATATATGGCTTGCTTTTATTTTACTCAAGGATAGTTTCATGTCAATTCTGGGTCATTCCATGTCAAATCAACCAAGTAATTGGTTGCATGACCATTTTAGAAAAAAAAAATCATTTTTAGTACAAATGTTGGTACATAGTTTGTAGATATTAAAAACAATATCCCAAAAAAATATTGTATTTAGTTCTCCTGGGCCAGCCATTTTTCCAACAATTGCCCGTGACTTTTTTTGCTCATGTAGAAGTTGACGGATTTCACAGATCTTCAATTGTCATACCTTGTAATTTTAATTTCTGGTAAGTCAACTATTAAAATCCTATGTTACTATATTTTCTGATTTTTTAAGCCCAACTTTAAAAAAGAAAAAGGAAATGCTTCATTCATTATTCTAGGTATACATGTGGCTTAACATTACACACCAATGTCACAAATTAGATCGCATATGTTATGTCATATTTACCAAACAAGTTGAGTCTAAAAGTTGGGATTTTTACTGTGAGTTAGGTTCATGCAGGGCTTCCTCCATGCCAAATTTCAGAATTTTTCAAAAGGACCCATCTGAGATATTTAAAACCGAAACTGTCAAAATTCCATAAATGGCCATGTTTCTTGACCCGGTCGTGAGTGGGGGTGATGTGATCAGCATCACGCCCCTGACCGCCTTTACCCCCCGGTACCCATGTTATTCAACGCTGCTTCCACCGTTATACCGCGTTTGGTAGAACCTGTCCCGCTTCCCGCGCTAGGGAGCGCTCAACAGTTTCGGTGCCAATGAGAAACGAGGAAAAAATCGTCTGCTGGGCAGCGAGGAGCGAATGAAAGCCAGAAGAGAGGCGCTTACGTAGACGCTGTTGCTACGTTGCGTATTTTAATTGGCTGCCTGGCTTTGACTTTCCCCAGCACCGAGAAAAGACAGGGAGCAACTAGCGCGGGAACCGGGACAGGTTGTAACAAACGCGGTATAGAAAAGTTCCCGGATTTGAACCGGCCGGGGATCGAACCCGGGACCTTTAGCATGGTAGTCAGACGCGTTACCAACTGAGCCACCGTGGGCACTGTCTTGTTACCCAAATTACCACCTTAATTTTTGTTCTTAGGATGCAATTTTGAGCAAAACATACTTGAATAACATAGAAAGTATGATTCATTAACTACAGAATGAATTTTGTTTTAGGTCTCTAGCTTTACTGATTTTTGAGATATTAAGGTTTCCGTAATTTGCTACATGAGAAAAAAAACACCTTTGTAATGTTGGAAAAAGGATGTTCCAGGAGAAATAAAGACAATAAATATTTTTGAACATTGTTTCTGATATCTAGAAACATGTACTAATAAGGTTGTTTTTTTCTAAAATGGTCATACAACCACCATTGGAGGGTTTCTACCACCAAAAGGGGTTTGAGAACTTATGATCCTGAATTTTAATGAAACTCAGCATATTTCATCTTTCATTGTGGTGAGAAACCACATGATTTTTTTGGTATTTACCTTGAATTATGACCCCTTCAACTTTTAGTTATTCCTTTTCTTTTATTCCATTCCCAAACTTTCCAGTGCGAGCTGCAGTGTCCTAGAAGAAAAAAATTCTGTCGCTCTTCAAATTATATAATGTGTTTTGAGATTTCACAACGTTAACCGAAGAATATAGATTTCAGAGAAAAATGTGACATTCATATTCCAGTATATTAGTAAAATATTACCTGGTTTTGGCCCAAAAGCAAGGTTTACTAGAATTTCGATTTTTTTAAAGGGAAAGTTGCAACACCAACTCAAATATTTTTAAAGTAAAGTTTCATATATATAATCTAACTTACACAGAAATAAAATTGATGGTGTTTTCATTCCTTCTGTGATTTTTTAAAAAAAGTATATCACATTTTATAGTTTTCAAATTATCTCTAAGAATCTAGATATCACAGAATCAATTTTCGGAGTATACAATTTTAAATAAGGTTTTCATGGATGCCAGGAAGGTGTCACCTTAAAATTTCATACTTCACCCATATAATTTTATTTCAGTCACAGTCATTTGAATGAATTATTAAAAGGATATTGCAGAAATATGATAACTTTGAATTGACTGTGTTTCTTTCAGGGAGTGACACTATTATGGAGAAAATATGCCTCCCCCCTCCCTTTTGAAAAAAAAAATCAGTGCTTGGCCCTACCTGAAAACATCCTGTGGTCAAACATGAATGTTTTGTTCTTACCTTTATAATTACTAATATTAGTTTATTTACATTTACTATGACAAAGACACATCTTAAAAAGTAGTTGAATACTACTATAACTTTTTAATACATGGAATAAAATTAACGAGGAATGTAACTTTTAGTACAATTTTTAGATTTGATCCCTCGGTTTAGGATGAGACTTTGTGTAGTGTTTGAGCACATTATAGCTACTGATATACCAAGGTACTAGCATGCACTAGCCAACCATTTTCAACAAAAAGCACTTCATAGTTTTCCAACCGCTTCTCAAGTAGTGAAGATATTGTCCAATTGCCAAGTGGATCTGGTGGTCCAGTAGTAAGGCACCAGTTTGGCTTTTCCTTCCATGCCCTGCGTTCCTGGCATCCATGAAAACGCTATTTAAAATTTTATACTCCAAAAAATGTGCTTCAATGATATCTAGATTCTTAAGAGTTAATGTGAAAAGTATAAAATCCGGTAGTCATTTAAAAAAAAGCAGAGGAGGAATGAATCACCAATTATTTTATTTCTGGGCTAGATAGATGATATATCAAACCTAAGAAAAATCGAAATTGTAGTAAACATTGTTTTTGCCCTAAAATCTGGTAATATTTTACTAATTTATTGGTGTACAAAAATGTGAATGTGATACGTTGTCATATTTTCTTTCTATTATTTTGGTAATGTTGTGAAATTTCAAAGAAGTTTGAATAATTTGTAAGGGAGCTAGAATTTTTCTTCCAGGACAGTGCAGCTCACACTTGGAGGCTTTGGTAATGGAAGAAAGAGGAATTACTGAACAACTTAGACCGAAAAACTATGGTTTCTCACCACCATGAAAGTATTATTAAATGTGCCGAGTTTCATGAAAATTTCAGATTATGGGTACCGTGGTCTGGTTGAACTGATGTCTGATGTGGAATGACCTTATGCAAAATTTTGTTTCTTTAAATGATATTTCTGCCCACAGAATGCTAATTCAGAATTGATGTTACATGACATTATTCTCTTTACAGGTAAAACTGAATGTTCCACTGAGGCTGTCTGAGTGTGGTCTGCAGAAATTTCAACTGAACAAAAAAATGTATTTAGACAAAAAAATAAAGACTCTTTTGTGAAAAAATATATATTCCTTTGATAATACTTATCCTTTTATATTTGTTTCATGTGTGAATTGTTGTTTGAAGTCCACTTAATGTGCAGATAGGCTAATCGGGAGTAGACCTGCAATTTAAAGTGGGATTCCAACCACTGTGCAATGTGCCTTCACATGGTATTGAACTTGGGATCCCTTCACTGCAAGGTTCTTATTTATATTTCTCACAGTGTATTCTGAAACTGACGAACCTAGCCTAGCACAACCATTTGAAAGTCAATGAAAGATATAATATAAATCATTCAAAAATCATGTCTTGCATGTTCTCATTTTGAAATGTTTTGGTATAAGTTAGGAAATCTATGTAAAATTGTTTTCATGAAGAAATGGTAATGTAGGAAATCGTAGAACATCTTTGAAGCAACAAGACAATGTAAATTTCTCACAAGAAACAGTAATTGCATTGATAATTCTGACTGGCAAGCACAACCTCTGATACTGCACATTTTCAAGATTATAGAGAATGTCAAAACACATTTAATCAATTTTTAAACTTTGATTTGCTGTTATTGTTCAATTCTTATTTATATTGTTAGTTCCCAAAAATTTCCCAAGTTTAGCTTGTGTCCATTTTGCTCTTTTTTCTTGTGAACTGATAGTTTTCCAAGTTTTTATTTTTTACTGATTCTTTTAATAATAATAATCCATGGCTCCGCAGACCTTGGGGTGGCACGGCATACTTAACGGTTGCCAACTTTGTGGTCAATTTCTCCAATTATGTAAGTATGTAGGATATTCTTATCAAATGTATAGACTGCCAATTCAGGTAACTTGTAGGTCACTCTGCATGATCTCCAGAAAGTATCCAATAAGGTATCTCAGATGTTTCCAGAATAATGCATGTTTCAAAATCAATATTATTAGAATCTAAATGGTGTAAATAATTCACAATAGCTATGTACAAGGTGGTGGTAAATTACAAACATGCAAGTTTGCAGTTTAACTGTTACATTAATTTTGAATTTTTATTTGGGATGATATGCTCAAATTATCTGTTCATTCTTTTGTAATTAATATATAGAATATACCTTATTGTACAAGATTTTTCATCGTAAAGTGACACAATGCACAAAGTAAATTTTAATATTTAGTAAAATGTTTACATGCTTCCAGTCTATCATCAATTGGTAAAGTGGGCGAAAAGTGACTGGAGCATGATGCTGATAACATCACCCTCAATCCAACCTTCCTTGTGACGTGGCACAGCAAACCACAAAGAGCTTTGTTATTGCATGTAAAACTCTATTCCTTAGTAAACAATTGAAGGTATTAATGATGATTACCAATTTAATGTTTCATATTTTCTTTTGAGGTGTCTAAAGTTTTTTTTTAACTCTAGCTTTGTCTGACATGAACGAATGCATAATTGGCAATTTTATGCACTTTTTCTCCTGACTAGATTAATTGAGATATGTGGTCAATTGATGGGAGATAAAATAAATATTAATCATCATGCCTAATGAGGTTTCAAACCCAAGACCTCTGGCACTTTCACAGCATCACAATACTTGATTTTAAAAGAAATACTGTGAATTCTATTTTCAGGAAATTATTTACAAGTAAATATTGTAATAATTTTTGAAGGGGGTTTAACCCCAAACCCCCCTCAAATATGCCATTTATGAATACAGTACTGATTCCATTCAATATAACAATAATGTGAAATAATATCACTGTAATGTAACTGAAATATCACAAAACTGTACGGAAATGTATCTGTAATGTTACACTGACATGTTTCTGCAATGTTACATTGATACGTTTCTGTAATGTTGCACTGACATGTTTCTGTAACATTACGAATGTTATGTTAGATTCCCGGACATTTTTACATTGCTGAAACATACCTGAAACATCACAGTAATGTTTCGCAATGTTGCTGCAATGTTACAATGTTTCAAGAGTTACGTATCCGTAACATATCTGAAACCATGTTGTGCTGTATGGGCACACACACACACACACACACACACACACACACACACACACACACACACACACACACACACACAGGATATCGGCCGTGGTTTTTATAATGAAATATAACATGGATGAATTGTGTCAAGAAAAACTGGAGCCTATTCACATCCCTACGGAACTTGGAAGAATGTCCACGTAGAAATTAGAAAGTTCTGTTCCGATAAAATCGGGACGTATAGTAAATGAAAAAGCAAAGTGCTACCTTGTGCTTTGAACCAAGCCATGAAGGCGTGTAGGGGGTGCGGAGTTAGGGACCCACACTTTCTTGTTACGGCCGAAGGTGGTAATAATGTGATCAGCACCACGCCCCTGGCCGCCTTTACCTCCTCCCCCCCCCCCAAGCTTCCTACAGGTACCCATTTTATACGACGCTGGGTGGGCGCCGGAGCCACTTGAACAGGTGGACAAAATTCCAATTCTCCCCAGTCGGGGATCGAACTCAGATCTCTCGCATGGTAATCAAACTCCCTAACGACCGAGCTACTGCGGCACATATAGTATAGTAGCCTTATAAAATTAAGGCAAGAATTATTTTAGCGTTTCGTTCGACGGTTTTAGGGGAATGATTTTCGGACATAGGCTATAACTCTTGTCGGTTCTGCGACCTGGCTTGAGAAAAGGCGATTTTATGACGAACAACATTCCACCTGACAAGTCACGTGACTTTTCTACATTTCCTGTGTCTGTTGGCTATTGCATGAAAGACGAGTTGCTCCTTGAGACAGACTGAATCACCCGATCACCTAAAGGTGCAATGTGTGTTGCCTACCTTTCCGGCATTATTTACTGCCATTAAAGTCTTATGGGGAAGAACTTTTTTCCACCACTGTACAGCGCTTGTGCCTTTCACGGTTGAGTCGTCCGCGGAGCGGCGGCCAGCTCGCCGGGCAAGTGCGAGCGCGTCTGCCGGCATTTAGATCCACAGCTGTACGACGACCTTGGCACTGGACGCGTCAGTGCTTCAGTATCCATATAGCTGGTGTCAAGTTTGACGTGTTTGTGAAGCGTTACGGTGTTTTAGATTGTTTTGTTTTACTTTACGTATTACTGGTGCTTTTCTGCCGTCTAATAATGTCACGCTATCCGTACAATTTAAAACAACGATATTTTTTGTACAACTCTTAAGTCATTACGAGTTCTTGTAGGGAAAGAAGTTTCGCAGCAAAATTCCCAGATGTTTCTGTTCCACACAGAGGCTGTGTTCGAAAACTTGTGAACAAATTTAGTTAAACAGGGTTTGTTCTTGGAAAGATGCAGGGTGAAACGACGTGTGCTTACTGAGGAGAAAGTAGGCGACGTTAGAGCACGATTGGAACATAATCCTAAAAAAATCTCCTCGCGCCTTTCACAAGAAACAGACATTAGAAGAACTGAAATAAAATATCAGGAGAGAAATTGAAGCAATTTCGTAAGAGAAACTGATACGTGTTAGTGAAAATTTGCTAAAAATATACAGTAAATGTTTGGATGAAGGAGGAGAACATTTGCCAACCCCTCTTGTAACAACGTACTTGTTTATTCTAATTGTAACTGTCCATGTAATTGTACGATCTTCTATCATCACATTTCTAGCGTTTCCAGTTACGCGGATGTTGCATCAAGTTTGCCGGCAGACGAGCCCTCGCTGCCAGGTGCGCTTGCCGCCGCTCCGCGGACGATTTAACCGTGAAAGGCACGTATATAGGCGTAATGGTGGACGGAGCGTGATGCTATGCATATCCAGCATGGATTGTATCTAATTCTAAATCTATTTATCTACTGTTGCAAAGTTTCCAAGTGACAGGATTGGCTGCAGGGAGGAGACAGTAATAGTACGTGTCATGTTAGGTTTGATAGAACGTACCATTAGGGAGAAGGGGTGTGTAGGTATCTTGTAGGAGGTCCTGCATGTTGCTAGGCCATCCATCGGAAGGTTTTCCATTATACAATTTCTAGCTACGTCTTCACAATCATCAGCTCACCATGTGGGCCATCGCGTCTTCGAGGAAATGAAAACGGACTAATGAGCTCAGCGGTTGCCATAGGAACACGAGAGAAGATGGCTCCAGGAGCGTTAAAACGTCCCTCACCGCGGAGGTTCCACAAGGAGGTTAATTAACTGAAATAACCCTCAGAAGAGTTTCTGCTGCGTTCAGCAGGAATCCGAAAGCACGTCTGAGTGGGTAGATTCACTCTGTGTACATTCAACAGATGCCCATCCACTTGGAGATTCAGTTTGGATTCTTCTAATAAATTTAGACCCAATGGCCAATCAGAAATCCTAATTGGCTGTCATTCTTAGGCTCCCCCTTCCTGGCATCAAACGTGTCGCTTCTAGAGGCACTATGATCGCCAAAAATATTAATGTAAAGACGTATCAAAATAGAACAAACGATAAACATACTCTTACAAGATTTCACGGGTAATTGTCAGTGTCTTCAGAAAAAGTTTTTAAAAAAGAACGAAGTTAATATTTTAAATTCTGGAAACACAGCTGTGTTTAGAAGTCATGCAGGAAATTGGGTCTCCCTGATGGCGTAGTGGTAACGTCGTCGCCTTGTAACCAAGGGGTCCCGGGTGGAGGTACATGGCACAGTGGTTCGGATCCCACTTTAAACTTTAGGTCCAGTCCCGATTGAAACAACAATTCAATCAATCAATTCAATTATGCAGGAAATCAATATATTTTATAACAAAAATATATTCATATTATTTTAGTTCTCTTCACAAATTTTGAAGCTCAAAATATGAAATCACATCCACTACAAGAATCAACGAATCATTCATTTGTTGGGATCAATAAGCGAAAGTCCACATCAAATACGTGATGATTATATCTCGTTAAGGATTATGGATTCACACCGAAGCCATGGCTACAGACAGAACAATATGAACCATCTTGTTCTTCTTCCATTTCACCAAAGTACTATTTTAGGATTTAATAGTAATCTGAAAGTCAAGAGAAAGAATTCTTCTGAAATATTACAGACATAGGGGATCGGGAAGAAGGGTTGATTGATTGATTTGGTTTATTTTACTCCACTTTTCTGCCACTTTTGGCTAATCGCGAAGATGAGGATGATATGATGAAATTGATGTAGTCATGTAGTCACACTCACAAAGAACACCCATGCCCAGGTCGGGAACCCGGGACCTCTGGCGTCGCAGCGAGCTGTGCTAACCACTCCGCCACGGATGTCGTCCCCTTTAAAGGAAAGGGCCCCGGGTTCGATACCCCGAGAAGTATCATAATGGGGTACGCCTTCCTCTTGGAAGATTAATGTCAGCTTAAACTTATACGTATATTTCATACAGAAGCAAGATTGGCCCAATGTGTTATATGCCATTCTTGAGGAATTTGGGAGGAATCAGACACAACCTTAGTCCCCCCCCCCAAGTCGGCATCTATGATTTCACACATATATTTTAATTTCAGTTACTTATCACAAGGGATTGATAATTACAAGTAAGACTGGTTCAGGATTGTGGCAGAATCGAATCACTGATTTTGAGGGGGCAGCAGTTTTTGGAAACAATTATGTCCCGCTTACCCCTTCCTGGAAAAAATCCCGCGAACGTCCTCGATTATGGCAATATGTCAAAAATTCTGTGAACCATTCAGTACACATTAGATGTGTGGTTCGAGCTCCATTCCAAAGCCGATGTATGATTTTAATCCAGAGGTAGTACTGGCAAGGAATCAACAGGAATCCCTATGACAGAGGCCCCCGGGATAACAGTGACTCAGCACGCAGGTTTAACATTGTCTCAACTCTGTGTTTTGTGATTCTTCTTCGCTTAGATCACTTCCTCCGAGAGAACTCCGGAATGAGCTAATGAGCAAGCCCACGCCAAAGAGATCTCTCGCAACCATTTATTTCCATTATTCCTCCCTCGTTTCAATCAGCATTAGTCTGCCATTTCTCTTCTACTCTTGCTTTCTGCTCTCCTAGTCTCCTTCGCGTGCATTTCACCACACAACGCATTGCGCAGTTTATTGAATTAGCTCACGTTACATGTCGATATACTCCGATTGTTTTCGTAACATCCTCAGCTACCTGCGCGAGTCTAGCTAGCGAGCCTACCAACAGCGTAGACCGTGAGCAAGAGAGTTAGCGATTGGTGCTAGCTTCAGATGACGTCAGTGGCTCACTTGTCGATTGGAGGCTTCGGGAATTATGACTTGCATCCTAGCTGCAAACGCATAACAGACAGGAGTGTTATGAGAATAATTCACTCTAACTCTATAACAATTTACCATTCATGGCAGACTGGAATTACGCTGAAGTGTCAATACAATAAATCCATATGTAGAAAACTTATGAATACTTTAAGTCATGGAAATCAGCATAAGCAAGGTAATTTTTTCCAAAGGAAGGGCGAAGTACGCATATTCTCCCCCTTAATAGTAATGCTTCCTCAAAAAAACACTTCTTCAGTCTGAAATTATGATATTCCTATAACGCCTTTATAATAATTAACAGAAATTACTGTGACAGAAATGAAATGATGTCCGAAATAATATAATTTTCGGTGGACATTCATTCTCCAAGAGGGGCCGTGGGCCCCCACGACGCGGAGTAGGCATTGTAATGTGCTACGAAAACAAGGATTCGAGGTGTGAACCCTTTCAAAGGTGCTGATGTATCAATATATAATTATCCCGCCAAAATTTCACTATTTTCAGCATTCATCTCTATCGTCGCGAGATAGTGACGTGCCGTGAAATAAACTATTACATAACCACGGAACATTGTTTGACACGGTCAGCCGATAACAGCACGCTAAAAATTCCTTGTGAAAGTGTTTTTTTCCCAGTAAAACGCACTTACCAGAATACCAAAATATCTTCGGACTATGTCCAACGCTACTGCACTAGCGTCAAATCTCCTGCATATGGCGATAGCCAATAGCAGCGCACTGCAGCAGTGCCATGTCTCACACGGAAAAGATACAGCGTGTTTGAGCGAAACGCCTTGTCACGGAGAGCACGGAACTAGGCAACGCCGCACGTCTGTGATACGCTGGTGCTGTTCAGCCGTTCAAGGCCATATGCAGGAGATTTGACGCGCACTTTAGTGCACAGATGTCCTTTGTTTTGCCGTTGCCTTCATTGTCTCGGTTTCGTAGGTAGCGAAAGTCATTGTTTGTGAAAGACGTCTCCGAAGTTTAGGAGCGGAGGAGCAAAAGATCCCGCACGAGGGTTCAATAGTGAAGGCTTGTATAGTGAACGCTTTTTTTAGTTGTCGTGTCACATAGGGGTTGTCGCGAATCTGTTGTGAAGCATTTGAACTGAAATAAACACAACCTATTCTTTTCTCAAAACAGGAGTATGTTGTGCATTGTTCACAAGAGGCCAGGACAAGAAAATCTCTCTTCCATGCATTAACTGTGCCAAGTGTATTTGTTTCTTTTTTTCTTTTTTTAACCACGTAATTTTGCCTTATTTAAACACCTTACTGATTTCCATAGCAGTCCTTCAAAATATTTGACTGCTGTGAAAAATGTACAATCAAAAGATCTCGTGTTGAGCTTTTAGTTTAATAAAAACATAGGTGATTTGCAACTCCACTTTGCCGTCCAATTCTCTCCAATAGCATAGCATATTTGAAAGCTTCCAAATGCCCTATAATTTCTACCAGATACATTTCTTAATTTTCGAAAATGTACGGTACAGGGACTTGAAAATATGTATGAAAAGAAACTGGAATGTAAGAAACTTAGGAAAAATCTAGATTTCCCTCGTTATATTTAAAAGTCTTGACTGATTTTACTCAAATGCAATACCCGATGTCAACCAAGTTATCTTGTAAAATGTAAGTCAGGGCCTCCCCGATGGCGCAGTGGTAGCGTCGTTGCCTTGTAATCAAGGGGCCCCGGGTTCGATACCCGGTGGAGGCACACACTAGTTCGGATCCCACTTTAAACTGTAGGTCCAGTCCCGATTAGCCTTACTGTGCATAAAGTGGACTTAAAACAAGAAATCAATCCAATACAATCTTGTAACTCGGCTGAAAACCTCAAATGTTGCTGCAGTTATGACGGTCACAAAATTAATGATTTCGCCCTCATTTCAACTCCTATGCCTCTTTGAAATCAAGCATCATATTACAAATTTCTTATTGAAAATCCATTCATTCACTGCGACATTATACTCCAAAGGTCTCCACCTTGTATTATAAAGAATAGCACAACACACTAACACAACCTAACAAAGATACCGCAACCGCAAACTCACGTTAAGAAATCTCTCTAAAGAAACTGAATTGGCAACATCTGATTTACTCCACGTGGCCTTCACAAGGGCTGTCAGTTCCTAAAACAGACGCTATTGGTGGGAAATGTTAGAGGGGAGGATATACTGTGCTCCACGCGGACGTGACGGTTTGTTGTTTACTCCTGTAACAGAGGGAACTGATCTTTCGGAAGTTTCTTTGAAGTAAACTTAAACTTTATCTACTTGATGCTACAATATTAGTTTCCTGGCCCACTTTAATCTCTGCTACTTTTGAAAAACAATATTATCTTTTAGCAAGAAACAATGTATGCTCTTTAAAAAAAGAAGCAATAGTGAGATAAGATAAAGATGAATATAACAATTATAATAAATGGTCATTGAGATCGATCATTTTCACCTGTTTTCTTCTAGCTTTCACATAATTAACTCCATCTTGTGTAACTTCTTGATGAAATCACATTATGTGAAAACTACAGGAAAATAGATGTAAGCGTGAAACGTGTGTAGTGTGAGCAAGTTCTATCAAAATACATTCTGTCGCAATGTTATGGCTTCAACAACGAAGGAAGCAGGTAAGTACCCAGAACAAGCTAGGCTAAGATAGTTTCCTTAAAAATGTCTTATTGTGCGTAATCATCAATGAACATATCATTTCCAACAAAAAGACCCTATTTCCTACGGTTGGGATTTTTTTAAAAAAAAATGTTCCAGTTCAGAGGAGTGTGCCTTATTACATTTCCTTTAAAGTCGAAGTTTAAGGGCGAGATGACAATTTACGAAACTTTTACCTTCATACTTTCCTTTGTCGGCTTCATAGCAGTTTGTGAATGTTCAACCTGCCACCTCGGTGGCCGAACGCGTGGGTGCTCGACTTACGATCTCCCCGC
This sequence comes from Lepisma saccharinum, assembly GCF_977018435.1. Lineage (NCBI taxonomy): Eukaryota > Metazoa > Arthropoda > Insecta > Zygentoma > Lepismatidae > Lepisma > Lepisma saccharinum. The sequence continues at coordinate 71,104,043 of NC_139232.1, forward strand.
AGAGGGTTTATGGGTCCCGGAGATCTTGATATTTAGAATCCAACAGTCTCGGAACCATTCCTACCAACAATCTAAACAATCCCAATATTTACAACCAGGGTGGATGATGATAAAAATCATGATTTTTATTTTAAAAAAATATTTTTTGATGACTTTTTAAATTTAAATCAAATTTTTTATTTAAATCGATTTTTTAAATTAAAAAAAACACGCTTAAAATTGCTTGTATGTTTTTTTTGGCACCGTACATATAGATATAGGCTATCTTTTTTTTTCAGAAAGGCTTTTCTGATAAACAGCTCTGTAAAATATTTGCAGTTCGATTAAACCAAATATAATTTATATGGCTGGTAATGTATACATGAACCTACCATGGAAATTCAAATTAACACACTCATCAAACATTTCTCTTATAGTCTTTGTAGCGGAATTTTGGTGATTTTTTAAATTATGGTTTGTAAAATATCAGCTGGAATGTTTATTTACAGCTTAATGATAAAGTTTCATAAAGATAGTATTTACGGATTACCTTGATTAGTATCTTGTACAGCAGGGTTGGCCAACGCGTCGACCGCGATCTACCAGTCGACCGGCAAGCCGCGAGAGCTAGCCCCCGGTGGTCTGTCATATTACCAAGGTAGTATACGGATTTTATTATGCATAGTCACAAAACATTTTATAAGAAATCTTAAAACTATTGCGTGAAGACTTCTATCCAAATATTCGCAAAGTGGTTTTATTTCACTGCATTTTTCGGATCTACATATCTATGCGAGTCAGCGTTCGCTACAATGAATGTGTTAAAAACAAAGGAGAGGAAACAATTTCCTGCTTGAGAGTAGCAGTAACGTCATATGACTTGCAACATGATAAACTCATCGGCGGAATGCAGTGTCAAGTGTTGGAAACAAGTAAACTGACTGCTGAAAAGTACAAAATAGTTGTGTAATTTTTTTACTGATGCCCAGCAACAAGTGAAACACTTTTGTTAAAATGAGTGTTTATGAAAGAATAAAATTGTAGTAATTATGTTTACGTAAAAAAATACCTTCTCGTTAAAAGGATGAAAAGATGATAATGATGAACTAGGGAGATACGTCCTAAAACAGGTGCCAGGCTCACAGTACTGAAGCCAAAACTTATTTCTTAATAATTAAATAAATAAAATAATCAATGCCAGTTTTATGGTATTGGTTCTTTGCTTCCTTTTTTAGGCCCGCGTTGTTAGGTCTAATAACATAAGTAAGACCGCCTGTGATTCTTGAAATGTAAATTAGCCCTCAAACCAAAAAAGGTTGGCCACCGCTGTTGTACAGTATATTATTACACAAAAAAATTCTATTTTTGCCTACAATTTTTTTTTAAAATTCTAAATCAAGATAAATTTAAGTGTGTTTACAGTTTACATATTACATTTCCTTTCGTATGAGCTTCACTACATCATACATTTTCCTTCCTTTTTTTTCCTAATGATTACGGGATTACTGTACTTTCACCAAAAGTGATTCTGATATACACAATTCCTTGTGTACATTATTCTATAAATTATTTCTAAAAGTGATTTAAATCAGTGATTTTTTTTTTAAATCAGAATTTAAATCTCGATTTAAACCACACCAGGTTGTTTATAACAATTATCATTTTATAATGTGACTCAAGGAACGAGTGATATCAGTTTATGAAAAATATTTGTGAAACTAACCACTGCATGTTCATGCTTGCCTGCTCTATACTACTTTGTTGATAAGGTAATGAAACTAATGCTTCTCTCGTGTTCGAATAGTTCTCGTGCTGTCAGCTAGTTTATTTTCCTCCTCGCCTGTCGGTGCGTCCTTCTGGCTCCGTGCCACCTACAAGTCTCTCCCCCTCGCAACAAAACAAATGCCTGTCAAGTCATATGATCTTCACCGAGGTGCGGGTAAGGTCCCTGACTTATTCCGTTACTCAAAAACATCTGCCAGCCTCCATAATTCGCTCTGCGGGTGGGGTATTCTTGGTGGCTTGTCACCCAATGTCAAACAATTTCCCATCCGCTCGACAAACCTCTATAAAACAACTTGCTTGATACATTTATGCGATTCTTCCCTGCGGGGGGATGATGGCTGAGGAAAGAATTTCGCCTCACCCGGCCGTCGTGGCTTTGGATATTTTCCACTGCAGGCGGCCGAAACGGTGAAGTTGACGTCAAGAAAACAGAACTTTGGGCTCAGACTTATTACATTACACCACACTCGACACCATGCATGTTTGTCTTCTCGACAATAGTTTCAAATTGCTAAAAAAAAATTCTGGCACCGGCCACTTCCAGACAGTTACGGTTTGTTTGTTTGAGTTGGTGTTTGAAGTCCACTTTATGCACTGTAAGGCTAATCGGTTAAATTGGGAAACGAACCACTATGTGCCTGCACCGGGTATCGAACCAGAGACCCCTGGATTACAAGGCGACCACTGCGCCATCGGGGAGGCCCCACCGTAACTTCGAGTGTAGAGTGCCACACACGTAAATTTGCCGTTGCGTAGAAACGAATTTTCGTTTCGTCTCCCTCTCTCTTAGCATCATGTGTTCTACCCTGCTCGAAAACCTTCGCTATTGTTGCCACATTGTCATTCCATTCCTGGACACACTCGCGCAAACATCATTGAAAACAATTGAATAGCGCTCCAGCTCGCGGTTCCCACCGTTCGGTAGGGACGCTAATGTGGCAATATAGCACGGCGTAGTGCTTGCTTCTTTTATGCAGTGCATGTTCATTGGCTAGCTAGTAACTAGTGTTGCCAACTGTAATAATGAAGCACTATTTCTGTCACGGAAGGGGAAAAGGCAGGTAAAGTGGCGGTGAGTTTTGTTGGATTGGAAGCACCATATTTTTATTTTATACTAAGTATTTGACCGGTTTGACGTTGTGTGCGTGTATTGCGTGTGTGTATGTAAAAGTGTGTGTTTGCTAATGAACGTTAAATTCCATAATGCCTCCAGTTCTGTCGAAGTTGAAATAAAAAACCTTGCATAGCCAAGCTCGGGAAATTCTAAGCAACGTGCACGAGTTCATGAAGGAGGAAGCCAGTCATGGTGTTAGCATCCCAATAAAGCATTTTGGCAAGAGAGCAGCGAACAGCAGCAACAAATTGTTCATATTTCATAATTTTGGAATTATTCAAAATAAATAAATTATGTGGCTCCAACATCATTTCAACTCTGGCTCCGGCACGTGTTCTTGTAGAAATTGCATAAAGGAGGCTGTCATTTTTGCTGCTTAATGCGATACATATTGTTTTCTGTGTTAAAATTGCCATGCTTTGATGGGTGACCAAGTTCATAGCAGGGCCGGCGGAAGGGGAGGGCGAACCGTCCCATCGCCCAGAGCGGCAAAATTTGAAGAGAAGAAAAAAATAAGCCTATTGAAAACTGTGATCGAGCGAGATATTCTTTTGCGCTGAATAGTATTGAAATAGCATAAGAAGTCTCATTATTTATTTTATATTTTGATGTTTTAGTTAGGAATATATTGATTTTCAATTTTCCGTTGCTGCGTAATGACCGGGGGGGGGGGGGGTCGAAAAAGAGCGGCATCTGCCGCCACCTCCCAGGGAGGCAAAATGACTAGCGCCGGCCCTGGTTCATAACAAAAGTAAAAGCCGCGCAGCTTATCGTCTAGTGGCAGTATATGTACTTGTTATTGTTGTGGAAGCCGGCATCCTTTGTAAATGTACAACAAAGGCAACCGACTGTCGCCGATCTCAGAGAGGAAATAATAATACTGCTTCAGGAGGAGTGTTATGGTGCAATTGTAGCGGTTTAACACGTTGGCATGTTATTATCTGCCGTTGCAGTTCCATACCAGTGTATACGGGTTTTGGGAGTGAAAAGTTAGAACGCCACCAGTGCATTAATGCAATGAAAAATAATATATATTTTTTTTTATTTTGTTTGAAATCACTCAAATAAGGAATCGTATGAAGAAGTCTTCTTTGCAGCATTTTTGGTAATTTTACTTATGTGTTAGTTCATATTTTGCGAATTTTTAGTCCATATGTATGTAGCTACATACAAAGCCACTTGTTAGTACATATTAATGCTAGTCCTGGTATAATGCATGACGTTTAAAACTCAACGTTAGATAGACCTGAATTCTCTAATTTTATTGTTGTACGTAACAGCTGTGCATCGGCGCACTGCAGCGATTTTTCTATCTGCTCCATTAGCAACACTGCTTCTTTAGTTGTTTCGCGCATCGCACGGCAGAATTATCTGCGCTGGACTCTACGTATATACAGTCACGTACACTCAGGGTGCGAAATCATTGAGGAATGGTGGGGGAGAGGAAGATCTTAATTCACATACCATGTATGTATGTATGCATGTAGGTATGTTTGTGTGTGTGTGTGTATGTATGAAATATTATGATATACATATTTATTATATTACATATTAACGTAAATTACCAAATATTTAAACACATATTATTATTATTATTAAATAGTATTTGTAACGAATTCATTTGTTACTTTTACATTTTATATTTGTTACTTTATTTATAAAGTAGCAAGCTAATTTTCCTTTACTACCTGCTTACAAATGTCAATAAATTACAACTTAGTTGAAATGATTTAATTACAAATTCGTTTTTGCTTTCTATCAATATAAATCAATTACATTTTATGGTTAAATTACATTTCATGCCTTACATTCTTGTGTTACTTTTTTCGTTATTGATGTTAAAGGTCTCTTGAAAGAGAAAGAGAGAAGGAAGCATGCAGCAACACACACACTTTGTGTGTGTGTGCTCGATATTATCCTTCGCAAAGTATTTTATTATCTTTCGCAAAGTATTTGAAGTGAAAACTAAGTGCTTATTATTGTTATACAAAAAATCTCGCCTCCCCCAGAAATATTTGGTGGGAGGGATTTCCTTGCGGTAAGATTATTGGTGGAAATTCCTGCCCCCCTCCACCCCCAATTTCGCACCCAACGTACACTTCTGAGTTGTAACTAGCCTTTGACTTACAATGGGATTGTTACAGGGTTGCCATGTTTTAAACAACTTGTTTAAAACGTTTAAAACACATGGCTTTGCTTTTTTCACAAATGTTTAAAACAAAGTCTTTTAAACATTTTTTTCAGACTTCTTTGAAACACATTTTGGTACTTGATGTTTGATAGTTTGTGGTCGGTCTTTTGTAATTATGCCTTTTCATTCAATGCGTGTCATTCTGTTTACTGTGTATAGAAATCTGTTCAGTTGTTGAAAATGTATATTGAATTAACAAAGAAACATATCATGATGAATACCCGTGGGTCACGTTTAAAACAACTGGCTATGTTTTTTACAAGTGTTTGAAATATTTGAAAAACTGAATACTACATGGATGAATACGTTTTGTTCCTCTCCTCACTTAATACACTGCAAAATATGCACATTGTTCTTAATGTCAATATTTAGTTGCACAGACGATTAAAATGTATTTTAAAAAAAAAATTGCTACCACCTGGACTCAGTGGGGCCTGGCAACTGTGGATTAGTTGAAGCTTCTCGAACAGCCTACATGCGAGATTTAAGACTAACATAAATGTGTATTTTAAGAATAGTCAGGCGTTTACTTTACAATAGGAACATAGTCCATCCTTGGATGATTAACAAATTCCTTATTAATCATTATTCTCAGAAAATAAGTCTTCTTGACATTATGTTTTAAACGTTTTATTTGTTTAAAACATATTTTTTCGGTTCTTGTTTAAAACACTGTTTAAAACAAAAAAACAACTGTTTTGTTCCTTTTTTTTTTGCCAACCCTGGATTGTTACAACGCAGAAGCAAGTAAGAAGTGTCAGTGACTGTACGACTGTGGGACACCACAATCTAGTTTTGCTACATTTTTGTTTGTGGCCACACATCTGGCAGCAACAGACCTTCTTCTAAAGCACAGAATGAATATATTGTATTTGTCGACCGAGGTTCGGCTCTGCCAACGAAACTAGTAGAAAATATGTACGAGTGCAAGTGAAGCATTTTAAGCGAGCAGGTTAACTTTGTCTCCTTAAACATGGACCTCATGACCCGTAATGAAAATCCATGACATTTTTCATAATTGTTCCATTGCAGTCTTGCAACTGCAACACCTGTGGAAGCTACAACGCTGCCAACTTGTTGCTCGCACATCGACCAGTTTGCGTGGCTAATCGAGTTGCCGAAAAGCACGTGTGCAAAATAAGGTTCTCACATAAACATAACAACATTGATCTACAATTTTCGTTTTGAAGGCATTTTAAATTCAAATACATCTGACACATTCTCAAATTATATACGCTGTTTTCGTACATATTCTCAAGCATTTGCATACGTTGATAAAAATGACTTGAAAGGAATCGCAACTACCATGTTCATGCACTTTATTTGACACAATAAGAGCTTCAAGAATTAAACGAAAACTCAAAACAAGCTGTTGACAACTTCTGCACCAGCATACATAAAAAGCCATCGCTTAAAAACACACAGGATGTAAGAGAAAAAAAAATAATGAAAATGGTCATGGACAATTTACACGGTAATACTCATGGATCCCACTGTACAATGTCTGTGAATACGTTTGCAAATGAATGGTAACGGACATGTTTCAACTTGCGACAAAATTTACCTGAGCTCGAGAAATTCCTCTGGCATTCTTTTCAACTGGACGACAAAAGCTCAGCAAGAGACAAGCCCCCTGCCTTCACAATGACGGCAGTGTCCTTTTCAAAATTAAGGCCCCGAGCTCTGCTGTTGCAGTGGTCAGTAACCACAACACAATAGAACACAACGGCCGCTTCAACTCCCGCAGGAAGTGAGTAATAAAATAAAACACCACCGCCTGCCTGCTAACAGCCGGCACTCCCAATTTGAACGAAACCGTTTGGTACACTTTTAGGGATTTTACCAAACTCTTGTCGTTACTAGTAATGTAACATATGTTATTTATTGTTTTGAAATATTCCACTTACACCTGTAGCCTTGTAGGAGGGAAATCGGTGTTATTTGGTTAGATTTAGTGTACCATGAAAATCTGTTTACATTCTCATGCATTATTTTCATCCAAAAATAAACAATATTTTCTAACATTTATCAACATGTAATGTCGGTGTCCAGCTGTTTTCCTTACTCTGGGCTTTAAGCTTTGGGCCTTCATAATGTTGTTGTGCTAACATTGTCGCCTTATAATAAGGCAATCCCGGGTTCGATACATGGTTGGGGTCTGCAAGGTGCAGATACCATTTTAAAATGTACGACCAGTCGCAATTAGCCTACCTGAGCATTAAGTGGATTTTAACTTTGTTTTTCTGCATCCTATTGGGCAAATAAATAAACGGCATGAAGTTTTAATATTTCCACGCTTCTACTGCAACATTCACATCTCACACTTCTGGTTAACTGAATATATTCATTATTTTCAATAATTGGAATTCAAATTTCCAATTAACCTTTTTCATTTCAAAATATTACCTTGTGTGTATGACACATTGGTGGGTAGTAACTTACGAGCAGGATGCGAAATCCTAGGGGGGATGGGGGGATTTTCCCCCACCAACAATCTTGGCCTCAAAAATTCCCTCCCCCAAAAATTTCCAGGGGGGAGTATTTGTCACAACAAACAAAAAAACAGGAATTACTTTTAATTTCAAATATAATTTACTAAGAATAATATCGAAAACACACACAAATTAGTGTGGTTATGGGTGTTCAATGCTTCTCTCTCTCTCAAGAGATCTAATCAATATCTATATCAATATGTGCAATAAAAGTAAAACAAGAATGCAAGACAGTAATAATTATGAAATATAATTGATTTACATTAAGATAAAGCAAAAAAAACTTAGATATAATAAAAGCACTTCAACTATTTCATAATTTATTAACATCTTTAACCAGTTAGTAAAGGAATTAGTTTGCCAGTTTATAATATCTCATATATATAAAAGTAACAAATAGATTTCTTAATTTGTAATTAATAATAATAACAATATATTTTTAATGTAGTATTTTTTCATTTTTAATAACATTATAAATATGTATATTGTATAATTTATACATATGTTTGTGTGGAGAGGGGGTTGTAGATTAAGATCCTTCTTCCCCTCCCCCCCCCCCCGTCATCAATGATTTCGCATCCTGCTTACGATTATATGCCGTGAATTTCCAGGTCAAAAGATACTTACGTCTGATACTTTAATATCAACAATGCTACGATTCCGAAAAGAAAAATAACTTTCCACAACACTACATTTGGTATACACAAACGCAGTTTGCCAGTGTGCTCTCTACCCTAATTAACAATAATGTTTTTTAAAGTGCTCTCTACCCTAATTAACAATAATGTTTTTTAAAGACCTGCAGGCAACTCCCGCGCGCGCGAAACATTTAAGTTGCTGTCCCTGGAAGGAAGGTTCGACTAAAGGTCAAGGTCACGTTATCTAATTACTTTCGATTATGGAAAATAAAAATCAAGGCGAAATAAATATTGCCGGAAGTAATTTTCAAACTCGCACTGTATTGCGCAGACAATGAAACTACTTTTCAGTTTCAACAGTAGTAAAATAATCTGGTCTTTCATAAATGTGATTCAACAATACAAAGGAAAGTTATGAATTTTCAGAAATTAGATGAATGAAAGTAAAAGTATAACTTGTACTAAAAAATAACAAAATAATCTACAAGTGCAGGTAAAGGAGGGAGGGGGAGTAAGTGCATAATCACGTGACATTTAAACATAAGTATTACTTACAGATAACATTATCGACGTACAGACGAGCAAGCCTGATATAATACACGCAATACATTTTCCAAATTATTGGCGGGGATACGTCCCCAACCCCCGCGAATGACACACGTGCGTAACAGGTACGTGAAAGAAGCATGTGCCCCTAATATTACAATGACATACAAAATACACAACAATTAACAATGAACAGCATATGCAACTGTGAAATCTTACAATTGTGGAGCGACTTTGCCTGTCCTTCAGCGGTATTCTTGGAAGAAGACACCGGCAAGTTACGAAAACTTTATTTACACTTACCAATTGTGCTCAATTTCCGAGCTGACCGCATCGACTGTTTGGTGTTCTGCGACTGAATATCCGAAATAAGAAGACTGAGCTCCTTCTTTCACCACAGGAATACTGATATCCAAATTGAACGAGAACGCAAACCTCACACTTAGAAACACAACACACCACCACAAATAGCACTCCATTGTAATCGGCGCTGCACAAGACTGCCGACTTCTACGGACGCAGGCAGTGCGAGGAACTGAAGAGATCCAACAAGCAGCGAGCAATGTTTCCATAAGTAAATATTTAAAAAGCGCACACGCGGTGCAAGTCAAAACCTTGTCCACACGTAATGTTTTGTCGTCAGTCGGATCATGCAAGATGGATCAAACAAAACATTACATGTGGACGGCAAGTTTAAGGTTTGGGATGAACTGAATGAGGTTTGACGACCGCTGGAAAGATGGGTGAGCTGGAGCTTTGTTTTCAAGCAAAACCGAAGACAGAGTAGCATTGTGCGCACATTCGAAATCGGTCAAATTTGGCACCGGGTCTCGTTGGAAGAGTAATATCTTGTTTTTCAATTTCTGGGGTTACTAGCGTCAATCACATCCGTAAGTAAATAATTATGTCAATGCTCATGTCCCTGCTGTAATTCACGGAGCAAATTGACATCTTAGAGTTAGAATTTACCACTCATAGTAATCACTAGGGAAAGGAACTTTAGGTAATTAAATGTTTTTTCTGCGATAAGATACAGACCCTCATTTTTGCCAAAATTCTGATTATAGCCTTATATGTCAACACAGCAAATTTTATTTTACATAAAAACACATATTTTCCAGTTTTCCGTATGTAAATACATATTTTGCGAATTTTCATTTTAAATACATAAAATCGCTCATTGACTTCATCCACCTCGAAATCCTCGAAGGAAAAATGTTTATAGGCTACTCTGCACCTCTTTCATATCGAGAGTGCTAGGTTTGTTTTGTCTTTGAACACCCTCGCTGGCAGACTTCTGGCACCTCGCCTACGATCCTATTGGGAGAAAATAGCTGTAAGTAGTAGCTGGGGCTGGCTACACGTAATGATAGCAAGGCTTTTTAATGAAGCAATGCAGCTATTGTGGCCGGAAGGCATAACATTTGACAATGTTCTTCTCCTCGTGACAGATGCTGCAGCTTACATGAAAAAAGCTGCAGTATGCCTTGCCGTTAGCTACCCCAAAATGGTGCACGTTAAATGTGTGGCCCATGCGTTGCATAGAATATGTGAAAAGATAAGAGCTCTTTATCCCAATGTCGATAAACTGGTTTCAAATGGCAAGAAAGTTTTTATCAAGTTGGCTAGAAGAATAGACAATTTTAAACAAAAATGTCCTGAGGTTCCCCTTCCCCCTACACCTGTAGTTACGCGATGGGGCACTTGGTTGGATGCAGATGTTATGCCCAGAAGTTTGAAAAAATTGTATCTGTTGTAAATGATCTCGACAAAGAAGAATTCTGCAAGAACTGTTGATGGAGCCCTCCGTAAAAGTCGAATTGGCATACATCTCAACAAACCTGTCCATTCTCTCTAATTCCATATGAAAGCTTGAATCGTCCGCGAACACTTTGGCAGCTTCCATTGTTAAAGTCCGTATAGTAGAACCGAAACTGCAAGAACTCACTGGATCTAAGTGTCTAAATGTACAGAATTTTTTGGGAAAAAACAAGGTTTTCAAACTTTGTGCCAAATTGCATGTGTTTTGGAAAGTGAAGTAGAGGAAGAGGAAGCTTTGGAAAACTTAAGCGTTAGTGACATTTCGTGATTCAAATATGCAAGAATTGTTTCTTGTGACGTGGAGCGATCTTTCTCACAATATAAGATGCTTTTTAGAGATAATCGTCACAGATTTACAATGGAGAATTTGGAAAAAACTATGGTGATCCACTGCAACTCTTCCAAAAAATTGCTCGCTAAGAGGTAATCATTTAGAAACTAATTTTAGGTGTTTAAAATGCATGTTATAGTTTGTTTTTGTTACCAAATGTTTTTATTTTTGTCACATATTTTCCTGTTTTTATCACATATTTTCAACATTTATGACACATAAAAAATAAATATTTCTGTGTTTTTTAGCACATAAAGTTCCGTTCCCTAGTAATCACTCTCGAGACCACCATGAGAGATGTGCATTTTTTTCAATCTCATACACATTGTTTTTGGAAAGACTGATACAAAGCATGAATAGCGTAGCCGCTTGTTTTTCACCGGTCTTATCTGTCAAACTTACCTTATCATGCAAGACGGACGACAAAACATTACGTGTGGACCAGGCTTAAGTCCACTTTATGCACAGAGAGGCTATCGAGACTGGAGCTACAGTTGCACTACAGTGGAATCCGAACCCGGGCTCCTTTGATTACAAGGGCTTGGGGAGGTACGGAAATTATACTTTGAAGGTCCATTCCCGATCTTCTGGTCCTAAAACTGCACAGCAATCATTAAACTTTTACCTGGCAACATTGCGCGTTGAAATGGTGCGTTCTGTTGCGTCGAAAGTTCAGCAGCGTGCATCACATAAAGGCCCCGTAAAAAGTATCAAGAAGTGACATAAACATTTTCTGGAGACAGGTATTGTCGTGGATTTACCGCGAAGTGGCAGAAATTCCTCCAAGTGCTGGTCGCTCTTGAAGTGAAAAACTTCCTGAATCAGGAATTCGGAGGCAGGTGGATTGGCCGCAAAAGACCCACATCATGGCCCGCAAGGTCGCCAGACTTGCCTCCGTGTGACTCTTGACTCTGGGGATATGTCAAACACGGAAGTGTACGCGGAAAAGCCATTGTGGATGACCTCAAAGCAAAGACATCTACAGTCATCGCGGGTATTCCGGATGAGCAGCAGCGTCGCAAAGGCATTCTTGGTTTCAGGACGAGATTGCAGGAATGCATTGATGCGAATGTTGCCCAGTTGGAGACGTGGCGACGAGGACGTGCAGTGTTGCCAGACAAAACTTTAAAGACTGCTGTGAAGTACAAACTTTATTTCACTGGAATATCTCTGTTCGTTACAAAGTTATAGTGAATTTAAATGTGGGAAGGACTGGCTTTGTGTTAAAATCTGCATATTCTATTTCCAGCTTTACATCTTGCCATATGCTTACTACATATTCTAGGCTCCTTTCGCTGTATGCTCTGTAGCAGATTACATTTTCTTTGTTTTCGATTAGCGCACAGGAACTGTCGAGCGAACGCTAGAGCGGGAAGGTTAACAGGTTGAACCAAAAGTGGTTTAGTAATAGTTCATGGCTTCTGAGCAGCGATGTAAGTGGAAATCCATAGCTGGGGGAAGCCTGGTCGAGTTTGGAGATAGGGGGTGGATGCTTGTATAGAGCAACATGGAGACAGTGCAGTCTGATGCAAATTATCCTAACTAGAGGGATGCTTTATGAAAATGTTCTTATATTAACTGAGAGGAAAGCATCCCTCCCCATAAATTCGACCATTCCTCAAATTTACCCCAAACATCTTCAACAGAGAGTTGCAGCTCACTGTATAGCAAATGGGCAGACCTGACTATAGAGCGACCACAAACAAAGAATCTTCGGCCAGAAGCCTTCGCACATCTTCCCCTCCATCCGTTCAGCTCAGCCCACAGTGAAGCCTGCTCCACTCCCCTCCAAGCCCGAGTACGACGCACGGACAGGACACACGCTTCTGCGCAGGCTCTTTTGCCTGTGATTTATTTTACTTCGCTTCTTGTGCCACTTTTGGCTAATTTGCGAAGATGGGGATGAGTGATAATATGATGAAATTGATGAATAGACATCAGAAACGTCCATACCAAAGCCATTCGAACCCGGGATCCGCTGGCGTCACAGCGCGATGTGCTAACCACTCCGCCACGGAGGCCGGCCCCTTTTGCCTGTAGTCCCACTATATAAGCTTAAACCTTAACAATACGCACTATTGCAATGCTTCGAAAGAAGTTGCTAAAAAAAATATAATGCTTCGTGCCTTTATGAAGAAGGATAACGGAACTCAAGATGAAGTGGCGGTGCCAAGGAGGGTCGGAGTAGGTAAAGGCCCACCCTATCAAAAAAATGTAATAGACAAATTTCGCGAGGTATGTAAAATGAAAACATGTAGATAATGATGCATATGATCATAACCTTCCTTGTTTGGATCACGTAATAACAACATGAAAATTTTAATAATTCTACCTTTGAAGCTGTGGCTCGCCAAGAATTTTTACAGCCATCCATAGCCAGATAGACGAAGTAATCCTTGCATTGAAAAATTCTCACTTCCCATAAAGCTACAATAATTTAATTTGACAAGTAAGCAACAGAAGCAAGGGAAGGATGTAATCCGGATGCAGCTCCCCCTTCCAAATTCACAAGCAGAAAATACAAATTTTGGAAAAACTCCACGACATTATTTACAATTTTTAGGAACATACATATCTTAGAAAGTATGAAATTACCCTAGAGTAACTAACATCTTGTCGTAACTAACATTTGGATGTCAACATTACTTGGTCCTTCTCTCTCTCCGTCAAAAAAAAAAAAAAAAGAAAAAATCCTGCAAGAATAAAATCTACGAAATGGATCTCATATCATCAACTAAAAGCCACTGCCTAAATTTTCATTTCACAGCCTATATTGCGCTTGAAAAAGCACAATTTTTGAAATTTTACTTGGACAAACTAAGCTCACGAATCATTTTAAAATCAAATGCTCTATAGTGCAGGTTTGTTAATGTATCAATATATATAAAGTCGTGCTGGATCTTCGTCCTGCGTCAGCAAACCATTTTCGGAAATCTTCTTCCCTTTCGAAAAAACCGCCACGATATTCAAAATTCTGAAAAATCACATCTGTTTAGGATTCATTCTACAGGGTGAACCAAAAGTCCCATTACCCCGTAGGTATTGTTACCCTGCCCCCGTGTCAGGGCAACAGTGTTTTCTTTTCTTATTGAAATATTTATTAATATGTTAATTAATTGGGTAATCAAGTGTGTAAACATATATATGTGTGATTAGTGTAAATCAATTTATTATGCATTTTTAGGTTCGCATTATTCCATGTATAAATACCATGTAGCTCTCTGTTCTTGCTTCGTGTTTCGAACGTTCAAAAGAAAGGCGGGCAGTTTAGCTGTTAAAGATTAAAAATTTTGAAAGAAGGGCGGTTGGCAACAGACGCCAACCAAACGTATATAAACTCCCAGATGAGAGTAGGGGAGGTCGGCTGTTGGAACTGAGACTTGGAAGGGAGAGGCTGTTTTTGCTTCGGTTAGCTAGGACCGGAGGACAGGTCTCCCGAAACGGATGCTGTAAGAGATTGGATTGCCGGGCAAGCTAGTGCCTTGGTGTCCAGTTTACAGGTAAAAAGGTAGTTGTACTGGATGTTATTTTGAAGTAATTACGGTGCGCCGGGCAGCCTAGTGCCTTGTCACCGTGGAGGTTGAGAAATGTACACGTCGGGTGGCCTAGCGCCTGTTAAGACGTTTCTTGGAGTAACGCGAGTCTACCTTGTGACAAGCGTACTCCAGATGTAATTCATAAAAATGTAAAGCATCCAGGTACAAACAATAGAGATTCCAACATCAAAATTAGAGTTTTGGCCCGATAAATAATTAGAGAAATGAACGTTCGGATACGACATGTATATTCTTCAAATTTTACGTTAATTAAACTTATAGAAAATACCAAAAATTTCCGTTTATAATTTCACAAATGCTGGACAAGGTAATTTATCCCCCTATAGCAATAAGGTTTCGCAAAGGTTATCCGTTGTCTCTTGTAGTTAATTATATAATTATGTTGACTTGTAGCAACCCACGTGCATTGTCGTACAAAGAAAGATACCCCTAGACATATCTGAGCCGAGTACGAAGTGCACCGAACCTCGAGTGCGGAGGTAAAGTGTGGGGGACCAGACGAGTAACAGTATGTGAGTCTGTGCTGTGGTAGTGGTTCGTAGTGATACTTAGTGGTTGTAGTTCTAAGTGGTAGTAGTACGTAGTTGTGTGCAGATAGTGATGTACCTCTCACGGTTTGTCTTTCATTCTGTCATTACAGATACTTTGAACCATGGCTGATGAGTCAACGTATACCTTGGAGGAACGGATTGTCATGAGTACCTGGACAAATGAGCGACCTCATACAGGAAAATCAATGAAACAGACATCCGAAGGGATTTTGTTGCAAGATTTAACAAGCCGACCCCACCAAAGCAAACGATATTGCAACGGGAGAGAAAACTTTTCGAAACCGGTTCCATCAAAGACAGATCCCGCTCCGGACGCCCATCGACGAGAGCAGAAACGTGTGCTGAGGCTGCTGCATCCGTTGAAAGGTCACCAATAAAGTCAGTCCGCAAGTTATCACAAGAATTGGGAGTTCCATAGAAAACATTACTCAGGCACATGAAACAAGATTTAGAGTTGAAACCATTCAGAGGGTAAGGGGACTTTTGGGTCACCCTGCAGAGCATTCTTCATGTTGTTTACTCTCGCTATCACAAATATCTAGAGAACAGAAAAGGCAAACGACACGAAGATTCATTTGAATGATCTAGGAAAAATTCTAAACAGATATAATTTTTCAGAATTTGGAATGTCGTAGCGGTTTTTTGAAATGAGACTTCGCTTCGTTCCTAACCAGACGTAAATTTATTGAACTGGCACTAGAAATTTAACAAAATTCAGTCATGTCGGCATTTCACACAGAATTCCAGAATATAAGTCGACACCTGAACAGAACTGAACGCAGCAAATAAATGCGATTCAGGCTTTGTTGTCTACGGCTGAATCAGGTTGAGAGATTAATTCATGTGGTTGGCAACACATTGAGCAGGGAGCAAACTTCAGAGACTCGTGCTTCCATCTACAAGGTACGGGTGGAACTACGTTGTCAGAGTTCAGATCCGACAGGTGATCTTCTAGGCCTTTTTCGTGTGGAAGACACGATTTCATTTTCCATTGCACAGTACTCATAAGAAAATTGCCGTTGTCACCCTAAAAGTTTATATAATTCCACATTCCTTTTGGCAGTCGAAAGGCAATATATGATGGAAGTTTTATCTTTGCTTTTTCCAGGACAAAGTGTAAAGGAAGAAACAGCGGCAATTTATTCTGAACTCTACAGGCAGATTTGTCACTTGTGTTTTACAATATGATAACCAAATATATTGTTTTCTTGTGAATTGAAGATCGAGGGGTACGTATTTACAAAAACAAACCAACAAAGGCTGGGCGGCTTGGATTGTCATTGTAAGCGATTAAAAGCCACAGCACTGGTTAAAAACAAATTTATTGGCACGTGAAGGAGGCAGAGCAGACGAAACATTTCTTGATAACCATAAATCCGATACATCTTTCGTATGAAGCGAAAGTGTTGCAAACCGTTGATTTGAAACATTGGTTTCATAGGTCTAAATTGTCACTGTGTACCTAAGACACTTTTTGTTATTCTTGATATTCTGGAAAATAGGTTTGCCGCGCCCTAGGCACGTGCCTAGTGGGCCTATTTGGTAATCCGCCACTGGGTGTATGGTAACAAGCCTCAGACCAGACAATCCACCAACTGAAGGAGAATATTCGCACAGAAATTTGAGCACTACAGCCATCGACTCTAACAGCTGTCATTGAACATGCCGTAGAAAGAGTGCGTCTTTGCGAGACCAACAATGAACGTCATTTAAAGGATGTGATTTTCCATACATAATGTAAACAAATTTCCCAGCTTTCAGCTTTATTGTAACTTAAAATGGATAAAAATACTTAATAAACAAAAAAAGTTATTAGCTGTTCAAATCCCGTCGTGACTTATGGGTTACCCTGTATTTATCGGGATCCCATCTAGATTAATTAGATATAATAGAAATAAAACACCAGTAAACAAAAACAGAAATCCGGCAATTGTAAATTTTTCTGCCACTTTCTATATTTTTCATAAATTTTCATTTTTCCCTAAAATTGAACCTGGAACCCCCCTTCACCAAGGAAAATTTATCTTAATGTAGCAACACTACCTCTGTCAAGCGCGGCACAGCAAGCAGGAAGGAACAACAAGTTAGAAGCTTGTTAGGATATACAATGAGCAATTACCCACATATAAAAGTTAAGAATATAAAAATATCTGGATTTCTATAAAATACGCGTACATCTGCATTACTGATATCTTCCCAATAAAAAAGTGTAGACACAAGTATTGCACATACTAAATCACTGCCGATCAACATCTCAAAATAACAAAAGAGCAAGTACGCAGGTGGTTGAAATAGTTCTTGGTCCAGTCTGCTGCTGCTGTTTCATAGTTTGCTATTAGGGCGTGGGTAATTGAAATGCAAGACAAGGTCAAGTGCTACATAAATAAGTGTACATACCATCACTATGTATTTACTATAAACAAAAGTAAAGGGCATCTGCTTACAGGCGCAACCCAACAGAAGTTTTTAGGGGAGGAGTTCAGCTACTGGAAAAGCATAGAGTGCCATTGTCATTGTGTTGGGGTCATTCCATTTCAAATCAACCAAGGTCTGAACCTTGACATCTCAGAAATGAAAATTTTTGGAGCAGTGGTAGTACCAGAAAAGTTGACGAAAACTGCCAAACTTCAGATTTTTTTGGCTCCTAGTTTTTAAGTTATTAACTTTCAAAGAAGCAAAAATCCAAAAATTTGACGACATTTTGAAATCTTAGACAGCTGTACATCAAAAACTATTTGACGTAGCTCAAATTGGTGTATTTCTCTTCCGATTTTAATGAGCTTTAATTTGAAATGCAACATGACTGTGGTATTTCAAATTTGTAATTTTTAAGAGACTCGAAAAAAGTTTGTTTGAAAATCTCAAAAACACCATTTTTTATTTTTATTTTTTTAAATATATGGTTTGAAGACATCAATTGACTATTTGTGTGCAAAATTTCATAATGGGACGACAATGGGTTCCTATGGAAATTATTTTTTTGTATTGTAATGTGTGCGAAAGTTGCTAAATTTGTTGAGTTCCAAGTTAAAACCATAACCTAGGTTGAGTGGTTCATGTTGAAGTTTTCGTATTAATCTATTTTATAATTTTTGGAATACAAATAATATGAAAATTTGTAATATTTATCACTTTTAATACTAATGTATTGGTACATATTTTACAAAATATTCTCATGTGGTATATAACAACCTTAATATATAAAGGTATGATATTAAAATTTGAGGAGCTTTCAGACCGAAGTGACATGCAAAAGGCGACACATTTTGCTCGTCCCTTGCATGTTGCTCGGACTGGGTATTTTTCCAATATAGTGCATCATGTCGCTTCGGTCTGTTCTACGCGCCTGCATGGCGAATGCTTGCTTATAGACTGAAGGGACCAGTGTTATTTGTTTGTCACTTTGGTGTGAATCCTTGCTGCCGCTTGTCACCTGTCAATTGTTGTTTTGGTCTCAGATCCCCCTTACAGGTTTTTGAAGAATAAAAAGTATTTAAATCATGCCTCTTAACACAACATAATGATTGATGAGAGATATATGAAGTATTTCAGTCAGTTATACGAGGAACCATAACAGAAAAGGAACAAGACTCAAGATAGTATAGTACATTTAGACCTAAATTTGGCTCGAAACGGAAATAATTATTAGAAAGCTAATTCCTTCTGAAATGCGTTCTTTAGGTCCCCCTGTACTTCCCCAGAAAAATCCCAAAAAATCCTGCATGCGGAACACCCTTAAATTTTGAATAAACGGCCGCCATCTTGGATTTTTCAAAAAAATGCGATAACCCAGTAATGGACAATCATAGGGAGGTGCTGTTTTGCGCTAAAATGCATGGTTTGTGTAGTATAATCGATTAACACATGACATGTATTTTCTAAAAAAGTGCAGTTTACGGTAAAAATTTAATGAAATCAATAAGAATTGACAAAAACTCAATGTTCAGAAAAAAACGACATTACCATTATTATTAATAGTTTTTTCTTTTCAGGTGTTAGTGATCGTATGCGGTTGTTGGAAAGCTGAATAGAAGATGGAGGAGAAGTTCATTTTCTGCGGTGAAGGAGAGATGGTGGACATTGACAGTGTCAATGTGACAAGAGGGTTAGAGACTTTGAGGAATCTCAGTATAAAGAGAGAAAAAGGGATTGGGGAAGAATTGAGGGCGTTAGTCATGTGCGAGTGCATGTACAGTGCAGAAAACGTTATACCAGGCATGGAAATTAGGTTCTAGTGTCTCTACCTGTAGGAACAAATGCAACAAAACCCCTCCTCAGAAGTTACCTTCATCCCTTCGTCTTTAAAACGTGCTGTCTTTATTGCGGGAAGACGGTTGATAAGGAAGCTTGCAACAAGCACCCACATCGCCACTCAAAAATATGCCAAGTGGAAACTTTACAAAAAATGTCAAGTATTCTGAGTATGTGCGCAAATAGGTGCGACAAGTGGGGGAAAATAGTTCTAAATCGCATTAATAGCGAATGTGACCTGATTGCGGCCGAAGCGCAATATAAAAAAAACTGTGATGCACGATTTTCAATCGTTGGTTCAAGTATGCCAGGCGAGCCATCTGAAAATTTGGTCAGATGACCTGTTGATGAGTCCAAGTTAGAGGCTTTCAATAAATTGTGCAACTTCCTGGATGACAACGATGACTGCCAGTACCTGCTGTCTGACCTTATGGAGATGCTCTTAAAGTTCAGTACCGACAGTGACAAGTTATACAGTGAAAAGCGTCTGCGGGAGCTTTTATCAGCACGCTACGGCAATACTGTTCTTATGTCATCCAGAAAGAAATGTTTCGGGACTGTTGTTTCTTTTAGGCCCTTTGCATCGAGGATTTTAACGTACAAGTGGTACAGCGACAGAAAAAAAAGACGCTGTGGAAGAAAAGAAGAGGATTATAGACGCGGCTATTACCATCCTCCAAGAAGAGATAAGATCTAAAGTTTATGATTGCTCGACATATCCAACCTACGAAGAAATATAGAAAGGTGGAGAAAATCAAGTAGGTGAGATGCTCACTCATCTGCTTTCTGGTCTAATGAAACCAGTAAAAGGTCCACCTTGCAACCAGAAGGTGTTGAGTGTTGCGCACTCTATAATTTCTTCGGTGCGTCCATGTTCATTTGTGTCAGCTGAGCAGGTTGGAATTGGAGTGTTTCCGATCAAAACATCTAATTAACCTTCTGCATAATTTAGGCTTCTCTGCTTCTTACAGTGAAATCTATAAGTATGAAACTTCCGTGACAATGAACACTTCAAGTGAAGTTCAGAAACATGGATTTGTGCAGTTTGTCTTCCATAATGCTGATCATAATACTCGAACTGTGGATTGACATAGAACCTTTCATGTGATGGGAGGAGTGCAGTGTGTGACGCCTTCTTCAGCTGTTCAGACGAGTTCTCGTGTTCCATGACCGAAGATTATACCAACGGCAACTGTTGTTGGAAAGTTTGGCTTCATCCCAATCGTCACTCACGACCGGCCCAAGAACCATGGATTGAATCGCCTGGTAATGGAAGACGTCCTCTCCCTGGAATTGCGGCCGATGGATGCAGAAATCGGAACCTCATACCAATGGATTTGGATGGCGGGTCCCAAGTCAGCTGAAGAACCTCATACGGGATGGAGTGGTTTCATGGAGATTGCCACAGGAAAAAGATCCTACGAAAAGTCAGCAAATACAATACAAATCTAAACAATTATAATAGAATAAAGCGAGAAGTTAACCGCACGTTTAGAAGTAAAAAAAGAGATTACTTGAAAAGCAAAATTAACGAAACTGAAACAAACAGCAAAAATAAAAATATCAGAGATTTATATAAAGGTGTAAATGAGTTTAGAAAGGGGTGGCAACCTAAAGTAAACTTGATAAAAGATAAAGACGGTGATTTTCTAGCTGACCCAAGCGATATTCTAAATAGATGGAAGAACTACTTTAATGACCTTTTAAATGTCCATGTAGGAGATAAATCAGAAGTGAATGAAGTACACACAGCAGAACCTTTAGTCCCAGAACCTAACTTGACTGAAGTTAAAGATGCTATTAAAAGGCTAAAGAATAACAAAGCACCTGGCATTGATTTAATACCAGCTGAGTTAATTAAATATGGTGGAAATTCATTAATTTGTCAAATTCATAA
The DNA here is from genome assembly GCF_977018435.1 of Lepisma saccharinum. Taxonomy (NCBI): domain Eukaryota; kingdom Metazoa; phylum Arthropoda; class Insecta; order Zygentoma; family Lepismatidae; genus Lepisma; species Lepisma saccharinum. The sequence continues at coordinate 71,125,196 of NC_139232.1, forward strand.
ATTAATTTGTTTAATATGGAATAAAGAAGAAATCCCTCAACAGTGGAAAGAATCCATAATTGTTCCTGTGTTTAAAAAAGGTGATAAAATGAACTGCAATAATTACCGTGGAATTTCTCTACTCTCAACAACATATAAAATATTATCTAACATTCTTTTAACAAGACTAACCCCATATGCTAATGAAATTATAGGTGATTATCAATGTGGATTTAAACGCAACAGATCAACTACAGATCAAATTTTTCACATCAGACAGACACTTGAAAAAAAGTGGGAATATAATCAAAATGTCCATCAGCTATTCATTGATTTCAAAAAAGCATATGATTCGGTCAAAAGAGATAAATTATATAATATATTAGTAGAGTTTGGAATACCTAAGAAGCTTGTTAGTATGATAAAAATATGCACCAGTGAAACAGAAAGTAAAATTCGTGTGGGTATTAATATGTCTGACAAATTTACAATTCATGATGGGTTAAAACAAGGAGATGCATTATCTCCATTGCTCTTTAATTTTGCCTTAGAATATGCTGTTAGGAAGGTAAACGAAACTAAAGAAGGACTAAAATTAAATGGTGTGACTCAGTTGTTAGCATATGCAGATGATGTAGACTTACTGGGGGATGATGTGAATACAATTAAGAATAATGCTAAAATATTTTTCAAAACTGCTAAAGAGATAGGTTTGGAAGTTAACAAAGAGAAAACTAAATATATGCTTACAGGCCGAAACCAAGTGTTAGGTAATAATCAAAATCTAATTATTGATAACAACTCGTTTGAACCAGTTTCCAAATTCAAATACTTAGGAGTAATATTAACAAATGAAAATTATATTAAAGAGGAAATAAAAAGTAGGCTTAATTCAGGAAATGCATGTTACTTCTCTCTTCATAAACTTTTGTCTTCTTGTTTAATATCTAAGAATCTAAAAGTTAAAATATACAAAACCGTAATTTTGCCTGTAGTATTATATGGGTGTGAAACTTGGTCCCTTACATTGAAAGAGGAACATAAATTGAGAGTATTTGAAAATAGGATCCTTAGGAAAATCTTTGGACCTAAAAGGGATGAGGAGACAGGTGAGTGGAGAAGGTTACATAATTTAGAACTACATAATTTGTATTCATGTCCAGACATTATTAGAATAATTAAATCAAGAAGACTTAGGTGGGCAGGCCATGTGGCACGAATGGGAGAGGAAAGAGGAGTTTTCAGGATTCTTGTTGGGAAACCTGATGGTAAGAGACCTGTAGGAAGGCCAAGACGAAGATGGAGGGACAACGTCGAGATGGACCTAAGGGAAATCGGTAGGGATGGAAAAGAGTATATAGATCTTGCTCAAGATAGGGACAGATGGAAGGCCTGTGTTGCTGCAGCCATGAACCTTCGGGTTTAAGAAGGCTAGAGAGTTAGTTAGTTAGTTACGAAAAGTCAGCAGTGATACCCTTGTCCTTCGTCAATCTTCAACCTTCTAATCCCACCTCAATTAACACCTGTCTTCGTTTCGCAGTAGAAGAATGCAGGAAGCGGCAACAAAGGTGTATTGTGACATTTGGTCAGCCACTTTTCATTAAAGCCATGGATATAGTCTATCAGGCAGACGAAACTGATGAGCTGTCCAAGGTTGATTGATTGATTGATAGAGTTGGTGTTTTAAGTCCACTTTATGCACAGTAAGGCTAATCGGGACTGGACCTACAGTTTAAGGTGGGATCCGAACCACTATGTGCCTTCACCAGGATCGAACCCGGGACCCCTTGATTACAAGGCAACGACGCTACCACTGCACCATCGGGAGGCCCTAGCTGTCCAAGGTAATCGTGAGATTAGGTGGATTTCATCTGCTTATGAGTTACATGGGTGCGGTGGGCAAAATCATGGGTGGCAGTGGTATGGAAGAAATGTGGGGTGAGGTATTTGCCAAGAACGCTATTGTTCACATGGCTAATGGGCATGCTTATGCAAGAGCATTACGAGCTCATTCGCTGTCTCAGGCAGCTATCGCTCATCTGATTTTGGAGTGTTGTGAGGAAGGCGGACTTTTGATCAGCTCTGACGTCCAAACTCTCAGGGGAATTCACAGTGAGGTGTCAAACTTGTCCTCCTCCGCAGAATCTTTCCTATCTAAAGTCAAACCTTTACTGAGTGCTGTTCCAGTGCGATGAAGACACTTGAAAAAAGAAGTGCTACTGCTAAATTATGGCTGCAGTATTTGAAGCAAGTTTCTATAATGCATGACTTCGTGAGAGCGGAAAGAACAGGCGACTGGAACCTTCATCTCTTCTCCGTTCACCGCATGTTAGTTCACCTCCATGCAGCTGGCCATATTCATTACACTAAATCAGCCCACCTCTACCCCCAGAATATGTCTAAATTTAAGACTACTTCGTCGGATCAGGAGTTTGAACGTTTTGTCAGTCAGGGTTATTTTACAGTTCGGCGATCGGATAAGTTTTGGTGCGGCGTTTGGACAGACATGACCATAGAGCAGGTCTACATGTATGAAGGTTAGCGGTGGCTTGACACAAGGCCGAAATATGTCTAATAGCGTTGTAGCTCATTGGATTTGTACCATGCCAGGAAGTCTCCAGGTGATGGAAGCAGTGGAAGCTTTCGCAGGAGTGACAGGTGAATCATCCTACCGGCACATTACTTTATCAAGATCGTGGCAGACTCGAGATACCAGTGATTTGAGGAAATTTTTAGTTTGGCTGAATCAACGTTCGCCTTTCAACAAATCCGAGGAGCTCTTTTCCCTGTCTTCAGGAATTGTTGCCGATGATAGAGTTAATTGTGACTCAGCCGAGGAGCTAGGCGAAAATGCTGTCAAAGGAATCGTGGGAAAAATATTTGCAAATGTGACTTTGAAGAGGAAGGAGGAGGAACAAGTGTTCACACTGGCTGCTACGGGAAAGACTATAACAATTGATAAGGATCCTGTAGTTGTCAACCCTAACCAACTGTTCCACCGCATCAGTGGCGCAGGAACGGTTTTCATTTGGCGGGGTACAAGAATTCAACCTTACATACGCACACGCACACACACACACACACACACACATATATACACACACACACACACACACACACACACACACACACACACACCTAGGTAAAATGTGGGGGCATGAGGAATTCCATTTTAGACGCGAATATCGAGTTTTAATGCAAAATTTGCCTAAATAATTTTTATTTATTTATTTTATTTTTTTATTTTTATTTTATTTTTATTCATATAAAGTTCTGGAGCTTATTCTGAGTTCATTTTGAATTTAATGAGATGGAAAATCAGGAGTTTGTAATATGAAAATTGCGAGCAAAGCTACATGTATTAATTTTCATGCAGGTTGCTATTTAAAGGGGGTGAGGAGGATTCCACCTCTTCTAACTTGATTCATTCCAAATCAGGAAAAAATCATTTCCCACCCACTGAATATGAAAATCATATTTTTAAATACCGTGCGTCCATTTCGATCTGCAGCCGAGAGATCGGGAGAAGCGTGGCGGGCGGCACTGACGGAGATGCCGACATTTGCGGCGTGAAATGCCCGCTTATTTTTATGGACATATGCAGATATTTATATAAATATTGCAAAACGAGCGCTAACCTGTGTTATAAGAGTATGGTTTTAATTTTAGTAGCTTAGTGACTGTATGTGCCGATGATTTTGACACGCCCACCTCTTGTGAAACACGGCGTAGAGGTTTGTTTGGAGAACGTTCTAACGCTGCACCAATATCATCGAGTTTTGCTTCGGTTAGAATCCGTCGTTTTTGCTTAGGTGTTTTAAAATTTAATGATACAGTTTCTCGTAAAGGCTCCTTCATACATTTGACGAAAGTCGAATCTGAGGAAGAAGAAGAAAAAAGGAGGGTCATATGGGTTGGTTTTTGCGTGGCTTACTCTGTACGTATCTCTGACGTAACAGAGTACGTCACGAGATTGGCAGTCTTCACAGTTCTCTTGGGTCTCAGCTTCTACTGCCTCGTAGAGCTCCGACGCAGTAAATAGTCCCTAACGAACCTACACAAGTTATGTTAAAGAAACAGCGAAATGATTTTAAAAAAGTATAAAAGATTACCTACACATGGAAACAGATCTTCATATGAGATCGTTGAAGGTAGTCATTCGTTGTTTACTGTTCGCGGCTGACGGGAGAGCAGTTGGGGTGGGGTGGGGTACCTGAGGGGAAACTTACACAATCGCTTGCAAGGGTGGAAGGAGGAGAATTTGTTTGTTGTGAAGCAGTTGACAATCTGGCGGGCAGGCGAGCGAAGAAAGCACATGAATTATCGTTCTTTTAACACGTAACGAATTTTTCATGGATAGTAAAACCGTAATTTGATGACAAAAGATTCTTAAAACATTTATGAAATGGAAGATAGTAATCACAGCCGCGCTTTCATGTCTTGAATCTTGGCTATATCATTATGTGGGAGAGGCAGGAAGGGGAATAGGCACTTTCTCTCTCTCTCTCTCTCTCTCTCTCTTTCTCTTTTTAATCTTCCATAAAGAGCAATGAAAGGAAAACCGAAAACTGTTCCTATTTTGTACCTACAGTTCCTAAATAGAAATTACAATTTTTGTAACTATAATTGGTTTACGCAGAATTTTGTCGCGAGGTTTTTCAAGTTTGTTTAGATTTTAGTATTTATAGTAATAAAAACAATACATTGTTTTTTGATTGATTGATTGATTTGCTTCGCCTTTTGTTCCACTTTTGGCTAATTTGCGAAGATGGTGATGAGTGGTGATATGATGAAATTGATGAATGAACACTCACATACAACCATGCCCAGGCCAGGATTCCAACCCGGGACCCCTGGCGTCGTAGCGCGATGTGCTAACCACTCCGCCACGGGGACCGGCAATACATTATTTTTATTATAACATTTATTAACAATAGTAATCTAGTAATATGAACTGTTTATATTTTCGCTGGATGTGACACTAATTAGTTTAAAACAGAGCACGAATTAAACATTTCTTCAGCTTGCCCAGTCAGTGATCACAACAGGTTCATTGACCAGACCAGACCAAACATACTCTTTTTAAGAGTATTATACTCTTTTAGAGGTTCATATACTCTATACTCTTTTCAATTTGCAAAAATCCCCAAATATACTCTTTTCCTTGCTATTTAATTTCATTCATTATTTTACGCGTAAAAATGCCTTAAAATCCACAGAACGGAAAACGTCAAGATGTCAACAAACTGAAGTATTTACTCCTTGACTCAAGACTTTCCTATGAACAATTTCAAGAGTCATTTTCATATTCCATCAACAAGCAAAACATATTTCAAATTCATTGGAATTTAATGATAATGATTAGGGCTGAGCCGATACCATTTTGAACCGATTCTCTTATCAATTCCCACCGATAGTGTAAAATAAAAAGGAAGTTTTAATTTTGCATAATTTTCAGGATAAGTAAGACTGTCAAGAAGTCACACGGGATTTTTGCGGACCCCGTGAAAGACCAAAATGCCGGAAAGTATCGGCTGGTATCGGTAGCTGAATCCCAACCGATACTTTCCGATACCGATACATCGGTATCGGCTCAGCCCTAATAATGATATTTTTGAAACTTACTGTGTAATTTCAAGAGCCGTTGAAAAACATCTTGAAAATTGGGGGGAAAGAAAAGAATCAATGACGTGGAGGTGGAGGTCAGTGTGCAAAGATTTAGTACAGGCTGGGTCAAATTTAAAAGTGATTGTGCCTCTTATAAAATTCTTGTTTACTCTGCCTGGTACAGATGTTGGTTGTGAAAGACTCTTCAGTGTTATTAAAACTTATTGGCGAGAGGAAAAAAGTACACTCCTGGTGTCAACACTCGAACAAGTAATGGAAGTGAAATTCAATGTGGATGACCTGTGAAGAGTTTGGACTGGCAATAAAGGACGACTTAAACATACTCAAGAAAGCAAAATCATCCCAGAAGTATGAACGATGGTGTCATTGGTGAGAAAGTATTTGAAATTAGCTAATTACATTGGACCCATAGGCCTATTTTATAGGGGCTATAATAGAAGCAATAACAAATAGTCACCCTTATTTTAGTTTTATTTTTGTTTTGTGCATGCACACCTTCAACCTATAGACTATACTCTTTTTGGTCAACAAATATCTGGTCATCGAATGCTGTGATATTTCATCTGGGTGCGTTTGTTTGTGTAGTTTTATTTTCGCTCGCTGTGTTGTGTTCGTGATAGCTCTTACACCTCGTAATAAACAGTTTCGAAGTGGAACAAAGAAAATTCTGCACAATCAGTGGCATATCCAGAAATGTTTCGGGGGGGGGGGGGGTATGAACGAAATGTCTACAAATAATAATAATAATAATATTTTAATTGAATTAAAGTAATACTAATTTCAATATATAAATTAATATATTATTATTACGTGACTAGGTAAAGAGGCAAACAGTGTATATTCATTCTGTAGTTTACCAGTAGTTAAAAGTAGAAACATTTACATAAGAACAAGTGCCTCGCAATTATATTAATGTAAAATAGAAGAAGAATTGAATACTATTGCATAACGAAATAAATGTTAGATACAGTGAAGTTTCTGATTAATATTGTATACATATTGTTATGAGTTGTAGTATGCATAAACCTTCTTTCTAATATCATTCAAAGCCGTACGATCCCAATATAATCCTTGCCATCCAATAAATTCACTAATGCTAAACGAGTATTGTTATTATTTTATTACTTGGTAATCTTTTCGTTTGCCCTAAATAAATACTTTATGTCTTTCAAAGCCGTATGATGTCAATCCTAATCATTGCCTTCCAATATATTCAGAGTAAAAATAGTAGTACTTGATAAGTATTTCAGGTGCTATACTTCAAAGCCGTATTATATTTATAGCTATAATCCTTCCATTCCAATACGCGTTCAGAGGAAATTATCCATCGAATATGAAAAAATTGCTAAAGGAGTATATTTACATTATTTAATTTTAGTACTGCATAGTCCTTTCGGGGAGGGTCCGGACCCCCAGCAAACTTGTTCTACGTATTATAGCGTAATATTTGCCAAGGAGACAGATTTAATTGAATTACTCAAAATAACGTTACTGGTTTACGTACGTACAATGTAAACGTCTAATGGAAAGCGATAAATAAACGGATAGGTATTATTCATTCTGAACCCTTCCACAATACGTGAACGCCTGTGTAGTTATTTTGCCGGCGATTTTGTAGCGCTTGAAACTTCATTGTTGTTTCTGCAGCAGACGATTTTCTCGGAGCCCACATCTTACGCCAAACACACTTTCTGCCGTCACCCATATTTTGCAATTGAACACGTCCAGTTGACGCATGCACACTTCCCTGCCACTTGCGATCGTGTTTTGTCTTCACGAGCTATTTTGTTGTATCCCTCCGCGTTCTACTGTGGGTGGGGTTTAGAACGCTTCTAACTATCTGCACGAGGTGTCGCCACAGTGCAGGGACACTTTTACGTATTGCAAGGGTTTCGTTTTCCTCAAACAGTCTCAAAATAGGAAAACTGACTTCTACAGTGATGATGTTAATGTCAAGTACAATGAACATTGCACGTCCCCAACAAAACAGTTTTCCATAAGCTTGTGTGGTTAACGAGATAATTGCATGTGAAAATTACGGTTTTTCCCATTTTTATGCCCAATTTACTTATTAAGCAGGGTCTTTTTTTAAATTTCTGCTTTGTAGGAATCACGCAGCCATATTTTCTGAAGGATAGAAAACAAACCCCGAGATCTTATCTTTTCTCGTAACTGAAAAATCTGTTTAAAACGGAACGTCTGCACTGCGCGTTTTCGTCAATGTATGAAGGAGCCAAGATGTCTAACCGTATCTCTGTGTGGAGTTGAAACGCATGGGAATGTCTGTATAAATTACCTACACACGTCTCGACACGAGTTTGTTTTCACGTAGGTACGTGTCATACATAAAAAAATCTTTGTTCTAACGTGAATCTTGCGGCTGGCATTCCAATCGTCTCACTGACACGTCACACATACACACTACAATAACACAAACAAGTAACTGCAAGTAACCAAGAATAACACTCTTGCGCACAGTACGAAATTAACACGCTATTGGTTTACATTGCTCGCCACTATATTTACAACTCTGTCTTCATCTAGTCGCGAAGGAACAAAAAACTCGAGCTCGGAGATTTCGGATTGCAAGGAGGCTCACGAACACTATTGACTTTTAACGGTTTCTTCTACATCTTGATACAGTGTTGCACATTCAAAACCTCCAAACGATCCCCATTGGCACAAAACTCTTTCAAGGATATAAACTTAAGCAGGACGTTACTGGTCAAAACTATGATTAAAATGTTTTATTATCTGTGGCTCTTAACATCGTTTCTAAAGCGTATTTTTTTGTGTATATAAGAGCAGAACTTGGATGAATTACAGAAGAACTTTTGCGTGTTATAACACAGGTTAGTGATCGTTTTGCAATATTTATATAAATGTCTGCATATGTCTATAAAAATAAACGGGCATTACAGGCCGCAAATGTCGGCATCTCCGTCAGCGCCGCCCGCCACGCTTCTCCCAATCTCTCGGCTGCAGATCGAAATGAACGCACGGTATATCGTACATACAGAATTCCACTTCAGTGTGTGTGTGTGTATATATATATATATATATATATATATATATATATATATATAAAATATCATTAAACTAATTTATGACAGATATGTACAGTATGCAGTGACCTTTAGAAACCATGTATTCGGTATTTTCTCAGACTTCTAGAAGGTGTTTTACAAGTGCTATTCTATCAAATTTCGAAAACTGTGCCCCGTCTTTGACGTATGTTAACTTTTCGAACGCTTGTTGACAGCTGTAGCGTTGTGTTGTCTCTTTTTTTAAAAAAAATACTGAATCGAGATGATTTCCAATCAACTCGCAAGAGATCTAACTTTGAAGTATTTGTAAAACATTTAACATAGTAATTATTTGTAACATAACTAGCTGTACCTTATGATGCTCTCAAACAATGAAATTACTATCATTGCATGTGCTAAACCGAAATCCTTCATATCTCAGAGCAAGCAAAGTTGGAGGGAAACCATACGCTCGAAATTTTCTTTTCAATCGTTGGTGGACAATATGAAGAGCCGGTTTGAAGAGTAAAAAAAAGTAAAGTGCTCCCCTGTGCATAGCACCACGCCATTAAGGCGTATAGGGGGTGTGGGGGTAACGCCCCACACTTTCTTGATCCGGTTTGAAGAGTTAGGTTTCTTTTCGGGTGTAGTCGTATTAAATGCAGATATATACGTGTGTTTTATGGTAACATGTTAATTCCTCGTTTATATAAAGAAGTGAACTTTAATGTAAGCGGAAGCATGTACCAGTCTAAGATTTTCGCATCTACAAAGAAAATTCAATGCACATTCCCGCCTCACTCAAAGACCTTGTGAATCCAATCCAAATTGTACCAATATCTACAGCTGAGTGTGAAAGTGCCATAGACTTTACCTTAACTGATTAGATAAATCATTTAGAAGTTCTAAACCTGGTTTTTCTTTCAATAGACTCCCAGTGCATTGTTTTAATGCAGAAAAATTTGCAACAAAATGGATCAAGTCATAAGCATTACAGTGTTCTTGACAAGCCAACTGGCAAATCATCGAACCTACAGAGTCTCATTAATTTCGTGCATTCAACTGAATAATGTAATTTTCTTACAGTTTGACTTTAGAATTTAACTTGAAATGGTGTTGTGTGTTTTTTGTTGCATTCAATCAAAATTAAATTTTAAGCAATTTATGTCCAATTCTAAGCATATCTAATTCATAGGTAAATCCTCCCCTTCTGATAAAATCACAAATCGCACCCTGTTTTAATGTCTAGGAAATATCGCTGATCCATTCCAACTAGGAATGGTATCGAGATGAGACAAATGTGTCACAACTCAAACTTTCACAACGTATAGGGTCATTAAAGCAAAACATTATCTTAATAACGTTTTCTGCTTTACATTTTGCTCGACGCTGCGAACCATTTTATCCTGAATTAATGAAACCGGGCAGCACAGGCTCGCAATTGTCACTAATTGATTAATTTTTCAATTATAATAAACAAAATAAACGACTTATTTGAAATATGAACAAGATATACGCTTGGTATGTCTGAATAAGACATAGTAATTTAAATTTATTTTAAGTAAATTCTTCAAATGTGATACCAAAGTTTCGAACGAGATCGTCTCATACATCGAGTATCGTCTCGTTTTGATTTTGCAGAGATATATTTCAGTCTTGTCTCCAAATTTGAGACTTTTCTTGTCTCTTACCATTTCTCTTTTCAAAAAATCTCTTACTATATAGGTTTAAGTACAGCTTTCCGAACACCCTCTGACAAAGTTATAAAAATAATTGGTGAGGTACATTGTACCCCCCAAGATTGGTCTGTCGTGTCGCGTCTCGAAAACAAGACGAGGCAGGAATTGTGCAAGTATTTCGTTTCGGAACATTCCATTTGAAAAATTCAAAATGAAAGAAGGTCAGTCATATACACTTCTGATGCAGATTTATATCTTCGAATCGACGCGATCACTTGTTTACAAAACATGTACCCCCCTTACACGAAGGGGCATTTGTCTGCAGCGTGATTTTCTGAAAGTAAACTTCAGCTCATTCCATCATTCCACACACATTTTAAATAATTTTCATCTCCTTAACAAGATTTACAAACATACAGATCTATGAACTAACTAGTAGCAAGCACAATGTAGTACATGTACCTATGGAATAAGTTTAAAACGGTTTGAATTCCTGTGGTAAGGAAAATAATGCTTACAATTTACACTTTTTGTATTGAGCGATTAGAAAATACTAGGTTCTTTTAACAGTAGCATCTTGTATCTGAGGGGAGTACAACTAGAATCTTCGATTTAGGGGGTACAGTACCCCTTCAAAAATTTAGGACCCCTGGTCTCTCCCTTCCGTTCCTGCGCCACTGCAACCGCATCGCGTGCGTTGTAAGAAGTGCGGACGACCTTGAATACTGTCTACAGTATGAATTGTCACCTTACCCCCAGTATTTGTTCGACGACGTTGGTCTTCGCGCGGGAACATAATCGAGTATTATTAAAGTCATCGACAAGATGTGTATGATTAGCAATGAATTGCCGGAAAACCCAAGCTATGTTCTCGCCGGTGGGGATCTTTTGCACAGAGTACATTGGCTCCGTCCAGCAACGTATGGTGACGTGTGCAATGCCTACTTAGATTACGTCAACCGAAATTACGGAACAAATGTCATCGTAGTATTTGACGGATATGAACCAAGTACGAAAGATGCAGTGCATATGCGACGAACTGTAGGGAAATCAGCTGCGAGGGTTGATGTAACTTCATCCAACCCCGTGACAATTGCACAAGAGAATTTCTTGTCAAACGTTGAGAATAAAATATTTTTTTTGAAACTCCTTAGCACAGAATTCCAGAAAGCAAAGTTCCCAGTTTTCCAGGCCCCTAGTGATGCGGATGTTTTGGTTGTTGAAACGCCGAAAAAAGAAGCGCAGTCAGGACGATCAGCTGTTGTACTTGGCGCGGACTCAGATCTACTTGTACTGATTGCTACCTTGACGAGGTGCCGTGTACATGTTAGTTCCGGGAAATTCTACAGCAGAGAATTACACGAAGGCCTTGGTAACATGACGAAACACCTACTTTTCCTACACGCTTTTATGGGATGCGACACCACCTCTGCTTTGTACAGAAGAGGTCCAATATCAGGCTTCAACAACCGTGAACTTCAGAAAGTTGTGGAAATATTTAACAACCCGAACGCGTCGCAGGATTGTGTTGAAGCTGCAGGAGAGCAATTCTTCGTCCATTTGTATGGAGGTAAACGTTCAGAGGGACTTGACAAAACTAGATACAAGAAATATGTCCAGACCGTTGGTAAAAAACCTCCAGAAACAGGGTGTCCCACGAACGGCGCAACTGTACATACATAAGTCATACACCAAATGTTAGCCCTGTCCAAGTAGATATTTTTAAAAACATAGAAACAACAAATGGGGTGCAGTGTTGTTCATGGAGTGTTGCCAAATGTAAGTGAAAGTGTAAATTTATTTTTTCAAAAAGCATGGAAAATTGCATGTCAAACATTCGTACGGAAATTTGGACGTCAATTTCCACCTTGGGTAGGTGGACTATTTCGCCATCTATAGTTCAGAGAAGAAAACCGATCGTTTACGCGTATAGCCAATCCTGAAATGCCTCGTAAAGGCGTACCGGTCCAAATGGCTGTTTTAAAAAAAAAATGAGGTACAGTGGCAACACTGTTGATGTTTGAAGGCAACAAAAGGGGTGTTTAGTGATGGTCTATGACATGGAAATACTGGAAACAGGAAAAAAAGAAAATGAAAATTATGGTGAAAAAAGTGTTACCCCGTTTGTTGTTTCTATGTTTAAAAATATCTACTTGGACAGGGCTAACATTTGGTGTATGACTTATGTATGTACAGGTTTCGGTTACAAAGTAACGCCACTCTTAATTCCCAGTTGCGCCGTTCGTGGGACACCCTGTACGTTATGGATCTTGCGAGCCTTCCTCCTACTTCAGCTGCCGCTCGCCAGCATAGTCTGAGAGTATATAAGGAAGTCCAGGCGTGGAAAGGTAACGTCTTTTCAACTAAAGATTGGGGCTGGACCATCGAACAGGGACACCATAAGCCTGTCACATCCACTTTACCCCCGAAATTGTGAGTGCAAGCGAAGTGGGCTGACATGCACCACTATGTGCAGCGAATGTGGGGGAGAGTCATGCTTCAATCGGAATATTCTGGATTCCGAGGATGAAGACGATATCGAAGTCAACTGCGATACCGAGGATCATGTCGAAGCCAAACGTACCAGCGTCTCCACCAGATAAGATTATGATTATGCAAAGCAAAGACGAGTTTAATGAAAGACGGAAATTTGGCAGACATATTAGACACTACCTGTTTATGTATACGTGTTCATTTTTCATTTTGAAATGTTTCCAAACAAATTCTACAATTCTTTACTGAAAAAATGATGTTTTTCTGTTTTCAAACCTGTTTTATGCAATAATATGTTAATAAATTTATATCAACTCTATATTACACTTTTTTTTTCCAGTAATAAGTTCCTTCTTCCTAAACTGAAACGTTTGGCACCAACAGCTTCCTCCCTATGCTTGTCCATTACTCAGTTATTGCATTTTTTAAAAAAAATCCATGATGGCGGCCGTTTATTCAAAATTGAAGGGTGTTCCCCATACAGGATTTTTTGGGATTTTTCTGGGGAAGTACAGGGGGAATCAGCTTTCTAATAATTATTTCCGTCTCCAACCTTATTTTACCCATACTAAGAGGAATAACTAGCTGTATTTCTTGATTGTTTATAGTGATATGTGGTGACCTAGGAACTTGAGTAGCAACTGATAGTAGGTAATCTTTAATGCATTCTCCCCCTCCTTTTCTGCAACACACACACACACAAATGAATAGATTGTATTGTTGTTTCAATCAAATTTGTGACGTGAATATTGCATTGCAATTTGTTACAACCTTTCAACGTTTGCAGCAGCCAGTGCCCTGGTGGGTTGAAGGCGGGGAGGTAGAAATAGAAATAGTGTGATTTCCTTTGGTGGCAGTCTCTACCTGAATCCCTTCGGGTTGTCGAAAAGGCTGCCGAGTAGCTCCTTTCAACCTGCCAGCTTATCGTAGAGGAGATTGTCGCTTATGAAATGTGCCTTCCACAAGACAGTAAATTCTCTGATTCGATTAGTGATGTGAGAACAATTGATGTATCACTGATAGACTCGGTATACTTAAGTGAACATCACAAATGTTTACTGCAATCTTCAGTCAGTTGTCTGTTGTGAAATGCTCACTGAAGTTGCTGTTTTATACTCTCAAAGTGATGATTTTAATGTGAATTAATAATAATAATAATAATATATCTTTATTGAGCGGGCGAGGTTCAGCGTACGCTGTTCTCCCACCTAACCCTTGTCAGAATGCAGTATACAGTTACAAACGGCATGTGTATCCAATAAGGAAAAAAGAAAAGAAAACAATAATAATAATAATAATAATTATAGTAAATAAGTAAGAAAGATGAAAGAAAAACGTATGAACAATTTGAAATCAAATAAGAACTGTAAAGATACAATTAATGAGTATACAGTGTGTCCGTAAAGTCATGGTGCACTTTTGACTGGTCACAGGAAAGCAACAAACCAAGATAGAAATGTGAAATCTTCACCAAATAAAAGGAAAACTCTCCAAGTTTCTTACCTATTCAGTGCAGTTCGATGTGGCCTCCATTTGTTGCCCAACACACATCTAAACGATACTCAAGTTCTTCCCACACACGGTTAAGGACGTCTGGTGTAACAGAGTGAATAACGTCTGTGATTCTCTGTTTTAAATTATTAATGTCGTTGATATGTTCACTGTACACATGTTGCTTCACATAACCCCACAAGTAAAAGTCTAAGGGCATCAGATCTGGGGATCATGCTGGCCAGTGGCGCAGGAACGTTTTTCATTTGGGGGGGTACAAAATTCAGCCTCCCATATATATGTCCAATCAAGTGTCGCAATAATAATAATAATTAGGATAATTATATTTAATTAAATTAATATATTAATTAATTAAATATGTACATTAATTAATATTGTATTGCTATTATTACATGAATAGGTAAAAGATAGTAAAAGAATAGAAATATAACAGCAAGTATTCATTATCTAGCGCAGTGGTTTCCAACTTCAAAAGGTCCGAGGGCCAAAATTATATCCAGCAGTTGATTGGCGGGACGCATTTTTTTTGGGGGGGGGGGGAATTAAAAATTACAAAGATTGTAAGTACTGAACAGAAAATTGAGGCCGATCTGCTTCTTTCATTAAAGTTGGAATGTCCACTTCAATTTCTGTATTTGAAAGTCTCAGAAGGTGAAGCAGTGAAGAATCTGCCAGTCGGCTTCTGTAAAAAAAACCACTTTCACACGTGTATGTACTGCCAAACTCGATGTCATTATTTGCCCAAAACTACGAAGGTTTGGAAAGCGTTCCTTTGAAAGGCATTCGAAAAACTCGGGCTCCTTTTCTTGCCTAGTTTGAAGGAAATCGCCTTGCAAATCACACAATTCAAGTAGGAGAGAAAAGCTTCTTGTTCTTCGATATTAACACCAAGAGGATTACTAAATAGCTGGATGCTGCTTTTAAGTTCTTCAAAATCTTTAAATCTGGAGTCAAACTCGTCCATTATTTCTTTAATATTTGCACTGAATTCAGAAAAGTCCAGTGTTTCTTCATCTTCTGGTAGCCGCCGACAGCTTGGAAAATGGACCAGGTTATTCCTCTCCAAAGTAACGTTGAAAGTCATCAGTTTATTACGATTCCCTGCAATTCCGCATAGCGAAGAGGTGTGAAGCGGGCAAGTTCATTCCGCATAGCGAAGGGGTTGAATGCATGGTGTGAAGATAACGTTACGTCACTTTAGATTCTTCTGATGACCATTATTGACTGCAAAATCAATTCTACCTGTGATATTGTCTTTCTTCACAGAGCTTCCGTTCATTTAACAGCAAAAATAGAACGTATTTTAATAAAATTACATGAAATTAATGTATTTTGCAAACAGGCTTCGCGGGCCGCCAGTTGGAAACCCCTGATCTAGCGTACGTGTAGTTAAGATCGCCAAGATTTGCACAAAAACAACTGCCCTGGCAAGGAATTTAATGTCAGATAGAAAAAAAATTGAATATTTATTGAATAACAAAAAAAAAGAGTTAGATCCAATTAACGAAAAGTAAAGTTCCTGATTAATATTTTATGGATATTATCATTAGTAGTGTGCATAAATCTTTGGAATCCTTCAAAGCCGTATGAGCCAAATTCCTTGTCTTCCAATAAGTTCAGCGGAGAAAACCATCGAGTATACAGGGTGCAGCAGAAACAACTCCCTGATTTCATTCGTGAATAACAAAGCAACGATAGATGTTATGCAAAATTTTATTTCACAGTTGGAAAGAACAAGGATTACCATTTTGTTTCCCATATGTACCGAGACAACTCCATGAACGCCCCTACTTTTTTGAGGAAGACGGCACGCAGTTAATGTAACGTCTGACCGTTATGTATGGATGTTACGCAACTTCCTGCAGCCGCAATAGAACGAACGTGGCAAATTGGCTGTGTGGTTCCAACAGGATGGTGCCACAGCTCGCGTATCGATGAACGTGCTACGTGAAATGTTTCCAGGGCGTCTGATCTCACCTTCCATGGCCAACTCGTTCCCCCGAGTTCGCACCCTGCGACTTCTTTCTGTGGGAGTACCTGAAGGCTGTAGTTTACCAAGGAAGGCCAAGGACAGCCAATGATCTGAAAGATGGTATCCGACAGGAAAGAGCGGCAATACCGACCAGACATGACTAGGAGGGTAATGCAGAACTTCAGGGCGAGAATTCAGAAATGCGTACACTGTGCAGATCGGCATTTGGACGATATCATTTTAAAACAAAGTCAACTATGTCACACGAAATGGTGACTTGTGGCAATTTTGACAAAAAATAATTGGAACATTTTGTTCTTTGCAAATGTGCAATAAAATGGTAAACCTTGTTCTTTCCAACTGTGCAATAAAGTTTTGCATAACATCTATCGTTGCTTTGTTATTCACAAATGAAATCCGGGAGATATATCTGCCGCACCCTAACTTTTAATTGTTACGCTGTTCAAGCATGGTATTGGCATTGATGGAAATTGAGTATAACAAATGCTAAACAATTATATTTTGATAAATTACTTTTACTACTTGGTAAGTCTTTCGGGGGGAGGGGGTCCGGACCCCCTGGACCCCCACAAAAACGTCCTTGATACCTAGGTATAATGTGAAGCCATGAGAAATATTCTCTTTTAGAACAGCACACACGAATGTCCTGTTATTTAATGCAAAATATGCATAAATATTTTTCATTGTTTTTGTTAGAATTTAAGTTTTCAACAACAACAAAAAAAACTGATTTTAAAATCAGATATCAATTCTGAAATATATATGGCTAAGCTCTGGACCTCATTCTGGGCTTATTTGAATTTCACGGAACGGAAAATCAGGAGTGAGGGGGATCTTGAGCCACCCCAACCAGGAATAATCATCTCCCACCCACTGGATATAGAAACTACATTATATAGAGTTCCACTTCAGTTCCGTTCATTCTAATTTTAAAAGTCCCATAGCTACGCATAAAAATATCTTTAAACAATTTATGGCAGATGTGTACCACATCCAATGCCTTTTAGAAGCCATGTATTTGGTATTTTCTCAGACATCTATAGGGTGTTGTATTAAAAAAGAAAAAAAATGAGTTCAGATGGTTCCCAATCGACTCGTAAGAAGTCTAACTTTGAAATATTTGTGAAAAAATTTGACAAATCATTTATTTGTAATATAATTAGCTGTACCTAATGACGCTCTTCAAGTACTGAAAGTAATACCATTCGGTACATTTACAAAACCGAAATCCTTCAGCTCTCAGAAGTAGCAAGGAAAGCCATACGCTCAAAAGTTTATTCTTTCTTTTCAATTTTTGGTGGACAATGTGAAGAGCCGGCCAAGGTTTATTTTCGTATGTAGTGGTATTAAATGCAGATACATGCGTGTGTTTTAGGATGACATGTCAATTTCTCGTTTATGTGAAAAGGTAAACTTTAATGTAAGCAGAAGCATGTGCAATTGTGCACGTCACAGTTAAAGATTTTCGCATCTACAAAGTAAATCCAAAACACATTCCCACCTCGCCGGACTCCGTGGCGGAGCGGTTAGCATAGCGCGCTATGACGCCTGAGGTCCCAGGTTCGAATCCTGGCCTGCCCATGCGCGTTATTTTTGAGTGTCCATCAATTTCATCATATCATCATCACTCATCCTCATCTTCTCGATTAGCCAAAAGTGGCAGAAATGCGAAGTAAAATAAACCAAATCAATCAATCAATCAAATATTCCCATCTTACTCCCAGAGACCTTGTAAATCCAATCCGAAATCTACCAATAGAACCTGCAGTGAGTCTCATTTATCTCGTGCAATTTGACTTTAGAGTTTAACATAAAATGGCGTTGTGTTTGTGTTGCATTCGATATCACAATTAGATTTTGAGCAATTAATGTCCAATTATAAGTATACCTAATACATAGGTAAAAAATAGTTCCCCCTCTGATAAAATCGCAATTTGCACCCTGTTTAAATGTCTAGGAAAGATTTCATGTCACCTAGGAATGATATCGTGATGCGATGAGTCGAGAATTGTCACAGCCTCATCTCGTCTCCTGTGTGGTGAGGTCCTGCTCGTTCTTGTTTGTGCTTATTTTCCTTTCGGTTTCCACTCTGAAGTTATGAAAACTTATTCCAAATTCACCTAATTCTCAGATAGGCTAATCGGCACTCTATTTTTTTAAAAATATATATCTTAATGTATAGGTTTAAGTATAGTTTTCCCAACACCCTCTTACAAATTTATGAAAAATATGGGTGAGGTACAGGAGTGCATTGTAACCCCCCCCCGCCCCCAAGTTGGTCTGTCGTGTCTCGTCTCGTTCGTGTAAGTGTTCCGTTTCGGAAAATTCCATTATAAATATTCCAAAGAAAATGGGGTCAGTCATATATTCTTCTGATGAAGATTTGTATCTTATCTTCGAATCGACGCGACCACTGCTTTAGAAATGTGTACCCCCCTTTACGCAAAGCAGCAATCGTCTGCAGCGTATTTGTCTGAGAGTCAATCTGATTCCATCGTTCCACACACATTTTAAACAATTTTCATCTCCTTAAAGAGGTTTCCAAGAACTTAGGTCAATGAACTAACTAGTAGCAAGCACAATGTAGTATAATAAGTTTACAATTAAATGTTTGGAATTTCTGTGGTAGGGACTATAATGCTTAAAATTTATAAACAATAATACATTTTTTTATTGGGCGAATTGATAATAGGTAATTTTAACAGTAGCACCTTCCGTCTGCTGTCACATTACCAAAGGGGGGTACAGGGGGTACAACTCGATTTACGGATTTAAGGGGGTACAGTACCCCCTTCAAAAATTTGCGGGGGTACAATGTACCCCTGTACCCCCCCGTTCCTGCGCCACTGATGCTGGCCACAGCTGGGGGAATGTTGTATCCAGAAACTCACAAAAATTGTTGGCGTAGTGTGGAGGCGCGCCGTCATGTTGAAAGATGACACCTTCTGGAAATTGTGGCACTGCATACATTTCCAACATGTCAAGGTAGTTGTTTGCCGTCACAGTCTGCTCCGCAAAGAAAAATGGGCCTATCACTTTATCATGCATCAGGCCACACCACACGTTCACTTTAGGGGTGTTACGTTCGTACTCAACGTAGGCACGAGGATTTTCAGCAACCCATATTCGGACGTTATGGCGATGAACATGTCCCCAGACATGGAATGTCGCCTCATCGCTAAACACAATCTTCTGCAGAAATCGTTCATCATTGTCGATCTTATGAAGCATATCCACTGCTGCGCAGTTCGTGGTGTTGCGTCATCACCTGTGTGCGCACACGCTTGCGCATCATAGTACTGAAACTTGGAGAGTTTTCCTTTTATTTGGTGAAGATTTCACATTTCTATCTTGTTTTGTTGCTTTCCTGTGACCAGTCAAAAGTGCACCATGACTTTACGGACACACTGTATGTATACACACAAAACTAAATTCTAAATGTATATATATATAGGCACACACACATGTACACATAAATGCATATTTGTTGATGTTTGATGGTGCAAGAATAGAAATATTTGACATGAAGTAATACATTGTGGGATGTATTTTTATTTGTGTGTGCTTCTAGATTCAAATTGTTTACATAGTAGATAGTCCTTTGCTGTGGATTTAAGAGCATGCAGTGTTGATTGGTTAGTTATTGTTATGGGCAATTTATTCCAGGTTGATACTGCATTTACCGAGAATAATGATTTGAAGGAGGCGGTACTGTAATGACATGTCAAAAGTTTGTTATGTCCTCGCGTGAAGTGTGAGTGTATTTGAGTGCCTATTTTAAGTTTTCTAAATAGATAATCTGGTTTACTTACTTTCAAAATTTTGTTTATGAAGGTGATATAGTGCAGATGCCTTCTTCTGTCCATTGTTAATATTTTCTTTGTGTTCAAATGAGGCAGGGTATGTTCATATTTTCTTATGTTCAATGCAAGTCGTATACAAGAATTTTGCATCACCTGAGACCCCAGGACCATAAACTACATCACACAGTAATCAAAGAGTGACCCAATAAGAGCTCAACAAGCTTCAGTTTAACTTTTTCTGTTAGATAATTTTGAAACCTATATAAATTTCTGAGAATGTAGAATGATTTTCTACACAGTCCATTGATGTGTTCTGTTCAAGTAAGAGAACTATCAATCACCAAACCCATGTTTTTAGATGTTGTTTTATGTGGTATGCAGGTCCCATGTATCTTCAGGACTATGTCGTTATACTTGTCGTTCGTAATTGTTTGTCTGTTCCCCAGTAACATGTGTGTGGATTTTTTGGGATTTAATATCAGTGCATTGGAATCACACCAGGCGGAAATTCTTTTTAATTCATCATTGAGGACCATAACATCACGTCTAACTGTAATTTGTGTGGTAGGTAGGTATATCTGTGTGTCATCAGCATAGAAATGATATGTACGTACATGTTTGTATTGCTCTCGATAAGTCTGCTGTGTATAAAGTAAACAATAGTGGCCCCAATATTGATCCCTGAGGCACCCCAGTTTTTATTGGCACAGATTTTGAAAATGATAGTGGAGTGCCAGGCATTTGTACTTTCTGGTGTCTGTCTGTAAGATACGAGTTGAACCACTTGATTGCTAATGGGCTGAAGTTATAATATCTGAGTTTAGCTAAAAGTAGATCATGCCGTACACTATTGAAGGCTTTGCTGAGGTCTAGGAGGACTGGTATGACTGCACTCCGTTCATCCATGAAATGAAGGAAGTCATCTACTACTTTTGTGAGTGCAGTGGCTGTAGTATGTTTACTGAGAAAACCTGACTGTAATTCTGGTAATATATTGTTCGAATCAACAAATTTGGTGAGTTGTTGACACACTACTTTTTAAATCATTTTGGAGACAACAGGCAGCAAGCTTATTGGTCTAAGCTCATCAAGATTTTGAATATTCTTCTTCTTTGCTAGTGCGATTACGTGAGCTTCCTTCCATATGGAGGGAAATTCTCCAGTGCAGATAGAGAAATTGATGATTTGTGTTAGTGCAAGCAGTACAAAGGGAAGCAATAACTTTAACATTTTAACTGTGATTTTATCATCTCAAGCTGCATTTGAGTGTATTCTATGTATTGCCTTATATGTCAAGTTCTGTTATTGTTTTAATTGTGAAACATAAATCTGTGGTATTCTCATTCTTGTTTGTCATGAAGTAATTGTACTGTTTTTGGATAAGTGTTTCAGAAAAATTGAGTTTCTGTGTTACGCTAACAAAATGGTTGTTTATAACATCTGCATCCCTAAGATTAGATGGAAGGGCATCAATATTATTTGTAGTTTTATCAACAATACCTAAATCTTGAAATTAATTGTTATTAAACTAATGTGTGGTCTGTGGTTGATAAATTGGTTATTTAGTTTATTATGAATATTACGTATGTATATTTGTTTCGATATTAAGACCTTGTATTTGTATCCTATTCTAAAATGTAAACACAAATATATATTTTTCAAATTTGATTACCAGATATTAAAAGTGATATAGGCTATATTACAAATTTGCATCATTATTTGTAGTCCAAAAATTATAAAATAGATTACTATGAAGAGTTCAAAATCAACCACTCAACTTTGGTTATGATTTTAACTTGGAAGTCAACAAATTTAGCAAATTTCGCACACATTACAATACAAAAAATTAATTTCCATAGAAACCCATTGCCGTCCCATTATGAACTTCTGCACACAAATAGTCAATAGATGTCTTCAAACCATATATTTTTAAAAACTAAAACTAGAAAATGGTGTTTTTGAGATTTAGAAAAAACTTTTTTTGAGTTTCTTAAAAATTACAAAATTGATATACCACAGTCATGCTGCATTTCAAATTAAAGCTCATTAAAGGCAGAAGAGAATGACGCCTATTTGAGCTATCTATTTCAAATACTAGTTATTGATCTACAGTTGTTTAAATATTTCAAAATATTGTCAAATCTTGGGATTTTTGCTTTTTTGAAAGTCAGTAACTCAGAAACTAAGAGCCGAAAAAATCTGAATTGTCCTCTTGATAGGTACAATGTTTAACAAAAATATGAATCCTAAAGGTTCAAAAATATTTTTTATCGGTTGACTTGACATGGAATGACCCATTTAGGAAAATGTAGCGAAATAATTACTAACCTACTTCCTTGGAGAGTTCAAGTCCAAAGTAGGGATGGCCAAATCCGGATATCAGATAATTTTCTATCCGGATTTCAAATATCCAGAAATTGGATATTCTGATATCCAAATTCTCAGGACATCCGAAATGTTCAGATATCCGAATATGTGCATTATCAGGACAGTTTTATGGATTAGGGATATCCACATATTATTTTTTTCGTCAATTTCGTACTTTCCACAAATCCTTCATCAAATCTGTTCTATCCGGGTTATCCGGATGTAGCATCCAGAGTGGATAAAAATCACGATTTTTACTTTAAAAAATCATTGTTGATGATTTTTTTTATTTCAATCTATTTTTTGACTTTTTTTTAAGAAAACGCTTATAATTGCTTGACATATTTTTTTATAGAAAGGCTTTTTCTAGTAAACGGCTCTAAAATATTTGAATAAAACACATAAAAAAGTATGTAAATGTATTTTCCTTGTGTTTCTGATACTATATGAACCTACTATGGAAATGTTTGATGAGTTTTTAATGAAACTAAATAATTTCAGTAACTTTTCTTCCACTGAAAATTACACATTCTGGGTGTAGTCTATAATTGTAACTTAAAATATTTTTATAGTCTTTGTAACTGAATTTTGGCAATTTTATTAATTATAGTTTGCAAATATCAGCTGCCATGTTTATTTACAGCTTAATGATAATCAACACTATTTACGGTTTAACATGATAGTCCAGGGGCATTTGTAATCTCGTGGGTTTTTGAATGAATGAAATATATGACTACCGGTAATATGTTGCTAGTGTGGTACACAATAACGTGCTACCAGGTGTTTTGCCCGAAATTGTGGCAGAAGGCCTGTCTGACGACATAAATCCAAGATGGCTACCGCTTCATGCACTAACTAAGAAAATCCATCATAACTTCTTTAATGGTGGTTTTGCAAATTTTATTATAGATACATGTTTTGTTAAGAATTGAAAAAGAAACAAAATTGATTCCTACAGTTATTTTCATATCTCGCACTGTTATGGAGATATTTAGTGAAACTATTTCGTGACCTTTTCTGCAAGGATTCTATGCATATTTTACACTTTACTTAACATTCTGGCATATATAGGGGGAAAATTACTACCTGTGATATTTTGTTGATGCCTACTATTGTGGCGTATTGCCTGTGTGACATCATATTATCCAAGATGGCTGTCTCTGCAGACATTAACATACAAAAACGACCCTATCTCCTTAACTCCTTTAGGAGTAATTTTGACCATTTGGAAGTTCATTGGGTTTTTACACGAAGGGAAGACATGTGTATGGAGGATGCTTTCATTTGGAGGCATGCAATCATGTATTACTACAGGTGTTTTGCTGGATAATGTGTCAGAGACCATACATGACTTCCCAAATCCAAGATGGCCACCTTGAAGGTTCTGCACATGAAATACTGTCCATAACCTGATTTAGAGTTCGTTTATCATATTTTTCCAGAGGCATTTTCTGTTAATAAATAACAAGTGAAAAATATTAAATTATTATTATCATTATCATTATTATTATTATAAGTATTACAGTAAAGGAGTTATAACATTGCCTGTGAATTCCGCATTGTCTTTTGAAATTTAAGCAGCTCACGTGTCATCAAGATTGAGAGTAGTTGTAATCATTTGGGAAATATCTGTCATCAATATATACTGCTGGACAAAAAAAACCGGACACCTTAATATTTGACATCTGAATTGCAATTACTTATGAATTACGCTCTCAGTTAAGTATTGAACAATTGAACATTCATTATTGAACATTTTCCATAGTTTTTCCGTTTATTATTTATCTATTTATTTATTTATTTACTTGTATTTACTTATTTGGAACACCTAGTAGGCTTAAAATCAATTTCATGCAATTTTGTTTTAATTTATTGATTTTCAATTCCTGTTGGTATTATTTTGTTTAATGTCTAGAGAGCCATGTATTTTGGTTCATAGTAACCATAGTAACAGATATTATTGACATTGTCATTGCTGGTATTTTTCTTGCAAATGTATTGTAAGTTTGCTAGCTTGAAAATGAGACGTGAAGAGGTAGTAAAAGCAGTAGCTCTTCGCGATGATGGTCGTAGTGTACACTATATTGCTAGGGTGCTAAATATAGCACGAAGTACTATCCATGAAGGTCTCAGACGGTATGATGCAACTGGTTCCTATGGTAGAAGACCGGTTTCTTGTCGGAAACGATGCACAACAGCATGGGAAGATCGTTTAATGCGTATCATAGTCTTAAGAGACCGTCGTACGACTTCAAATATTGTGGCACAGCATTTGAGAAATGTTCATAGAGCTGTGGTTTCTTCACGAACAGTTCATAGAAGACTGAATGAAAGTGGTTTATCATCTCGGAGGCCAGCTGCAGGTCCCAGGTTGTTAGCACGTCACCGGAAGCAAAGACTGGAATTTGCTACAAAACACTTACATTGGAATGTGGAGCAGTGGGAAAAGGTTTTATTCTCCGATGAGTCAAAATTCAACCTACGTTCATCAGGCGAGAGTGAACATGTGTATAGAAGACCTAATGAGCGTTATGCGCAATGTTGTTTCGTTGAAATAACACCCTTTGGAGGCGGTGGTGTCATGTGGTCTGGGGAGGTATCTCTTTACAAGGACGTACAGAGTTGGTTTGTAGAGAATGGGGCACTGGCAGCTTGTAGGTATATTACAGAATGTGTGGCAGATCATGTAGTACCATATGCACCATCCATAGGCCTGGACTTTGTTTTTATGCATGACAATGCGCGTCCTCACATTGTGAATATTGTCACGGAGTACTTGGACGAAGTTGCAATTAGAATAGCCACCACAAAGTCCGAACCTAAATCCGATAGCGCACATCTGGGATGAACTGAAATGACATATCAGAAACCGCGCAATAGTTCCAGAAACAATTGAAGAGCTAAAACGTGCTATTCAAGAAGAATGGGAGCAATTGGACCAAGAAGTGATTGCCAACCTTATTCGAAGTATGCCACGGTGGTTACAAGCTGTAATTGATGCCAGGGGAGGTAACACCCGCTACTAGACAGCTTATATACCCCAACAGTACCAGTTAACAATATGAAAAAAAATATTGGTAAGATTTCCTTTTTTCTTTGGTAGTTTTCTGCAACTTTCGTTTTTGTTCTAATTTATCTTATTAACAATACATTTTAATTTGCCTTCTGTTGAATATATTCAGGTTTTCTTATTTCCAATAATTTCTGCAACCTTTAGTTAACCTTCGAATCAGAATTTATGCATTATCACAAAAAATGCAAGTGTCCGGTTTTTTTGTCCAGCAGTATAGTAACTTTATTCAAATTGCTCCTCACTCTTATCTGAGTATCTGTCCTGTAAGTCATTGTTTTCACACTTTTCTTCATCTGCACTACGAAGACACAGTTCAGTACCTCGCAGTGACTGATCCCGGCATATGCATGAACATTTCCTCTTTCCACAATCACATGTCAACTGTAATCTTCTCTGAAGTTCTAGGTAGTGTGAATATGACAAGAATGATAATTTTGTCATCCTCATTTTCTTCTTTCTCCATTCAACAGCCTATTGGGCTGGGTAGATTTGGATGCTTCTTTTCTGCTTTTATTTCACTCGAATACTTGGAAGTAACTCCTCCTGTTGAAAGGTGTGAGAGTCACTTTGGCGGCAGCTTCACATTATTTATTAATGGTATCCCAGTTTGTGTTTGTACTTGCAAAGAAGGCAAAAAAGTTGTTGTTGAACGCATTTGATGGTGCAGAAGATGAAGTGCTTGAATCTCTTGCAAATCTTGGCTCTCCTGGATTCGATGAACAAGATGACATAATGAAAGAATGAATTGATTTATTTTACTTCTCGTTTCTGCTACTTTCGGCTAATTTCAAAGATGAAATAGATGAAAGGACAATCACAAACATGTGTGGGCAGCACACAACTCAAGTCCCATGGGTTCAGACGCTAGAGCATAGATTGATTGAGTTGGTGTTTTATTTAAGTCCACTTTATGCACAGTAAGGCTAATTTTGACTGGACCTACAATTTAAAGTGGGATCTGAACCGCTATATGTGCCTCCACTGGGTAACGCACTCAGGACCCCTTGATTACAAGGCGACGACGATACCACTGTGCCATCGGGGAGGTCCTAGACGTCAGAGGAATGTTAGTCTGCAAAATACAGTCCAGGGTGTACTTCGTGGAAGTGAGGTTGATATTTGGTTGTCTCTTACACCCCGAATATGATGACAGGATTTTGCACAACACCAAAATCAAATATTTCGGCAAATTACGATGGTATCTGTTCGCGAAAAGGGATATTCAAGGCTCACGTCTTGCTCCAACCAAAGTTCTCCTCACACTTTTTATCAGAAGAAGTTATTTCCAAGTATTGGAGTCAAATAAAAGCATAAAAGAATCATCCAAATCTACCCATCTCAATAGCCTGTTGATGGAAAAAGAGAAAATGAGGATGACAAGAAGATCATTCCTGTCATATTGACACTGCCTAGAGCTCCAGAGAATGTTGAATGAGGAAGTCACAGGCGACATCATTAATCCTTTACCATCATACGGTAGTGTCCAAAAAGTAGAAAAATTGAAGGGGGACACCTGCACGATCACCATAAATAATTATCAAGGAGTGTAACTCATCTTACGTGCATAGGCAACAGTACTGCTAGTGTCAAATAGGCCCGTGATTGAAAGATAAACAAAACACAACATATCAGAACAAGAGTGCCTCATTCTTATCGAACGCTCATTGGGATCGGAGGACAATCTCTTGGTAAAGCGTTCAATGTACAGTAAGAACATGGCACAAAGACGTCAGCAAAGAATCATTGGACGTCTGGAAGCAGGTCAAACTCGGACTGAAGTCACGGCAGCATTGACTGTCCCACAGTCATCTCCAGGCTTTGGTGACGGTTCCAAGACACAGTAGATGTTCATGGTAGGCCAGAACAAGATTGTAAACGAGTAGCAACACCACAACAGGGCCGAAATCTGGCTTTAACTGCACGAAGAAACCGGACGATGCCTGCAAGACAACTGTCCTCAAAGCTTGTAGCCACCTCAGGGGTTAGAGTTTCTCTCGCCAAACTGTGTACTGGAGACTCAGGACAGCTGGTCTCTATGTGTGTCCTGCTTGATCCAGTGCACAGAAGGGCCCGCTTACAGTGGAGTAAGCCAGGGTGCGAAATCATTTAAGACTGGGGGGGGGGGGGGGCAGAAAGATCTTAATCAACAAACCCCCCTCCCCCACAAACATACATATAAATTATACAATATACATATTTATAATGTTATTAAAAGTAAAAATAAATTACGAATGCCACCACTACAAACTCACAAGCCATATGAAAGTGATACATCACCAGCATGCAGACTAGCTGTGGCCAACGTTAGCCACGAGACAAGCAATGTGATGTGCCATGTAGGTCAGCCTGGAGTAAGTGAGAATGACACAGAACTCATATGGGTGCCTTTCCGGCATTCACCACATAAATATATTCGGAGGTCCTCAAAGTGCAATAATGATATACAAAGTACCAAAAAAACATCTTAGTTTGTATTTGCACCAAACCACAACTGCACAGGTGATTAAACTGAACGACAAGCCAAAATATATTCACTTTGTCCAGAATGTTTACAGGGAGATGGAAATTTCATAAACAAAGGGGCATTTTCTAATGACTACACTTTTCAAGTGTGGAGTAAATTCAACAAACATAATGGCTATATCTGGGGCCTAACCAATGAACACACTACAGTGGAACCACAGGCAAAAGAGATTGCACAGACCCGTGACTTCAGTGCATCGTACTCCTGTGTGGGAGGGGCAGGATCGAGCATGCTTCTTTAGCCCGAGTTGAACCGATGGAGGGGAAGGTGAAAGGAAACTTTTGGCCAAAGGTTCTTTTCCTTGTGGTCGCTCTATATGAGGTGCTAGGTAAGTGTCACAAAATTAATGGGTGGTGCTGTGTGATGATCGACCACATATCTAATTTTTTCCTCCAAAGGAAGTCAATGCTACAAATTACTTTGACAAGCTGGATCTGTACTAGAGTCATTCGAGTCCACAATTGGGTGACTGTCAACCAACAGAATTTTTCTAGCAATCTGGTGCACCACCACACTGGATTTGTAGAGATTAGGGCTGAACCGATACCAAAGATTGATTGATTGATTTGCTTTATTTTACTTCGCTTTTAGTGCCACTGGATGAAAATGAGTGGTGATATGATGAAATTGATGAAAGCACACTCACAATCATTCATGCCCAGGCCAGGATTCAAAGCCGGGACCCCTGGCATCGTAGCACGATGTGCTAACCACTCCAGCAACGATACAAAAAAAGATTCTAGCCACAGTGGCCAAGAGAAACAACTGATTTGTCAAGATAGGTCCTTTTCAAAGGTTCGTTCACTCTTGCTTGTGACAGGCTGGGGTCCCGCACAAGAATTCCATGTACATTTCCGAAAATGATGCACCCTCCTGGGAAGCAGATGACAAGATCAAAGGGAGGACTAAAGTGAAAGCGCTGCACCCAAAAGTGACATTGAAGACATGGTCAACGCTATGTGGAAATAATAGAAATCATTCATTGCCAATTCTTGCTTGCAAACTCGTGGGTTATGAACATGTTTTCAAAACCAGCATTATTATCATGTTAAGATCATTCCCGAGTTCCTGGGAAAGGGATGAATGTCGCTGTGGGAGGTAGGGTTCTTCATGTGTTCTTGCCCTTCTGTGTGACTGCTGCCCGATGCCGACACTGTCGTGACTTGTTTTTATTGCAAATGACAGAGAATAATGTGCAGTAGAGCATATGCAACACATAATACCATGAGAATTTCCCCTCACCAAGACAGCTGGACAGTCAATTGGTTCAGTGGTCATGTGACCCTCCCTGGCTTTCGATGGAAAAGACAAAAATAGAATTTTGAAGTTCTTTCTCTTACTGAACAGGCTTTACAGCATC
Organism: Lepisma saccharinum; assembly: GCF_977018435.1. Taxonomy (NCBI): domain Eukaryota; kingdom Metazoa; phylum Arthropoda; class Insecta; order Zygentoma; family Lepismatidae; genus Lepisma; species Lepisma saccharinum. The sequence goes on from NC_139232.1 coordinate 71,154,633, forward strand.
TCAGCATGACAACCATCAAGTTCAAACTTCATCATTGAGGACAACAATCACTGGAAAGAACACCTCTAGAAAATGAGGTGAAAATAATGATGCTATGGAGACACATTGGAACATGCTGCATATGACAAAGCCCAATCTTCACCACTGTCAGGCACTGCACGATGCAGCCTTCAAAGAGGAAATTGCGAAGGGGTCAAAATGAGCCCTCCTGATGTTCTAGGTATATTAGATGAAATAACCATGGCAAATAAGATTTTCCACATTGAAATACATTATCGTAAAGAGAAAAATATAAGGAAAAGTCATAATATTTGAAGGGAGAAATTAGAACCGTGGAAAAGTTCTTCGAGAAAACTTCGACTTTTGTAACCCCAAGGTTAACTCTTTAAGTGGCTTGTCATATGAAGCCATGCCATGTGTTATATATAGTATGCCACTTCATTGTGCAAGCAGTCTAAAAATGGAAATTTTCTCTTTGTGAAACAACTACTTACTTTTTCATTAAATATAATAATAATCCGTTGCGCAACAGCCCATGAAGGGCCTAGGCTTACCTACCGACTGCCGGTCTCCCTCCCACGCTTTCCTTCGTCACCTCTAAGCGTGGAGATCTTCAACCAGTATTGGAATAGTCGGGGGGTCGGCCCGACGTATCCCCAGCCGTTATAGTAGGTCTCCGTGACCGGATTACGCTCACTCACTCGGAGCTCCCCAATTTCCTCACGATGGTGGGTTGCCACCGGCCCTATACGTAGGCCGAATAAATTCCGACCAGAGCCGGATTCGAACCTACGCCGTCCCGCAGCGAACGATCTCAAGACGAGTGAACGCCTTAACCCGCTCGACTACGGAGGAGGACTTTCATTAAATATACATACCAAAATATGAGAACTACAGTAACCATTATCAATACTTGTTGGTAAATAAAACATTGTTTAACATAAGTAATGTTTATTTTGAACTAAAATAACAGATTAGAATATAATATCTTAAACTGACAGTAGTTTCATTTTTACAAATATGCATATCTACATCATGTACACAACCCATATAATAAAAATATAATGTAACACCAATAACGACTAGAGGTCGCAAAACTCTCCTATAAAATTTTAATATAAAATTTCATCAACCAATCTTATTTACTACACACAGATTAATAAGTGCAGCTATATGAAAAGCAATACCACTTATAAAAATACTATTGTCTTGAAATGGGAACAACATTTCCATACAAATTCTCATGTACTATACTTGGCTATGCAAGATGTTGTACAGTCAACATATAATATTTTGTATGTGCAACTAAAGCATCTGATGAAAGAAATAATAGTAGAACAATAAATTCAAAATGACAAGAAAATATTACCTCAAGGTCATTCTACCTCAATGAAACAAAAATTTAGAACAATGATTAGAAGCAAAAGCTTGAAATGAGGAATTTTGAATGTGAATATTGAGGGTTTAAAAAGTCATTGAGAAACTTGAAGATAAAATTAACAAGAGTCAACTTTATGTATGAAATGGACATTATTTATGAGCATTGCTTGAATATGAATGGGCAACATCATTGCAAGATATCTTGTGGCATGAAACAAAGCAGAGTATGAGTTACTGCTTAAAAGGAAGATTTATCTTATCTGTCTGCTTACCATTTACATGCTCATGCGGTATTTTGTGATTTTTGCATGGAAGCATCAATTTTATTGCAATTAAACTTATGTATTTGTAAAGATATGATTCTACTATAGTACTTTCCATTCCAATACATATTACCAGCAGATTACAAATTGTATTTTTAAATCATAACTGAGCCATAACTAAAGTTATTCTCCATATGTTCATTAAATGCCCATTGAAAATTGACACTTTCAGTCTTCACATGAGGTCAAAAAAAAGGCACATCTGCTCTACTGAGTTATCTTACTTACACATTCAAGATCCTGAAACTATTTATGAGTTTTGAAATATACTAGAACGTACCTCTCAGAAACATGATATATTTGCAGTTTACACCGAGTCAGTATCCTAAGTTCCCAAACTATGCAAAAAATAAAGTAGGCAAATTGAGTGTGATCAATTAGAGCGAGAAGATTAAAAACTATGGTATCAGTTCCACGTAGAGTTCTAAAAGAAGAATATTATCTCAGTGTACTGTTTCTTCTTGAATTTCCCACCTGCCATATGAATAACGTACCAGCGTCAGATGAACTTATGTTGTCACATAAGTGCTTATGTGCTAGCGATGTAGAGGACTGTGCATTCTTGTGCAACATTTGTCATTCATACTTCCCCAGTCTCTGAAGTTTTATTGAAGTACGAGCATGTAATCACTGGATGTTTTAATTTCTTTCCATTGACAGAACAGAGCAAGGATATTTACCGAAAACAAAACCTTTCATGGAGCTTCCAATGCTTGACTAAAGGCACTAACAAGTGAGAAGTTAATTCTAGCCATGTAAGTTGCAAATAAGACTGCATAGCAACAAAAATGACAAAAATATCACATTTATCACACGATGATAAAAAGCAATAAAATATCACCAAGTATCTCAGACAAACAACCTTTATGGACATAAAGACAAAGTATATATCCCACGATGGCAGCAAAATTGTCCCTGTTTCTACTACCATCTTATAAATTAATGACTTTCTCAAAAGAAATAACATGGCCACCACAACAGTCATAGCTGTAAAAGAAAAGACTTACATAATTTTTATAGTTACAATGATGAAACTTGACGGACATTTTCCACAGAGCTTTCCGAATGAGTACCAAGATCCACTCCTATGCTCTGCAAATGCTGATGAAGGTTCTGCCATGCTCGCTCCACCTGCTGCTGCGTATATTCAGGGGACCACAATGTTGACAACACCACATCAGCTTTACACACACGAGACTCATTAGGTGGTTGAGCAGCCAAGCGACTACGGGCATCACTTTCACTCAAGTTATTTCGTGCCTGCAATCTTTTCACAGCCTACAAGGGAAACAACTAATCAAACAAGGATTTGGAATAGAACATTTAGCACCAAGTATAAAAGTTAGTTGCTAATTTCCAGAATGAAAGAACATTGGACATAAAGACATAAATCTCTGCACAACATTTATTTGTTAAATTTATCCCAGTGTTATGTGGCCGCGGTGGCTCAGTCGGTAACGCGTCTGACTACCATGCTCAAGGTCCCGGGTTCGATCCCCGGCCGGTTCAAATCCGGGAACTTTTCTAACGGTGGAAGCGGCCCCGGCGCCCACCCAGCGTCGAATAACATGGGTACCTGGGGGAAACCCTGGGGGGTAAAGGCGGTCAGGGGCGTGATGCTGATCACATCACCCCCACTCATGACCGGATCAAGAAAGTGTGGGGCGTTACCCCCACACCCCCTATACGCCTTCATGGCGTGGTGCTATGCACAGGGGAACACTTTACTTTACTTTTTACTTTATCCCAGTGTTATAATTGCACTGATCAAACTACTAATGAATGTCTGAATGTGTTCTTCTGAAACATTACTTCCAAAATGTGGCTGAATGCTTGTTACAACTGTAAACTACAAGAGGAATAATTCTTCAATGAAAGCAATATGTACACGAGGATTCATACCAAATTATACAGGCAGCATGATTTAAAAATGTACCGCTTTTGAACCCGAAATTGACTCTGTTTTTGTACCGAAATTTTGCTTTTTTATTTACCAAAAATATGTGCCTCTAATAATATGTTACATTTCATATAAATTTCCTCACATTCATATTTTTTTCTGTAACAATTTTTTAAAAGTAAAAAAAAATATAACATTCCATAATAATTAATGAAAACATAATTTGAATAGGTAATATAAAATTAACTCATGAAAATAATGTAAAAACTTTCTATTAGGATCAAAAACATCACTAACTGTAAAATCCGAAACGGGATCATTGTAAGAAATTTCCACAATGTGGATATAAATTATTAAATGCTATTGTAAACAAAAAGTATAAACAAAAGTACAAGTACACATAAATTTCAGCAGTTGCACAAGAGATGCATTGTACATTCACAATGGAATTTTATAGTGAACTCATCTTATTGGACAGTAATTGTACAATTTGCTATGCCCGTTACTTGTCTGGAAAGGGATAAAACTCACAACAAGAAAAAAAAAGAGCTGGTTTGATCACTAAGAGCTTTCTGTATCTGCAAGACAATGGAATCCTACATACTGGCCACTGTACAAATTTTCACACTACAGAAACTAGTCTGGAAGTTACTGCCACACTCCCCTTACAGCATGAACCTCTCTCCAAGCGATTTTCACCTGATTGGATTCCTAAAGGAGTTCCTCGGGGCCAGCATTTCAGCAGTGACAAAGAGGTGAAGCATGCAGTCCAATCACAGGTCGAGAATACCGAGAAATCTTTCTATGCTGCTGGTATTCAAGCAATAGTGAAATGATGGGATAACTGCATTAGCGTAGAGGGACATTACATCCAGAAATAAGTATTTTATATGCCCAAATGTGTTCTGTAATTCTGTAAAATCAAAGTCCTGGTGTGACTTGAATTGGTAATGATACTAATTGTTCTGCAGAAAACTGGATTGCACTTCTGATGAAATCCATACTGCACTACAAATGAAATTAAAACATAGTCATTTACTGAAATGGACAAAGAGCTGACAACTGAGTTGGAAGTTTGTGGACACTTAGCCTGGGCTTTGGCTCTAAAGAAACAAATATACTCTGTATTACTTCAATGCATATTTAGAAAGGCATACTGTACTCACCTCATCTGGTGGAACGAAAACCACCCATATTTCATGGCAGGACTCATCCCACCCTGCATCTAGTAAAAGAGCTGCATCAATCACAATTATCTTTTTTCCTGCTTCATGTAACTTGATCTGGCATACTTGAATTTCTTTGAAAATCTCAGGCCATACAATGACATTCAATTTCTCTAACTTTTCCTGCGAAGAGAGAATAAAAATACTCATCTCGGTACATGCCAGTCCAAGAAATAGAAAGTGAAGCAAACCTGTAATCATCACATAAAAGAAAACATGGGTATGTACAAGCTTATTCACTTTATTTCATTTAGGAAAACAACTATTAATTTTAACCCTTTCCCTACCACAGTCATGTATACGCATTCTTGTCTCTTATTGCCACATACCATGGATGCGTTTACATGTTCGCACTGGACTATGCTCTCTATAGGTATACCACGGTCGTGTTTCATTCTATTTCTCTCTCTTTTTCTCCAAGCAGTTACTGTTGAAATGTGTAACTCGTAAAACTGATCCTACCTTCTGTTGTGGTTATATGAAAGTGAAGAAACTAAAGTACTCTATTGGGAATAGGGCCTCCCCAATGGTGGTGTGGTAGTGTCATTGCCTTGTAATCAAGGGGTCCTGGGTTCGATTACTGGTTGGAGTCACATAGTGGTTCGGATCCCACTTTAAACTGTAGGTCCAGTCCCGATTAGCCTTACTGTGCATAAAGTGGACACGAAATCAACCAACCAAATCTTTTGGGAATAGTTTCTAGTTTATTCAAATATGGCAGACAGTGAACAACCTAGTAACATTAAGCAAGAGACTTAAGAATCAAAAAAGGGAAGGAATGCAGATATATGTGCAGGGGATGTGGAGTTGAACTTAGTGTGGATGAATCCTTCCGGAAATATCACACTCTCACCAAGTACTAAACTTCAAACATTCCAGGAAAACAAAAGTTTATTCTTCCAGTGATACAGTTGATTCCCATAGTATCTCCCCTCCCCTGCCTTCATCTTTCCTACTTCACTATCAATAGGATCATACCTAGAGGTGTAGAAGTATACTTGAACAACTGTAAGTACGAGGGTAAGTCAAAAATTATCTACACTTTTCACCCTAACTTTCTTTAGGTTGGCCACACTGTTCACAGCTCTCGTATCCTGATAAGTGGTACTCTTGTGGTTACGTGGCCGAGATTTCATATTAATCGCTCTATTTTTCTTTCTTTTGTAACAGAGTAAACATGACCGCTCTGCTGGCAGTGTGCACCAACGCAGAACAGAGAACAATGATCCGTTTCTCTGCTCCGAAGGTGTGTCAGGGGTTGTTTTTCACCTTAGCTTTCAGTACAATGCGGGGACAGTGCTCTACTCCGTAGAAGTGTATACGAGTGGATCAAGAGGTTTAAAAATGGCCGAACAAGCAGGAAGCACGAAGCAGGAGCAGCACGCCCATCAACCTCCACCACTGATGGAAAGAATCAACAAGCTCAAGAGATGATTCTGACGAACAGATGGGTCACAGGGTGGCAGCCGATGAGGTGGCATGCTCTCTGCAAATTTGTCATCAGTGACATGCCTGAGGTGGGAGGGTTGATTGGGGTTATAACCCCTCCCCTTTGGCCCAGTATTCTTAAACAAAAAGAACGTCAATGGCAGGGTAAGATGGCAAAATGAGGACAGACTACTAAAAAAAGTGTACATAACCACCTCCCCTTTAGAAAATTCGGGGCACGCCACTGTTATAGCTCTTTTCAGTTCTTACGGCGGGCACTCTAGAAGCTGGCAGGGGAAGTGGGGAACGGGGAAGCGACCAATCCAGCGGCCAGTAGAACGAGTTTCACGTAGTACTTTTTCCGGCCGCGTCGTGTGTCTCGGCGCCACTGCTGTTGTCTGGTTGGTCTGTTCCATAATCCCCGCTCCCCACTTTCCCTGCCAGCTTCTAGAGCGCCTGCCATAAGAACTGAAAAGAGCTATAGTCATGGTTCTGTGTGCGAAATCGTCCACGACAAGCTTCAGATCACTGATCTCTGTTTTCCCTTGGTGCACATTACCAGCAACACAGCCATGTTTACTCTGTTATAAAAGAAAGAAAAATGGAGCGAATATGAAAACTCGGCCACGTAACCAAAAGAGTACCACTTATCAGCATGCGAGAGCTGTGGACAGTGTGGCCAACCTAAAGAAAGTTATGGTGAAAAGTGTAGATTTTTGACTTACCCTCGTAAATCAGATGTAATTCATGCTTTGCATTTTTTTAAATTTTATGAAAAATAAATGAATGTCACATCAAAATATTTTCCCTAGCATGGTAATGACACCGTGGTAAGTACATAACTGAGTTGGTCTTCGATGGTAACATATTGAATCTTAACAAGGTAGGGAGAAAGGGTTACAACACATTTGTATGTAAGCTTCAGATATTCATGTTAAATATCTGTGTGTTCAAATCTGAATTTTACAACATAAAAAGAACCTCAGAACAGCATTTTCTTTTGCATATGAAGGGCCAGGGGGAAAAACGATGAATGTTCATTCGAGACGATTTGCCAGGAAATGAAAAACAAAGTATTTCTTTTCATAAGTACATTAATATATGCCAAAATAATAATGCGTTTTTCAGGCACTTCTCATCGTTTCCCAACCAAGGCCGTTCCCATTCTTATAGTACAGCTTCTGAACTATCAGATGGCGTTGCAATCTCAAAATGGGCGAAAAATCGACATTCATCGTTTTTCCCCCTGGCCCTTCATATAAAATGAGCTTCACATGAAAATGGTTGGAGTAACATAACATTTACTAATACTCATAGCTTACCAAAACGGTGGAAAAAAATTACTGGAAGTACTGAATATCATTTTCCTCCTCAATTACTGTAATTGACTGAGTAATAGCTTTAGAAAGAAACACTGTATTTTGAAATTTATTTTACACAGGTCACATAACTTAAGCCTATCTGATCACAGGTACTGCAAATATAAATTGTGTATCAATAGCATTTCGTAGGTTTGGTACGTATTACTCACAATTCCAGAATATAAAAAGACCTTTATTTTTTTTTAACATTAAAAACTGTACTTACGTATGCGAGTATGTTGTTCCTATTTTTCTTTCTGTAGAACTACGTTTCGGAGATTAACTATCTCCTTCTTCAGATTCGTATGAAAAAACTAGGTACTTAACACACATAGTCTTACCATAAATACTGTCACAAAGTCTTAAGTAAATTGACACAAAATGCTGAGAGATATTGTAATATCCTAATAACATTACTGAAATGGATGCATGACAAATCAAAATCACAAATCAATATTCATAATGGCCACGCTTAGCACGCACACATTCCGTAAGTCTTTGTGGCCACGCATCAATTGAAGTACGCAACACATCGACTGGAAAATGAGCAACTGCCTTCAGAAGAGACCGCTTTAAACTTTCAATATTGGGATGTCTCTTCTTGCAAGCCATCTCCTGAAGCTTGGACCACAATTTGTAGTCCAAAGGGTATAGGTCCGGACTTGCAGAAGGCCAATCCGAAGTGGGAATTAAGTCTGGTACATTTGCCTCCAGCCTCTGCTGTGTTGTTCGGGCTCCATATGTTGGGGCTGAATCCTGCTAGAAGCTCCAGTTCTGACCATGGAAGAGAGTGTTGTTGACATTCTTGACTAGTCTCTCAAGCACTGTCTGCTGGTACACTTTGGTTGATGTTTTTACCCCTTTTTCACAGAAATGGAGCGTGCCCTCATAGCAAATGTTAAAGACTTCATTTCCACTTCAGATTGGCCTTCTGCAAGTCCGGACCTATACCCTTTGGACTACAAATTGTGGTCCAAGCTTCAGGAGATGGTTTGGAAGAAGAGACATCCCAATATTGAAAGTTTAAAGCGGTCGGTATCTTCTGAAGGCACTTCTCCATTTTTCAGTCGATGTGTTGCATAATTCAATTGATGCGTGGCCACAAAGACTTATGGAATGTGTGCATGCTAAGGGCGGCCATTATGAATATTGATTTGTGATTTTGATTTGTCATGCATCCATTTCAGTAATGTTATTAGGATATTAAAATATCTCTCAGCATTTTGTGTCAATTCACTTAAAACTTTGTGACAGTATTTATGGTAAGACTAGGTAGTAGCTACCACGTTGAAATGCAATATAAGGATTGTGGACAAGGGTTGATGTGGATACATTTAAAATATTATATCCTCGCTCTAGAGGAATATAAAAAGCTCGTCGTTCACTAAAAAACATGCACAATAAACTATTATTAAATTGTGTATCATTTAACATCTCAGAAATGTTCACTCAATTATAGATTATTTGTAGAGACATCAGACTGGTGTAATAATTTGCAACCTGTACCAAGAAACTAATATACCAATACCAGTCAGGCAAGGTGTTTTAAGCAGACTATTTTGCCATGTAGAATATTGTAGCACATCCATACGCACATTGTTCTTCTTTTTTACATTTAAACTATGCCTATTCTGTATATGTTCATGCTTTTCCATTATATTGTTATTATTATTTGTATATGGCACACTAGTGAGTCATGATATACTCTTTGAGAACCATTATGTTAGAGTATGCTCAATTGCTTCAATTCTCAACACACACAAAACTTACCTGATCATTAAACACAATCCTACTTAGAACACCCCTATCAATTTCTAATTCTGAATCAAGAATTTCATCTCCAAACACTTTGACGAGTCTTTGGTAGCATAGCTTTCCATTTCTGTACACATTATGTCCAAGTTTATCACAACTGATTACGCCTGCTCCAAGAGCTTCCAGGCGAGTGGCAATAGAGGACTTCCCACTGGTGGTGCCTCCTGTCAGCCCTATTATGTAAGGCACCAATGGAAGATGGGGCTTGGGCTGCACATGAAAGAAATAAAACAAGTAAGATTACTCATATTACCAATTCCCAAGAATAGTATGTACAATGCAAAGCACGAGGCGCATGTAAAAAAAAAAAGGGTGATAATTTTTTTATGCAGGGTTGGCAACACTGATGAAGTTGCTTAGGAGCATGCCCTAGTATTCTGTGCTTGCAACAGAGATAGAATCGTCAGAGTGGGTTGCGTACGTGTGAGTAGCAGTAAGGTGAAATGACTGCCGTAATACAAAATCCCGCCAAATGTGAAGTGAGAACTGTCATGCGATTTCTGAACGCCAAAGGACAGAATGCAGCTGACATCCATCGGGAATTGTGTGCCATTTATGGACCGACAGTGATGAGTGAAGGGAAGGTCAGGCAATGGTGCAGAGTTTCAGGAAGGGCATTCAAATGTCCATGACGATGAGCGTAGCGGAAGGCCTAGTGTTCAGACGGACAATCTGGTGGAACGCATTAATGAGAAAGTGCGTTCCAATTGCCGGTTCACAATATCTGAACTCGCCAAAAAGTTTCCAGAAGTGTCTGCGAAAAACAGTGCATCGAATTCTGACTGACAACCTGGGGTATCACAAACTGTGTGTGAGGTGGGTACCAAAAATGCTCACAGACACTCACAAAGAGCAAAGAAGGACAGCTGCACGTGATCTTTTGGCCTGCTGGGGGGAGGATGGGGATGACCTCCTTTCGCACATAGTGACGGGGGATGAAACGTGGATATCATACGCCACTGGGAGTCGAAGCAGCAGTCAATGCAATGGCAGCACTCTGGTTCTCCTAAAGCGAAGAAATTCAAACAAACACCGTCAGTTCACAAAATCATGGCAACTGTGTTTTGGGACCAAAAGGGTGTGATTTTTGTGGAATTCTTGGAACCAGGACGAACAATTACAGCAGACGTGTATTGCGAAACACTGAATAATCTGCGACGTGCCATCCAAAATCGGTGGAGAGGAATGCTACGCTCTTGAATTTTTCTGATCCATGAGAACGCCCGCCCACACACAGATGCTAGTACTGTTGAGACAATTGAAAGATTTCGATGGGAACTATTCAATCATCCCCCTTACAGCCCGGACCGTGTCCCCAGCGATTTCTCTCTCTTTCTGCACCTGAAAATGTGGCTTGCATCGAAGCGTTTCAACGACAGTGACGTGCTCAAGACATCAGTTCTGGACTGGCTGCACTCTCAGGCGGCAGATTTTTACGCAGAGGGTATACGGAAGCTTGTGCCACGCTATCAGAAATGTCTGGAGGTTAATGGTGACTACATCGAAAAATAGCCAAGGTATGTACTGGTTTATCAATCACAATAAATTTCTTCTTCTTATTTTTTTAAAAAAGATCGGCCCTTTTTTCTGACATGCGCCTCATATTAAACAATACTAAAATAATAAAATGTATGTAGCAAATCTAAATACTGTACCTCCTGCAATGATAGGTGGGAGAAGATGATGTTATTTCGTTCTATCGCAATGTCATTTATCATTAAAAAATATTTGACTGCAGGCATATAAATAGCATTTGAACCATCAGAAAGAAAGTCTACAGGATTTTTTTTAAGAATATCAAGCTAAAATATTGAACATGCCATTTTCTAAAACTTAGCACAACTAAAAAAAACAACAAAAAAACAGTGCTTTTATTGAAAATTTCCAAGTTATACCTGTCCACTAACATTTGATGTAACTAACTAAAACTAAAAAGTACAACACAAACACAACCATGCAAAACATTTAGGATTTTAATTATAATTCAACGCACATTTAAGTTGCAAATGGAAAATTTGGACCTGACTTTCCATGCTGAGAATTCTCAGAGTAATTGAATATTCCCAAATTTTTGGGCACTCCTGATGGCATTTTATTTTCTGTTCCTTTGACAACTTTATGTGACTGATCACCAAATTAACAGGTAAAAAATATAAGATGCAATTATAAATAGCATGCAGGCAAACAAATGTAGTAAATTAGATCACTGATGCAAAATTAGGAAAAGTGTCTACTACCATAAAACATTCTAAACTAAAGCCAAGGTCTTTTACTCTCTCTCTGTTGAAATTTCCCCTATTCACTTATCTCCCCTCTTCAAATACATTTCTGGATTTCACATGTTCCTTCTCTTACTAACAGTACTTGTCAGTAGCTACATTAACCATTTTCCTAATTTATTACAATAATTTACAATAATCTATATCACCATGCCACAACAGCATAAATGCCCGAAAAAAATCAAAATGTTGACTCACAAGGTGCATCTCTCTGCAAGTATACCACACTATAAGATTTACCTTTGGTGTCCGTAGCCTCGTTCCCAGTAATCTCATTCTTCCAGAACTTGAGCTCACTTTCTCCTCCTCTTCCTCAGCCTCTCTCCCTTCATCTTTGAGTAGGGGAATTGTGTGCACCGCAAGGCCATTCAAACCATTCTCTGCTCGAGTTTCATTCACTTTCTTAGCTCCATTAATTGTCTCGGGACTTACAATCAACATCTATGAAAAAATGCAGACAGAAAATTGTTCAGGCTACAATAATTTAACGACAAGTGATGTCTGAATGACACTGCAGGTCATAAGTTCAGGTACTAATAGTTCTATTTGTATGAGTTAACAAATAAGTTTACATTTGTACGTTCAGTAAGTTAAGCTGTTGTCAGGAGGTGGGGGGGGGGGGCCTTTAAACTGTATTCACATATTTTTTGTATTTCCGAAATTACAGTGTTGCAAACTGTGCGATTATGACAATTTTTTCCAAAATCTTGTTAATTTTAAATTGCAATATTTCGGCAACCAGGGCACCTATAGAAGTGATTCAGATGGCGTTGGAAAGGTCTTAAAGGGCTCTTTCACACAAGATATAGCATGCCTATGGCAGAGATAAAAAAAACAATTACTCAATAAGCATACAAAGTTTAAAAATGGGATGCCAATGGGATCCGGAGTTATGTTAGATTTAGGCTTGGTTAGAGCAGGCTATTGTAGGTTAGGTAATGGATGATAACAGATTTTGATAGACAAATTCCGAACATTCAAAAGTAAAAGTCTAACAGAAATCAAATACAATATTGTTTGAATTAACGTACATGAATATGATGTTTAAATTCCAGTTTATTAGAAATACAGGGTGACTCAAATGTCCGGTTCCATAGGCAACTTCATAATTAGGTCACATAGCGTGAAATAAAATGAGAGGAAAGTTGGTGGAAGTAGGCGAGTTTGAATCTAAAGTGCTTGAAGTTTTCAACTTAGCATGCACCTTTCAGGATGTACACTGGTAGGACTTTAATTCTTAGCCAAAAATGACACATGCTTTGCCAGGATTACTGTGTTATTGCAATGCCATACAATTCTGGGTACATTAAGAATTGATGATCATAATTGCCTCTTTTGGTGAGTTCCTTTCAATTTATTTTAATATATTTGTTTGTTCTCATGGATTTTCTTCACACTTAAAATGTATTTTCTATCACATATAAATAACTGTTGACTAGAAAGTAATAATGTTATTTTGCTTTCATTAATATATTTATGTAGATCTCTACTACTTAATAGTAGTAGCAGTGGTGGTGGTATTAGTAGTAACAGCAGCAGCATGAGTAGTGACAGTAGTAGTAATTAAACTTAATACAATACTGGTAATGTGAATTTGGATAAACAGCTTTTCAACCTCCCCCCCTTTGATGATATCCGTGTGCGCTACTAGTTGAGCCTCTTCTAGTGGTCTGGAGAGGGGAGCGGGAATGCTCATCTAGAAATCAACGTTTTTACTTGTTTTCTTTGCCTTTAAGGCAATGAGGGACAATTACGCACCAGTTGTGCATTTATTTCAATATCATCGGAATGGGCACTGCTATATTAAAAAGCTTCTATCTCTCGTCATGTGGCAAGTGGAAACGGTTTTTCAAGTTGATTATTAAGCTAGCCACGATGTTTAAAAAAATATGATGAATAAGAATTTTCAGACTCTCATGTATTCCTTATGCAGGAAAAAAAAAACAAACAACTTAAACTTCAAGTTACGGCTAATCAAGTGGAGTTTTCGACTTTTCCGTCTACCATTCAGTACTTCAAAATGTCCTTTTTCCGTTGACATATATTTTAAGGCCATCGGAGGTTTTATGTTCCCCGGAGAACGAATAAAAAAAATTCTCCCATAAGGATCAATGTTAACTCCCAGTCTCCATCAGCGATCGTGGCACAGACCTCCCTCCCCCTCCGCAGCTTGCTGTGGAGGGTTATGGGGGGGAGGAGTCGAGAAGAGGTGTTTCTGCTGGTAATCTGAGAAGAACAGCATGTTCCTTTGAGAGGGTCCAATAATGTCCACCACAGTAAATAAAGATTGGATTCGCAAGCCCAGGTCAAGTCGGGCGAGGAAGCTGTGGAAAGCACATAGGGGGAAAAAGCACACAGCAGGAAATAGATGATTTGAGATAGTAAAGCAAATTATGAATAGTTTCTTGTAATATCCTGCAACGTACTTGAACAAGCCTGGAAAATTATGGGCAAAATACAGGAAAGGCATGGAGTTAGTATAATAATTATGTAATCTTCATTGATTTGGTCACAAGATGTCTTTGGGATAGAACATAAATTGCATAAATATAGATTTACATTATGTTCCATATTTATTTGATTTACCATTGTTTAACTATTGCAAATTAAAAACCAATGTATGTTCTTATTTAAATTGTTTTTCTCGCCATTACACTTTTCCGTTTCTGTACAATACATATTAATCTTTGGGATTCCTCTGCCTTCAAAAGGATGATTTATTGGTATTAGGGTGAGTAATGAAATCATGTTATTTTGTTCAAAAGGCTTCTTAAAAATTGTCTGAACAAATTATTTGGATTAATCTTGGATGCCTTTTGCTGTTAATGATAGTGAATTTCACACTGAACATACATTTATACAGTGGCCGAATTGGAAATAAATTACTGCTGGTATGCTCATGAGCCACGGTAGCTAAGTCCTTAGGGCATCTGACTACCATGCGAGAGACCCTAGTTCGATCCCCGTCATGGGAGAACCGGCATATTTCCCACCTGTTCAAGCGGCTCCAGCACCCACCCATCATCGTATAAAGTGGGTACCTGGAGGATGGAGGAGTAAAGGTGGCCAGGGGCATGGTGCTGATCACATCGCCCCCACTTTTCGGCCGTGATCAAGAAAGTGTGGGGCCCTAACCCCTATACACCTTCATGGCATGGTGCATATCACTTTAATTTACTTACGGTATGCTCGTACGCACAGGCCTGTCTATCTATTGATACAATCTTCCCCTTTGAAAAGGGGGGGGGGGGGGATTTCTTAAATAATATATATATTCTCATTCTCTCTCTTTTATCACCACTAGAGAGAGAGAGAGAAAGAGGAGGGAGAGAAATGAGCGAGTACATTGTCAGCCATTGCGTAGCTATTTGTGCCATCAGCTACAATAAATAAATGGAAATATTAAAAATTTACTGCCAGTATGCTTTTTGGCATCTTAATGTACTACCGGTATGTCATACCGGCTCATATCGACCTAATTCGATCACTGCATTTATACCATTCAATAATTTTCTTCACATTTTCTACTTTTAAGCATACCACTATTTTACAAAATGTATTTTCCATCATGGAAATCATGGGGAATTATCGGGGTTCCATGAAATAAAATGATTACTTTTTCTTTGTACCAGGTAATAATTGCACAACCATATTGATTTTATTTTACTTCATGTTTTGTGCCTCTTACCTAATTTGCAAAGATGAGTGATGAAATGATGAAATTGATGAATGGACATTCACAAACAAACATGCTTGAGCGAGATTCAAACCCAGGACCGCAGGCATTGCAGCGCTATGTGCTAACCACTCAGCCACAAGGTCCAGCACACAACCACATTCAGACACTGACCCACAAAGATATATGTTCACAAAATTGTTTCACAATTTTTCGTGTATTTTACATTCTGCTTTTAAAGAAATAAAATGCACTGATTGTAGCTGCTTGTACTTTTGAATGTTAGGAATTTGTCTATCAAAATCTGTTATCATCCATTACCTAGCCTACAAGAGCCTGCTCTAAACTAGCCTGAATCTAACATGACTCCAGACCCCATTGGCACTTTGTGCACTTATTGAGTAATAGTGTTTGTATGACATTTTTTTAAAAAAAATAATAATTAAAAGACCCACTTTTGAGAAAATGGTTACCAAAGTTTTCTTTACACCACGTTCAATTGTTTTTTTTTTTACCCTGGGATAGGCATGCTCTATCTCATGTGAAAGAGCCCTTTAAGACCTTTCCAACTCCATCCGAATCACTTCTATAGGTGCCCTGGTTGCCGAAATATTGCAATTTAAAATTAACAAGATGTTGAAGGAAAAATGGTCAAAATCGCACAACATTGTAATTTCGGAAATACAAAAGATACGAATCTGTAAAGTCGTATATTTTCGTACCTCAAGTGGCCCTTTCAATGTGCCAAATTTCAAATGAATCAAAACATTTGAAGTTGAACAGTGCCTCTTCACTTGCTGATTTCACATGCAGGGCAGCTACGATTTTTTGATTATGAAATTCCCTGACTTTTCCAGGTTTTCCAGACCAGAAATAAAATTTTTCCAGACATGTTTGTCATCATGATTTTTGCTTTTGAACCTCATGTTTTTCAATTAAATATGCAGGCACGTTAATTATTATGAATATGAATATACAAAGTTATTAGCTGAAAATTTACCAAGTGATTAATATAATGCTATTCAATGAAAAATTAAATAACTATTGTACTTCCCCATTTACACTAAGTCATTACAATTAAGGTGGTGTAAAAAAATCAATAAAAAAATGTGGCATATATCAAAGCTTTACAATGTAACCTGTATACAACCTCAATTAGCCTATATCAATACAAATGAGAAACAACAGAAAATTAGGTCATGTACCTTTAGAAAATATGCAATACGTTTAATGATTTTTAATTTATTGAAAATAGTACATACTACGGAAATTCAGAACTTGAATGGGGTCGGTGACCAACCATACACCTAAAAAATATATATACGCTGACCATACTTAGGAATCAAATATCTCCATTATTTGAGTTTTCCACATGCTGGAACCAATTTTATATTACGGAAAACATCGAAACCTGTCTTTTAAAAGGTAACAGTTCTGAATGTTTTATGATTATTTATTTTTTTCAAATTTTCCTAGCAGGAAGACTAATTATTATCATAGAATTTTGGCAATCATTGTGACACGAAATTTGAACCTTCCTTAAAATAATGAGCACTATTTGGATTCGAAAAAAGTTATTTATGTTGAAAAAAAACCCTTCAAAATGACCTTACTCAATCATACACGCTTCCCACGGACAAAGTATTCTCAGGTTGACAAGCAACAGTAAGTATCATAAACTAGTGGGAATGAATGTAGAAATAAATAGGAACCTTAGTAGAGTGCATTCAGGGTCTTTATTTTAATTCTAAGACAACCAAACCAGACATTCCTAACCTAACCACAAAAGCATTTATTCACAAAATCTTAAGTAATCACTAAACCTCTGCAGTATGTGTTAACAGACATAAATCGAAATCAAACCATGTAAAAGTTGCATTTGTAGCATGATGAAATCGTAATAAAACAAAAAGAACTTGGGCACATTTTCACCACTTTTCAGCATAATTTCATTCTACATGCAAAAAATACGTAAAATTACTATCGGCATGAAACCAACATACCTAACCTAACAACGATATGTGATCAGCGTACGTTTAATTCCTCTACTTCGCACCAGTTTTTTAAAAATAAATTCGTTCTACATGCACAAAACACGTGCATATTCAAATAATGACGTCACTGATACTGCATAAAATCAATAATTTCTGGGGTGTAACACATCTCTGCAATGTAAAAACTACGACAACGAGCAAATAAACTAGTTGATGAGATTGCTTCTGAACGGGTCGCCAACGAAGAACTCAAATTCACAGAATGGGTTCACGGGGGGAATGAAGTAGTGAGTCCCTTTGTTTTTACTCGGCGTCCGCACCCACCCAGTGTGATGTCAACCACAGACAGTTACGTGAAATTCTGCTCTTCAAGCTTTATTGCAGATCCAAAACCGATGAACTGTCCGAACACCAACCTGCTCCGCTTCACGTATCAAAAGAGAACTGGTTCCGAACAGGTGTGTTCTTGCAGAAAAAAAATTTCCTCACCACACACAAAGCTAAAGCAACATTTTTTCAGCAAGAAATTCTGAGGATGGCTGGTGCGTAGGTTTCATCTTGAGTAGCTTGTTCTCTAAGGACAAATCTCACGCCTCTCCAAATTCTGGTCTTGAACAGGTTCACAAGAAAGAGTCGCAAAATGAACGGATCCAAGAACCTAGATCCGAGAGTGAATAAATATAGAATTGAAATGCGAAGGAACCATAATTTTGTACGTAACAGACTAGAAGTCATAATGACGAGAGGAACAAGTTTCTGAACTGAATCTTTTGGGGGGACTGGAATCACAAGAACCGAATTCGGAAGTGGAAATGAACCGGTTCTCCTGCAACTCCAAAATGCAAGTTAATTCCAGAAAATATCCAAAATTCCCTGACTATTCCCTGACTTTTCCAGGTTTTCCAGTCGCATAGCAACCCTGCACATGGAATGCCCGTAAAGTTGGTGATTTAAGTCCACTTTATGCACTGTATGGCTAATCGGGACTGGACCTAGTTTAAATGATTGATTGATTTGGTGTTTTAAGTCAACCTTTTGCACAGTAAGGCTAATCGGGACTAGACCTACAGTTTAAAATTGGATCCGAACCACTATGTGCCTTCACTGGGAATCGAATCCGGGACCCCTTGATTACAAGGTGGTGACGCTACCACTGCGCCATCGGGGAGGCCCAAAGACTGGCAAGATGGAAATTATCACTCATTTGGATATGAAGATTACATTTAAACATCCACTACCAAGATCTTTCCCAAGCTTCCCATTGGCACGAGTTCACCACTTTGAAGAAATAGAATCTGTTAGGATGATTACATGCAAAGGCAGACAGAAGAAACTATAAAGGTAGGTGCCACGGCATATCTTTTTTTTTTTAAATGGTGATTCATTTGTGTTTGCATCTTCCTTTACATACCATGTCATAATGCTGTTCCTAGTTGCAGATACAGTTGTGGATAAGGGACTTCCGACAATTGCTTCAGCAGCAAAAGAGAACCAATATCCAGACCTGTCACTATGTGACTTTTTTTCTTCTTTTTTTTAATATTTAGAGAGACAAACAATCTCAAACCGACTATGCAGGATACAGTCATACCAACTAATCAACATTAGACAAGTAGTAATGGCTAAATTGATTTATTGTTGAAATTCCACTTTATGCACAGAAAAGCTAATCGAGACTGGACCTACAGTTTGAAGTGGGATCTGTACCATTGTGCCATGTGTCTCCACTGGGACCCCTTGATTACAAGGCGACGACATTACAAGTAGCAATGGGAATTGATTGGTTGAGATTGTTTATTTCACTTTGTTTTTCTGTCACTTTTGGCTAATTGCGAAGATGGGAATGAGTGATGATAGAATAAAATTGATAAGGGACAGTCACAAATAACAGCCATGCCCAGGCCGGTGAGTGGCAATGGGAAATTAGCTTAACATACTAAAGTAAATCTTTATTATACTCATATATTATGTATTTCATATACATATACAAGGGTCGTTCAAGGTTGACCGGGACTTTTATTTCTAGACAAGAAGTATACATACATAGAAGCACCAAACTATGTCAGGTTTTCAAAGTAGTATTCCCCCCGAACACTCAGGCACCGTTGCCATCGTCGAGGAAGTTCCTTGATGCCTTTGGCGTAGAAAGAAGTAGGTTGGTGTCGTAACCACCGCAGGACAGCGTTCTTGAGTTTCTCATCTGTCTGGAAGTGCATCCCGCCCAAATGCTCTTTAATTAAGAGCCCCAAACAAGTGGAAATCACTGGGGGCTAAATCTGGACTCTAAGGACTGTGTGGTAAAACCTCCCAGTGCAAGTTGGTCAGTGTTGTTTGAGCCAAATGGGCCGTGTGTGGCCTGGCATTGTCATGGAGAAGAATGACATGTGTTTCGACAACATTACAGGTCTTTTCTTCCAAACGGCCCAACGTACAGCACCGTGAAGCAGTGTTGAGTAATACTGGGAATTAATTGTAGTACCCTTCTCCAAAAAATCCACATGGATAACACCTTTCATGTTCCAGAAGACAGTTTCCAAAATCTTACCGGTTCAAAAATCCGTGCGGTTCATTTGCTACAAACTGCCGCCCTTCACTGAACTGTTGACACCATTCGTACACTCTTGCCCGTGACAGTGTTTGTTCATCATACTGTGCTTGCAGTCTACGCCAAATTTCAGCAGGTTTCACCTTCTCCTTCACGAGAAATTTTATTATACACTGCTGTTCCACAGCAACAGATACACTACTTGCCGCCATGTTCGCTGCAACTGCTGCACATGCGCGAAATACGAAATGCGCTAGTTACTCACGAAGGAATACATTACGTCACCTGCACATTTCATCATGATCCGGCTATTCATAGATTTTTTACATACGAAAATCCCGGTCAACCTTGAACGACCCTTGTATTATACTAAACTGAATCCTGTACCCTATTGTTAATATTGTTAAATAACAATGAAAAATATTTGTTATATTTTCTTAAGTTTTTGTTTTAGGTTCACTTTATGTACAGATAGACTAATCGGGACTGGACTTACAGTTTAAAGTGAGTTCTGAAACACTGTGTGTCTCCACCGGGCATCAAACCCAGGGCTCCTTGATTACAAGGTCATGATTACCACTATTCCATTGGGGAAACCCCAAATATTTCATTTACATTTCATATTGCTAATTTCAGTTTGAAAATTGTCAAGTTCCCATGGTCCACCCTGTATTAATAATTACCTGCAGCTTTGGATCATCTCTTGTTGGACCTAATGCATCTGATATTGGTACAATGTTGTATTGGAGGGTGGAATCAACATCCTCTAGGAAGTCTCTCACAGACTCAATGCGTTCAGAATATGGTTGGATCAGTTCTTTCAGCTTCTTTGCTGAAACAATAAATAATTTGATTACGTTGAACTAACAGTTCACAGTATTTAAAAATCAAGAAATTTTACACAAAAATTACAATTGCACACATTGATGTATTTAACACTGAAGTGACAAAGCAACAAGCATCACTTGGAAATGAACCTTTAGAAATAAATGCAACCTTTTCTACCGAACACAAGCTGAACATGGCAATTGTCGCTTGCAAGTCACCTGGACTGGGCCATCTTGTTAATAACTTGCATCATGTCACCACAGTCAGGTGGTTGCACTTGCGCGATGAATGTCTTTTTAACAGATTAGAGTTAACCATGTCACTTCAGTGTGAAACCTGTATGTTGCATGTCACTTGTTGCTTTTCAGTCTGAAAGTTATTTATTATTGCACTTGAATACTCTTCCTGAACATTGTACTAGTTATCACATGACAATAATTTTTTTAAAACATTCTTCAATACTACTGTTCTGAAACTACATGTTGAATGTTTGAATTCCTAGGATATCATACATACTAGACAGCCACAACACAGGTATGACAATGATTCACAGCTGCAACAGCTAGCTACAAGGCCAATAATGTTTTGGTTCTAGATGAGCAGCTTACTCTTGATAAAACATCAACCTGTTCCTAGGCCTCCCCGATGGCGCAGTGGTAGCGTCGTCGCCTTGTAATCAAGGGGTCCCGGGTTCGATACCCGGTGGAGGCACAAGTGGTTCGGATCCCACTTTAAACTGTAGGTCCAGTCCTAATTAGCCTTACTGTGCATAAAGTGGACTTAAAACAACAAATCAAATCAAATCAACCTGTTCCCTGATTTGTTGGTTCAAGTTTTGCAGTGGTAAGTTCTTTTCTATTTTCATGCCAAATATGAGAAATTAATGGAAAATTTTTAGAAATCCCACAGGTGAGAAGTTTGAGTTGTGAAGAAATGCAGCTTTAAGTTTAATCAAGGAAGGTCAACGGGTTTAAGATGAAGATCTCATTTCATTCATGCTTGCAATAGAAATTGGAAATATTGGGTTGATGCATAAGTTGTTAGAGTTTGTGTTTTGTATGGCAACACTGCAGTCTTAGGAGTTTGTTTATCATTTCATGTTCATCAATTGGAGTGGCATTGTTGTGTTTCTGAATACGCATTGAATTTTACAGATTTGAAGAAAGATGGTGTTATTTATGGGCTAAAGAACAATAAGTGTCCAGTGGGGGGAAAAGAACATTTCCAACATATTCTTCTATCCGAGTCTAACATAGGGGCAAAGGCAGCGGAGGCAGGTCGAAACATTTGTCCTTTGAATGGGGAGAATGCAAATGTGGAAAGCAGGGAAAGAAAATGGTTTTGTCATTACAAATACGGCATTTTTGACTTAAGCATTTCTCCACGTTCAGGAAGACCATCAGGCTTTAATGAAGACAGTTTAAACGATTCAATGCACGAGGATCCACATCAGTTGACTCGAGAATTAGCAAATGTGATGAACTGTGACCATTCAACCATCATCCAACATTTGCATTCTAAGGTTAAGGTTCAGGATACTGCATGCTTTAAATGGAAACAACCAAATCAGTGAGTAGGCCAAGAAGACAGCATCAAGTGCTGCGACACGATAATGCACATACACACTCCACTAACATGACAAAAGCTGTTATCCAGGAGCTTTGTTGGGTAGTTATTCCACATCCTCCTTACTCCCCCCAATTTTGCACCCTCGGATTGCACCTTTTCAGCTCACAATCCATCGATCTTCAAGGAAACTCCTTTGGTAACGAAAATGCTCTTGAAACTTGGCTTGACAACGATTTTAACCCCAAATCAGCTGATTTCAGCCGTTGAATTGAAAAAGTTTCCCCGTGTTGGTAGACAGTCATAGACAATGAAGAAAATATATTACAGATTAATTTATGTATTTTGTTCATCTCAAATTAGTATAAAATAAAAATACTTTTGCCATGGTAAAAAAAACAAAAACACTACGAACTTAAGCATCAGTCCAATAGTATTACTGGATGGCATTGTTGAACAATATGATGAAAATATACTACAGGGTGAGTCATAAGTCTCCATACAAATGTTGAAAACGGTAAGTAATGTTTCTTTTTCTTTTTCAGGCAGGTGAACCAATGAAAAATAGATGCCACTAACGAAGGAAGAACGGATTGACATCATTCTATTGGCTGAGAGTGGTACCACCCGTCATGTACCACGTACATTCAATGCAACCCACAGAAAGTGCATTTTGCAAGTAAACAAGTGCCACCCATACAAGCAGCAGCTCTTGCAACATCTTACAGAGGACGATCCCAACCGTAGAGCAGAGTTCTGTGAAAGGGGACTGAACATGAAGGAGAATGTTCCTGGTCTTGTTAGTTCCATTCTTTTTTCAGATGAGGCTAATTTTTATTTCACTGGTGAAGTGAACAGGCAAAATGTCAGGTACTGGACGGATAGCAATCCACATTGGATGTCGGACTGCACACTCATGGTGTGGTGCAGGATTTGGGATAACAGGATTGTTGGTCCTTTTTTCATTGAGGGAAACCTCAACGTGATGAGTTATCTCGACATGTTGAAAAATGACATCTTCATGTCAATCCTGGACGAAAGTGGGGACTTCTTCCAGCACGACGGGGCACCAGCGCATTATGGCATTGAAGTGTGCCAATGGTTGAACCAGCAGGTTCCTGGGAATTGAATCGGTCGACGTGGTCTGGTGGAGTGGCCACCCAGGTTGCCAGATCTTACTCACATGGATTTTTACATTTGGGGACACCTGAAATCGATTGTGTACCAGAAGAAAATCCGTAATGTTGACCATCTTAAAAGGAGAATCACACAAGCTTGCAATCAAGTCACAGGAGAAACACTGTCACGTGTTCGCCACAATTGGTTAGAGTGCCTAGAATTGTGTTCGGACATGGAAGGGAGACATGTGGAACATATCCTTTAACTGTAGCATAATATAATCCCATTTGTAAAAAGAAAATAAACATTAGTCACCGTTTTCACCATTTGTATGGAGACTTATGATTCACCCTGTACATATTAGTAAATGAAAACTCCAATAGTGCACCTTTCTGCATATTTCACAGCTAAAATTTATCACTGATGCATAACAATGCTTGTTTTCCCAGTGGTTTTCAACATACTTCTTGAAGTACAACCACAGCCAACCCAGTTCATCAGTTTTGACTGTCACAACAATAACCATTTCATTAAGATTGTATTTGCATATTTATTTTGTGTATCTCTTCTGCTATTTTTGGCATATCACAACAATGTGTATGAATGATGATTAGATGAAATTGATGAGTAGTCACTCAAAAGGGATCACACCCAGGCTAGGACTTGAGCCCAGAACCTCTAGTGGCAATATTGTGAGTTAATTGCTCAAAACTCCTGGCCACCAAGGTGGCATATTATAAAGATGAAAAACTGTTGAAAACAGCAACAATATTTCACTACATCTTCTTTATGATGTTCTTGGATTTTTAAGAAACTAAAGAAAGAGGGAAAACAGTTATTTATAAATGAACTCTGATTAGATTAGATTGATATTACACACCATTTCTATGTTCACACTCAAAACAAACAAAATGTTTCTTGTATGTACGCATTGCTTGCATTGTAGAATCATTTATCTTGTAGTCTACGGTTATTACAAGCATAACTATATCTTTAATCAAACTAAAAATAAATGTCTGATGAAGGGAGCATGTGTTCTCCTGAAATGTCACAACAAAAAACTGTGTTTTTATGCTTGTAAACCATAGATTACAAGAGAAATAATCATAAAAGAAAAGTTGCATGAACTCACAGTTTATCATAGCCTCATCTGTGACCCCAACAGTTAATTCCTTTGTGCATCGTAGAAGTGCTTCACTTAATAACATTTTGTGTCCAGTGTGAAGTCTGTCAAAAGTTCCACCTAATACTACAAACTCACAGGAAAAGTTGCACTCATAGTGTCTCTTCAAATTATGGAATGAAACATTTGCACTTTCCTCCACTTCTATAACACTGTCAACTGAAGCTGCATCAATTTCACTTCCCCTCCTCATCCTCTTAAATACTACTCCCTTCTCGTTCACACAATCGTCCACAGTATAGATATGACACAGTTTTGCTTTACTTGTGATGCAATTTTCCATAAAATCCTCTACTTCGGATGCATTGTACACTCTATCAAGAATCAGCACATCGATGTCTCTTTTCGTTGATAACTCGGATACAAATGGATCCTTCAGACTGGTCAATAGCACTCTCACGTCAAGGTTATGGCATGCAACAGAGGCTTGCGAATACAAGCCAAAAACCATATTGGTGACCTTAGCCATTTGATTTGGATTGCTCATAATTTTCATCTCGGATGAAACAGCTGGACATAAGCCTGTTTGTTCAGGCAAAAGGTGAATGTACAGTGTGTTACGAACATGCCTGGTCACAGCATGAAGTATCCGGCCCACTTTGCTAAGATTTGTCAGAACTAGAAGTCCAGTCTGAGCAACCATTCTGCAGCAGATTTATAAACTGGCTAATGGGTTAATAAACATCAGAAAGAGTGGCAAATCCTTCTACTTCTCAATGGCATGTGGCACAAAGTCCTGAAAATAATAACAACAATACTAATTTGTATGTTTTCCAATAAATACATCATGCTATATTATTGTTATACATATAGTGAAATGCCATCATATATTGACAAATACGAGGTGCACTCAAGTTCTAAGATCTCCTATTTTTTTTTTCATGAATATAATCAGTTATAAACGAGAGAGTTGTTTGAGATGAAGTATCCATTCTTGAAGGTTAATGAGGGCAGATGGCAGCATGTTCTGCCTCGTAGGAAGCTAGTGGCACTGTGTAGCAACAGGTGTGTTTTTGATACTGGAAATAGCACCGTTTACATTGGAAGAACAGCATGTTATTATCCATTTTCTTCACTTGCATGAAGAAACACCCACTGATATTCATCTTCAATTGACTGAGACAAGCTGTGGTGGTGTCATGGACGTGAAACAAGTATGACATTTCAAGTAAAACCAAACGCCATGTGAAGACAAACCAAAAGAGCCTAGGTCACAAACCAGCAACCGCCATTGCTGAGAAAAAGATGTTTGAGGACAGAAAAGTCTTTATACTCACACATTGATATGCCAAAGGTAGCACAGTGATGGATAGATGCTATGAAACGTTTTTGAGGATCAAGTTGCTTCCAGCATTTTGAGAGAAATGGCCGGAAAAGGCTGCAGCTGTTCTTTCATCAGGACAACACACCTCCTCATCGGGCAGCCATTGTTCACACATATTTCATGGAAAACAAATTTGAAGAGAATCCACATGCTCCGTCCATACTCACTTACCCTCGCAACTTGCAATTTTTGGCTCTTACCTGCACACAAGGACAGTCTGCATGGTCACACATTTCCAAGCCATTCCGCTCTTACAATCAGCAATTTTTAAATATACAAAACAGACTCCTAAAGAAGCATTTGCAAAGGACATGCTATCATGGTGTCAGGGTTGTGAAAAATGTGTACGTCTAGAGGGAGATTATGTTGAGAATTGACGACAGTTTCAGCTTTCTGAGGTGAGTATATTTTTCAGAATAAATTAGGAGACTTTAGAATTTGAATGTAACTAACTAACTAACTCTCTAGCCTTCTTAAACCCGAAGGTTCATGGCTGCAGCAACACAGGCCTTCCATCTTTCCCTATCTTGAGCAAGATCTATATACTCTTTTCCATCCCTACCGATTTCCCTTAGGTCCATCTCAACGTTGTCCTTCCATCTTCGTCTTGGCCTTCCTACAGGTCTCTTACCATCAGGTTTCCCAACAAGAATCCTGTATACTCCTCTTTCCTCTCCCATTCGTGCCACATGGCCTGCCCACCTAAGTCTTCTTGATTTAATTATTCTAATAATATCTGGACATGAATACAAATTATGTAGTTCTAAATTATGTAACCTTCTCCACTCACCTGTCTCCTCATCCCTTTTAGGTCCAAATATTTTCCTAAGGATCTTATTTTCAAATACTCTCAATTTATGTTCCTCTTTCAATGTAAGGGACCAAGTTTCACATCCATATAATACTACAGGCAAAATTACTGTTTTGTATATTTTAACTTTTAGTTTCTTAGATATTAAACGAGAAGACAAAAGTTTATGAAGAGAGAAGTAACATGCATTTCCTGAATTAAGCCTACTTTTTATTTCCTCTTTAATATAATTTTCATTTGTTAATATTACTCCTAAGTATTTGAATTTGGAAACTGGTTCAAACGAGTTGTTATCAATAATTAGATTTTGATTATTACCTAACACTTGGTTTCGGCCTGTAAGCATATATTTAGTTTTCTCTTTGTTAACTTCCAAACCTATCTCTCTAGCAGTTTTGAAAAATATTTTAGCATTATTCTTAATTGTATTCACATCATCCCCCAGTAAGTCTACATCATCTGCATATGCTAACATCTGAGTCACACCATTTAATTTTAGTCCTTCTTTAGTTTCTTTTACCTTCCTAACAGCATATTCTAAGGCAAAATTAAAGAGCAATGGAGATAATGCATCTCCTTGTTTTAACCCATCATGAATTGTAAATTTTTCAGACATATTAATACCCAAACGAATTTTACTTTCTGTTTCACTGGTGCATACTTTTATCATACTAACAAGCTTCTTAGGTATTCCGAACTCTACTAATATATTATATAGTTTATCTCTTTTGACTGAATCATATGCTTTTTTAAAATCAATGAACATTTTGATTATATTCCCACTTTTTTTCAAGTGTCTGTCTGATGTGAAAAATTTGATCAGTAGTTGATCTGTTACGTTTAAATCCACATTGATAATCACCTATAATTTCATTAACATATGGGGTTAGTCTTGTTAAAAGAATGTTAGATAATATTTTATATGTTGTTGAGAGTAGAGAAATTCCACGGTAATTTGAATGTACCTCGTATAAAATAGCAAATTACCAATGTGATGATGTCATATGGATGCAAAAGTATGAAGTATTTCTTGAACATAAATATTTTTGTCTTTAAGACGAAGCAGGGGCAGTGCCAGGGGGGCACGAGGGGGTGCTTGCGTGCCCTTTAATTTTCTTCTGCACCCCCTACATTCAACTGAAAACACTAACATTAATATGTAACATTATGTCATGTTGTCATATTGACTGCCGAATGATAGGTACTAAAGTAAGACCGTATTTATTATATGCAACAGGAAAAAACTGAAAGAGGTGACGATACCTTCCTGTACTGGCGGCAGCCTCTGTAGAGATCAGCGGCCATTTTTTTCTTTTGTCAGCATAGTTGTTATGAATTTTTTCATCTTTTGTTTCTTCAAGTGGTCTCTTCATGGTTTCTGATAATTGCCTATAGCTTAATGTGAGTTATGATTTTGTTTTTTGCATTGTTGATAAACAGTTTGTTTTCCACCTACTTGTTCTTCCTTACACTGGAGCAAAAATTTCATCTGCTTTTAAGGTACACCAGGTCGTGCTCCGGAAATTATTTAATGAGAGTTGTAACAAGAAGGGTATTTTTCTTCTTAATACGTTAAATGTATTGGTTCCACGTAACAAAACATTTTCGTAAACAACACGTAACAATTTTCACACATATAATTTAATTTCAGTCACATCAAATTGTTAATTATTGTAAGGGCGTTGCAGAAAAACGTTCACTTCAAATTGAATTAGTATATTATGAGAAGGGAAATATACCTAGTTTACCCCAACCCCTGAAGAAAAAATACTTTGCTTAATCCTCCCTGGTGGAAAGAAATACTGCGGACGCCCATGAACAACACTTTTTCTAAACATGAGGTTTGCAACACTGCTGTAAGCCTCTGGCCGTAGGTTTACACACAAGGGTTTTGGCCCGCTCTTCTCCCTATATTCAGTATGCTAAACCTTATCTGCCAAGGGAAAGTAAACTGTCCTCCCCCCCACCCCAGTTTGAAGATGAATAATCCTGGCGTCGCCACTGAGACCAAGGTTGAGAATGGTCATTATGAAATATGTCATAGTTAGGTACGTGAAGTTTTTGTTTTATTTTTCCCTATATTTTGGGATTATTTTTTACTGCAATTCGATGTTATTTTTACATGCATTTTTTACGGTTTCTTGTATGCATAAGATTTTCACATTGCTTTAGTTATGGAAAGTTAAGGCAAATTTTAGTTTTAATGACAAAAATAAATAAATCAAAGGCTTGCCAGTTACCTTTGTGAGAAATGACCAAATTTCTTGCATTTGGAAAGCTATTTCATCTCATCGGTCACTAAATATAAAATGTTTATTGAAAGATATCACCCAAATCTTTGAACACACATCATATTTCAAACCTTTCACTCTGATAGAATAAAATTTTCAAAAATTGTTTTCATGAATTCACTTTTCAGTTTACAATAACATTGATGATTTTCCACGTACAGATG
The DNA here is from genome assembly GCF_977018435.1 of Lepisma saccharinum. Classification (NCBI taxonomy): domain Eukaryota; kingdom Metazoa; phylum Arthropoda; class Insecta; order Zygentoma; family Lepismatidae; genus Lepisma; species Lepisma saccharinum. The sequence goes on from NC_139232.1 coordinate 71,183,846, forward strand.
GTGCATAGTAAATATTCACAGCATTCACTCACTCACCACACTTTCTATATAAAAAACAACCACCACTAAATAGAAAGATAGCAGTTTTTTTCATTCACCCTAACGGAATGATGGGTTTAACAAAGGATTCCACAATTCGAAGTGCAATGTACTCCTTGTCTTCTTTCCTTCTTTTAAGCTTCTCGAAGCTTTCGACGACAGAAAGTTGCCAGTGTAGTGGTATTGTCGCCGCCTTGTAATCAAGCGGTCCCGGGATCGATATCCGGTGGAGCCACCACAGGTTGGGATTCAACAGTCCCGATTAGCCTTTATGTGCATAAAGTGGTCAGGAAACAGCCTCTCACTTCCATTGCTCTTAATCAAGGAATCCTTCCGCTCCTATGTTATTTTGCAATTCAGTGATTACAATATAATGTAGTTCTATCTGAAGCATAAAGTCTCTCAGAAGCAAACTATTGCATTTACTGCTGGCTTTGGGATGCTGCGAAGTACACCTCAGAAGGAAAAGGAAATGAAAGACAATGCACAAACCATGTAGCTTCAGTGATTCTGCCTGACTGAAATTTCCCTAACAATGCCAAAATTCGCTCTCAGACCTCAAACTATCGTTTGGTGTACAGATATGCACCCACACCCCTATGCCCCTCCCCACACAACAGGTGTTACTAACTGATAATTTTTCAGTTACTACAAACTTCCCTTCCGAGAAAATCCCCACGGCAAATTCTATTTCAGGATGAGGTCAAAGCATTGTCACTCATTTCTGCGCCAAACTGCAATACATGAAGAATGACAAACTCTTTTGAATCGAACTTTCACTAGCTAGACTAGAAATGGACAAATCTCATAGTGCTTCTGGTAGTTCCTTTTGAACAGAAGAAGTTTTATGCCCAATTTATAGTGCATATTTCGTGGCGTTTTTCACGTTAAAGTTCAAATTCGGTGTGATTCAGAAAAATGGTATAATTAGCTTTATTTCGCGATTCCGAAACACCAAAAACTTACCTCCTTAACCTACCCAAATACATTATAAACACTTATTTTGCTTTCCTCAACTTTTCGGTGTTATCGTTAAAACGAAAACCTCATGTCCCCAGTTATAGTGTATCCCCCAGAACGTAGCTACGTAATATTCACCTGTACAATTACATTACCTCCCAAAAAAAATATCCTGCATACTCCTGTGTTTACAGCACATATTGAAAATATAATATGCACAGACTAAATTCACAGAAATGTGTAAGTAAAGTTTCTGGAAAGTGCCTTGTGCTACAACTTGAAGGTACCTTGACAACAGTGATACCATTTGTATGAGAAAAAGAGCTATGTATTTTTTTTTATTTACAAAAATAATTTGTACTAAAGTTTATATTTGGCTTCACAATAACTTACATGTATTTACATCACAAAACAAGCACATCTCTACATCAGTTTTCAGAACAAACATAAAGACGACCTGCCAGCCCTACATTGGATCAGAGCGCAATGTTTGTGGCGGTAGAGCTTTGTTTGTGATTCGTGTTGTGTGTAGCGATCAGATTTATGCAAGAAAGTGCTGGACTGAAATGCAAGAACAACAAGAACAATTGAGTTCTTAATTGAGTGAAGATGTAATTATCGGTAATGTAAGACCCACTTTTGTTCTCTCATGTTTCCTTCTTATAACAACATGTTTTCAACTCTATTTTTTTTTTTTTTTGCAAGTAGCAGTGGCAAGTGACAGCAAAATATGAAAAAACGTAAAAGTTGTTGAAACGTTAACACTGTCGTCGAATAGATATTACAAGCAGACATTTTTTATGCAGCCCACCGACACAAGCGAAGAGGTAGGCCATTTCGTTTACCCTGAAGAGATAACAAGAGGAGAGGGCTTTGAGAATACAATGTAAGGAAAGACTTTTTTGGGGGAGTTTAGGACAAAGAGTGCTATGGGGGTTATTCCGGTTCAGGTCTGGCGGAACAGGCCAGTGTTGTCACATTGGATTGGCAGAAAAGAGCTAAATCGCAACTAAAAATTGGGTTTCTATTTCTCGCAAGCAATTACATGTATTATAACCTGTTTATATGTTGCATAGTAACCTGTCATGTTGCCATCATAGAAGGGTCCCAAACAAGGATCCTATGTTCTATTATCATGTACAGGTGTCGACTCACACGAGGGGCAGAACAAACTACAATGCAAAGTATTCACACTGAATGAGAGAGCTCACCTTTACCTCTGTTTCTTCTTGAAAGCTTCCACCCTGTAGTGGTTATCCTAACACAATATGAAGCCAGATGACCTGATTGTGGGCATGTCAATGTTTCTTGATCTTTAATTCATTCTCCATGCATTCTCATCATCACGATTAACATAGAGCAGAACAAATGAGACGAAAATATCCAAAATTTAAATTACGTATATTTAGTAGCACATACAGGTGTCAGAAATTCATTTACCTGGAAAGCCAAGACTGGAATTAACTACAACCATTCCTTTGGTTAGACAACAGATAACAATGGTGTTTTCCTCGGTGCGAGGAAGTCTTGCTCCCAAAAATACTAAATTTGCAACAGTAGTTCGTACCAAACTGACAGTTGCTGAAAGTGTGGAATTCTGTCGTCTGCTCACATCACAAACGTCATACTGACCCAAAAATTATAGGGTTCTTTTTCACCTTTTCACCTCAATTGCAAAATAAATAAATAAAATAAGAAAAAAAAAGTGCTAAGAATTGACAACAGGGCTCGACCACTATTCATTGGATTTTTGTGATGTCTCATAATTGCTAGTTCTTTCTGGAGGTGTGTGTATAAATCACCCAGTGGTTGAAAAAATACAAAGAAAGAAAACACAACGAAATGAACAAAAAATCTAGATCAATGACATTTGGTGGGCGGGAAGGGATAACGTTTAACAGACATAATTATCGTACTGATGGCCGGTATCAACACTTTTCAAAATGTCTCCCACTGACAAGTAAAAAAGCAGCCTGGAGAGACACTGAACCACTCTCCATGACATAAACCCCCGCACCCCCCTTGTTTTACAGATTCAAGCACCTAATGGAAATTATCACACTTTTGTGACTACTCTACGCTTCGCCACTGCTAACATTGTTCACAGTATGTTCCACATTTGGTATGGTTGGCCTAAAGTTCAACCACCCGCATACGGTTACTCGAGTGTCTCTCTGGCTAAACCTGGTAGCCATATATAAATGTTAGGTACCTGTATCATATCTGCCGAACACGTCTCACTCGTTCATTTCGTCACTTTTTGCATTGGTACTTACGTATTGTGCATTGGGAAACATTCTTTTAGATGTTACTTTGCTTTTTGCATGAAAATAACTTCAATTTCTGACATTAACAGTTAATATTGTTCTTCGTTTTTCGCTTCCGTAACATCATATGGTCACGCACTTGGCTGCGCAGCTTGACTTGTGTAGTGGATATGCAGTGTTTCCAACCTTACTAACCGAAAAATGCCCCACACACCATTCACGGATAGCCCCAAAAACCATTCACGGTAAGGTTAGGTTAGGCAAACATAGTTAAAATTTGGGGTTATAACCGGAAAATACCCTACACACCATTCACGAATAGCCCCAAACATCATTCCCGCATAGCCCTCCAAACCATTCACGGTAACGTTAGGTTTGGTTCGGTAAGGCATACGTAGTTATCAAAAGGGACATCATTCTCTTGTAAAACAATGGCTTGGTTGGAAACAGTGACAGGAGATTACGTCATGAAACATGAAACATCCGGTTCATTTAGAAAAAGCAAATGGAAGCAATGGCAATTGGGCATCAGAGAGATATTTCTCTTCACAAATACATGAATTCCCGGCCAAACAGATTCAACAATGAAAGACAATACCTCTACGAACCTTCAAAATGCTACAGAAACTCATTTCGGTAAGTAGTTTCTTCTGTAAAAATAAAGAAATCTGTTCGGCGTATAGGATACTGTTACCAAACGTTAACTTCCATTGTATTTAGAAGTTTATTTTAGCGAGGAAGTAGACTGATGCAGTGTCTCTTAATTCAAGCGTTCATGGCATGTAGACTGTTTACAACAGCAGTTTCAACAGTGAAGGGCAAAAGAAGGACTCAAATAGATTACAACTGAGGAATAGAGCACATTAGTGATCAGGTCATTTTACTTCACTCCTAATCCCATTCTTCCCACCCCACACTCAAGATTCACTGTCTTGTTTCAGTTCTCCTGGGAAGAGGGGGAGTACGGTTACCAGATTGCTATAAGGGAAAAGTAAGTTAGGTATGACTTAAGATGACGGGACCCTCTCCGATTTTCTTCATATTTGGCATACTTACTAATTGAGGCCTGCTAATGACGAATCTGAAGTTAAATTGGTAACAGTTTCATAGATCGGAGACACATTAAAATTTGATATTTTGTGTTTCGCATGGTTCGTACTTATCAATTGTGTATTGCGGAACATAGTTCAAGGTGCCATTATGCTTTTTACAAGAAAACAAACTCAATTTTTCACATTCTGAGTGCTTTTTTAATTACTTGCTTCGCTTCCGGAACACGCAATATGGCGGGCACATCTTGACTCACGTCGTGGGTATGCAGTGTTTCAACCTTCTTCACCGAAAAATACTTACTATTGTGTTCGTCACCGGTGGAAATTATACATTTTACATGGGTAGCTGATGGATAGCCCCAAGAACCATACATGGTTAGCCCCACGAACCATTCACGGATAGCCCCACAAACCATTTCCGATAAGGTTAGGTTAGGTTTGGTTACGTTAGGCAAGCATAGTAGAAAAAAGGGGGTTGAAACACTGACAGGAGCATACGTCATCAAACGTTCGCAGCATTTGGTTGTCGTAGGGCAAGCAAATGAAAGCAATGGCAATTGTGGGTCGGTGAGACATTTCTCTTGAAAAATACAGGATTTCCAGGTCGAATATATTCCACAATGAAAGAAAATACCTCGACGAATGTTGTAAATCTTGGAGAAACTCATTTCCGTAAGTAGTTTCTTGTGTAAAATTGAAGAAATGTGTCTCCGTTGTATGAAACTGTTACCGTTAAATTTTGTTGGAAAAGTCCAGAAATTGCAAAATAATTGCGAACCATTGACGCTAGCCCCACGAATTATTGACGTGTGGTTAGGTTAGGCAAACATAGATAAAATTTTGTGTCGTGGTAGTATCAGGATCTAGAAATGGCTTCCATTTTTGTTAGCAGGACAAACTTTCATTTTCATTTTGGGCAATGACTGAATCCAAATAAATTTCACTATTGAGTTTGAGACTTGTAACTTGCATAGGGTCTGGATTTTCCCGGACATGTCCTACATTTTAGCCTTATGTCCGGCATCCGGGATGAATTTGAAAAATATCATAAATGTCCTACATTTTGAGCGTCACATAATATTAATTAGGAAAGTAGATAACAGAAAAAAATCATGCAAGTTACAAGTTTATGAACTGCGCTTCCAAACTCAATGGTGAAATTTATTTTGATTGTCATTGCCAAAAAAGAAAAAAGTTTGTTCTGCTATTAAAAATACGGAAAAACGGAAGCACTTAATGAACAAAGTTTTGGAACTGTTCAATGCCTGAGCAGAATCTCTTGCCTTATGGATGCAAGGTGTTGCCATTCTTATTCAATATAATTTGATTGTAAAGCAGGGGTATAGAGAACAAAGTTATTCAGGGTGTCTGCCAGAAAAGAAATCAACAAGTAAGTCAAGAAGTCAATAAAAAGGCAATAAATTATTCTTGTGGTCAATAATTTTTGCTATCATAATGACTGATTGGTTGATTTAGTTTATTTTACTTAAGTTTTTTCTATCCCTTTGGTTAATCGCGAAAATGATAATGAATGGCGGTAAGGTAAGATGGATGAAGGGACAGTCACAAACATATAGGGACAACCGACACAAGCCCCACATAAGATCATTGGCTTGAGTCCAGACGGCAAAGCCTTGCTCGTCTGCCAAACACAGTTCAGGATGCATTAATACGAGAAACCAGATCTAATTCTCTTCTTAAATTCAGCTTCAGTTTTCATCTTAACTAGCCCTTTGGTAGGGGTTTTCAATAAATAAATATTTATTTATATTTTTAATTCCAAATTTCCAATTTTGTCTAAGTAGGGGTCGGATAAATAAACGTTAAGAAAGATGGGAAAAAGATCTAGAAAAGTCCAGAAAAAAAAAGTAAAAAATTTTGGATATGTTATTTTGGTAGACACCCTGTTATTGAACTAAAGACTACCCAAGATGAAACTTCTCGAACTTTAAACTTCTCAAATTTTAAAATACGGTAATTGCTGAGTATTTGTTTAAGATTAGAGGTCATAATTCAAATGTTCAGAGAATACTTTTATTATCATCAGCCCAAAGGACTAACGAGAGAAATTATTTTTTTTATAAAGTCTGTAAAATGTCTGTTACTGGTCCCTATAATTTCAAAGAGTTTGACTGTCCGCTCTAACGTAAATATAATTTGACTAAACCTGAAATTTTGACAAAAATTGTCTCCTCAGAGAAGTACCACTTAAATCATGTATAAGAGGTGCATTGATTAGTATGATTGCAAGTCTTGAAATTTTGCATTTAAAAAATCATCAAGAATTCATTGTTTTAAAACTGAAAAGTGTAATTTTTCAACTACTTTCTAACGTGGTCTATAGAAATATGTATTATTTATTGAGAATGTTTTGTGTCCTACATTTCCCTTACAGCGATCTGGTAACCCTAAACTTGATTGAATTCTTTGTTAAACTGAAGGTATAATTTAACAATACAGAGAATTTATCCAATTTGTTTGAAGTTTGGGATACTTACTAATTTGGGCCTCGTAATCACGAATATGCACTTAAAATGTGGTGCTTATTTGGGGGCAGGTGAATCCGGCCAATTTCTAACATGCCTTTAACAGGGACTCTATAGAGAAAGCCGGGGAGCCGGAGCAGAGTGGAGGCGGGGCCACGTTAGCGGTTGGGGGTGATAGGTCAATTACCCCAGGGGTGGAGCCCGGAATAGGTCAGAAATTTGGACTCAAAAATTTCAAACTGCAATATCTTACCTTTAGTCGGCTATAAATTGGTAAATAGTTCTTTCCGTGCTCCAGATTTATGGTCTTCACAATTAGCATTACATAATGTTCACAAAAACAAAAAAAAAGTTCAAAATTGAGGGTGTAGAAATAAGAACTTAATTTAGATTATTTTGCTATTTCCACGTGTGAGCACCAAATTTTAACCGCAGATTCGTGATTAGGGGGCCAAAATTAGTGAATATGCCGAATTTCAAACAAAATGGAGAAATTCCAAATTCATTTCATGTGACGCTCAAAATGTAGGACATTTATGATATTTTTCAAATTCCTCCTGGACTCCGGACATAAGACTAAAATGCAAGGCATGTCCGAGAAAAATGGCCTACATCGAGAATGTGTGGGGTCCTACCCCCCACATCAGCGCCTTCATGACATGGTGCTATATGCAAGGTGAACTTTACCTTTTACATACAGAAAGGAATAATCTTCTATTTGTATTTTTGATGATGAAGTTTCATGTGTACTTCAATGTTCTGAGTATGTGGTACAACAAGCAAGGTTTATAAAATGCAAGCAAGAAATTGTTTCTTCCAGATAAAAAAATAATTAATAATTTTTCACCTCCATTCGAGAGATCATAATATATAGAAATAACTTTGAACAGGTCAAATGAAAAGTTTTGTGCTGGGTATGGTAATTGAAAATATTTAACTTTAAACAGAATTTATGAATCAAGTATAAAGTTCACGTAAATCATTATTTGCATATAAGCAAAACAAAAATAAAAACGTATACTGAAAAAAAAAATGGTTTCATTTTATGACACTTCACTGTCACTTTGGCTAATTGCTTTAGGGAAACTGAGGAAAGAACACTCACAAAACGAACGTTCACGCCCAGAGCATGACTCGAATTCAGAACATTACACTATATAAAGTAAATAAGTAGAAAATAAAACAATGGAATCGAAATCTTGACATTGATAACTTATTTTCCATGTTTCAAGAAAATAACTCGACTTATAATTTAGCAAATCATCCAAACCTTGTTTGGTGTTAACAAAAGTTATTTCACGCCGAATACTTGCAATGTCATTACTTCCTTCTGTACTTTGTACACACTATAGTGTAATTATATACAAAACGCGACACACTCGGTCAAAGTTGTAAACAAACCACACGTAACTAGCGCCGGTAGCACCACTGCGTCCAGAAGTGAAACTACTCATTTCGCCGAAAGTTGGAAACAAAATCGCAGCGATGGCCGACAACGGTGGCCAGTGGCGTACGGCATACTCAAGGAAAGAGGTCGCTTTAAGGGTTTCTCAAGAGAGAAAAGCGTCTCTAGACGTCTCTTGATAGGCAAATTGTCCATCGCTACTTTAATTACTTTTTTATTCTACATACTGTATTGTTTTAACGAATGAAACTATGTTAGTTCGATGCAGACATTGTTCTCTGCTTATTGAAGTCATTATTTCAATTCATTTTCTTCACATTGTGTAATACAGGTCGAATGAAAATAGTGGTGGACAATTTGTCTACCGGAGTAAGAAAATCATGCATTTTCAAAACATTCCAGTTACGAGCACAGCCGAAGACGAGCCGAAGCTCACCCAGGCCCGTAGCCAGGAATTCTTACTAGGGGGGGCAAATTCAATCCTAGAGGGGGCAAATTTTTAATATATTGTGTTGCATTGGCAGATATAGCAGGGTACAGAGGGGCACTTGTCCCCCTCCTCCAAAAGTGATATGTAACAGGAAAGAGATGATATCTTTAAACTCCAATGAACAAAAAAATGACTTCGGAATACCAAAGAATACAAAGATAAAGTTTAACATAAATAGCGACTGTATCGACTTTATATTTACAGGTCGAAAAGGTTAATAGACGATTAATATGTACCAACAGTTTTGGGCTTCTCTGCAGAACTGATTAAGGAAGTCCTTTATAAATCGTGCTTCATAATGTAGTACTCTAGTTCCCAGTATGCAAGATTTTTACGCACAAAGGAATCTAACGAGAATCCAACACCACCATTGTGTTGTGTTATGCAAGAAAAATCGAATTAATTAAATCGGGCCGCCTCGGCCAATCCATTTCTTTGGGTAATTTTCATCCAGCCACTGTCGCACGCCCAGGCAGAAGTATGGATGGGCGTAATCAACAATCATTTGATCGAGCCATTTTTCCTGCCCCAAATCTTAAATGGCATCACTTATGAACATTTTTTGAGGAACGGGATGTCAATGTTGTTGGAGGATGTGCCTCTAGCTACAAGACGTGACATGATTTATCAGCATGATGACTGCCCAGCTCGATCCCCCGATGGATTTCACGCCTTGCGACTTTTACATTTGGAGCCACATGACAAGACACCGGTAAACTCGCAAGAAGAGCTCAGGGCGAGGATCTTAACAGCTAGTCAACACATCAAGGACACCATCACATCACGAGTTAAGAGACCAAATGTCCGTTAAAACCTGCGTGCCTGCATTCGTAACGGAGGTGCCAACTTTGAGCAAGACGTGTAATGTTCTTTAATTGTATTGTTCATTGATTCCATTCACATGAAGATGAATGAAGTATTATTTCTTGTACACAAACGTGTATGTTAGCAACATTTGTACCTTGTTGGATAGCAGATGTCACAAGGAAGTAATTTAAGTAATTTGTACGCTTCGTGTCATACCATTTTTGTTATTAATACGTTACCAAGTAAACTAAGAGTGCATTTTTATCATCACTAGTAGGTTTAGACCTACCAGTTACTTACATGTGATTGTTATTTGGGAAAAACTTTTTTTTTTCAACGAACCACTTATTTGTTAGCTATCAGAAAACGCTGAAATAAGTTCCATACAATGATCAGTTTTTTCTCAATTCATCTTTTTATGTGGAAAATTGTCATTTGTCATTGTCAGAGTGAGCACTTGCTTTGAGTCATTCTGTAAGTCAATGTCATGTTTTCTTGTTCATGCTCTCTGTAATTTGCAGTGTACTGTTACCCACAAGAATACAGTGAACAATTCTTTCAGACAAATCTCATTTTTTGTAGTCAAACGTAGCACACCCTATCTCTTCCACGATAGGTCCAAAATGAGTTCGGATTGTCGTTTGTGGGACGATTGTAGCCTAAATTGATGTGTCATACATATCCCTTTCTATTTGAAAATATTGTGTGATATCCAATATGGCGGAATCCAAGATGGCTGCCATGATGGCCACCCCCCCATTCAATGCAGTTTCCGCACCAATACCCACTTGCAACATGTGATTTTCCTCCGTCCACGCATCTCATTATTACTGGCCTGTTCCGATACTTTTGACTAACCCTGTATATATATATATATATTATGAAAATACATTACGTGATCAATTCATATGCCAAATTTTCTCTCAAATGTGTACGCTCCTTTTCCTCAAAAGAATTGTTCATGCATTTAAGCAGCAACAATCTGAAGTATATATATGGCCTTACTTCTCTCTCTGGAACGTTGGAAACGGCCCCGGCACCCACCCAGCGTCGAATGACATGGATACCTAAGGGAAACCCTGGGGGCTAAAGGCGGTCAGGGGCGTGATGCTAATCACATCACCCCCACTCACGACCGGATCAAGAAAGTGTGGGGGTGCCACACCCACACCCCCTACACGTCTTCATGGCGTGGTATTAAGCACAGGGGAGCACTTTACTTTTTTTTTTTACTTTCTTACTTCTCTCTCGGGTAATTTAGAATGCATTACAGAGAAAAATCATCTTGGGATCGAAGCGAGCAGGACAATCTTAGATCCAAATATATGCAAACTGAAACAATATTGATTTAATAGGGCGCAAATAATTTCACGGGGTGCCATGGCATTCTCTAACTTTTTTTTATTTAGATCGTTTTGGCTCCCAGGGCTTTGGACTATAAGAATAGGAAAATGCGCACGAAATGTACTTTTATTTGTATAAAATTTGAAAGCGAGGGGGCAATTGCCCTTCTGTGCCCCCTGCAACTGCCCTTGGCCGTCTGGAAGAAAAATGCAAGAAAAACTTGAAAACTAATTCCATCTTGAATATCCATTTGTACTGCTATTCTTAAGACTGCTAGTCATGATTCTTTACTTCAATGTTTGCCCCCCCCTAGATTAGACTTCCGACTAAAATTGGGAGGGGGGCGATAATGCCCCTGTGCCCCGCTGTGGTTGCAGCACTGTTTGTGAGTGTCTCTTCATCAATTTCACGTCATCACTCATTGTCACGTTTAGCTCGAAGTGGCAGAAAGGCAACGCTAAGTAACAAAAATCGAACATCCATTCCCTCTCTCTCCCACATGAATCACTATTACCAATAGGTAGACTTCGGAAACAAAAGATAAAGCAGTTCAAACTTCATAGCAACACATCCAAGAAGAACATCCAAACACATTAGGTACCTTTCATACAAGACTTCTCAAAATGTCACAACTGTTCTAGGTACTGAAAATTATGAAATCATTTCCCAAAGTCTGAATCTAGAAGGGATTTTCTCCACCTAATCCTAGTACGACATTATTCGTAATCCCACACACGTTAATAAATCACAAAATCAATAAGTGTCTTTGTTATGTTGCTAGAGTAGCCTAATAGAGGATATAATTGGAAAGATTAGTAAGAATTCCAGGAGGAATATGTTCTGTATTTTTCACAGGGGGGGCAGTTGCCCCCCCTGCCCCCGCTCTAGCTACGGGCCTGAGCTCACCCGATCTCAAGTTGCCGCTATGGATGATGGGAAACCTGCCTGAGGCGATTGAACCGACGACGCTCATTGGCTGAGATTTCTTTTGGAGCATTCGGTTTACTCGATTTCCTACTAAATTTATTCTTTACATTCTCATCTGTAAGGTATACGTTACATATAGACGCATTCTACGACATCTCATCTTTTCATTGAAGTACGATACGCACCATAATTTTGTTTCATAACTCCTGTCATAATAATTAAAGCTACCCCTTTCGAAGGAAAATAGCATTGAGTTGGATACGAAGAAAACAAGTACTCTCGTTGCGAGGACTCAGTCCCAGCGCGTCGTCTGCTGTAACGTCACACTATTGGACTCCATCCACTGGATAAGAAGAGTCTGACGATGGATAATAAACCTTTTCGAGCAAGGCCTCATCTCCAGGAAGCTATCAACTCGCGGCAAGCCACGGCACCTAGCGACCTGTTGAGTGAGATTAGTCAAGGCAAAATGGATAATAAACCTTTTCCTGCTCCCACAAAAATAGGCAATAATTAGGCTGGAGAGTTCAAAGAAGTAACCGATCTCTAACTATGCACTGGCAATGATCAGTCCTGTTTTAGTCATTCAGGATGGGCGAGCGGTCTAAGGCGCCAGACTCAAGCCAAAGCTTCCATTTACTGGTTAGTAGAAGAGTCTGACGAAGGATTTTCTTGCCGTTTCATAGTTCTCTCTGTGGTTTTCTCTCAAGGTCCTTCTTAAGATTCGCAGTTTCATAAACGTTTCTTGTCATCGTAACACTGATATTTGGTCTCCTATGGCTATTTCTTATTAATAGGCCTCGGATTTTTAGGTTCTAAAGAGTGATCTTCTAGGTTCCTAAAATAGGCTCTAAAAATCCTAAAAAGGTTCGAAGAAACCTAAAATAGGTTCTAAAAATCCTAAAATAGGTAAAAAAATCCTTGTTAGACTCGAAAAATCCTGAACTAGGTTAAGAAAAACTTAAAATAGTTCAAAATTCCTGAAAATATTGATTAGGTATAGTCACCGGCATATGCACTATCTTCCATTACGTTATGTACGTTGCCTAACCCTACGGTGATTGATGGCAGAACTAACCATTGGAAATTTGCTATTAAAATCCACTCTTCGCCGTATAGTTAGGCAACAATCTTTTTTCATGTTATCCACAGTCAAACTCCGCAAATTTGTCTGTGAGGATAATTTTATTTGCTGAAAATAATCTTTTAACAAAATAAAAACATAGTCACTGCTGTAAACTTCAATGCTGAAATGCTAGTTTGCAAGGCGTGAATGTCACAAAGCACCGAAGTGACGCGAAAGTGAGCAAGGGATCAGACCACTTTGAATGGACATTTCCACTATGACATGAAAGACGTTTTAAATCTATTCATTTTACTGATAATGACACCAAACTGAAATGTGCAAAATATCTCGGCGGTATTTGTTTTGGTTCTCGAGATACACGCTTTCAAACACTGCTGAAATTCACCTCCTACGTCACAGATTTGAAAACGTCCTCTGCACAGACTAGACAGGCCTGACGTCATCCTTTAGAAATGCGTGCAGGCAGGGCTTCTGCTCGTCCCGTAATCTAGCATGGGCCGTGCAAGCGACAGTCATTTCTTACTGCGTAAAACAAGTATCTTGTTATAACTTCCAGTGCAAAAAAAATGTGTGCTCCATTTCTTGGATATGAATTATACTCTAACAGTATAGCAGTATTTACTATAATTCAGCCACTCGGTAGAGGGTTCTCATTAGGCTGACAAAGCAATACTGGTAAGGTAACACTCAATGCCTGAACACGTGAACAGCCTTGTTCATTGCCACTAATAGGTTCTGACTGGCAAGAAATTATTGTTACAAAAATGTCTTTTCTGGAATTACAATTATTTTCGTCATATTTTCTTCGCAATTTTTAAAATAACAATACGTTTAGACAGGGTGTGAAATCACTGCAGATTGGTGAGGAGAAACAGCAGACAGTCACACACACACACACACACTATATACCTAGGTGTATATACACACACACACACACACACACCATCACACACACACACACACACACACACCCACACGCACACGTATATATAATGTCATTAAACATGTGTCAATTATTAAATAATTAAATAAAATTATAAAATATACAATATATTATATCGACAGTCCATCATTCAAAATGTAATTGCAAATTGAAGATTTTAATGTAGCTACAACTGATGCTATGAACAATGATTTGCCTAAGGAGGGAGGGACAAAAATTAAGAGACATTAAGAGAAGATAATAGTTTGTTGTATAAAATCCACATATAAATGTTAATACGTGTTTTATTAATATATTTATGTACTTCGCGGTTGCTAACGAAAGCCGATGAGAAATGGAGAAGAAAAAACAAGGCGGTCTTATTTCTGTGTTCTGGGGATAGCTGCGCTCAGTGTCCTTAGAGATGAGGCTCTTTGTTGTCCGTTCTTTTTGTACGTTTTCGATATTATTCCAGTCAAATATATTCGAATCCCAAATTAATTGGTGGGGGAAATTTCAGGACAAGATCATTGGTAGGGGGAAATTCCCCCCTGTCCCCCCTGGATTTTGATATGGTAAAAAAAAAGTACGCGGAGTTTTTAAATTTCCTGCAGTAAACGACAGTTTTCTTCAGTTATGGCAAATTTATGTATTTATCCTACTTTTCCGTCATATTGTTTAATTGTTAGTATGTATCTTCTCTAATGTCACATTTCTTCTCACTTTTGGGTAATCGCGATAATGACTACGAGCAGTATTCGAAGTCGGGGTGCAGGAGAAACTTCCCCACCTGCACTGCCACCAACACCAACCAACACAATCTAAGTATCACCCAACCTGCCCACAAGACGAGACGAAACTTTGGTCCTTGAGCAACTTTGAGCAACACTAACGTTAACAATAGAAGTATCCCCTTAGGCGTACTGTCCCCAAAGGCTCGAGCAACCCCCCCTCCACTAAACAACTTCCACTTCAATGAAAGGATATTCACAAAGGAACAGTCAGCCCAGCTCGAGAGTCAAACCTGGAACATGTGAGTTCCCCAGTTAAATCATGAATTTTGGGTATAATAATTACAACGCCAGTTCATTCGTGGCAATTCTGAATCGGCAGTTGGTTTGCATATACACGTATAAGCAGGATAATATCCAGTTTTAGAAGGCTCGTAGCGTTGAACAAAAAATATTTAAGAAAAGTTGATTTGTCTTTATGATCTCTATGCACTGTGAAAGTTTGTACGATAAGCCTTTGCATAAGTTGTCAATTCTATATTTTTCGAGACTTGAGACAAGAACAAGAATTGCCCTCCGAAACCGAGACGAGACTGTCAACGAGGCAGAGGCGAAGATATAGTACAAGCAATGCAAGCACTGCTTGCATAATTCGAATATCATTTAATGTACTTAATGTTCTAACCGTATTTAGTTTCCATCGCACTCGATTTCGCGAAAAAATGTGGCCGCAAACTCCTTCAGCAGCTCTGTAGCAAGCACCAGCCTCAATGCTTGCAGCCGTTCTGCGGGAAAATAAGGCCTCCGAAGGAGTCACATGGCGAAGCGTGAAATTCTGGTGGAACCCGTCCACAAAGCTTCTACAAAAAGCTGTGCTTTCCGAGCTTGCGTGATTCCCGAAAATAGCCGAGTTCAACCGAAAGCAGAAGGATTCATCTATGGGCACGTTGCCAGCAAAAACTAGTAACGAATATTTGTCTTCATGAACACGTAAACAAGATCGCAAATATAATAATAATTGTTAGTCATAAAATAACTAAAAGAAGTTATTATCACTGTTCTAAATTCCATATATATCATATTATATTACAAATTATTTTAGATTTCGCGAAATGTAAAACGCGTAAAAAAAGTTGACATTGGGAGTTGGGGCAGTGGAATTTCTGCACCCCCGTGAAGAGTTTTCTCAGGGAGGGAGGGAAGATTGGACGGACCTTGGAAAGCGCGTGGGATAGTGTGAGTGTTTGTTGCTTCGTGTCTTGTGCTGTGAATTTATCGGAATGAACGCGTATTTAGGAACGGTTGATGTGAAGTGCGGGTGTATTATTGAGCAATTGAAAATTGCTTCGTTTAGCTCGAGAGAGATAAGTGTTAAAATGAAAATCGTGGAAGGGGGTCGACCAACACCAAGAGTTTGAAATTTATTGTGGTGAGTACATCGTCTATGCATGTGTTTCTTTGCTTTGAAATGAATTTTTTATTGTTTGTGTTTAACTTTTTATTTAGTGTTTAAGTTACTCCAATGCGGTTTTTAGGGTGCCCAAAAATACTAAATTACATAATGCAGCGTAAAATAAACAAATGATTCCCATTTTTTTAAATCTAAATCGGTTTGGTCACCGTTTGACCATATTAAATAATAATGAACAAATAAAGGTACTAATAAGTAAGTAAGAAATTCCGTGTCCCTTTAGTCGTATGCGGAAAGTTCGCATAGGATATGCAAAACGTTTAATATCATATGAATAACGTTACCTGGATTTTTTTTAAAAAGTAAATGTGACGTTTGCGGATCATATGGTTTATTTTTAGTACAGTCACTTTATTACGATATTTTGACAAATCCAGCGACTGGGTAAATGAGGCTATAAACCTTGAATCTTTCCCCTCGGCATGTCGTTGTACTACATGTTTTGTTGTACTGAAACATTGCTTGCCTCCTTCGTAAGACTACGCTTCGCTACTGCAACGAGGCATTTACAAATAAACACGAGACAGACATTTACAACTCTCAACGAGAACGAAACAAAGACTGCCATGTCTCGTCTCGATAGGATCCCTAGTGATGAGGTTGTGAACCAATTAATTACTGCGTTCGGGGAAAGAGTTGAGGCAGCTTTTCTCGCAGTACAAAATTCAAAATATATTTCAGTATGTGATATAATGTTATATAAAGGGTTTTCCAATAAGGGCGGGTCGATGTTGGAATGGAATAAAACAAGCTGTGTGTGAGGTATGAACAAAATTCTTTTTTTTATTTGAAAGGCCCATGTATGCCATTATGTATGGAATATAACATCGTTCAAATGTCCGCCGTGGTTTCTCACGGTGGCACGTATCCGAGTGGTCCAATTTTCAATGACTCTGCCGCATAGATCCGGTTGAATTTGAGCGATGGCCTGGGTGATGTTGACTTTAAGGGCATCGGTCGATTGCGGCTTATTGGCATAGACCTGCGACTTCAGAAAACCCCACAAGAAAAAGTCTGGCGGGGTCAAATCGCACGATCTTGGTGGCCAATTCACGTCACCTCTGCGAGAGATAACCATACCCTCAAATCGTTCATGCAGAATGTCCATCGTGGCGTCCGCTGTGTGGCACGTAGCGCCGTCCTGCTGGATCCACATGTCGTCTACGTCCATATCGTTCAATTTGGGCCAAAAGAAATCGATTATCATCGTTATGTAGCGCTCGCCGTTGACGGTGATGGCCTCACCAACGTCGTTTTAAAAAAAGTACGGACCAATGATGCCGCCGGCCCAAAATCCGCACCAAACACTAACTTTTTGTGGATGCAATGCCATCTGGAGAACCTCGTGTGGGTTGGCGTCGTCCCATATACGGCAATTTTGCTTATTAACATAGCCATTCATCCAAAAATGCGCCTCGTCGCAAAAGATGTGATATGATTCACATTTTTATGTGACGTCACCAGTAGAAGATATGTCACTAATGTATTTATTTTTGTAAAAGAAAGCGTAATTTCTTTGTTATTATATGTAATATTGCACCCTGTTTGTAATATATATCTCTTGTTTATTGTTTATTGTACTTTATGCTACATTATGGGTAATTTAATGTATCTTTGTTTGCAAGAGTGCAGTATACGAATTTGTATTTCTAAAGATGTATAGATGTCAGTTTTGTTGATAGTATCCTTTTGTAGATAGTGAGTGATTCATCTGTACTTTAATCTGTGTTCTCGAAATTAGTATAAAAGCGAGGATGTAGTGTAAGAAATCATCACACTTTTTCGCCACGGATCGACGAAGCTTTTAAACTTAAAAAGAACTCCTCGGTGTTGTGCATACATCTTGGTATGGTAGTTCGGGGCGCAAGCTAGGCCTATATGAACATAGGTACGCCGATAGCCATGCATTGATGATATGCACAATACTGCAACCATTCTACGTCAAATAATAAAGTTAGCCTAAAGATTAATTTGGAAATAAAAGGCTACAGAGCAAATATTGGCTCAGTTATCATTGCATATCTCTTGGTGTGGTAGTTCGGGGCGCAAGCTAGGTCTATGTGATCATAGGCTTGCCGATAGCCACGCATTGAGTTTTATGCGTTTTAATTGAGTCAATTCATCGACAAAGCGAAATCCTCGCCTTCGTCTCAAGTATAGTTGCATTATAATTGCAATAAATAAAGAATAAAACTTTTCAGTTTATACATACGGCAGTAATGTGGTTTTATTTCTCTGTACTGTGAATATTGTCTTTGCCTAACACTATCCCTGTATCTGAGAGGAGTCTGTGTACTTCACCGAGTCTCATCGTTCACCGCTGAGTATTATTAAGTTAATATTAATAGTAAAATAATACGACGCGTGAAGTAATTGTGCTTAGAACGTATCAAGTGGCAGCTCAACGTGTTGGCTCGATTTTGTAGTGTACAAGGGCAAGACAATTGTTTAAAGTTGAGATTCATTGTGCAAGAGCACTAAACTTTTATATTTGTAGAAAAGCACAGAACTACTTCGTTCGAAATGGAAAGAAAACATTTGCGTAGCGCAAATAAAAATCTTGCTTCAAATTCAGAGCTTAAGAGTGGCCTGGAGGTTGGCATGAAAGTAGTTTCCTGGCCCGATGCGATACAGAGACACCTAGCGACATATCAGAGGACTAGGAAGAGAACCTTCCTCCCTTCACCACCCCCACCCCTCCGCGTGACTCCCGCAGTGAGGTTTCCAGGAAAAGGACACCCACCTGTTTCTTTTAATTCTGGTTTCGGAGGCTAAAATTTCTCCACTGGCAAAGCAATTCGCATTTCACTGCTTGCTGGCTGACTCTTGCATGGAACGAGAACAGTGGCAGGCTCCCGAGGCGGAACCTTCATCACTGAAGTTTTGACTGAATAAATTTGGTTGATTACAGTGGCTACTATAATTATGTTGAATTTTCTTGTTGAGATTGGAATTATCAAATGAGAGTAAAGAAGGAGGTAGAGAATATCAGTTGAAAGAAAGTATTTTTTTAAGGGGGTGTTCTTTTATACAAAATCGATATATAATAATAATGATAATAATAAGGCAAGAATTAGTAACAATTATTATTTCAACTATTAACGAATCGAGTCCCTATTAGAGATGGGCAGGAGCGAAACTACCTGGAATTTAAAAAGGGGAAACGTGGACATGCATAATAACATATGGAAAAACTGAAAAGGAGAAAGACGGACAAAACAATGTAACAAAATGTACAGTAGTAACAAAGATGTCAGGAAACAATAGTATAATATTGAACATACACTTTGATGAAGTAGTTTTCTTTGTTATGATCTGAATTAAGTCCCTTTGCACAGTTCTCATCGTTGGAGTTACCAGCAGCTTTAATCGGCCAATATTGATTGATTTTGTTTATTTTACTTCGCCTTTCTGCCACTCTTGGCTAATGAGGATATGATGTAATCGATGAAGAGACGCTCACGAAGGACACATATGCCCAGACCGGATTCGAACCCGGAACCACTGGCGTCGTAGCGAAATGAGATAAATACTCCACCACGGGGCCGGCTAATCGGCCTAGGGTGGGGACAAACTCTCAGTGGTGATGGGAATCCCCTGTGGAAACATATGACCAGTTCCTGCATCACATTAGTTGCTTTCTCCTATTGTGATTTTTCCCAATGTTAATTGATTGCTTCCCAAGTGAAATTTCAGTCCAACTAATGATAGTATGATCTTCAAGGTCAGCACTATACGTGTTATGAAGAATTCGAAGTAATAATTTGTCAAGTTAGAAAGTCAGCAAAAATTATGTTTTTATACTAAATTTTACATTAATTGAAGATTTGCAAAGAAACAGTAAACCTTTTTGTTGGTTGATTGATTTAGTGTTTTAAGTCCACTTTATGCACAGTAAGGCTAAGAGGGACTGGACCTACAGTTTAAAGTTGAATCCGAACCACTACGTGCCTCCACCGGGTATCGAACCTTGAACCCCTTGATTACAAGGCGGCGACACTACCACTGCACCATCGGGGAGGCCAGTGTAAACCTTTTCGTAATCGTTCCACTCCAAAAACAGATGTTTCTGTAAGAGCCACATCAAGTTTGTTTGGAAGTAGTGATGTTCTATGACACACACACACACACACACACATATATCTCCTCAACAGGTCCTATAGACCAGCAATGTCAAACTCAATTCGTGAGTAGGGCCGCATAACGATAATGTCAAAACTATCCGGGCCACACATCTAGAACCCCAACACCTTAAAATCCAGAACTAAGTGGTTCGACCCAAGGGGGCCGAAGGGAGGGGGGGATTCCAGTGATTATTATTGCAGCATCGATATGTAAATTATATAGACCTCCCCCCATATTTTTTCATGGTTATAGTATTTTACATGTTACTTTCGAGTATAAATTGGTTACAATTGTTACTGTTTGTTTGCAATTATAGTTTCGTTTCGCACAGATTTCACTGTTTTTTTTAACAAGCTTCTCAAAAGTGTGCAATAAGTTTTTTGTTAGCATGAAACTCTTAATGCAGACAACAAATGTTTTGTCAGTCATTCTTGATCATTCGGCTGTTTCATTAATCTTCATTATGGAGAACAACTTTTCACCAAGGCAAGTGCAACCAAAATTAATAAAATTTCTACAGCAAAATAGCTTATTCGAGGATCCTGCTATGGGAGATATAAGAAAAATCAAGGATAGCCCACCTATACGAGTTGCACTGCAATCGTGTCATTCTTTAGAATGAAGGGATCTGAACCAGTTAACTGATGGGGTGATGTAAACTACTCATCATTCATCCTCTTGATGAGACCACTCGTCATTGACATGACGAGTTATTGCTTGGCATGCGAAAGGTACAAATAACACAAAGGAATTAAACTACTGAAAAGACAATGGCAACTCGTTGGATTTTGTGAACCGTTGAACCTGTATCATGGCTGGGTGTAGGATAATTACCTGTCTAACTGAAGTCTCTGAGCTGAATCGAAAATAGCGAAGTCCTCTGTAAGCTTCTCTCTAAGTGTTGACCAAAGCGTGCTTCCACTATCGACCTCCTGTCTTGCTGACCTCCTCTCTCTACCAACTCAATTCCCAAAGTCCAGTCACTTCCCAGCTTGTCTCACCTCTATATTCCCTGGCCATCGAGCTCTTCCTCCATGCCGAATCGCCGAATCGTGTTTATTATAATTGCTACCATGCAAACCGCTGACACCAAACCCAGAAGTGTTACCTGTTTCCTGAATGCTCAGGAGGTTTGCATGGCACAACACAATGCATTGTAAACATGCCTAAGAGGCTTGAGACAGCTGAGAAAAACAAGTGAATGCCCTGGTCAACATGAAGCGTTCAGAGAGACTTAATAAAATAAACATACAATCTTAGGGATTGATACGCAATTAAATAAGTTCCATTCGAAGTCAGGACTTGCACACGCATCATCAAAAGAAAAGGGAGCAGAGCAGAACAAGATTATTGCCCTTCGCACCCTCTGAAGTCTTGAAACCTGTTTCCAACTTCATCACGTAGTATTTTTACTGTGGACAAATATTCCTGTCATTCCTAGTATTCCTGAGAAGTTGGGAAGGACAAATTATAACTTTATTAAAAAGTTTTAATATAACGGAAGACTGTAACTTTGCAAAATGACCTCCACTTCCTTCAAAATATCAGCCCTTGTGTCACGGGGAGGAATCATTCGAGTAGTTTTACTGTCATATCGAGATAAGAATCGCATCCACGAATGAAGGGAGCTAACGGAGCTAGCTCACAGACGTGCGTAATTTCGCATATTGTGAGGGAAAATGCAACAACACGAACAAATTTCGCTTTCAATTGTTCATTGACTAAGTCATAAATCCTCTCCTCAATTGTATTTCTGATGTTTTTATTAGCGTTGCTTTTCTGCCACGTTTGCCTAATGGCGACGATGAGGATGAGTAATGATATGATGAAATTGATGAAGGGACACATACAAAGAAAACCCATGCTCAGGCCAGGATTCGAACCCGCAACCTCTGGTGTCGCAACGGGTTGTGACCACAGATTATGGTAAATTTATTTCGTGATAAAGAAATACTTCTGAATGGATTTATTTTATCAGGGTACAAAAGTTCTGCGCTTTTCAGTATTCACTTCACAACAAAAGTAAGCATTTCACTTGAAAAATCTACATTCCTCTTCTATAGTCCTTTTCTTACTCCAACGAAGTTTGGGCAGCGATATGGTTCTCTGAAACTTTTACAGAAACTGGCTTTTCTTCCAGGTAAATCCTTGAAAATCAAGAAACAGACTCATAGGCGACAGAAAGTATGCACGCTGCCCTCCCCCAGCTGGCAAGATATTTTCGTACTTCAGAAGTAACCTGTCAATCACCTTGCTTAGTTGACACAACACCTACTCTATAATGGAATGTATACCTGTGTAGGGAAAATTGGTCAATGTGTTGAAGTTTGGATGAGTCTGGTCTTGTATCACGAGAAAACGGGATAACTACAAATGTATAGATAATTTCAAGCATGAAGTGTTAAGTGGGGCCAAGGCGGGCCGCATTAACATATGCTGGGGCCTACATGCGGCCCGCGGGCTGCGAGTTTGACTGGCCGAAATATCAGGAGAAAAGTTGTTACGCTTCTCCCAGGAGACTCGAACCTACGCGCGTCCCGTAGCTGGAGCCCCAGGTACCAAACTCGGGACCTTTTGACATTATGAGGTTCATCTTTACCATTACGCTATAGGGGAGGCAAAATATATCCGAAACTAAGAAGACATTTTGAATGGACATGTAGAATGTAGGAGGCAGGGTTCGCGCTGAAGAGGAAGAAGACAGGGAATTCTCCCTCCCCTTTCCTAACCTGTACATCTCTAATGTAATTCTCAACCAAGCCAAGAATCTTGTCCTTCTACATTTTATGTCGCTTTTGTTATTGTTAATGAAGAATTCAAATTAATAATTTCTTTAAATCTCAAGTTAGCAAGTCAGCCAAAATTATGTTTTTATACTAAATTTTACATTAATTGAAGATTTGCAAAGAAACAGTAGACCTTTTCATGATCTTTCCACTCCAAAAACAAATATTTTGCAAGAGTCACATCAAGTTTATGATTGGAAGTAGTGAAGTTCTAGGAACCACACACACACATATATGTAAGCAACAACAATAGTAGGCTATTGTAATTTGGAGGATGTGATTTGTGAGCGGAACAAGCATCGGAATTTAACGAAGTTCCTTTGCGAATCATCAATTGTGTGTGTGTGTGTGTGTGTACACGTATTTCCTATCTGCACAAAGTACTACATGTGAGGTAAAACTATCGAAATGTAAAAAGAGGAAGCGCTACCACCCTCCCCGCCTTTTCTACATTTTATTCAAATCGAACACGAGGCACGTATCTAGATATATATTTCGGAGGGGCGTCCTAACGTAATGTCTCAAAATAATAATATTAATAATGTTAAATTAAAATAAGTATAATTATATTAAATTAATTAATATATTTTTATTACATGAATAGGTAAGAAGGCGGTATAACAACAGTGCAGTATAACATCACGTATTCATTATCTAGCTTACGTGTAGTTAAGGTCGGCAAAATTTGTAAATAAATAGAAACTTGCCTGGCAAGGAAATTAATGTCAAATAGATAAAAAATATAATATTTATTGAGTATGAAAAAATGATGTTAGATCCAGTTGACGAAAGTAAAATTCCTGGTAATATTTTGTTTGCATATTATTATAAGTAGTAATAATTCTTGCATAAATCTTCTTTGGTACTGTCATTCAAAATCGTATTGCTTTCCAATATTCTTGCGGAAATAAACAATTTGCGATTAAACAACAACCTTATTTTCATTACTTAATTGAAGTTATTTTATAATGTCATTATTTTCATTATTTAATTTTTGTACTTGGTAAGTCTTTCGGGGGGAGGTTGGGACACCTGGACTCCCTAAATACGTCCTTCACGGTAGGGGTCGAGATAAAGTTACTGTGTCACTGGTTGCAATTCACGGTAAATATGCTCTGCTTCTCTACACTCAAACATACACAAACTCATGGCCTTCCTGCTTTCTTGGTTTCTTGCCTGGGAAAGAGGCAATAAATCAAGCTGTGACAGCTACGGGACCTTCTGACGAGGGGACGGAACCCAGCTGTGCAGAGAATTAAAACACCCGCGCGAACTAGCCCTCCCGTCAGCCTGGGGCAATTTTCGAACAGACACATCTAGTGGCCAAGTGGCGAACTATCATGAATGAAATTCGGCTGAAGTGGCCGTATCTTTCGCCGTCGATAATATATGACATTTTTAAACAATCATTTTGGGCTGTGCAAGTGACTTTTGAAAGAAAAGCCCTCCCTAGCTTAGTCATAGAAGGATTGAGCATTACGTTAGTATGCATCATAATGGCCATTTTCGTTGGTGCTACCCATAAATCCTATAACCATTCTGTGCTTATTTACGTATTTCCTTATGGGAAATTGAAAAAAAATAATGGAATTTGTGCACATTTATCGAACTGAAATTGCATAAATGTGTCATGTACTCAAAGTTTCATAAAGTAAGTTCACATCTACTGCGTGTTTTCCGGCAAATTTTTGTCCTAAAACGTTATATTCAACAAAATGCAAAAAAGCCCATGTTAAATTTAAGCACTTTTCACGGCGACCTTCGCCAAACTCCACCTCCCTCTTAATGTTCCCGATTGTTGTCGGAACATTGATAAAGATAAAACCACATTTGTGTGCAAGAAATGTACAAAGCTTCTACATTATGAATGTTGTGGCTTAGATGTTCGATCTGAAAGCCACGAAGCTACCGATTTCGTTTGTAAAGAATGTGAATCATTGTCTACAACTATTACATCTGATCCATTAAATATGTTTGAAGCTTTAAAAACCATGATGTCGGGCCTCCCCGATGGCGCATTGGTAGCGTCGTCGCCTTGTAATCAAGGGGTCCCGGGTTCAATACCCGGTGGAGGCACCTAGTGGTTCGGATCCCACTTTAAACTGTAGGTCCAGTCCCGATTAGCCTTACTGTGCATAAAGTGGACTTAAAACTTCAAATCCATCAACCATTAAAAACCATGATTGAAGGAATTAGCAAGCAGCAAGTTGAAAGTATGGGAACATTACAGGCTGATATTAGCAAACAGTCTGAAGCACTGAAAGCTGATATCTGCAAACAGTCTGAAACACTGCAGGCTGATATTAAACAGCAAGCTGATTCCATTACCAGCTTGAAAGCTGATATCTGCAAACAGTCTGAAACATTGCAGGCTGATATGTGTAAACAGTCTGAAGCACTGAAAGCTGATATCTGCAAACAGTCTGAAACATTGCAGGCTGATATGTGTAAACAGTCTGAAGCACTGAAGGCTGATATCTGTAGACAATCTGACATATTGAAGGAAGATATCCTCAGAGAATGTGCGTTGCTAAAGGATGATATCGGTAAGCAGCACGATGAATCTATGAAAGCTTTAAGAGCTGAAATAGGCGAGATGGCCTGTGAAATACAACAACTAAAGTCTGAGAACGAGAACACTAGGGCCCGATTCTCTGAAGAAATTCGGCAGGCTAGAGAGATGGACTTTGATGAGTTCCGGCGTAGCTTGGCAGCCGATGTTAATAAAGCCACGGAAAGTGTTCGCATCGATGTAGAGGATATTAATTCGAGATTCACTGAGGAGTGCAATAAGATTATTGAAAAACAGCTGACTATGGAACAGATATTGGCCGAGGTCGAGACTGACAAAATAAAGTTCCGGGCTGAGGTTCAAGAAAATATTAGTCAGATTTCAGTAATTGTGTCTCAAAGAAGCAAGGACGTTGAGGAAATAAAAACTCAAGTAGAACAACTTACAAATCAGTTAGAGACCATGCACGTTACCCGCCAAACGGAAACAGAAACTGGATCTCGAACAGCTGGTCATCCGTCTGCAGTTGCTGAGAGTGCAGCGTTGCCAACCATGAACATAGAACTAAATGAAGCGATGGACAGAGCCGGTGGAGAGAGAACTAGAGAAGACAAACAAGTCTGTCGCCCACGAGTTACTGCTGATTCAAGAGCTAATGAAGTGGCGTCTGCTGTTCCACCTACCTTTAGTCTTTCGGGCGATGACAGAGGTTACAGAGAGCGTGAATCTCGCAGGGCCCGGCACAGTCTTTATGAAGAAAGGACAAAGAGGAAACGTCTAGAAAGGAAGAAAGATCGCAGTTCCTCCTCTTCCAGCACCAGCTCTGACTCTCAGTATCAAGCAAAAATCAGGAAGCGAACACGAAGGCATGGAAATTCAAGGAGCGGGCCAGATGAGTCGCCGCCAACAACTCAGCGATCAGCAATGACTGGAACTCCAAGGATGGCAGACCTTAATTCCTTGTCCAAGTTCAAGGGAGACCTGGAAGCCCAGAATGCTGAGCAATACTTAAAAGAACTTAATATCAATTTTGATTTAATGCAGATTCCATACGAATACCGATTGGAAATTATTCCTCGGCTTTTCAAGGGCCAGGCTGAGCATTGGTTTCGAGCAAACCAGTTAGAGTTCAAGTCCTATTCTGATTTCTGCCGTCGTTTTCGCAAACAATATGCTTCAGAAGAGGCCAAAGAGAGGCAGCTGACAGCAGTGAGATCTCGCCGATACTTAAAGCAGTCCGGTATGAGCATGGAGGAATATGCCTGGTCTATTTACTCAGCCTACCGCAATCTGTCTGCCCATTACATAGAACCTGAGATTGTGAATTTAATCATCTCCCAGCTTCCATATAGAGCTCGCAGTCTGAGTCTAGCTAATTTTCCTCAAACTGTACGGCAGCTACCCGACTTTCTGAAAAGGTTCGAGGTGCTTGAAGAGCAGGACAGTTGGAAGCCTGTGTGGAATAGGGAAGGTGCAGGCCAGGGAAATGCTCCCAGACAAAATAGAATTGGAAACCAACAACCCAGAGTCAGACAAGTTATGCAGAACCAGAGGAATGGATATTCCAATTACAACAAACGACGTAATCCTCCTAGAAGGGATGGCAGGAACAACTACGCACGTGGGCCGCGTCGTTCCAGATCTGATCCAGAAGACCATTCCCGTGACTCTTCACGTAACTCCTCTGAGACGGCGACAGGGGTGGGCACGGGTGGGCAAGCGCCCACCCAAAAAATCCTGTGCCCACCCGATTGCCCACCCAATCAAATTCAATAAGTACATATTCTCGGGGATATATGAATGATTAAATATTTAAGTATAACCTGGTGTTCATAACATGTATATTTTACTTGTGAATATTATCTATGCTGGAAATGTTCCCATATTATCAACCCATAAAAAGCCACTTTTGTCATTGTTGAAACAAAAACTGTGATCAAAATGAATACTTCCATGTTTAAAAGCAGAGTAGTCTTAGGAGGCTCAAAATTATGCAGGGTATGATCAAGATTATATCAGAATTGAGGGCGAACTTGAGGACTGCAGCTCCGGGCCTCCATTACGTATGTATATTCCGGCCTGGCTATGGTTAAAATAATCTCCAAATAAACAAATCTAAACATCATCTTAGCGTTACTTGTTCCAGCAACACAATGAATTATTTCGACTTTTTAATTAATATTAGAATAATTTAATCAAGAAGACTTAGATGGGCAGGCCATGTGACACGAATGGCAGAGGAAAGAATAGTTTACAGGATTCTTGTTGGGAAACCTGATGGTAAGGGACCAGTAGGATGGCTAAGATCGAGGATGGAGGGATAACGTTGAGATGGACCTAAAATAAATCGGTAAGGATGGGAAAGATTGGATTGATCTTGCCCCGGATAGGGACAGATTGAAGGCTTGTGTTGCTGCAGCCATAAACCTTCGGGTTTAAGTATGCTATATAGCAGCCATGTCCAACGCGTCGATCGCGGGGCGTTTGTTGGTCGATCGCAGTTATCTATTGTAATTATACGAATATACGTTATTTGAATTCAACTTCTATAATGTATAATGGCTGAGTACGTACAAATTTTTGCAAAGATTAACGATTAATAGTAGCTCACTGCCTGTTGTGACAATAAAAAGTAGATCACTGCTTGATTGAAGTTGGACATGCCTGCTATAGAGTATAATATAATTTTAATTAGCTCTGCATTGATATTCCAGAAGTGTTCCTTTCTTTCATTACAATTTTTATATACCTGTCATCTTCAAATATCAATATGGTATACGAAATATCAACTTTATAGTCGTTCTACTAATAAGAAGGAATCACAACTATCACTATAATACCGAAGTGAATACATTTTAATAAAGCAGTTATATGTGGAAAAAGCTACAGAATTATTCAATTGCTAATGAGTGGCTTATCTTATTTAGAAATCCTCGTTCCACACAAAAATTTTGTCACATGAATCAGCCGAAAATGTCAACAGAATCTGCAGATGCAGCTGAAGTAAAGAAAAAAGTTATGTCACGAAGTATACAGAAGACAATTTTGTTAGTTTGTTTCTAAGCCCACTTTCATGCTCAGATAGGCTAATCGGGACTAAACCTACAGTTTAACGGGTAGTCCGAACCAGTGTGCATTTTGCTTTCACCAGAGGGGGGGGGGGGTCAAACACAGGACCTCTTCATTATAATGCGACAGCGTTATGCCATTGGGGAAAAATATACAGAAAGAACTCGCATCAAACGTGGCATTTTATCACCAGAAGATGTGTCTATTTTAAGAGGGTGATTGCCTGAGACAAATATTTGAGACTTTCGGAAAAAAACGTGATTGTTCACGGAATTAGCTGCCTTGATCCACTAATGAAACGCTGTGCGATTTGAAATTACCACCTCAACTTTCTAAGAGGTATAAAGTAATGAAACTCCATTTTTGGAAGAGTAAGTTCTGGTTGATTTGTTTCATTTTAAGTCATTTTTCTGCTAATTTTGATAATGACGACGATAAGGTTCAATGGTGATTAGATGAAAGTAACGAAGGGGCGAAAACAAACACACGCTGACACTCAAAATACAAACCCTCATAAATTATTACTTTGACAGTGGCGCCAGGGACTCGTTGCCCTGAAATAATAAAGTTTCCAGAGTATGCTGCACAGGATAGAGGTTGACATTCTAGTGTGTTCGAAATGGTCACGCAATACAACCCAATGAAAAATAGATGAAGTATTACTGGTACGATGATCAACTTCGATGAATTCCTTGTGTCCTAAATCATTTTGTTACCTCAAAAAATATGTTCATGTAACCATACGTGTATTGCTTCTCCCGCATTAGTAATATTACAGTTCTTCAGAAAACGAATAGCAACTTAGCTAATAATTTCATAAATTCTGAACAGATTTCTCAATCTTACTAGTTTATTACTTATGACGAGTGATATTTTGTCAAAATAGCTTTTCATTGACCTAGGGATACTTAATGGACAATGAACAAATAATTTGTTTTCAGTGTGTGTTTTAAATCATTCCTAATAAGATGTTCATTTTAATCCAAACATTTAGTGGCGGCGATTAGGACGAGCGGGAAGGGGGGGATGCAGTTCCCCAGCCACTTTTTGCCCCCGCACTATGGCCTCTTTATTCTAAGCCCTTTCTACCAAGAAAATGTATATTTAGGGGTGCCCGCAGGGGGGATTATGGCGCAGGCTGCGCCATCGAGATTCTTTGGGGATTTTTTCCCCTTCAAATAATGTAAAATTGAACATTTATATATTTTTCCAAAATACAGGTAAAATTTTACACCTTAAATTCACCATATTTAATCCATTAGATGAAGAAAAGAAATCGTTTAAGGTCATTATTGAAGGTGCGGGGGGAGATATATATCCAACTCTTATATATCAGGCCTTAATTGACACGTGGGTTCTGGGGGAATTCTGAATTAAACGTTGGCGGGGACAGTATTCAACTCTAAGTCTTAGATTATGGCGGGTATTTTAGTTAGAGGGGCACTGAGCATTAAGGTATCCAATTCTTGTGTATTACTATTGTCTTAGAATGTTACAGAAATTCTGGTGTGGAGACTGAGAATTAATTTTTTAGAGGAGGCAATATCCAGTCTTCAATATCAAAAGTAAGTCTAAAATTGGCATGGACAATTTTGTGGTAGGATTGAGTATTAAATTTAAAGGGGGAGATAGGAAGCTTAAATTATCAAGGGATTTCTGTAGTGAAGAGAGAGTTTGAACATTAAATTTTGGAGACTGTATTTAGCGATATGGTATCCACACGTTTTCGACCCCGAACGTGCCAAAACAGAAGTTGGAAAAGACTAAATATCCCGGGATCCTAAGAAACTATTGACACCCCGTTAAATTAATATTCTTGAAAGCCTGCAAAGAAATGGATGTAAAAATGTTTTTGCTTGCTTCGCTCGCAATGATGTGTTTGTTGCAACAATGCGTGTTTGGCGCTTTACTGAGGCGGATGCGAATTTTTATGATATAGCTGCATTACAAGACATGAGCGATAATCTCCATATTCATGTGTAACATCATTTCTTAAAATATAGTACTTAGTGTTGGTATACTGCTTATTTTAAAGCAGGTGCATCATTTGTAACAAAAAGCTAAGGAAAAAGTTACTATCGGTGTAGGGATTACGATATAGTTTCAGGGTGCAAATAATATGATTGGGGGGGGGGAGGACAGATGACATGGACATGATTTTTGTGGGGATTCGCCATTGGCCTTGGGGGGGATGGGCACCCCTGCGTATATTGTCCTTGCCCCTCAAATGTTGGCACCCAATCGCTGCTCTACAAACATTCAGATAGATTTGTCAGTTGTACAAACGTTGTAAGCTAAGAAAAGTAACCTCCAAGGAGTAAGAAAACTCTTTCAATCAAAAACTTATACGATGAAAATACTATGCTCAGGAGCATGCATTTAAATTACGAGAAACTGCACGATTGTCTACCATCGCACTTTCTATAATTGTCGCCGAATACATAAAATCAAGTATGTGCCTTGTATTTGCAACACAAGCTTAAATCTAATTCAAATTTATTTCACTGTATTAACATGCATGAAAGAATGTGATTAGAATGTAGGGCTGGGGTATGGCTGCGCATGTGTAAATACTTCCTTGAAATAATTGTGTCCATCAGAGACAAAATGAAAGGAAATGGAACAAGATGCGAGAATAGATTAGAAAAGAATAAAGAGGAAAACAAGGAAAGGGAAAAGAAGTAAGAGGAAAATCGGGGGTGTAAGAGAGAGGGGAATACATACGTCTTACGTACACATACATGGTCTTACATTTATACTACCCACCCTAATCTAACACTTTGGAGCTTCTGCCCACCCGGTCGAAAATTTCTGGCGCCGCCCCTGCCTCTGAACCCAGTAATTTCAGAGCGACGGCGCCTCCGTTTGAACCTTCTGCTTCACGTTTGACGAACGAGCAACGTCAAAGCGTCGACATAACCAGAGACTTTTGTTGGGCACCATCGACTAGTGCTAATCCGAGTGGTATGCAGTCGGATTTAGCCAGTCGCCCAACGTGAATTCTTCGTTCCCGATCACGGTTGGGCTAAAATCTTGGACTTCTCTGGGAACCGATGACAGCGATATAAATAGTGAAGATAATCATCTTTTTGTTGTGCTGACTCTCAATGAGGGAGAACAAAGTTTAGATAGAACACTACAACAGGCAGGCAGAAAGGAAAATTTACCCAGGGCTCCGTTAATTAAAGCAACTGTAACCGGCGTCGATTTTATTTGTGTTCTGGACACTGGCAGCGAATGTAATCTCATGAGCTACGCCGTTTGGAAGAAGATTAAAGAGAAGCTGCCATCATTGCAGTTACAAACATGTCCAGATGTTAGGCTGATTTCACTGGGAGAAACAAATCTAGAGTTGTAGAATGTAGACAAGTATATCTGGAGATTGCTGGAAGAAATTTATTGGAGGACATGTTTGTCTTGAAGGGTCTCGAAGCTGACTTTATTTTGGGTTACCCATTCCTCAGGAAATATGAAGCAGGAATTGACCTACAGCGCGAGAAGTTATCCCTCACCGTAGACAGAGTTCCGGTAGAGCAGGACCTCGTGAATAATGGATCTTCGAAAGGGACGAATGTAAGAAATGTCCGTGAAGATTCCCATGTCGATCAGTGGACGGCTAGTCCTGACGACATTCTGCAGAAGGTCAATGCGAATGAGATTTTATGCGAAAGGGGTAGAAGCCAATTGAAAGAAGTCTTATCGAAGCATAGAGATGTATTTTCCGAGAGACCAGGTACTATTAAAAACTTCCAGTGTGAGATTGAACTCACCACCACAGAACCTGTGTATCGATCTCCATATCCCATACCTATAGCAAAAAGGAAACTCCTGGAGGAAGAATTAGAAAAGTGGAGACAATGGGGTGTTATAATGCCTTGTAATTCCCCTTACTTGAACCCTTTAATTGTAGTCGACAAGCCTGACGGTACAGTACGCCCATGCATTGACTTCAGAAATTTGAATAAAATTGTCCGTGTTCCACGAAATTCAGTTGAGCCCATTTCGGATGCCTTACAAAAATTTAAAGGTGCTCGTTATTTTACAAATCTGGATCTGGCTTCTGGATATTTACAGATCCCTGTAAAAACTGACTGCCAACCATGTACTGCCTTCTCTTATAAAGGACGTCAGTGGATGTTTGCTCGAATGTCTTTTGGTATCTCTAGTGCTGTGTCAATTTTCATAGCTGCCATGCATGCTGTATTTGGTCCTGAAACCGAAGAGTATCTAACTCAATATATGGATGACTTGCTGATTTTCGACAAAGAACTCTCCAAGCATCTCGAACATCTGGACGAAGTGTTGCAGCGACTCCAAGAAGTGGGGATGACGGTAAAGCTGCGAAAATGTGAATTTGTCAAAAAGGAAATTACCTACTTGGGTCACATTGTTTCTGGAGATGCTATCAAAATCCAACCAGACAAAAATTCAGCCGTTAAATTATTTCCTAAACCTAAAACTAGAAAGGATGTTCGGAAATTTCTTGGCCTCGTCAACTGGAGGCGGAAGTTCATTGAAAATTTTGCAGCTAAATCTGAACCGCTCGCCAAGCTGTTAGGTAAAAATCAACGTTGGATTTGGCGAGACGAGGAAGAACAAAGTTTCCAGCTACTGAAGAATGAACTTGTAAGAGATGCTGAATTAGCACAGCCTGATTTTGAACAGGAATTCTGTATCCAATGCGATGCTTCTGGGAAAGGATTGAGTAGTATTCTTTTCCAAATGGATGGTGAAGAGAGGAAGGTCATTCAGTATGCAAGCCGAAAACTGAAGGAGAACGAACGCCATTACTCCATCCATGAGTTAGAATGTTTGGCCATAATCTTTGGAGTTGAGAAGTATGCTGTTTATTTGAAAGGTAGGCCTTTCACTATCTACAGTGATCATAAAGGGTTGGTATGGTTACAAGACGCCCGTAACTGGAACAGTCGTTTGACTCGCTGGTCTCTAAAACTCCAACAGTACCAGTATAAAATAGTATACGTCTCTGGTCCCCAAAACGATCTGGCAGATACTTTATCTCGGTATCCTGCTGATGATATACCCCAGATTCATCCTGAAAATAGCCAGCAGACATTCAGAATAAACTACCTGTGGGCCGAAAGAGGAGAAATAGATGACGTCGACAAGTGGAGAGAGGCACAATCTCAAGATGAATTCTGCAAAAATTTACTCCAATCTCTAAATTCTCAGGAACCTAATCTCAGATTGCATCGTTCCTATCGCATTCAGGAAGGGATTTTATTTAAGAAAGGATCGGATAATCAGTTCCTTTGGAAATTGTGTGTTCCGGTGGCAATGAAGCAACCTCTCTTGAAAGTAATTCATGATGAAGCTGGACATTTTGGAGTATCCAAGACATTGAAGCGACTTGCAGTACGATACTTCTGGAAAGGCATGAAGGATGACGTGATACAGTACAGTGGGATCCATGAGTATTACCGTGCAAATTGTCCATCACCATGTTCGTGCACTTTATTTGACCCAATAAGAGCTTCAAAAATTGAAAGAAAACTCAAAACAAGCTGTTGACAACTTCTGCACCAGCATACATAAAAATCCATAGCTTAAAAACATACAGGATGGAAGAGAAAAATTAATGAAAATAGTCATGGACAATTTGCATGGTAATACTCATGGATCCCACTGTACATCCGAGATTGTGAAATTTGTGCCCAGAGTAAACCAGACAAATTAGGGATACTCAAGGAGACCCTTCATATCAGTCCCAAGCAACCTCATGAGATGCTTTCTCTGGACTTGATTGGGAAGCTTCCTCGGTCTAATGGATACCAGTACATCTTGAGCCTTATTGATGTGGGCACACGTTTTGTCTCCGCATATGCTTTACGGACTGCCAGCACCACAGAAATTATAAACACGCTTCAGAGAGGATATTTTACTCACTATCCAAACGTTACGTTTACCCTAAGCGATAGACGAGCTCAGTTTACCTCTATGCAGTGGAAGGAATTTACCAAAATCCGTGGTATCCATCATGTTTGCACAACAGCTTACAATCCAAAGGGGAACATGATAGAACGAGCAAATCAAGAGATAATCAGATTACTTCGTTTATTTTGTTATCGAGAACATCAGACTTGGTCCCGATACATATCAAAAGTTGTTTGGTTAATTAATTATTCTATTTCTGAAACAACTGATATTCACCTGCTGAACTATTCTTCAATCATCCTATACCCAGAGAGATCCTAACACATTTCAATTGGCCCGAACGGGAAGAAGCCCAACCGGATTGGAAGTCCAAATTATTCTTAGCCCAAGTCAGGGAGAAGAAGAAGCTGTCGAAGGATTTAAAACAGAAGGGAAACGCCAAGACAGTGACAGTTGGAGACTCCGTGATGGTTAAAAATCATTCCTTAAGCTCGTCACTAGATAGGACCATTCAAAAGTTATTTATGTTATGGATAGGACCTTATCTAGTGGACAAAGTGGAAAATAATGTTGTGACATTGCTAATTCCAAGGACTAAAGAATTATATGATAAGGTTAACTTGGATAACCTAAAACTGGTGCGTTTTTCGGAGGATAAAAAGAAAGAGTTTGTACTTTAAAACTAAGTTTCCTCCAGGTAGATAACTTCCTTCCTGAAACTTAGTTTCCGAAAGGAAGGGGCAGATGATATGATCCACATTTTTATGTGACGTCACCAGTAGAAGATATGTCACTAATGTATTTATTTTTGTAAAAGAAAGCGTAATTTCTTTGTTATTATATGTAATATTGCACCCTGTTTGTAATATATATATTTTGTTTATTGTTTATTGTACTTTATGCTACATTATGGGTAATTTAATGTATCTTTGTTTGCAAGAGTGCAGTATACGAATTTGTATTTCTAAAGATGTATAGATGTCAGTTTTGTTGATAGTATCCTTTTGTAGATAGTGAGTGATTCATCTGTACTTTAATCTGTGTTCTCGAAATTAGTATAAAAGCGAGGATGTCGTGTAAGAAATCATCACACTTTTTCGCCACGGATCGACGAAGCTTTTAAACTTAAAAAGAACTCCTCGGTGTTGTGCATACATCTTGGTATGGTAGTTCGGGGCGCAAGCTAGGCCTATGTGAACATAGGTACGCCGATAGCCATGCATTGATGATATGCACAATACTGCAACCATTCTACGTCAAATAATAAAGTTAGCCTAAAGATTAATTTGGAAATAAAAGGCTACAGAGCAAATATTGGCTCAGTTATCATTGCATATCTCTTGGTGTGGTAGTTCGGGGCGCAAGCTAGGTCTATGTGATCATAGGCTTGCCGATAGCCACGCATTGAGTTTTATGCGTTTTAATAGAGTCAATTCATCGACAAAGCGAAATCCTCGCCTTCGTCTCAAATATAGTTGCATTATAATTGCAATAAATAAAGAATAAAACTTTTCAGTTTATACATACGGCAGTAATGTGGTTTTATTTCTCTGTGCTGTGAATATTGTCTTTGCCTAACACTATCCCTGTATCTGAGAGGAGTCTGTGTACTTCACCGAGTCTCATCGTTCACCGCTGAGTATTATTAAGTTAATATTAATAGTAAAATAATACGACGCGTGAAGTAATTGTGCTTAGAACGTATCAGATGATTTTTTGGCCAAAATTGGGGTCCTCTTCCAAACGCTCCGGAGCCCAGTCAGCGAACAAACGGCGTTCTCTATGGTCATTAACTTTGAGCTCCTGGGTCAGTTGGATCTTGTACGGGTGTAGGCCCAACTCCCGACGCAAAATTCGTCAAGTTGAAGTCTGCGAAAGGCCGAGTTCTTGTGCACGGCGAGGAATTGACTGCCTCGGGTTTTCCTGCACACTTTCACAGACCGAGCGATGTTCTCAGCCGATCTTGAGTTCCTTTGACGTACGGGTGTTGCCTGATTGTTTACCGAACCGGTCGTCTCGAATTTGGCCACCAAACGTTGGAGAGTCGACTTTGAAGGGCCACCGCGTCTGCCGTAAAATGGGCGCAACGTTGGCACTAACGAACACTCATTTTGATAATAAAGTTTTATCATTTGGACGCGCTGTTCAATAGTGTAACTTGTCATGGTGATTTGGCATCAGTGCCTGAAAAAGCAACAGATTAGACAGACGCCACCAAAACAACATGGCCGCCACAGGCTGCCAACATCGACCCGCCCTTATTGGAAGACCTAATACAATACATTATTTCCTTGAAATAATTACACATAAACTTAGCTTTGAAATGTACTGTGCAACTGATGTAATCTCCTCAGTGTATTTTCTCTTAAGTAGAGTAATCATATTCCTTCAAAGCAATACTTGGTACGAGGCCTATTATTTTTATTAATTTAAGCACAATGGAAAACCTATTTTGACGATGTTTTTGTTGATTTTATACTATTGCAACTCTGTGATTTTTCATCTCGTACTTCGTACGAATGTCATAATTTCTTTCGAGTTAAAGTACGTAACGCCTATACCCACGCACACCTACACCTACACCCATGCACACCTATGTATACCCACACCTACACCTACACCCACGTACACCTATACCCACCTACTCACACCCACCTACACCCACGTACTCCCACGCACACCCACGTTATGCAACAAGTTATTACGCAATGTTTACGCAACAAGTTATTACGCAGACCCGTATCTAGCGTGTTGTTGGTTATGACGTAATGGGATGTCTTCTGATTGACTTACTGTTTCGGATGTTTTCATCCGCGCTTAGGTTACTTAAAGGCTTTTCGCATTACAGATCAGTCAGTATCGTGCGAGTGTTCGAAGAGTACGGATGTGTTGTTGCAGTGTTAAAAGTTAAGTATTTAATTTATTTTAAAGCTACATACTATTTATTATTTTTAAGTTTAAAAAAAGTGTATCAAGTGATTTTTTCATAGTAATTTCGATCAGATTGAGTTTTGGTGTATTTATTAATTTTTTTATACTTAGTACAAATATATATTTTATATATAATAAAAAATAGCTAATATAAAATAAAACGTCATGAATATTTTTGGGTTTAAAAAGCAACAACATAATCAGCCTGTAGAGAGAATTCCAGTAAACATGGATGTATTTAGAGAAATTTATCATCAATTAAAAGGGTTACTTCTTGTTTATTTGAATAGTATTTGGTCTCATGTTGACGAGGATACTGGAAAGCACTTATTTGTATTTAATAATAACTTATCATCATATAAGTTACCTGTTAGTGGGAAAATTCAAATAAACGTTTCACCACCCATTGCGGCAGTTTTGCACATAGGTCGAAATTTGTATAGAATTAAACATAGTACATTACTTCCTGATACGTCTTATGATGTGGAAGCTGGTGAATTTTTGTATGCTGCGATAATTGGAGAGTATGATAAATTGATTCCTCTGTTTATCGAAATAAGAATAATCTATCCTCTTATTAATACATAAAATACCTAAAAAAACTAAAAAACAACAAAAAAAACATGGATATATTTGGTAATAGAAAGCGACAGGAAATTCCAGATAATTCCAGCGAGATTGCTAGTTTATCTGCACGTCTAAAGAAACTGAAATCAGATTTACCCATATTACAGAATTCGCTAAATCTAAATATTCAAGCAGAGATTACAAATCTTCAAACTCAACTGATTGATCCTTTGTAAAAATTGATGGAGAACTAAAATCTTTGCTTGAGAAATATACTAATTTAGCTTCAATAGATAATCTTCAGAACTTAGAAGAGAATATTGCCAACTTGAAAAAATAACTTGATAAATTTAGACAAATCCAGAGAACGAATACCGAACAGCTGAAACAGCAATTAAATGACCAGGCAAATGGTATTCGTACCGAACTGCAAACCATCATCCAGAATATCAAAACTCAAGAAGAATATGAGCAGGTAAATGCTAGTATTGCTAAATTGCAAGAACAGTTTCAATCTTTCGAAGTTTCTACATTGCAAAGTATCAAATCTGAATTACAGACAGATGAACTGCATACAGCTATAACAGAAGTTCAATCGAAACTGCAACATTGGAAGATTTTATCAATAATTTACCTTCATCTTCTGAATTAAATACTATTGCTCGGAGTGTTGCCGGCATCAAATTACAGTTGGAGACTTATGAAGATTTTGGGAAGATACAAGGTACCATAGCTCACATAGAAGATACTATGGCAACTATGAGAAATGAGCTAACAAGTGTACAGGAAACTCTGGAATCGAAACTGCCTGGCATTACTGATATTCTAGTTATAGTTCAACAGCAAGTTACTAAGCTTGATAACTTGAATACTGAATCAGAATTATCACATTTCCATCATCTTATTGACGACATTCAGAGTAAATTAGAGACACTAGAACAGTCTACACCTACACAGGATGACATAACGCAACTGCAAGAAATTTTGAAAAATGCAGCTGATGTAACAGAACTCGGTGCTATAAAATTAACTCTCACCACACTTCAGAATACTGTAGCTGCTTTGCCTACTTCTAAGGAAATCAGAGCTATGAGGAGAGCAGTACATCGAATTTTAAAATCTGAGGATATCAAAAACATTCAAGCAGAAATTGCGCAAATCAGAGAAATTGTTGCTAGTCTCCCCAACAATCAAATAATTAACGAACTACATGCATTATTTACAGAAATCAGAAGTCAAGTACACGATCTTGCTACCCAAAGTTCTAAATTGAAACATGTAGAAAATTTGCAGGAGATTATTTCTAATATTACGTTACAAATTACCACTCTTGAAGCAAGTCAAGAATCTGCTTTATCAGGTTTTGCTACTCAACTTCAAGATCTCAAAGAGGAATATAAATAACTGTATGTTGATGTAAAAATCAAACCTAGCTACGATGAGGTGGTTCGTACTATCAACGAACACTTGGAACCGATATTAAGCAGACTAGATGACGTAGATACTCGTCAATTTTATTCTATGGAAATTGTTAGGTTACAAAGTGTTCCAAATGCTCGAGGGCACTGGACGTACGCCAATGCTGGCAATGTTTACAAATTATATCCGTACAGTCAGGTACATGCATTTTTTGTTGATGGTAGTTTACGATTTCTGAAGTTTAGTTTTCTAAAACATGGAAAACATATTGAAGTTCCTCAGTTTACTATACTGCGAAAAGATGGTATACACGAGGCAGTTCAAATACCTATTGCATACTGGGATGAGTCTACTAATAAATATAAAGTACATGACGACGAACAATTATCAGTTTTTTGATATTGAAATTGGTGACAAGCTAGTATTTGACATAAAGCGGTTATACCCTGAGGACAATCGATTTTATGCGATATTCTCACTTCGAACTCGATGTCAAGACAAGATATAGTTCATGAATTACACAAACCAGCCCGTCGCAATTGCAAGCGATTAAGTGTAGTAACAAAAGGTGTAAATGATTTGTTTCAGGCTGATTTGATTGAGATGCCCCCCCCCCCAAGGGGGACTTTAAAAAATGTGGATAAGATAAATCATGGTTACAAATATATGCTTACAGTTATTGATACCTTTAGCAAATATGCATGGGCTGTTCCCCTAAAATCCAAGACTGGTACTTGTGTTACCGAGGCCTTTAAGTCGATATTTAGTGTGGGAAGGATACCAAAATATTTACAGACAGATAGAGGGAAAGAATTTTACAATTCTACATTTGCTAAGTTAATGCAACAACATAACATTAAACATTATTCTACATACAGTGATCTGAAAGCTACAACCTTAGTGACAATGAAGTTCGACCAGTCACAAATATAGGAGTGCGTTGTGAAAGAAGGAGAACACATGCATATGCTGAACATATTTTATTCAGCAGGCTACATGGAACAAAGAAAAACATAAATTTCCGCTGCAACGCAGCAATGTATGGTGTCCACACAAAATAAAACATTTTCGTCTATCTACACGTGACATTGAAGTTCGACCACTGTTAGAGGGGATCCTGTTTACCATGGTGTGACGCCGCCCCGTCGGCGAATAACTGTGGCAATGCGTCGGGGCATGCTGCGGACGAGTCGTTCAAGGTATTCCACATCGATGCGGTGCCATTCCTCCTGCAGGCAGGCGATAAGAGCAGCCACTGTCGTGGGTCGCCTCTGTTGCACACGTCGCTTAAGAACACGCCACACATTCTCAATGGGCGAGAGGTCGGTACTCGATGGTGGCCATGGCAGAGTTCGCACGTGATGGCGAGTCAACCATTCTCTTGTCAGCCGCGCTGTATGAGGCCTGGCATTGTTGTGTTGAAAGATGAGATGCCGCCTGTGGAACAGGTGCCTTCGCACTGTGGGAAGATGCCGCTCCAGTATGCATGTATAGGCGTGTGCATTCATAATGCCCTCACAGACGTGTAGTGGGCCAACCCCAGATGCCGTCATGCATCCCCATACCATCACTGACGCAGGTTTCTGTACCCGACGTGCATAACATTTTGCTTCATTCTGTTCCTCCTTCCGACAAATGACTGTTTTCCGTATTTTCCCGTACACAACATTGAAAATGGATTCGTCCGTCCACAAAACCCTGTTCCACTGCCGAAATGTCCATCCCTGGTACATTCGTGCCCACCGTAGTCGATTTCCTTTGTTCAACATGGAAAGGAAGGGTTTACGTTTCGCCTTGTACACTCGGTAACCGCATCGCTGTAGGTAACGGCGAATGGTTCTGGTTGACACTTCAATGTGAAAGCGTTCTCGAGTCCACAGTCGTAATTCGGCCACAGAAACATGATTGTTGGTCTGGATACAGCGCCTAGATATCCGTAGGTCACGCACGCTCAGCAGGCGTTTTCGACCAGGGGCCTTACCTGGCTCTGTAGTACCCGTATTTTGGTGGTGTTTGATGATGCAGTGGACGGTTGACTTGGGTAAGTTCAGTTGGCGCTCTATTTCCCGTTCACTGAGTCCATCCCGTTGCAACTCCACCACTCTTCTCCTCACGGTGTTGTCAATAGGTTTGCCCCTGGCCATGGTGATGATGCACTGCGGTTCCTCGGTGCACAGCACGCGCTTATATACGGCGGACTCCCTTATCGTGTCAATGTTTCCGTCGAATGCGCCACTATCTGTAATTTTCCGTATGGGTCTGGTGCCTGGTCGAAGTTCAATGTCACGCGTATAGTTCCCCGTTTTCGTTCTTTACGTGACCTTGGGTGCAACATGCTGGGATCACGATTCTTGCCTGCTCACACGCCTCCTCTTACACACATGCGTCACTTCTGCGGGTCACCCATTCCACCGCCTATGCCTCTGTGCATTTAATCACGTATTCCTTTCTGGTCGAACTTCATTGTCACCAAGGTTGTAGTATAGTGGAACGATTCAACAGAACATTAAAAAATCGCATGTGGAGACAATTCACTCTACAGGGCAATTATAAATGGGTGCAAATTTTACCCGAGCTAGTTCATGATTACAACAATACAGCACACAGTACTATTCACATGAAACCTGCTGAGGTAACCAAATCTGATGAGCAACGATTGATTTCTACTGTTTATTGTAAAAAGTATAAATATACTACCAAGAAGCCAAAGTTTAAAATAGGGGATCAGGTAAGGGTCAGTAAATATAAACAGTTATTCGAGAAGAGTTTTACTAAAAATTGGAGTACGGAGTTATTTTCAGTGGTTCAAGTTTTACCAGGGAATAGAAATACATATATAATAAAAGATAATCATAACAAACTATTGAAAGAGAGATTCTATGAAGAGGAACTTAGTAAAACAAAATATCGAGATACATATGTAATCGAGAAAATATTGAAGAAGAAAAATAATAAATTGTATGTGAAATGGTTAGGTCTGTCAGACAAAAGTTGGATAGAAGCAAACCAGGTGATTCTTTAACACCAACATGAAATGTGGTACAGCGTTTACCAGATGTAGTGGAAACTAATAGAAAAGATGGAGAGTTGTTACCTGATAACATAAGATGCCTTATTGCAGGCCCATTAGGTTGTGGAAAAACCACTTTGCTGGTTGATAATTTCTTGCTTGCCCCCAATTGGCTAGATTGGAAAAATAGACACTTGTATGTATTCTCAAAAAGTTTAAAACAACCGAAATACCAACAACTCATGAAGTTGTACGAGGGACTGGACATTTGCATCAACAATAAAACCTCTCGACCAATGTTTGAAAAATTCTGTTGTGGTATTCGATGAATAATAATAATAATAATAATAATAATAATAATAATAATAATAATAATAAGCCTTTCCACAACAGCCCATGAAGGGCCTGGGCATACTTACCGACTGCCGGTCTCCCTCCCACACTTTCTCTCGTCCCCTCTAAGCGTGGAGATCTTCAACCAGTATTGGAATAGTCGGGGGTCAGCCCGACGTATCCCCAGCCGTTACAGTAGGTCGTCTCGACCGGATTACGCTCACTCACTCGGAGCTCCCCAATTTCCTCACGATGGTGGGTTTCCACCGGCCCTATACGTAGGCCGAATAAATTCCGATCAGAGCCGGATTCGAACCTACGCCGTCCCGCAGCGAACGATCTCAAGACGAGTGAACGCCTTAACCCGCTCGACTACGATGATGATATTCTGGAAAATCAGAATGAAATTAGAATTTTTTTTACACAGGGTCGTCACAAAGAAATAGACTGCTTTTATTTAGCTCAAACCTATTCCAAAATTCCCAAACAATTACTCCGAGATAATACAAACTTAATATGTTTGTTTCGTCAAGATCATACTAATTTGAAACATGTATACGATGATTATGTGGGAGGAGACTTAAATTACAACCAATTTTCAAAATTCTGTTCATCTAGTTGGAACAGCGACGATTTTGGATTTGTCACTATCGACATGACTCGGAAACCTAACAATGGTAAGTTTAGAAATAAAATCAACGACTTTTTAAACGTTGAAACGATATAAAATAACCATTAATCAAAAAAATAAATATGACGAAACGTAAAATAGAAGATAATTCGAAATTACGAGAGTACTTGTCCAAACGTTTCAAAGGTTGGAAATCAGAGAATCGAGGTTTTTACGAACAACACAAGCGTCAAGACCAACCTATTATCGATGCAATCAGTGGTCTCGGTAAAGAGATTAAGAGTGTTACAGAACAATATAAAAACCTCAGCAATGAATTGGTACCTCTTACTGCTAAAAATTATGCAGATTTCCCTCCTACGCCATTATCCATTATCCACACTCCTCTGGTACTTAAGGAA
Source organism: Lepisma saccharinum (assembly GCF_977018435.1). Classification (NCBI taxonomy): domain Eukaryota; kingdom Metazoa; phylum Arthropoda; class Insecta; order Zygentoma; family Lepismatidae; genus Lepisma; species Lepisma saccharinum. The sequence continues at coordinate 71,227,513 of NC_139232.1, forward strand.
CCACCTGCTAAAGCAGCTATAGAAGAATCAGAGAAAATCGAGTTGTGTCCCCTGGCAAGGGATTACCTGAGTACAGGAAAATTCGAAAAAGATGAGGTGTTTGGATTGTATCCAACTATGGAGGGAAATGAAGGTGTAGTATGGAAAATTGGCAAGTCTAAAGTTACATTCGAAGGGGATAACATAAAAATTAATTTGGGTGGGAGAAACAGCTGGTCCAGATATCCTGGTACCGTAGGGCTATGGGAGCTCATTACCAAAAAACAACCAAAAAATTTTACAGAAGATGATTATCAAAGTTACTCTGAAATTTTGACACTCTCTGATGCTTTGTACCAAAATAACGATGCCAGTCAAAAGCGTGTGAAATCGAGCAGCGGGGATAAATACAAAAATCTGATTAAACCTATATGGAATCAACTAAAAACCGGTAGTGGTATAAAACAATACAATACTCTACCTAAGGAATTTGTATGGGTAAACGATGTGAGAAAACTTATAGATAGGTTGCTGGTTATAGCAGGGGAGGAAAATGCTGGGAACAATAATTTCCATAATGAGAAAATGGGTATTGTAAACATGATTAGTGACAAATTAGCTAATTTTATTGTAAACGATCTTAAAGGTATAGGATACGTAATTAAAATTATCAGTACTTTACCTCCTAAATTCTGGAATATATCAGAGGGTCGAGGTTTAGTGAATGATATTATTAATAAACTTCCGTTCGAGTTACACGTACCTGGTTACCAATATTGTGGTCCTGGTGCAAAACTTGAGAAACGAATAGAAAGAGGGGACAGGAGTATTAATCCTCTGGATGCAGCTTGCAAAGAACATGATATTGCATACAACACACACAAAGATCTGAATGATCGTCATGTGGCTGATCAAAAACTGGAAGAGGCAGCTTTTGGAAGATTAACAAGCAGAGATGCATCGTTGGGTGAAAAAATAACAGCGTTGGGTACAACTATTGCTATGAATACAAAACAAAAGTTAGGGTGGAGTTTGTAATATAAATACCCTGAAAAATAATAATAATAACAACAACAACATGAAACCAAAAGGAGTTGTGTACCAAATACCATATCACGATCTTAAAAATTTAAAACTTAATTCGATTTTAACTAAAAAACAACAAGAAAAGAAGAGACTATGTATAGCCAAAGGAAACGGAATGAAATTATTACTCAGTACACCACAATTAAAACGATTGCAAAATGCAAGAAAGAAAACACACAGTGGAGGATTCATATTCAGCATTCCAGCTATCCTTGCTGCATTGGGGGCAGTTGGGAGCTTGGCGGGGTGCAGTGCTGCTATAGCCAAAACTATGATTGATTCGAAAAAAAAATAGGGCAGAACTAGAAGAGCAAAAGCGTCATAAGCTTGCCATGGAGAGAAAAACAGGCAAAGATGTGAAGTCTAGAGCACTCAGAAAATTAAAAAAAAGAAGAAGCACTCACGAACCGAGACATTGAATCTTTAATTAAAATATTTAAAATTAAACACTTCGGGGGGGTTTTCATGTCTGATTATCTCCCTAAAGGTAGTCCTCACTCTCGAGAATGTGGCGTGGTGAATTTGGACAAGTCCGAAAACGTTGGTACTCACTGGATATGCTATTATAAACAAAATGACAATGCTTTTATTTTCGATTCTTTCGGAGGGATACCCCCTACAGAATTAATTCGTTATTTGAAACATGTTAAAATTTATTACAATGACGATCGTATTCAAGATTTCGATCAAATTATATGTGGTCATGTTTGCATTACGATGCTCAGAATTTTAAATAAAATACCAAACATCAAATTAAAAGATTTTCAAAAAGCTGTATTATATATTAAATATGGGAATTTTTCGTCTCTCCAGCGAGACTTCGGTTTTGAAGCTACATCTTCACGATGATATTATCTATCCAAAATCCATAGCTCTGAGAGCATTCTACAGCATGTATCTGATTCCGAATGTAACTACCTACAACAATACTATATTAGTAGGTAATGAAAAAATAATTATTCCTCCCGGACAGTATAACTTATCCACTTTACAATTTGAACTTCCAACCACTGTCTTGCTTTTTCAAAATTCTGTAACACACAGAGTAGAGATTGTAACTACCAATGAAACAGTGGACTTATCTACCATGAGAGAACTTTTAGGATTCGAGAACAATAGCAAATTAGAACCAGGTGTTAGGCACATAGGTAAATTTATACCAAAATTCTTAGCTATTGAGACATTGAATATTCACTGTAACATTGCCAAAGGTATGATTATCAAAGCAGAAGAAAATTCGATTGGCAGTCACAAGGAGACAGGTATTATTGCTACATTTAAACCAAATTCGGAATTTATGGAACCTATCTTCTATTACCCAATCCCACCAGTCTATTTCCCTGTTTCTATTGATAAAGTTAATTACATAGAGATAACAATTACGAATGAGAAAAATGAGATCATCGATTTTGCCGGTGCTAATAGCACTGCGATAATAGAAATTAATATTTAAAATATATAAATAAATACCAAGATGGAAAATATTGAAAGTTATGAATTACAGTCTTTCCCTCCAAACAGGAGGACATTTGCAAATTTGAATCAGCCTAATAAAGAGATACAGTATGACATCACGGTGGGGGATGGGTTTATTCATCCACATAGATCTGATCTGTATATAAAATTTGATATTGTAAAACAAAGTAATGGTGAAGAATATCCCCCACCCGGGGCTAATGTAAAACTTATAGATAATTTTGTTCCATTCTTATTTTATCAAATTGAAGTCAGAAAGCATGGTACAATGATTGACAGGATTGATTGTCCTGGATGGACAATTACATCCACTACAGTGGGAACATTGAAACTGTCCAAATCAGAGAGTGCATATTATAAAGTTGGTGGGTTCGAAGCTGGAACAAAAATTCAAACAAAAAGTCACACAGTACTGTTCCCCATGAGATTGCTATTTGGATTTTTATCTGATTATAAAGAAATTATGTGGAAAGGTGGTTTGAGTGTCATATTTCGCAGAGCACCCAATGATCATAATGCTATCATGAGATACAAAACTTTAAATGCAGATGGAACAGCTAAGGAGGCTAGTTTACCCGAAGCTGCAAAATGTGTGATCCAGTCTATGGAGTTGCGAATGCCTATAGTTGAATATGAGTCTAATTATGCTCTCAAATACAAAGCCAACGTTTTGAAAAATCCTCAAATTCCGATTCAATTTTATACTTATCAATGCATACAGAGGTCAGTGGAGGGTAAATTGTTTGAATTTGATCTTACTAATCAGTTCCAATCTTTACAACATAGCTGTGCTGTTTCAAACAGGGAGAGATGACGATCAGGAAAAAGATAGCAGCCAGTTTGATAATTGTAAAGTTAAAAATGTGTATCTGAAGAATGGCAGAAATGAAGTATTTCCTCGTGAAAATTACAATTTAAACATTACAGAATAAGATTATTTAAAATTATATGAAGCTTATAGTGCATTTAAAAGAGTAACTGAAGGTAACATAGACATGTATTATAATCCAGATGAGTTCATAATTCACAGACCAATGTTTTTAATCAATGCATCAAAAAGAAAATTGGTAGTTATAAATGATCGAACTAATATTAAATTGATATGTGAATTTCATGAAACTCTACCAGAAAATAGTACATGCAGTGCAATTTTAATTGTGGAAAAATCATATATTTATGATGTAAAAAATGAAAGAGTGATAGAAAAATTTTAATAGGAGAGAATAATATCAATAAAATTAAACTATGTGTAGATTTGTTTTGTTATTTTCAAAATTTTGGTTTGATGTTAGGTTTTTTATTTTTTTTCACATGTGTTGACTGCAATTATTATTAACTTCTAAACTAAAGTGTCCCCAAGGCAAAGTATGGATTCCACACTCGAGAATACACGTCTTGTCGTCGTGTGGATCCAGGGCTACTTTTTTTATTATTATTAAAAAAAAAAGTTAAAAAGTAAAGTGCTCCCCTGTGCATAGCACCACGCCATGAAGGCGTATAGGGGGTGTGGGGGTAACGCCCCACACTTTCTTGATCCGGTCGTGAGTGGGGGTGATGTGATCAGCATCACGCCCCTGACCGCCTTTACCCCCCAGGGTTTCCCCCAGGTACCCATGTTATTCGACGCTGGGTGGGCGCCGGGGCCGCTTCCAACCTTAGAAAAGTTCCCGGATTTGAACCGGCCGGGGATCGAACCCGGGACCTTGAGCATGGTAGTCAGACGCGTTACCGACTGAGTCACCGCGGCCACCTTTTTATTATTATTATTTGTTGTAATCTCATGGTTTGAGCTTTGTATTATATTATCCTCTCGAAGTATCCTCGACTGTGAAGAAAGGCAATCAATATAATCCTGGAATGTTAGTTTGTTTTCCACGGTACCTTTGCACGTTCCTTTTGCTTTCTTCGTGACGCTGCTTTCTGTTCTGAATGTATACATCTTCGAACACAAACCAGCAAACTCAACAATAATATCACCGTTACATTCATCTTTGAATTTGCCGAGAACCTTCTTGCTGCGGGAAGGAATTCCAAATCTGTTAGGTTGAGGATAGGAAGAAGTGTCGAAATACCCAAGCATGGAAGGATGTTTAAGATCTTCGTAGAGGTTAGGTGTTTGTATGTCATAAATAAAACTATCGGTGTCCATGTACAAAATTGACAGCTTATCATTATAGAAAGGTTTCATAATATTATAATGAAATTCGAACATGTACAGTTTTGGCAAGTCGAGAACTGTTGCACCAACTTAAATAGGTTTTCTGAATTTTATTAATTTTATAACTAGATTAAAAAGTGTTAAATTCTCGTTGTAAATTTTTCGCGATTTGAATCTAGGATCAGATACCAATTTTCTACATTTATTATTATCTGAAACCAATTTTATGTCTACATGCTTTCTGACGTTCTCCATCGTTTTTCCATAAACGGCATTATTCATTAATTTATAAAAATCTTTATCTAATTCTGAAATGGCAGCTGTTCTGTATCTCGTGTTAGTCTCAATATAAGATTTTAACCATGAAGAGAGTTTGAACTTGAGAATTCTTCTTACATTTACTACCTGAACACCCTTCCCAATTAAAAACTGGAGATTCTTGTAGTTGACGACATATCTCTCTTTTCTCTCCAGAGTTAAAATAAGTTTGCATTGATTAGAATCAGGTGGACATTTAATTTCGGGAGCCGGAGGTAAATCGGAAAAAATATCATGCAACTTATTTGGAAATTCAGTGTCCACCTCAATAAACAGACCAAATTCACGATCATCGAAATGATTAATATCAATTGAAATGGGATTTATCCTCTCGAATCCTCCGTATGGAATTTTTTGTATCACTGCAAACCCGTAGACATTATTTACGTCAGCGTAAAATATGTAATTCGAAGGTCGATTTGCATCGTATTGATTCACAGACATGTGAATGTTGTTTGCCTTTGCGTGTCTCTGCGAGCATTGCACCACCCCCACGTATCCCTCTTTCTATAAAAAGTAACATGTCCACATCCGATATCAATTCCAACTTGATCCTGGTCTGGAGCAACATAGCAGACCACGCCAAACCAGGAAGACTGTAGAAGTATGCTGGATCTAATTTATAAATATTTATTGCTGTTTTTCTAAATACCTGGAAAACATCAGCAAGTATTGTTATGTCTAATTTGAGATATGCATCGTGATAATCGCCGAGAGTATTGCATCTCAATTCCTTCCATATTAATTTCGCATGTTCGTATTCTCCATTTGTAATTCCGGTTTTTTCAGTTGACTGAAGAATTCTTTTTGAGGTGGGAGAGTGTCATCGTCAAATTTACATTAGATTCATCGGTTACATATCATAAGGATAAATGCCTTTACGTTTAATCAGTTCTACGTGTATGTTAGGGAAACTAGCTTTTGTAATTTTAAATTGTTCGTCAGTAAGTTTACTTGCTAAAGCATCGAGACTTGCCGATAGGAATCTAAAATAATCTAGAAACCTCATCTCTATGATTTCATTCGTTCCTGGAATCTTAACTTTTTACTTATAGAAATATAACGCTCTTCGTTTTGAGCAAGAATATCTATTTTTTGCATATCGTATCCAAGATTCCTAATTAAAAAGTGAAAGTCATAATTGGATCCATTATGAAAAAATATTGGTAGGAATTTAGGCTTCTGGATCTTGAGGTTGCAGGTGTTACAGATTCCACTAATGTAGTTTCCGGTGAAATGATTATGGTGAAATACTTTCCCATTCTCATCCGTGAAATGTTGATCACACACCGGACACGTTTGAATGTTATTGTAAGATTCAAGTTCATCGCTGGATAATGGAAGCATTGATTTCGATTGGCATAAGAGGCTGCCAATTTTCTCAACCTCCTCCACCATTTTATTAAAATAGAGTTCAATAACATTTGGTCCGCGATATATATATGGTTTATCTACCCTATCCTGCCAAACAACAACATATCCAAAACTATTTGGATCATGAAACTGGTACGGTGTTGTGGAAGAAAATTCGGGATCCGGATCGCAATAGGACAATGGTTTGAGAAAAGCCTCAAAGTCTGCAATAATAATGGCTGGATGTTCCAACAAGGCCTTGTGCATTTTAAATTCTTCGAATTCATTTGCTTTGGGCATTAACATGCAAGCCGGTCTGTTGACTCCACAGTAGATTTTATGTTCAGCAAGTTTTTGTTTGGCAATTTCTTGATTTTGATAATGTTGGTAATTACGTTGGTCAAGATCGTCGAATACAGTTAAACACCTTGGACAAACTTCGATGTGTGCATGAAACTTGGTTGTTTGGCTTCTGACCAAGCGGGAGAGTGAACGAATTAGCGTGTAATGATGAACATTATCGTCAGCAATAAGAAGCAGATTGATTTCCACAGCTTCGTCATCAACAATATTAGTTATCTTAACAGGATGCACAAAATTCTTAACTGAAGTATACGAATATACATTTATAGCTAATCGTTTTCCTTCTCCATTTTGTACCCTGTTTTCAAATGTTGTTATGTCAGAAATAGCAACTGGGTATTCGATGCCTGTCATGGCATATTCAATCTCATCGATATATTTCTTATAGTGACTAACCTGTTGCGGATGATCTATCCAATGAACCGGGTGAAGCTCTGCTAAAATGCACCACATAAAACACTTATTGTCAGTGTTATGAATGTTCAGCACGGCTCTCTTATGCTGAATTTCTACCGGAAGTGGAACGTAGCTTGAAGCAGAAAAAGGTGTAAATTTGTTTACATAAGCCATTAATCTGTGAGGACTTCTACATTAAAGACCAACTTGATCCCTTTCCCTCGAATTCATCATGTTTCCTAATCAATTCACTAGTAAGATTAGAATAAAAAACATTCAAATTATCAATGTCTGCCAAATAAAGAACTTGGTTTTTCGTTTTGTGAAAGAAAATTTTTCTTGTACCATCGGTTTTCTTATATTTACAGATTAGATCAACATATACTTTTATGGAGTTGTTTTCCAGTTTATTTTTCAAAATATTTATGATAGATGTTTTAATTTCACTCAAAAAACTAGAAATATCACAGCCTGGTTTCGAAGTAGAAAGAAAATCCAGGAGTTGGTTGTTGAATGCAGATCTAATCGGCTTTTGGTCATTAGACATCTTAATTTGTTTGGAAGTAGAAGGTTCAGTTTCAGGATGATCAATTTTTCTTTTCCTTAAATTAGCAATGCTAATTATTTTTCCACATTGAGTACAAGGCTTAGTAGGTAACGAACGATTTATTGTTGAACCTGTTTCGTTACATCTTGCCCTATGTTTGCTAATATTAGTTTTGGAGATAAATTTCCCACAAATAGCACATTCGATGAACTTGGTAGATGATTTTTTTTTAATATGCTTTAAATAAATAACAATAAGACGCACAATCAACTCAAAATTCAATGAGATTGTATTTACTAAAAAAAAAACACTTTTAAACTTACAATAATTGATAGAATGTAACTTAAAAAAAAACAATAGTTATAATTATAATATTTTTTTCAGCTCTGGTATTTATATATAAATTTTCTCGGGAAAAAATACAAAATTCAATACAAATACAAATTCGTACAAATTCAATGTGTGTGAAAAAACAACTTGAACCACCTTCAAAATAAAATAATTTTAGCTATTACGATAAAATTTTCAGCTGTGTTATTTATACAGAATTTCCAGAGACAACAAGTAACATCTGATCACATCAAAACTTAATCTGATCGAAATTACTATGAAAAAATCACTTGATACACTTTTTTAAACTTAAAAATAATAAATAGTATGTAGCTTTAAAATAAATTAAATAATTAACTTTTAACGCTGCAACAACACATCCGTACTCTTCGAACACTCTCACGATACTGACTGATCTGCAATGCGAAAACCCTTTAAGTAACCTAAGCGCGGATGAAAACATCCGAAACAGTAAGTCAATCAGAAGACATCCCATTACGTCATAACCAACAACACGCTAGATACAGGTCTGCCAGCGGCAGTGGCGTCGCTAGGCCATCTGCTTTGGGGGGGCTGCAACCAGATACATGACTTATTACTATTGTAAATATTTTTAATGTTTGAAAATAGCAAAGTGATTAATAAGACAATAATATATAACAAGCCTCCCCGATGGCGCAGTGGTAGCGTCGTCGCCTTGTAATCAAGGGGTCCCGGGTTCGATACCCGGTGGAGGCACAAGTGGTTCGGATCCCACTTTAAACTGTAGGTCCAGTCCCGATTAGCCTTACTGTGCATAAAGTGGACTTAAAACAACATATCAATCAATCAATATCAATAATATATAACAAGCATAAGGAATTAAAACTAACATAGACTTACTGCATTAATTTTTATGAAAACAGATGGATATTTTTGTCCTGTTTTTCTAATGCTGGTGAACTATGTCTTTATGTATCAGCTGTACTCTGCGGTTCGAATTTCTTGCAAAATTATCAATAACACAATCTACACACAATTCATGACACTCTTCCTTTTCTATGGCCAGTATTGCAAGTGAGGAAAGTCTGTCTTGGCCCATACTATTACGCAAAAATGTCTTGATTCTCTTCAAACAGCTAAAACTCCTCTCACACGATGCTGATGTCACAGGAATTGTCACTGCAATTTGCAACATTCTGCATAAGTTCGGAAACATGTCTTTGGGAATGGCGTTCATTAAATGTACTATGGATGTGATGGTATATGTCAAGTTCTTCAGGTATTTTTTTTGTATCTATAGGTATGTTCCTGCATTAACAATTGTTCAAATATGTTTTCTCGAAATACTCTATGTAATAATAGCTAAAAGTTGGGGGGGCTTATCGAGGGATTGGGGGGGGGCTGAAGCCCCCCCAAAAAGGGCCTAGCGACGCCACTGGCCAGCGGCGGCTCGTGACTTTTCAAAGATGCGTGCTACAACTTATGCTGTTTTTCATGTACTTATAATGACACCTACCCCCCCCCCCCATCCACCCTCACCCACACATACGTGCCGGCTCTGTGGCCACGAACGTTAAGTGGTCGACTTTCGATCTCGCCATCGAAGTTCCGGGTTGGAGTCTCGGCCCGGGTGTGGGTATTTAGAGGCCAGCATAGTCTGCATTTTACCTACCCACTGCCCGCTTGCCCGTGAGGACAGGTATACCTGCTAGCCTGCCCACGGCAACGAGTCGACTTGCGTCTTTACCTGGGTTCTTCGTCTTCCAGGCGCTCTGCGCTTACAAGGTAACTGGGCATTCAACAAGACCCGGGCGCCTGCAAAACCTGCTGGAAGGAAACAGCCCTCCGGCAGCGTGTCGCTCCAGGTGTTTCATCACCACGTGGACAGCTTCAGCCAGTGTTGCCTACTTACGTAGCTCGTAAATCCTACGAGGTCCTAGGAGGAGCTCTCTCCTCCAAGGAGAATTTATATACTTAGCGATTTCAGTTCAGCGTAAGCAGTTTTTATCTTATTGCCAGGAAATGCACGCAGTATTACAGCTTCATTTATTTAAATGAATGATCGAGCAAACAAAAATCTCCTCACTGAAAACTAATTGCTTTTCATTGCATGGTACCTTAACCAGGCACGCAGTGGCGCAACCAGAGGGGGTAGGGTGCATTGCTCACAACCTTGGACGGAAATTAAGTCTAACGGAAGGGTCAGGGTGGGGGTCAAACATTAAAGTACAAGAAAAAACAGACTAGCAGAATTTAAGAGTAGCAGGGCTAAAGGGTACTCAAGATGGAATTAATTTTCATATTTTTCTTGCATTTTCCTTCCAGACGGCCAAGGGCACCTGCAGAGGGGGAATGGAGGGGTAATTGCAACCCCTTGATTTAAAATTTTATGAAAGTAGAAATATATTATAAAATATTATCCAGTCTCATCAAGTTCAATGCCGTAGCAAAGGGGTAGCGGGAGTCGGCCCTGAGCGCCGAACGATCTAAGTGAGAAAAGTTTTAAAACAGAGAATGCTATGGCGGCCCGTGATATTATTTGCTATTAATGTTGGTTTGTTACGAGTTGGATGAATTGATTATGTAATACGTCGCTCCATGTGAAAAGAAAATATTGTAGATGGAAATTTTACATGCCATATGTCTGTACATTCGGAATGCATTTATCATGCACTTTCTTTCTTTCAAAAACAGTTTGTGTGCTTGTTTTCCATTATTAGCTAATGTGAAATTGACGTGTTGAAAAAAAAAATTTCTAATCCTCTGTTTCAGAACAAATGCGCGTGAGAACCGACTTCTACCGCCTTTTTGCGTGATTTATGAGGATTATAATGCCTTTCATGCTACTTTATTACTATTATTGTGATTGTTCTTGTTGGCACGTTTATCCAAGTACTTGGCCCTACCCCCCAAACGAGGGTAACGGCAATGGCCCTGGCTGGCTACGGCCCTGGTTTTCGCAGTAGAACAGTGTGTTGTTCGACTCGCGACCTCAGCGTCGAACGTGACATGTTTCAGTCCTGTCCTATATCACTATATATAGGCTACGTATATTGGTTGTTTACGACATATACTTATGGATCCTGTGCCACGGAAAACCTATTTCAATGTGTGTGTGTGTGTGGGGGGGTAGCAACATTCGTAAATCTCATTTCATTGGTGATGTGGCTTACGAAGCTTCGAGTTCCCTTTTTTAAGTAGTGAAAATCTATTGCAGTTGGCAACACTGCAGAACGGTGTGGGCCCGGTGCATTTTCTACTCGAAGCAACTACGTCATGTAGAGGGAGGGGTCTGCAGTTGATGGAAAGAACGAACTGAGACCTACTGGGTATCGTAAGACTGCGGGTACCCGCCGGGTCTACCATACCTGCCAGGAACGATCTGTGCAGGTGGGCATACAAGCTGCTCAAGCGAGGGTGTTGCGCAGGTTGCATGGCATTTCAGGAGCGATGTCTCGCGAACGGGTCTGCTCCAGGTCTTGTGCAGGCCTTTATGGGTATTGTTTGTGAATGCCCCTTCATTAATTTCATTATTACAAAGTATTACAAAGAATACCCATTTGACACCCACAAAGCCATGGTTCACTATCGTACAGTTTTCTATTAAATCGTCTTTTATGCGTAGCGTTCTTACCTCCCTTTGCATTTTGCGATAGATCCAAATCTGGCAACGGCCGTCCTAGCGCTTTTATTTCCAACTTTTCTTCAAGTGTGCTTGAAGAGAGAAGTCGCTGCAACAAAGAATCCACCGAATTCATGGTACACTAACACACACACACACACACATACACACACACACACACACACGCACCCCTCCCCACACACACACACACACACACGCACACCCACACACACCCACACACACACACACACACACGCACACCCACCCACACACACACACACACACACACACACACAGAGAAACAGAAAAAGAGAGAAAAAGTAAACCGAGATACAGAGAGAGATGGAGAGAGAAAGGGTTGAAAAAATTGGATATGTTTTTGTTATCTACCACTCAAAGCCCAAAAAGAGACTATAAAAGATGGGCTATAGAGAGATAGAGAGGATAGAGAGAGTGAGAGATCATAGTTGATGAACACGAGAAAGAGAGAGAGCTAAAAAATGGCGAAGAACGATGTATTTTGGACATGCTTTTCACACCTATCTCTCAAAGAAAGAAGATAAAGAGAGAGAAAGAGAGAGAGAAGAAGGAAATGAGAAAGAGGGTTTGTGTGAGAGAGAGAGAGAGAGAAAAAGAGAGAGAGACAGAAAGAGGAAATGAGAAAGAGGGTGAAGAGAGCGAGTTGAATAAGTGGTAATTGATGGAAGAATATTCACACAAAACAGAGAGAGAGAGGGGGGGAATAAGAAAGAGGGAGAGAGAGAAAGAGGAAATAAGAGGGAGAGAGAGAAAGATGAAATAAGAGGGAGAAAGAGAAGATGAAAATGAGAAAGAGGGAGAGAGAGAGGGAGAAATGAATAAATAGTAGCCTAATTGATGGAAGAATACTCACACAAAACAGCCATGCTTTGTTTGGGAGTCGAACCCAGTGGTGAGTTTGAAGGCGAGAACGAAATCTGAGCTGATTGAGAATATAGGAAGAATGGCATTGCTGATCATCCGTGGAACTGTTGTCTTGTGCTGAATTTTTGAAAGTAATGAAATTTCCGATGTTGTTTTGAAAATCCTAGAATGGAACTGTGACACCCTTTCTCCAGCACATTTACTGGTTTCCAACAGGAAGGTGTTTCAAAGGTACTGTAATGGCACATTTTCTTGGATCTATGACCGTTCATCGGCAAAAAGTGTATTTTCTATCTTGATGTCGATTGTCTGTTAATATCCTGAAGTGTTAACGGGAGACGCACTATTTCGGAAGATTGACTTCCTCCGATTTGGTGTCGTCGGATTAAAAATGGAGACAAACGAGCACAATGTGTTTGCGGAACATTTTGTGCACCGATGACGTTGAAGTAGTTACTGTATCGACAACAGTATAAAATTAGATGATTGTCACCAGCTGTCACATTTCCGAAAGAAGCTCAAGAAGACGCAAGCTGTATTTGCCGACTTGTATCTGTAAATTAATACCAGGTAAGACTGCAGTAAGTTGTTATAATTTTACTGATTAATATTGCATTGTGTATTTGAGATAAAAGTTTAATGCGAATTTTGTGCATTTTGTTAACTTTTTATTAGACTAATTGCGATGATGATGATGACAAAATTAAAAATGGCTTCTAGAGTTTATTTTATGCTCGGATAGGTTAATCAGGACTGGGTTTATATTTTAAATTAAGATCCGAACCAGTGCTCGGTGTTTCTAGACCGATATTTTAATACATCAGTCGCAGTGAGGGTTCACAAGTGGGAAACGCCACAAAGATGCGAACTTAGAATTTTTTTTTTTGGCACTGGCACCAACCGCTACGATTCTTAACTTTTTGCTTTGTAGCTACTGTCTCGGAGAATGGTAGTAAGACATCTGAATGTCTTTCAAAATAAAATTTGTTGTGATTTTAGTTTAGAGCAAAGATGAATTGAAAAATCTGCCGAAAACGCTAATATTATTTTTATTTTTCAGATTAACACTGCAGAATCGCCCTTCTACTTTGTGTGAACCATATTTGAAAATAAAAAAATCGGTAAGTAAATTTTAAAAGAACATTATTTTTTTAAATTAACGATTCAGTGAATATTGCAGTGAATATATTGATATTATGGTAACAGTAGTATAAGCCGGAGACGGATTTCTTAAAATTTACAGGAGAAAATACGAGAAAGTACTTACAGAATTGCGTTCTTGAGGACTTTCTGAAGCCGGGGAAATTGTTTTTTAGAATCGTGCAAAGTATTTTGCCTGTAAATAAGGTATTTTTCGTCAATAATGCATCTCCGTTGTATGATAGCTCGTGCCGCCATTACCGTCGACTACGTGAATCAAATGTTCCGTGCGTTCGTTTATGTAACCCCCTCACAGTGTAGCAACCACGCGGACGTTTGACAAGATGACGTGTGAGTGGTTTTTTTTCCAATGTAAGGTAAGACTCTAGTTTACGTCCTTTTCATAAGGAATACGTGTCATATATCGTTGGAAAGCTTATTTTATAAGGAATTCAACAACGTAAATCTCAAAGCGACCAAAAATTTCCTGAAGGAGTAAATCGAGAAAAACCGATGTTGTCCGGATATGCGCAATTGAACGTACTGAGGAATTTTCTAGATGATGAAGCACATATTTAGGGGTGAAATGAGTGCTAATGGAACCTAACCTAACAGGCCTAACCTAACCTCGTAGGCATACACCGTCAATGAATAGTGGGGCTATCGTGGACAGAAAGTGTAAAAAGAAAAAGGTACTTACCTGAAGAGATGCCGGGTGCCGCACCACGATCGCGAACGCAAAGAAGCAATCACCATGCAGATAAGGACGTAAAGTAGAGTCTAGCCTCAATTTTCGCTTAAAAACCTTTTGTGAATAGTTTGTGCGGCATTTATCCGTTCATAAGTTTTGAAACACTGCACATCAGCTGACGATACTGCATATCAGCTGACGATAGACAACGTGAGTCAAAATTTGCCCGCCGAATTAGCAACGACCAATAAATGATTATAATGTTAAAAATAACGCTTTTCTCATGGAAAAAAGTGATTTTCAGCTTGAAAAATCTTCCGCTATACATATGAGGTAAGTAGCGATGATTTTTATTTGAAAACAAACGAGTTTAATGTGTCTCCGGCTTATACTACTGTTACCGATATTATTTCTATGTATTGGTTATTGCTAACTTGAAAAAACGAGTCAGTGTGCAATATCTTTCTAGACCAAGATTTCCTTGAATACATCGCGACGATGAGACTGAATGTTGACAAGATGAAAACTGTTTTATTAAGGTTATTTTATGCTCGCATAGGTTAATTTTGACTGGATGACTGGATCTATATATTTTAAATGCAGATTATAACTAGTGTGCAATGTTTCTACGCCAAGACACATCACAACTATTACTGTATCATCGAGTATCAAGAGTCAAACATAAAATAGGATTCGAACTTAGATTTTTTGGCATTATAGGATGCAAACAATTTTTAACGATTTTGATTTTCATTGATTGATTGATTTGCTTTATTTTATTTTTTGCTTTTTGGCTAATTTGCGATGAGGGGGATGAAAATTGATGAATGGACACTCACAAACATTTATGCCCAAGTGGGACTTCTAGCGCCGGAGCGAGATGCTAACCACTCGGCCACGGCGTCCGACATTTTAACGATTTTGAATTCTAGCTAACTTCACCGAATGGAAAATGGTAGCAATGCATGCAAATAATTTTCAAATAAAATTTGTTGCATACAATAATCTGTTTAAATTTATTAGAATTTTAATTAATTGAACAATGTACGGAAAACACTAATATCATTTTTTTTTCTTTTCAGGTTATTCGTGCGGATCGTCTTTTCTACTTTGTTTGAAGTGTATTTGATAATACGAAGTGGTAAGTAATTTTTAAACAAGAACAATATTTTTTGTTTTATTTTTAATATATTCAGTTACAGTGTAGTGCATATAATTATTTCATTACTATGAAAACGATGATGTTGCTTCGGAGTTAACTATTGAGGGGGCGGTGGAAGATGAAATGTGTTAATTACATTCACAATAGAACAGTTTGTATTACAGTGAGGATTTTCTTAACTACCCAAGAAGCTAGCGTTATTTGAAAAAGGATTTTTTTACTACCCAAGAAGTATTTGAAAGAGATAGATATTTGTATTTAGAAAAACAGAGAAATTTGAAGAAAATGGTGCTGGCGCATTTACGATTCGAACCTAAGACTTTTGATTTTGATGTGCACCAAGATTTTCTATTTTTATTTTATGTTATTTTTTCTACCACTTTTGGCTAAACGCGACGATGAGTGATCATGTGATGAAGGGATATTTGCAAATAACATTTTTGCCTAATTCGGGATTCGAACAAGGGACCCCTTTGGCACGCCAGCATTCTTAAAATATAACTTTTGTAATTTAATGTAGCTTTTTCTACCGATCCGTAACCGCGACGGTGAGGATAAGTGATGATATGATGCAATTGATGAAAGAACACAAAGAAAAAACACCAATGCAAAAAAAAAAAAAAAAAAATCGAACCTAGGATCTCTGGTGCTGTGCTAACCACTTCACCAAGCGGTAGGATATTTCGGAATATGTTTTTTTTGGCATAAAGTTATGTGCATCGGAATATAATATTGTGTCAACCATGTAAATGTATGTATCTTCACGGTAATTTCGAAGAGGGTGCCACTCTGCGGAAATTTTTGTGAGTTTTTTCTAAGCGTGTGTGGCGATGTGGTTTCAATTTTTTATCCCATTTTAAATTGTAGGTCCAGTCCCAATTAGCCTTACTGTGCATAAAATGGACCTAAAATACCAAATCAATCAATCAGCCAACAACCAAACAGTATGATATTTGGGAATCTGGTCTTCTGACATAAAGTTATGTGCATTGGAATATAATATTGTGTCAACTATGTAAAAGTATGTACTTTCACGGAAATATCGAAGAGGAAATGATTGATAGCAATTGTATTATATGTAATAAATTTATAAAATTAAAAAATAACTACCTTGAGACTTACCCAGATTTTATTTTTCAGCGAAATGACCATCGACGCAAACATGGTAATTGTGAACCCCATGGAAGTGGACGTAGTGTGTGTATGAAACGACCGAGGATATTACCCTTGTTTTCACAGTCGAGTATTCATGATGGCAGGGAAGAACACCATCGAAGTAGACAATGATATTGTTACGGAAATTTTAACGTTCTGTACATGTTCGCACGATTATGTCGACGTGTACTGTCTCTGGAACTCATTGAAGCGTTACACTCCAGATTACGCTGTGATTTGCAATGGATGTTACGAATGTTTGGATAATCAGGATGGACATTTTTGTGAGATGGACCATTTCTTGAAATGCGGCGGCAAAGGTGTAGAATCTGAATGTCATCGGTGCATATGGAGCAAGATAAGAAGTGTGAGGCAGTATTTCCAGGAACCAGAGAATACGTTACATGTATTTCAGTTCTATCAACGGAGCCACCCTGAATTCAAGGGAGATCCGCTAGGAGATGAGCAGGTATTCTACAATACCCTTTGCACTCTTTGTGAGATGTCTTCACTGTTGAAAGAACTGGTGCTATGCATTGCAGAGAATGAGCGGACATATGGTGCGACCAGATGGCGAGATAGGTGTTAAGGTAATGGATGTTTTGTATAGATAAGTGATAATTTTTAAACAAGAACAATATTCTTTTGTATTATTTTTAATAGTTTCAGTTACAGTGTAGCGCAAATAATTATTTTTATTACTATGAAAACTAGTGATGTTGCTTCGGAGTTTAGTACTAAGCGTATTGAGGGGCGGTGGAAGATGAAATGTGTTAATTATATTCACAATAGAATAGTTTGTATTACCGTGAGGATTTTTCTTTACTACCCAAGAACCTAGCGTTACTTAAAAGAGATAGATGTTTGTATTTAGCAAAACAGAGAAATTTGAAGAAAATGGTGCTGGCGCATTTACGATTCGAACCTAAGACTTTTGATTTTGATGTGCGCCAAGATTTTTTTTTATTTTATGCTATTTTTTCTACCACTTTTGGCTAAACGCGACGATGAGTGACGATGTGATGAAGGGATACTTACAAATAACATTTTGACCTAATTCGGGATTCGAACAAGGGACTTCTTTGGCGCGCCAACATTCTTAAAATGTAACTTTTGTAATTTAATGTAGCTTTTTCTACCGTTAATGTGAGTGAAGTATAGGTTTTGTTTAAAACTGTTGGTCCACTGCTTTTTCTACCCCCCCCCTCCCAAAAAGTAAAATGGGTGGATAAGTTATTGTTAGAGAAAATGTTTGTCATATGAACTTGAATGTCCACAAGTGGATAGTGTGAAGCGTTCTTTCACGCTGTTGAAAAATGCCGTGGTATTATGGAAAGTAAAAATGTGATAAGTATAGAGAACATGCCAAATGTGAAAATGTAAACGCTCATGCAATTAAATGTTTGGAAATTATACTGTTTTTTATTGTAATGATTACAAGAAATAAAATATGTTTAAAGTTTATGAATGTTTAGTTACAATTTTTGAAGTACATAATTGGTGCATATATAAATTATTTACAATGAAATGAATGGTGATGTATATAAATGTATGCAATATGTAATAAGATAGAAGGCATGGTGGTTCAGATTTCACTTTTCAAACTGTAGGTCCTATTCTGGTTAGTCACTTTGTGAATGAAATGGATGTAAAAACATACTGAAACTATTAACTCAGAGTGGTTGGAATTCGACTTTAAATTAATTAACTTAATGAACTAATGATGTAATGGTAACCTATTTTATTGTCTTGTATTTAACTGTTCTGAGTTTGACACCTAATGAAAATATCTATTCTATGTCCATCTCAAATTTACCAGCAGTAATGTTGTCACCTTGTAATAAAAATGCCTGGCTGAATACCCGGTGGGAACACATATTGTCCGGACCCACAAGGTCTTTGGAGATGTGTGGGAAGAAAGTTCTCGGAATTGTAAGATTTGGGCGTAAAGTCTTGAAAGTTCACAACAGTCAAACTTGATAAATGTGTGTAAATTAAGAAGAGAGATTCCATAAATAATAGAAGTGGTTAACACATTTAATCTACGTGAATATGGAAAAGGTAAAATAATTGAGAGATTTTTTTTTTTTTTTTGTTTTTCGCAAGTAGTTGTAATGTTGTTAACATGCAATGATGCAAATAATATACTTATAATACCGGTTAACGCAAATGTTCAAGGTTCCAAGGATGGAAACATGGTGGAGACACCAGTCTACGGTCGAACCAGGGACTTTTGAAGACAAATTTAAAAGGTTCAAAGGTTGCTGGTTAGATACCCGATGTAGGTACCATCACTCCAATTCACATTGTTGTAATGAGAGAAAAGTGGCAGGAATGTGACAGTAAAGAAATTAAGATAGTCAAGCAGTGACATTATGATCAAGGGGTCCCAGAATCGATACCCGATGACGATACACCAATTTCAAAGTTGCATCTTATACCTTGATATTTTAACAGAGCTGTGTTCGAGTTCGAGTTCTTGTGATAAATACGTCCAACAGAAGTGTTATTTTATCGCGTTTTCTGCAAATGAACCGATTCGTACAACGGAACTAACATTTTCTGATTTTGCATATTAAGACAAAACCGGTGTCAAGCGGAATAATAGCATGCAGGGAGAAAAGAGAGATGAAGATAAAGAGAGGGAGGAGAAATAGAAATAATAACTATTTTTCTTTTGTTTTTTTCCATGTGCGGCTGTGAAAAGGGAAAGAAAGAAACAGAGAAAGAGTCAAAGAGATAGAGGAACAAAGCAGAAAATAAAAAGATATACAAATTCCCTCCTTTTGTCTTCTTTATTTTTTTATCGTAACTCGAAAGGAGAGAAAAATAAATAAAATACAAAGAGTGATAAAAACAAACCGAAAGAAACATGAGAGAAAAAACACTTCCTCCCTTTTGTCTCTCAGAGTATATCATTCACTGTTGTTTTCTCTCTCTTTAGATTCACACAGAGCTGCAACAAAGCAATAAAACACAACACCAATCATTTGTCGAGCAGATAACTGAACAGTAAACTGACTCGAAGACAAATTTGGAAAGGTCAAAGTGTCCCTGGTTCGAGACTCGATGGTGCATTCGCCTACGAACATCTCAAATTCACCTCATATACCTATTTCATATTTTGATAAGAAAAACCGTTGCAACAATTTGTGGGTGGTTTTTTAAGTGTGGTAGGGGAAAAATGTTGTGAATGGGAGAGAGTAAAGGAGTGGTGAGGTTTGGAATTGAACATTGAACAAACGTTTTACAAGGTTGAGAATTAAATAGTATCCAAGAATGTTCCAGGGTGTATTAGAATTTTGGAAATCTCTTAGATTATACCCTTCACTGCACTGTTGCTTTTTTTCCCAATACATTCACACAGATCTGATATAAAGCAATTAAACACAACACAACACAAAACCTTTGACTAGCAGAAAACTGAACAGTAAACTGACTCTTGACGACAAGTTTGAAAAGATTAAAGGGGGTTTCTGGTTCGATACTCGATGACATTCGTCTACGGACATCTTATATTCCTTTTATATGCTTTTTCTTGTATCTTGATAACAAAAACCGTTGGAACAATCTGAAGGATTTAATGGTGATAAGGGAAAACAGTTGGGAGTGAAGGGAAGTAAAAAATGGGCGTGTGTTGGATTTGATCAGAGAACAAACTTTTTACAACATTGAGTATGAATTATTATCCGAAAATGTTCTAGGACGTATTAATTTTTTTGGAAATTGAACAGTTTCTACACGTCATGCGATATATTACTACAAATGGGATGATTTGTAATTGAAAAATGTGTCAAGACGGATTTGTTATCACCTAAGTAATATTTGGTGCAAAATTGAGTATTGACATGCCAAACTGGGAAAGAAATTGCAAAAGGGCGCATATGAAGTTTTAGATAAGGTATATTTTGTGATGTCATGTGATCTATGTTTTACCACTTTTTGATAATGGTGAAGGTAAAGGAATAGTGGTAAAGATTGATTGAGTTGGTGTTTAAGTCCACTTTATGCACAGTAAGGCCAATCGAGACTGGACCTACCGTTTAAAGTGGGATCCGAACCACTATGTGCTTCCACCGGGTATCGAACCCTGGAGACAGAGAGAGAAAGAGGAAATGAGAAAGAGAGAACACAAACACACACACACACACACACAGAGAGAGAGAGAGAGCTAGCTTATAGTTTGTATCTTATGTCTCTCAAAACTCTCAAAACAGCGTGAAAGAACGCTTCACACTATCCACTTGTGGACATTCAAGTTCATATGACAAACATTTTCTCTAACAATAACTTATCCACCCATTTTACTTTTTGGGAGGGGGGGGGTAGAAAAAGCAGTGGACCAACAGTTTTAAACAAAACCTATACTTCACTCACATTAACGGTAGAAAAAGCTACATTAAATTACAAAAGTTACATTTTAAGAATGTTGGCGCGCCAAAGAAGTCCCTTGTTCGAATCCCGAATTAGGTCAAAATGTTATTTGTAAGTATCCCTTCATCACATCGTCACTCATCGTCGCGTTTAGCCAAAAGTGGTAGAAAAAATAGCATAAAATAAAAAAAAATCTTGGCGCACATCAAAATCAAAAGTCTTAGGTTCGAATCGTAAATGCGCCAGCACCATTTTCTTCAAATTTCTCTGTTTTGCTAAATACAAACATCTATCTCTTTTAAGTAACGCTAGGTTCTTGGGTAGTAAAGAAAAATCCTCACGGTAATACAAACTATTCTATTGTGAATATAATTAACACATTTCATCTTCCACCGCCCCTCAATACGCTTAGTACTAAACTCCGAAGCAACATCACTAGTTTTCATAGTAATAAAAATAATTATTTGCGCTACACTGTAACTGAAACTATTAAAAATAATACAAAAGAATATTGTTCTTGTTTAAAAATTATCACTTATCTATACAAAACATCCATTACCTTAACACCTATCTCGCCATCTGGTCGCACCATATGTCCGCTCATTCTCTGCAATGCATAGCACCAGTTCTTTCAACAGTGAAGACATCTCACAAAGAGTGCAAAGGGTATTGTAGAATACCTGCTCATCTCCTAGCGGATCTCCCTTGAATTCAGGGTGGCTCCGTTGATAGAACTGAAATACATGTAACGTATTCTCTGGTTCCTGGAAATACTGCCTCACACTTCTTATCTTGCTCCATATGCACCGATGACATTCAGATTCTACACCTTTGCCGCCGCATTTCAAGAAATGGTCCATCTCACAAAAATGTCCATCCTGATTATCCAAACATTCGTAACATCCATTGCAAATCACAGCGTAATCTGGAGTGTAACGCTTCAATGAGTTCCAGAGACAGTACACGTCGACATAATCGTGCGAACATGTACAGAACGTTAAAATTTCCGTAACAATATCATTGTCTACTTCGATGGTGTTCTTCCCTGCCATCATGAATACTCGACTGTGAAAACAAGGGTAATATCCTCGGTCGTTTCATACACACACTACGTCCACTTCCATGGGGTTCACAATTACCATGTTTGCGTCGATGGTCATTTCGCTGAAAAATAAAATCTGGGTAAGTCTCAAGGTAGTTATTTTTTAATTTTATAAATTTATTACATATAATACAATTGCTATCAATCATTTCCTCTTCGATATTTCCGTGAAAGTACATACTTTTACATAGTTGACACAATATTATATTCCAATGCACATAACTTTATGTCAGAAGACCAGATTCCCAAATATCATACTGTTTGGTTGTTGGCTGATTGATTGATTTGGTATTTTAGGTCCATTTTATGCACAGTAAGGCTAATTGGGACTGGACCTACAATTTAAAATGGGATAAAAAATTGAAACCACATCGCCACACACGCTTAGAAAAAACTCACAAAAATTTCCGCAGAGGGGCCCCCTCTTCGAAATTACCGTGAAGATACATACATTTACATGGTTGACACAATATTATATTCCGATGCACATAACTTTATGCCAAAAAAACATAATCCGAAATATCCTACCGCTTGGTGAAGTGGTTAGCACAGCACCAGAGATCCTAGGTTCGATTTTTTTTTTTTGCATTGGTGTTTTTTCTTTGTGTTCTTTCATCAATTGCATCATATCATCACTTATCCTCACCGTCGCGGTTACGGATCGGTAGAAAAAGCTACATTAAATTACAAAAGTTATATTTTAAGAATGCTGGCGCGCCAAAGGGGTCCCTTGTTTGAATCCCGAATTAGGCAAAAATGTTATTTGTAAATATCCCTTCATCACATGATCACTCATCGTCGCGTTTAGCCAAAAGTGGTAGAAAAAATAACATAAAATAAAAATAGAAAATCTTGGTGCACATCAAAATCAAAAGTCTTAGGTTCGAATCGTAAATGCGCCAGCACCATTTTCTTCAAATTTCTCTGTTTTTCTAAATACAAATATCTATCTCTTTCAAATACTTCTTGGGTAGTAAAAAAATCCTTTTTCAAATAACGCTAGCTTCTTGGGTAGTTAAGAAAATCCTCACTGTAATACAAACTGTTCTATTGTGAATGTAATTAACACATTTCATCTTCCACCGCCCCCTCAATAGTTAACTCCGAAGCAACATCACTCGTTTTCATAGTAATGAAATAATTATATGCACTACACTGTAACCCCTCAATAGTAAACTCCGAAGCAACATCATCGTTTTCATAGTAATGAAATAATTATATGCACTACACTGTAACTGAATATATTAAAAATAAAACAAAAAATATTGTTCTTGTTTAAAAATTACTTACCACTTCGTATTATCAAATACACTTCAAACAAAGTAGAAAAGACGATCCGCACGAATAACCTGAAAAGAAAAAAAAATGATATTAGTGTTTTCCGTACATTGTTCAATTAATTAAAATTCTAATAAATTTAAACAGATTATTGTATGCAACAAATTTTATTTGAAAATTATTTGCATGCATTGCTACCATTTTCCATTCGGTGAAGTTAGCTAGAATTCAAAATCGTTAAAATGTCGGACGCCGTGGCCGAGTGGTTAGCATCTCGCTCCGGCGCTAGAAGTCCCACTTGGGCATAAATGTTTGTGAGTGTCCATTCATCAATTTTCATCCCCCTCATCGCAAATTAGCCAAAAAGCAAAAAATAAAATAAAGCAAATCAATCAATCAATGAAAATCAAAATCGTTAAAAATTGTTTGCATCCTATAATGCCAAAAAAATCTAAGTTCGAATCCTATTTTATGTTTGACTCTTGATACTCGATGATACAGTAATAGTTGTGATGTGTCTTGGCGTAGAAACATTGCACACTAGTTATAATCTGCATTTAAAATATATAGATCCAGTCATCCAGTCAAAATTAACCTATGCGAGCATAAAATAACCTTAATAAAACAGTTTTCATCTTGTCAACATTCAGTCTCATCGTCGCGATGTATTCAAGGAAATCTTGGTCTAGAAAGATATTGCACACTGACTCGTTTTTTCAAGTTAGCAATAACCAATACATAGAAATAATATCAATATATTCACTGCAATATTCACTGAATCGTTAATTTAAAAAAATAATGTTCTTTTAAAATTTACTTACCGATTTTTTTTATTTTCAAATATGGTTCACACAAAGTAGAAGGGCGATTCTGCAGTGTTAATCTGAAAAATAAAAATAATATTAGCGTTTTCGGCAGATTTTTCAATTCATCTTTGCTCTAAACTAAAATCACAACAAATTTTATTTTGAAAGACATTCAGATGTCTTACTACCATTCTCCGAGACAGTAGCTACAAAGCAAAAAGTTAAGAATCGTAGCGGTTGGTGCCAGTGCCAAAAAAAAAAAAATTCTAAGTTCGCATCTTTGTGGCGTTTCCCACTTGTGAACCCTCACTGCGACTGATGTATTAAAATATCGGTCTAGAAACACCGAGCACTGGTTCGGATCTTAATTTAAAATATAAACCCAGTCCTGATTAACCTATCCGAGCATAAAATAAACTCTAGAAGCCATTTTTAATTTTGTCATCATCATCATCGCAATTAGTCTAATAAAAAGTTAACAAAATGCACAAAATTCGCATTAAACTTTTATCTCAAATACACAATGCAATATTAATCAGTAAAATTATAACAACTTACTGCAGTCTTACCTGGTATTAATTTACAGATACAAGTCGGCAAATACAGCTTGCGTCTTCTTGAGCTTCTTTCGGAAATGTGACAGCTGGTGACAATCATCTAATTTTATACTGTTGTCGATACAGTAACTACTTCAACGTCATCGGTGCACAAAATGTTCCGCAAACACATTGTGCTCGTTTGTCTCCATTTTTAATCCGACGACACCAAATCGGAGGAAGTCAATCTTCCGAAATAGTGCGTCTCCCGTTAACACTTCAGGATATTAACAGACAATCGACATCAAGATAGAAAATACACTTTTTGCCGATGAACGGTCATAGATCCAAGAAAATGTGCCATTACAGTACCTTTGAAACACCTTCCTGTTGGAAACCAGTAAATGTGCTGGAGAAAGGGTGTCACAGTTCCATTCTAGGATTTTCAAAACAACATCGGAAATTTCATTACTTTCAAAAATTCAGCACAAGACAACAGTTCCACGGATGATCAGCAATGCCATTCTTCCTATATTCTCAATCAGCTCAGATTTCGTTCTCGCCTTCAAACTCACCACTGGGTTCGACTCCCAAACAAAGCATGGCTGTTTTGTGTGAGTATTCTTCCATCAATTAGGCTACTATTTATTCATTTCTCCCTCTCTCTCTCCCTCTTTCTCATTTTCATTTTCTCTTTCTCCCTCTTATTTCATCTTTCTCTCTCTCCCTCTTATTTCCTCTTTCTCTCTCTCCCTCTTTCTTATTCCCCCCCTCTCTCTCTCTGTTTTGTGTGAATATTCTTCCATCAATTACCACTTATTCAACTCGCTCTCTTCACCCTCTTTCTCATTTCCTCTTTCTGTCTCTCTCTCTCTCTTTCTCTCTCTCTCTCTCACACACAAACCCTCTTTCTCATTTCCTTCTTCTCTCTCTCTTTCTCTCTCTTTATCTTCTTTCTTTGAGAGATAGGTGTGAAAAGCATGTCCAAAATACATCGTTCTTCGCCATTTTTTAGCTCTCTCTCTTTCTCGTGTTCATCAACTATGATCTCTCACTCTCTCTATCCTCTCTATCTCTCTATAGCCCATCTTTTATAGTCTCTTTTTGGGCTTTGAGTGGTAGATAACAAAAACATATCCAATTTTTTCAACCCTTTCTCTCTCCATCTCTCTCTGTATCTCGGTTTACTTTTTTCTCTCTTTTTCTGTTTCTCTCTCTCTCTCTCTCTGTGTGTGTGTGTGTGTGTGTGTATGTGTGTATGTGTGCTCTTTCTGTATCTCGGTTTCTCCCTCTCTCTCTCTCTCTCTCTCTCTGTGTGTGTGTGCGTGTGCGTGTGTGCGTGCGTGTGTGTGTATGTGTGCTCTTTCTGTTTCTCGGTTTCTCTCTCTCTCTCTCTCTCTTGTGTCTCACTTTCTCTTTCTCTCTCTTCCATCTTTATCACCTCTTCTCTGTGCTTTGAGTGTTAAAGGGCAATTATTTGAGTGTTAACGCTTTGAGTGTTAAATGACAATTCTTTGAGTGCTATTTCTCTCTCTCTCCCTCTTCCTCTTTCTCTTTCTCTCTCTCTATCTCTCTCTCTCTCTCTGTGTGTGTGTTCTCTTTTTCTTATATTCTCTTTCTTCTTTCTTATGTCCTCTTTCTCCCTCTCTCTCTCTCTTCCTATCTCTGTCTATCTCCGTCTATTTCTCTCTCTCTCCCTCTTCCTCTTTCTCTCTCTCTCTCTCTCTCTCTCTGTGTGTTCTCTCTTTCTCATATCCTCTTTCTCTCTCTCTCTCTCTCTCTCTCTCTCTTCCCATCTCTATCTCCGTCTATTTCTCTCTTCCTCTTTCTCATTTTTCTCTTTCTCTCTCTCTCTCTCTCTCTCTCTCTCTTCTCTTTCTTTGAGTGGCTGGTGTCAAATCTCTACTACCCATAATCGCACGACTCAATTTTGTCTTTACAACAATCATATCTAAGTTATGTTTCATTCCTTGAAATACAACTTCAACGTTAACTTTTCCTAAAACACCAAGATTATTACCATTTGCTGCTTTCAAGATGATAGGAAAATTGTGTATAGTGCAACCTCGCAATGAAGAATCAAATTGTCTACTGTCAATTAAAGTATAGACAGAACCTGTATCCACTAGGAATGTAATCTTAGAATTGTTGACTTGTAAGTCGATAAACAACGAAGTAGTGGTATTGATGATATAACCAGCACAGGAAAGGAAGAGCTCCCCTCAAGCAGATTTGCTACACTTAAAACTAGCTCAACATGCCCATACGAGCTTTTTGCTCTAGTGTGGAACCCCGTCTAATCCAAGATTTTTGTAAAAATGCCCTCGGGCATTTTTCAGAAAAGAAGAGCTCCCCTGAGAAAGGAAGAGCTCCCCTGAGAAAGGAAGAGCTCCCTTGTATTATAAACCCAGGAAAGGAAGAGCCCCCCTCAAGCAGATTTGCTACACTTAAAACTAGCTCAACATGCCCATACGAGCTTTTTGCTCTAGTGTGGAACCCCGTCTAATCCAAGATTTTTGTAAAAATGCCCTCAGGAATTTTTTGTGAAAGGAAGAGCCCCTCAGATTGATTTGTGCATACTTAAAACTATGCCAAGTTCTCTTATCATCTTATTGTTTATAGTATGTTTTTCTGTCAAAATCCCAGGAATCTTGAATTGATATTTATTGGGTTCTGAGAGCCAGTAGAGTGTGGTGCATGGTTTTTATTGCCTTGTAATCAAAAGGCTCGGGTTTGAATCCTGGTAAAATGTGAAGCCTCCCATGATGGCAAAATGTTAATATTGCTGTCTTGTAAACAAGGGGCTCTGGGTTCGAGTCCTGATAGATTGAAATATGTGTGGCAAAATAATATCTCCATACGTGAGATTTTGAGAATAATTATTGCTAATTGATAGCTCCCAGATCTGAAACCCCCCTCCCTCCTCAGCTCAGACAGATTCGGCCATGTATGTAAAAGCTATATCTGTGTGATTGTTGTTTATAAATTTGCCAAAAATATGGCTTTTTTGATATTGTTTTTGGCAATATTTCTATGCTCTATAACTTACAGATCTAATTTAATATACAAATTTGAGCTGTTGCCTGCTTTTTTCCAATCTCTGATCAATTCCATTGCTTGGGGTAAGCAATTATAGCTCGGAAATGCATGAATTGATATTAATCTATCAAAAGACTAATGTTTTGCCTCCATGCCTTGCCGGCATGCAAGAGATAAAATCTACACGCTAGAAGGGGGCATTAATGATTTTTCTGTACGATTCACTGAAGGGGCCATTAATCTTTCTGTGCGACAGGGGAAAAAGTGTAACATGTCTGCAACATGTAAAAGTGTAACAAAGATTATTGAGATAAAAATACATATTTTCACACAGTGGCAATGAACTGCCCCCCTTCATGCTGAAAGCAATTCTATTCTGATAATATGAGCCTAGGCAAAGACTTAGAAAATATTATGGCAGTTCAAAATCCAATTTTGTCTGTATTAAGGTCTCAGAACCCAGTAAAATGTAGATATATTCCATATGGAGAAGTGTTAATATTGCTGCATTGTAATCAGGAGCTTTGGGTTCGAGTCCTGATATAAGATTGAAATATATATACAACTGCCCACACATAAGATATTTACTGCTAGCTGATAATACAGTTGAGGTTTGTGTGTTGTACAACAGGATAATAAGAGCAAATATCTTCTAGAATTGCTCTGTGACTCTCTCATTTCTTACATCATAAACATATGATTTTTCACCTATGAGAATAACACTACATATGGTGTCATCAGGTAATGCTTCATGGAATTCACAGATAATTTTAATGTTTGTCCTGTCATTCACCACAACCTGTTTTCTTTTTGAGGTGTTGATTACAAACATAGGTCTCTGTGCCTTGAATTCATCTGGTGTGTAATACATATCAGTATTGCCAGTAGTGACCCGTTTGAAGGAAGAAAATGCCTCATATAATTTGAGGAAATCATTCTTGGACATGTCTAAATTATAATTTTCTCTAGGAAAGACCTCATTTCTGCCATTTTTAAGATATATGTTCTTGATGTTGCAGTTATCAAATTTGCTTGAATTTTTTTCCTGATTATTGTGTCTTCCAGTCTGAAACAGAACCACCACAAAATCAGGCATGTCATATTGTATACTGGAGAATGAATTTGTAGCATCAAACTCATAATAAGAACCAGCGGCAGGCTTCTGTACACATTGATATGTATAAAATTGCAAAAGAACCTGTGGATTTTTTATTATATCTGCTTTGTATTTAAGAGCATAACTGGCTTCATATTCAACAACCGGGATTCTTAACTCCATAGTCTGAATAATGCACTTGCTCTCATCAGGTAGGGTATTGGGCAGAGCTTCTCCTGTAGGGTTTATTGCACTGTACCTCATCAAAGCATTATTATCATTTGCAGCTCTTCTAAATGTAATTCTTAACCCACCCTTCCACTTAATTTCTTTGTAATCCGAGAAGAATCCTGGCAATAGGCGCATCGGGAACAGCACAGTGTGGTTCTTAGATAATATCTTATCACCAGCCTCAAATCCACCGATTTTGTAGTATGAAGCCTCGGTTTTGGATAATTTTAATGTGGCCAAAGCTGTGGAGATAATGCCGGGATAATCCACTCTGTTTATAACAACACCATGCTTTCTGATCTCAATTTCAGAGAACAGATGCGGCACAAAATTATCTACCAATCTTATATTTGAATTTGCCGGATAATCTGTTCCATCGAGCTTTACAACATCAAATTTGATGTATAAATCTGCTCTGTGGGGGTGTATAAAGCCATCCCCTACATCAAGATCAACCTCAATTTCTGTGTTGGGTTGATTTAAATTTGCAAATGTCCTCCTGTTTGGGGAGAATGATTGTAGCTCATAACTCTCAATATTTTCCATTGTATGTATTTTTATTTAAATATTAATCTCTATGATAGCAGTTGTTGTGGCTCCAGCAAAATCAACTAATTCTTCTTTTTCATTAGTGACCATCAATTCAATATAATCTATTCTGTTATGGCACACAGGAAAATATAATGTTGGGGATGGAGTGTAGATGATTGGCTCCATAAATTCGGAATTAGGTTTGAATGTTGCAATGATGCCGGTTTGTTTGTGAGTGCCTATGCCATTTGATTTGGTGATCATACCCTCAGCCACATTACAGTGAATATTCAGAGTCTCTATGGCTAAGAATTTAGGTATATTCATAGCAGTGTGTTTGATGCCTGCTTCAAGTTTTGTGTTGTTCTCAAATCCTAACAGCTCTCCTATAGTACCCAGATCCACTGTTTCTGTAGCAGATACAATCTCTACTCTGTGAGTGACAGAATTTTGACTTAACACTACACCTCTGGGTAATTGAGCATTTAGAGTGGATAGATTATACTGCCCTGGAGTGATGACAATTTTTTGATCCCCTACTGCAATTTTGTTGTTGTGGTGTGTAATATTAGGGATCAAGTACATGCCATAAAATGCTCTGAGAGCTATTGTTTTGGGATACACTATGTCATCATGTAATCTAAGTTTCAATATTGAATTTTGGCTGGTGAGATGGAATACCCCCATGATGTTTCAGATATCACAAGGCTTTTTGAAAATCTTCAATTGATGGTTTATTTATTTGAGACATATATCTAAGAACAGATAAACACAAATGTCCACAATTAACATCTTTGAAATTTTGAACACGGGCATTATTGTAATAAAGATTAGCTGATTTTAGATATTTTACTAAATTTTCAGGTGGAACACCTCCAAATGAATCAAACACAAATGCCTCATTGTTTAAATATTTAAGATAACAGATCCAGTGAGTGCCCTGATTTTTGTACTTATCCAAATTAACAATGCCACACTCTTTGTTGAGTGGTTGTTCTGGTAAAGAATCAGACATGTACACACCTCTAAAATGTTTGATGCCCAGTGGCTTGATTAAAGCTTCAATATCTTGGTTTGTAAGCGGCTCTTGTTTTTTTTAAACTTATTCATGGCTCTCTTAACACCTTTGCCTTTTTTCTCCATGGCGAGGTTATGGCGCCTCTGCTCATCTAATTCTGCCTTATTCTTCTTGGCATCTATTACTGTTTTTGCTATGGCAGCTGATCCCCCAGCCAAGCTCCCAACAGCCCCGAGAGCAGCTAAGATGGCAGGGATGGTAAATATGAATCCCCCCACATGTGATTTTTTCCTGGATTGCTGTAATTTTTTTAATTGGGGGGTACTAAGCAACAATTTCATACCATGTCCCTTTGCAAGACAAGAGCTTTTTTTCTTGCGCTGCTTTTTGGTTAAAAGACTGTCAATAGGCCCAAGAGATTTGAGACCTGCATAAGGTATTTGATACATAACACCCTTTGCCTTCATTCTAGGTTTATTATATACATATTCACAACCCCCACCCCAGTTTTTGTTTGGTGCTCATAGCTATGGTGGTTCCCAATGCTGCTATTTTTTCACTCAAAGATGCATCTTTGCTTACAAATCTGCCAAATGCAGCCTCTTCTAATTTCTTGTCTGCAACATGTCTCTTGTCAAGATCAGAATGTGTGTTGTATGCTATGTCATGGTCTCTACAAGCAGCATCTAGGGGATTTACACCAGCGTCACCTCTGTTTAATCTATGGTCCAGTTTTGTGCCTGGACCACAATACTGATAGCCTGGAATGTGTAGTTCAAATGGCAGCTTGTTTATAATGTCATTAACCAACCCCCGACCCTCAGAAATATTCCAAAATTTAGGTGGTAGAGTATTAATAATTTTTATAAGATATCCAATCCCCTTAGTGTCATTCACTATAAAATTAGACAATTTTGTGCTTATCATGTCCATAATTCCAACCTTTTCATTGTAAAAATTGTGGTTCCCAGCATTTTCCTCCCCAGCTATCACCAATAACCTATCTACAAGTTTCCTGACATCATCAACCCACACAAATTCTTTGGGCAGGGTGTTGTATTGTTTGATTCCACTGCCAGTCTTGATCTGTGACCATATGGGCTTGATTAAATTGTTGTATTTTGCCCCACTGCTAGACTTGACTCTTTTTTGTGTGGGATCATTGTTCTGGTATAGAGCATCTGATTTTATTAATATTTCTTTGTAATGCTCATAATCTTGATCTGTATAGCTGCCAGGCCTTTTCCGAGTCATCAGTTCCCACAATCCAGGTGTTCCGGGGTACTTAACAAAAGCACCTTTTTCTCCGAGACGAGATTCTGAATAAACAATCAGATCATCCCCCATAAAAGTTACTCTGAAATTGCCAATTCTATGTATGATGCTACCATCAAGCTCTGTGTCAGCATATAAGCCAAACACCTCATCTTTATTGTCTTTAGGTGTGGTTAAATATTTTTGTGCAAGAAGACCCAATTCAATAGGATCCTGAGTAGCTTCAATTCTTCTAGGAGCAATAGGACTAGGTGTATGAATACTGGAAAGTGGGGTGAATGGATAATCTAATATGTTTCTTGCAGCTACAGGTACAAGCTCTGTGATCAAATTTTGATTTTGCTCTGTAACAGTTTTGATATTCTTACCTAAATTATTAATAGCATCAATTACAGGCTGTTCTGTTTGTTTGTGTTTTTCATAAATTCCACGGTTCTCTGATTTCCATCCCTTAAATCTTTTTACAAGATAATCTCTTAACTTAAGATCATCAATGATTGGCCTTTTCATGTTTATTTATTTATATTTCAATGTCTAGAAAATTGTTGATTTTATTTCTGTATTTGCCACTATTGGGTTTTCTTGTCATATCAATTGTGACAAACCCATAACTGTCCTGGTTCCAGCACCTGCTGCAAAACTTGGAAAAATTATTGTAGCTCAAATCCCCACCTACATATTCATCATGTATGTGTTTGAGGTTGGTATGATCTTGATGAAACACACATATAAAATTGCTGTTGTCTCGGATCAGTTGTTTCGGTATTTTTGAAAAAGTCTGTGCCAGGTAGAAGCAATCAATGTTTTTGTGTCGGCCCTGTGTAAAGAAATTTCTAACCTTGTTTTGATTATCCAGTATAATGTCATCAAACACAACAACAGAATTATCGAGACATTCATGAAGTGGCTTAACATCTGGTTCAAAAGTGGCTATATCCAATCCATCATATAGCTTCATCAACTGCTGATATTTTAATTGTTCCAAGCTCTTAGAGAAGATATACAAGTGCCTGTTTTTCCAGTCTAACCAGTTGGGTGCCAATAAAAAATTATCAACCATTAGTGTAGTTTTACCACAAGCAGATGGCCCAACAATAAGACATCTAATATTATCAGGCAACAAGTTGCCATTTCTCTTATTCTGTTGTTCAGGTTCTGGCAGCCTTTTTATAACATCCCAGGTGCTCATATTATTATTTTGTTTGCATCGATCCAGCTGTGTTCTGGAAGTCCTAGCCATTTGACAAATAACTTGTTGCCTTTTCTGCGGATGATTTTTTCTATGAGATATGTGTCAGGCTGTTTAGTTTTGCTGAGCTCTTGTTCATAGAATCGGCCTTTGAGAATTTCTCCTCGATGATCTTTTATTATATATGTGTTAAGGGTCCCAGGTTTAACTTGAACCACTGTAAATAATTCAGAGCTCCAGTTTCTTGTAAAGCCTCTTTTGAATAAGTGCTTATATTTGCTGATTCTTACTTGATCGCCCATCCTGTATTTGGCCTTTCTTGTTGTTGGCTGGTATCTAGGATAATAAACAGTCCTGATCAATTTTTGCTCATCAGATGGAGTTACTTCAGAGGGTTTCATGTTGATTGTGGAATGGACCGAGTTGTTATATTTATGTAGAAGTTCTGGAAGAATATTAATCCATTTATAATTACCTTGAAGTGTAAATTGTTTATACATAAGATTTTTTAGGGTTTTGTTGAATCTTTCTACAATTGAGGCTTTGAGATCACTGTAACTCGAGTAATGTTTTATTGACTGGCTTTTAATAAATTGTTGGAACACAGAATTATAAAATTCTTTGCCATTATCTGTTTGCAAATAGCGCGGTGATCTTCCACTCTGATTGATGATTGTCCTGAGGGCTTCTGTAACACATTTTCCAGTCTTGGATTTGAGTGGCACAGCCCAGGCAAATTTTGAAAATGTGTCTATTACAGTGAGTAGATACTTGTAGCCCTTGTTGATTTTGTCCAAGTTTTTCAACTGTCCACTTGCCATTTCAATCAAGTCGCTCTGCCATAAATCATCTATGCCCTTTGTGACTACTGGGAGTCTCTTAAAATTATGTCTGGCTTGGCTGTGTAATTCATCAACAATAATTTGTCTAGACATAATATGTAAACAAGAATATTGCAACTATGGGGTGTTCAGCAGCTGATACTACAGGATTTTCTAAATATAATTTGTCCCCTATTTGTATTTTAAATTCCAAAGTGCCATCATCTTCAGTATAGGCTGTTTCTAATGTATTGGGGTCTGTAAAATCCTCTAACTCTACACTGGTGATTTTTACTTTGTTATCAGCATTTGTTATTGATAAGGTGGGGTAGTGGTGTGCCTGTGGTTGAAGCCAATATTTGATCTTGATTGGTCTCAGTGTGCCCCCAACAAAAAACTGGTAATAAAATTGTGCAGGGGACAGCATATATATTTTGCCACCTGGTGTAAATGGTGAATCATATTCTTTGTTGGGGATGCTGTACAATTCAAGAATTACTGTATGTTTTGGATTCTCGATTATGCCCGTTATTTCTTTTTCTGCTGTGAGCAATCTGCTTGTTACAGATTCAAGGTGCTCATTGATGGTCCTAACAACATCATCATGGCCTGGCTTGATCTTTATGTCCACAACAAGTTTCTTGTATTGTTGCACAATCTCTTGAAGCTGGGTGGCAAAAACAGTCAAAGCATTTGCTTGATTGGATTCCATGGTCCCTAGCTGTTGCTTGATATTAGCTACAATTTGTTGCAAATTTTCAACAACTGCCAATTTTGAATTTTGAGCAGTAAGATCATGGACCTGTCTTCTGATATCCTCAAACAGGGCATGCAGTTCATTAATATGTTGATTAGTTGGTAGAGTGGCCACTGTCTGAGTGAGATGTTTGATCTCTGCCTGGATATTCTTGATATCTTCTGATTTCAATATGCGATTCACTGCTCTCTTAATATTTTTAAGTTCCTGTGATGTGGGAAGATTTGATACAGTATTCTGCAAAGATTCAAGTGCCAATTTTACATTGTTTAATTCAGAGGCATCAGCCACATTTTGCATAGCATTTTGGAGCAGGGCTATATCTGCCTGAGTGGGTGTGGATTGTTGTAAAATTTCAAGTTTTGTTTGGATATCATCTATCAAGTGATGAAAATGAGATAGTTCAGATTCAGTGTTGAGGTTTTCAAGCTTTGTGATCTGTTCCTGGACACTGACAAGGGTATCTACAATTCCAGGCAATCGGGATTCTAGTACATTTGCCAAATCATTTTGCACTGCTGCTATTGTACCTTCAAGATGGGTTATGGTACTTTGAATTTTTCCAAAATCTTCATATGTTTCAAGTTGCAGCTTAATATTTGCAACACTCCGAGTTATTGCATTCAAAGCATCAGAAGATGGCAAGTTGTTCATAAAATTTTCAAGTGTCTCAATTTTTTCTTTAACCTCGGCTATGGCATTGTTCAGAGGGTCCAGATTAGGTATTTGGAGTGACTGAATCTGTTCCTTTAGAGTGGAAATCACTAGATCAAAATCTTCTTGTGATTTTATGCTTTTGACAATTGTTTGAAGTTGTGTCTGGACATTATTAATCTGTTCCTCCAATTGTTGTTTCAATTGCTCGGAGTTGGTAGCCTGGGTTTTAAATTTGGCTTGAAGAGCTGCTACAGCTTCTTCTAAACTTTGAAAATTATCCAATGTTGCCAGATCAGTATATTTCTGAAGCAGCACTTTGAGTTCAGAATCAATTTTAAGAAGAGGGTCCATGCATTGTGATTGCAAATTTGTAATTTCTAATTGAAGACTGGCATTCAGTGTGGTTTGTAAAGCTTGTAAATCACTTCTTAATTTCTTGACTCTGACATCAAGCATCAGAATCTCATCACTGTGATCTTCATGTCTTGTATGGCCAAATATATCATTAGGCATTTTTGTTTTAGTGGTTATTTATTATAGAGTATCTGATTCTTAATTCTATAAAAAAGGGTATAAGCTTGTCATATGACCCAGGGACCTCAATATAAAAGCAGTCACCAGCAGAAACAGTATATACAGTGCCAGAAATCATGTTTGAGTGCTTAATTCTATAAATATTTCTCCCTATTGAAATCTTGACATCACCCTCAGGGGTTGTAATAAATTGCAATTGACCACCTACAGGTAATTGGTAATGATTTAAATTATTGTTAAATATGTACAATATTTTGCCCGTTTCATCATCAACATCTGTAAGTATGCTGTTCAGATGAATAATTAACAAGCCACTCAGTTTAGACAGCATATCAGAAGAGGGTTGTGGTGTTGGCAGCTCCATAATAGCCTGTTTTTTGAACCCAAATAAGTTCATAGGCATGTTTATTTATTTCAAATCATGCTCTGTAATTGGGCATTGATTTCCATTTTTCAAATCACAATGCCCCCAAGGTAAAGTATGTATGCCACATGATAAAATGCATCTCTTATCATCATGTGGGTCCAGGGCCACTTTTCTTACAATATTGCTAGTCAATAAGTGATCCTCACTCTGAATTCTATTTTCTGATGTTCTAATTGTGCTACATGATTTGAGGCAATTTTCATAATCTTCAAATTCAAGCTCTTTGTCTACAGTTATTTTGCCAATACCCTTGGCCTTTTTGGCAACAGCGCCACTACATGTTTTAAAAGTATACATCTTGGCACTTAACCCAGCAAATTCCACAATAACATCACCAAGTGTTTCATCTTTTAATTTGCCAGGCACCTTTTTGTTGTGGGGTTGAATTATTGTATGTTCACTGGTATCAAAGTATTGAAACAATTCAGGCTGTGACATATCTTGATAAACATCTTCTGTTTTAATATCAAGAATAAAACTATCCGTGTCCATGTACATCAATTTTATATTATCACCATAAAAAGGTTTCAACACATCATAATACAATGTTAACATATGTAATTTGGCCAATTCCAATATCACAGCCCCTACATAAATAGGTTTATCAAACTTAATCTTTGTTTTTTTCATGTTGAAAAGTGCCATGTGCTCATCATAAATTCTTCTATAATTGAAATTAGGCTTTGCAACCAATTTTTTGCTCAGGCTGGGGTCAGTAATTATTTTAACATCGGTATGTTTTCTGACATTTTCAATAGTTTTGCCATACACTGAATTAACCATCAATTTAAACAAGCCCTTATCAAATTGGCTCTTTGCAGATGTTCGAAGCTCTGTATTTGTATCAATGTATGGTTTCAACCATTCTGAGTGCCTGAACCTCAAAACTTTTCCAACTTTGGTCACTTGAACACCATGATTTATTAGGAACTGGAGGTTTTTGTAATATGCGACATAACCCTGTTTCGGCTCCAGAGTCATCATGAGCTTCTTCTGTTTAGAGCCAGGTGAACACTGAACCTCGGAAATTGGGGGCAGATCAGAAAATTTATTGTGCAAATCATCAGGAATTATCAGATCAGCCTCTAAGAATAGGCCATAATTACTGTCATCAAAGTCCTGAAGATCTTCAATATTGAAATTTTCAACCCATTCAAGCCCTGCATATGGCAGTTTTTGCATCATAGCATAACCATAGAGGCTGTTGGCATCTACATACGCTATATAATTTGATGGCCGTGCTGGATCATAATCAGGCATATATTTGTTATTTGCTCTGGCATATCTCTGGGAACATTGCACCATCCCCCCTCTTATACATTTCTCCATAAACAGATACTTATCTTGATCGTAGATCAGATCCAAATGCATTTTAGTGTTCAAAAACGTTGCGGCCCATGCTAGGCCCGGGGCACTGAAAAAATACACTGGGTCCAGTTTATAATTTTGCATGGAAGATTTTCTGAATGCCTGCAATATATCAGCTAAGAGGGTAACATCAAGTTTCAAATATGCCATGTGATAATCACCAAATGTCTTGCATTTTAAATTGTTCCACATCAATTGGGCATGGTGATAATCTTCATCAGTGATTCCAGATCCTCTGATTTTGCTGTAAAACTCTTCTTGTGGTGGCAGAGAACACTCATCAAATTTAGAAAAATCTGTAACATAGTCATATGGATATACACCCTTCCGCCTAATTAATTTCAGGTCCTGATTTGGAAACAATGCACGTGTGATTTTGAATTGATCATCAGATAATTGATTTGCCAGTGTAGCCAGGCTAGCAGACAGAATTCTGTAAGAATCAAGAAATCTTATGTGAATAGGAACACCATTGACTTTAATTATTTTGGTAATAGATATATATTTCTCATCATTTTCAGCTAAAATATTTAAATTCTGCTTGTCAAACCCCTCGTATCTGATCAGATGATGGAAATCATAATTGGATGCTCCATGGCAAAATATGGGGATAAATTTTGGTCTCTTGATCTTAATATTACAGCTATTACACAGGGCCATTTTAAATTTACCATCTGTATGAGAATGGTGATGAACCTTG
This sequence comes from Lepisma saccharinum, assembly GCF_977018435.1. Classification (NCBI taxonomy): domain Eukaryota; kingdom Metazoa; phylum Arthropoda; class Insecta; order Zygentoma; family Lepismatidae; genus Lepisma; species Lepisma saccharinum. Next base: position 71,265,913 of record NC_139232.1, read on the forward strand.
ATATTTATATCTGAAAATTCAGAATCACATACCGGGCATTTTTCTGCATTGTTGAAATCTTCAATCTGTTTCTCTGTTAAAGGCAACATGGGCTTTGATTTTAATATATTGTTAGATGCTATGTCACGGCACTCATTTCCTATTCTATGCGCAAATATTTTGATGGCATTTGGTCCCACGTATGAATATTCTTTACTAACAACACCATCCTGTACAACTACATAATAAAAGCTGGAAGGTTCATGTAGCTGGTATGGTGTAATTGCAGATTCTTCAGGATCTGGATTGCAGAATGCAAGAGGTTTGAGATTTGATTCAAAATCACAGACAATATATGCTGGGTGTTCCAACAAGGCTTCAAACTTTTTGAATTTGCAATTTTCACTTGGATTGGGCATCACCATATGAACAGGTTTATGGTTGCCACAGTATTTCCGATGCTCAATTAACTTGTTTTTAGCAATTTCTGCATTCTCTTCCCGAACCCTATTTACCATTTTTTGACCATCAAATACACATAAACATCTTCTGCACAACTTAAATATTCTATTAGATTTGTCTAGTTGTGTTCTCACTAAAGCTTGAAGATTATGTATCAGAGTGTAATGATATGTGCCATCCCCTTCAATTAAGAGCAAATCAATTGGAATAGTAGATTCATCATCAAGTGTACTGATTCTGAGAGGTGCTATCAAGCAATTGCCAGTGGAACAAATAAATACATTAATAGATAATTGTTTGCCATTGATATGCCTAGCCCTTTTTTCAAATTTATCAATATTCTGAACAGACATTGGATATTCCAAACCCTCCATTGCATCGTCAAAAATATGTTCATATTGTTTATAATAAGTTATTCTCTGAGGATTCCTTGAAACTGGAAACAAAGCAGCTAAAATACACCACAAAAAGCATTTCTGGTCGGTATTTTCAATATTAACTACGGCTTGTTTGTTTTTAATATTGGCAGGTAATGGCAAATATGTAGATCCTTGTAATGGGCTGAATTCAGAAATATTAACATATAACTTGTGTGGAGAACCGCATAGGCTCCATCCAGACTCTTTTGCCGCAAATTCAGAGTGTTTAATATTCAGTTGATCCATCAAACTGCTTATTATTTTGTCCGAATTTGCATTTGAATATACCGGTACAGTTTCTGTTATGTGGGGCTGTGTAAATTTTGTGCCATTTGGTTTCTTATATTGTGCAAACAATTTGAGGGACAGCTTATAAGACCCATTTTGTGCATTTAGAATTGCCTGCACATTAGGATTTACACTGTTCAAAAAATTATTAATACCACATCTTGGCTCTGATACAAACCGGTGATCCCTTAATTGGCCGTTAAAACTGCTACGGATGGGTGGTGTATAGCGTGGCTGTTTTGCAGGTCCAGCATTAACAGGTGCTTCGTGCTTTCTTTTCAGACCAGATGTAGAAGGTTGTGTTGATGATTGTGCAGAGCAAGTATCTTTATGTGTATATGTGAAGTATTGCATGCTGTATTTTCAATTGCATTTGGGGCAAATTTTTGTGGGAGTTCTGTATTTGTCTGGGTTACAAATCTTTTGGTGTCTGGCCCAATTAGAGCTAAATATATTTTTATTGCACTGATTACAATATTTTTGATTCGGCATTTTTGTTGTTGTTTATTATATACAATTTCCTGGGTTTCAAATCAAAACTTTATACTGAATAAAAAATATCAGTTGGGTTCAGCTGTGTGCTTTGTGTGTGTGTGTATATGTGTGTGTGTGTGTTAATATTTTTGGCTTTGGTATTTATATAAAATTTCCTGGGGTTCAATTCAAAACTCTATGCTTATTATGAAAGGTTGTAAAGCCAATAGCTTACAAGTGGAAAAAAAGAATAAATATTCATTCACACTGACCCAGCGCAAATACCTGCACGGACATGCATGTCTAGAATAACCTTGTTATGTATTGATTTTTGTATAACAGGCTGGGACAAATATAAGCTTGACTCTAAATATGGGTGGATTACAACAAATATCAGATTTTATATTGTTCAATATGAATATTTAAACCAAACAGGCCTGTAAGTATGAGAAGCACTGTATCAACACATCTGTTCTCCTCAACCACTCTCACAATACTGGCTGATGCAATACTCGGGAATTTCTGTAAGTACTGGCGCTGAGGAGAAACATGCAAAACAAAAATCAATACTACCGTCTCGGGAATTGTACACACTAACACAGAGGGGAATTACTTGAAACATGCAAACATATAATATAAGAAATAAGAGAGTCACGGAGCAATTCTAGAGGGTCTCTGCATATTGCATTGTTTTAATATTGGATATGCAAGTTGAACCTGGTATCCAATTAAACTTAAACCAGAAGTAAATATGTATGTGTGGGTATGGGTTTTTGGCTTAATTTCAGGTATAGCCAAAAAAATATCAATTTTTGACAAGTTTATGGACAAAAATCTGGCTGATGCAACTTTTGTAAGTATGCACAAATCAATCTGAGGGAGCTCTTCTTTTCTGAAAAATTCCTGAGGGCATTTTTACAAAAATCTTGGATTAGACGGGGTTCCACACTAGAGCAAAAAGCTCGTATGGGCATGTTGAGCTAGTTTTAAGTGTAGCAAATCTGCTTGAGGGGGGCTCTTCCTTTCCTGGGTTTATAATACAAGGGAGCTCTTCCTTTCTCAGGGGAGCTCTTCCTTTCTCAGGGGAGCTCTTCTTTTCTGAAAAATTCCTGAGGGCATTTTTACAAAATCCTTGGATTAGGCAAGGTTCCACACTTGAGCAAAAAGCTCATATGCTCATGTTGAGCTTGTTTTAAGTGTAGCAAATCTGCTGGAGGGGGGGCTCTTCCTTTCCTGTGCTGGTTATATCATCAATACCACTACTCAACGATCCCTGTGTATGCCAAACAGATTCACTTTCTTTAGTAACGAAAGTAGTGAAAATTTCTGGACACTGAGCGTTACATTGGATACCAGCGGCGCTGTAATCAACAAATTCGTTCTTAAATTTTTCTTCTTGAATATCTGCAAATTTGTAATCTATGGGAATGCACGGCACATTAAAATCTGAAAAATGTGATTGCTTGAAATTGCTGTGATTGTTTGGTACAATCGTAGGTTTTGAATAACCTGGAACATTGATAGATCTTTCATTGATACGTGTGTTAAGCACAATGTTTGTGTTAGAAACCAATTTGTTTTTGCTAGAATTGTTATATTCTCTCTTCTTGCAGGCTGTCAAGAAATGATTTTTCTTTTTACAATATCTGCAAGTAGCCCCGAAAGCTGGGCATTTTCCGTTAGGATGAAAAGAATTACAATTACCACACGGTTTACCAGAATCATTGTTTGATTTGTTACCAATATTCCTTGTATCAGTTCTATTTTGTCTGATGTTCATTCGAAGATTGCCCTTGTACCTGTTTTGGATTTGCGAAGTGAATTCAGTCGGAGTTTCAGAATGTTCCACAGCATTCTTTGAGTGACTTTGGTTAACAATTCCCTCATTTAATTCTAGCTCGTTGAGATACATGGCCGTATCTATTGCCTTTTTCAAGGTCAAATCAGGATCTGATAACAGTATATTTCTAACACGCACACTTCTCATACCAAGAATAAATACGTCGCGACACATTGAATCAATGAGATCACCAAAATTACATTTTGAGGCTTGCTCTTTGATTTGCACAATGAAATCAGGAGTGCTTTGATTATCTTTCTGTTTAATAAGAAAGAACTTATGCCTTTCAAGTACGAGATTCTTCTTGGGCTCATAATAGCGGATTAATGTTTGTTGAATTTGAGCAAGACTGAGCTCTGATATTGATTTAGGTTGTATGAGATTGTATAAATCAGCATACGTTCTGTGCCCTATTGCTGCTAATAGAATATGTTTAGCCTTATCATCGGGAATGTCTGAAGCTTTGCAGAAATGCTCGAATCTATCGAAGTATTGTTTAATACTTTCCTGCTCCCTGCAGAATTCAGAAAATTGTGACAACTTTTGCATTGTGTACAGAGATTCTTACCTCCAACAGACAGCTTGAAGAACAATCACAAGGAATATGTAGAATTACGAGAAGTAAGTATCAAATGAAGTTTCCAAGATCCTCGTCGCCATTGTTGAGTTTCGGGTCCTTTCAGTTCTTCGATTATCCAGAAAATGGAGTTAAGAATAAGACAGTATTTGTAACACAAACAAAAGTGTATAATTCCGGAACACAGTAATAGAACAAGTACAACAACTTACATATCGGTATAATAGAAAGAAGTCTCGTCACGGAGAACGGCTATGACTTTTTTGACATACATGACAGGAGCAATACACAGACTGATGACCAACAACATTTAATAACCAGGTCTGGCGTTCACGTTCAATTGGTATACGACAATAGCAGTGACTACGCCAGAGGTGGGGCGGGCGCCCACCCCCCCTGTCCGCCCCCCCAACTGAAGTTAATTAAATATCGAATAATAAGATAGTTCATTTATAAGAGTATGACGATTTTCACCTTTTCTAAGAGGTGTATTCTGCACGATATCACTCTTCCTGTTTATAATACCAACTTGACTAACAAATATTAATGTTTTAGTGTATATAAGTTATGTGTGTGTGACTTTCGTTCAAGATTCCAGCGACGACCTGGGCATAGGCGATTTCTCATTCAATTATGTTCCGTAATCGTCGCGATTAATCTCAGTTTTAACAGTTTTAAGACTGGAAAAAAGCGTTGAATGTTGATGGTTTTAAAACACCACGAACATTCTGAGGACCACAAAACATCATCTGTATTACGGGAAAATCATTCTAATCGTGGGTCGTTAGTGACCACGCCAATTAGGAAAAGATATTCAAAGGTGATTCAAGATTTGGTTGGTGGGTTGATTTGATGTTTTAAGTCCACTTTATGCACACTAAGGCTTATCGTAACAGGACCTACACTTTATAAAGTTCCTCCACCGGGTATCGAACTCGGGACCAATGGTGATCCAAGAAAACAAACACTACATGTCAGTTGTTGTGGATGCATCGTGGTTTCTTATTATTCAGGGACTTGATTTTCAAGATGATGAGTCAGAGTCTGAGGCAAACCTCAACCCCTCGTGGGTAGCATGCAAAAAGTTACGTCGATGGTCGCGCACGGTCTCAGAGACCGGGTTCTTAAAATATGCTAAATTTATGGTTTAAAACGCTGATTTCTGAATTAATACGATTAGATCTTTTTTTTACAAGCAATTGGGATTCTATAAAACTATGAAATGTACATTTTAGTTACTGAATTAAATACACAGAACAAAATAACTAATAATCCACATGTTAAAAATTTCAATGTTACATGTCCGAACTTAAAATTGGAAAAATGAGTTATTTTTTAAAATTTCTGTTTTAAGTCCATTTTATGCACAGAAAAGCTAATTGGGACTGGACCTACAGTTTAAAGTGAGTAAAACCACTATGTTCCTCCACCAGGTATCGGACCCAGGACGTTCCGATTACAACGCGATTAAGTTACCACAGCGCCATCGGGGAGACAATTAAAAAATTTAGTATATTTTGCAAATAAATTAATTGGTGATTGAAAATCTTTATCATTTTTCATGCAATTCTTGCAAATGTTGCGCTGCTGGATCTCAATGATCATCTGAATCAAACTGTCCATGTGTTGAGTCACCCTTGAAAGTTTCAGAAATAGCAGTTTTATCCGTTATTTTTTCTTTATGTCCATCTTATTACAATAGCTGTTCAGTTATTGCTCAAGTATCACTGTTTAATAGAAATCACAACACAAATAAACAAAAGAGACACAGAAAGGCAAACCAGATTTTCAGAAAAAACTAGTTACACCCATGGTCGCGCACGGACTCGGAGACCGGGCGCTTCAATGACCCCCTTCCCCTAATGGTTCGAGGATCTGCCTAACACTAAAAAATGAGTTGTGGTGTAAAAGAGGAACGTGAGAAACTCAGCTAGACAGAGGGATGGTGTTGAGAAAATAATCATTAATAAATGGCGACGTTAAAACCACACATTCGGAACGAGAGACCGTGCGCAACCAACATAGGGTTAACAAAGGGAATTTCTTCGATACTCTTGAAGTTAATTTCAAAATGACGGGATATTATTCGGAAATGTATTGAACTTGAACCTTAAAATGCAAATTATATTCAAAATTCGATTCAAAACAAATTAACCTGCATAATGTTCTCGCTTACTTTCAGCAAAATAAGCCACGAAGTGGAAGAGGCGAAAGTATTCGCACTGGTGTCAGATGAAACAAAAGACATCATGAGAAAGAAACAGGACAGATATTTGTATCGCGGGCAGGTTAAAGAACGCTTTTAAGGATTTGCCACTCTTCAATCATTAGATGCATGTTTGATCTTTCTCGTATCAAAATCGAAGAACTTCTTCCCAAGAACTCCATAGGTGGCTGTAATTGTGTAGCATAAACATACGTTGGAGTGGTAGAGTATGAGGTGCACCAGGGTCTGAATATTTCTTGAATTATGAGATAACTACATATAATTCTAATAACCTTGGACCCAACCTTATATAATTCTAATAACCTGGGATAACTGCAACCTTTTTCAGATTTTTTTTTCCTGTGATAATATTGGGGATTGAGTGAAAAAATGGCGTATTGGTTCAATAAGCAAGATTATTCGCTAGATTGAATCGAATGTTATGTGGATTTAATTGAAGGACTTGTGTAGTAAGATTAAGTAGTGTTTAGATTATTATCTATTGTGATAGAAAAGGACAAAAGTTGATTGATAATAATCAAATCTATTACAATTTAAGACGTTCAATATCCCTTTGGATTGTATTAGAGATGTGCTTTAACTGTCTCGTTTATTTATCATAATGGATCAAAAGGGAAGCAATATTGTTGAGGACGGACATAGTGCTATATGCAATAATACTATAACCAGTGATAATATTGATATAATATCATCTGATTCAAAACATGAAGAAAATGATGTAAATGATGTCATGGACATTTCACACAAAGTAAATGGGCTGAATAAAAGAAAGAACAATACAATACAAAATGAAATGGGTAACAAAAGTTCTAGGATGGAACACACTACCAATCATGAAGAAAAAATATACCAGTATGACATAGGTGCCAACGAACCCTATTTAGTGATAATAGAAAGTAGAAACCAACAGTTAGGAAATTTGCATCCAGTTAAAGTTGGATATATGTTGATGGATAATAATGTGAAAGTAAAGTATGTAGATCAAAGTGGACGAAATAGAGTTCGAGCATTATTCAACACGTCACAAGAAGCTAATAACTTTGTGAAAAATAAAGTGTTATTAGACAAGTTAGGAGTAAATGCCAGAATTCCTAAATCTTTAGTGGAGAAGGAAGGCCTTGTGTTTGGAATACCCACAGAATTTGAAATGCAGTATTTGGAAAGCAGTATAGAAAGCCCAGTGCTAGTGACTAAGATGGAAAGAATGAAGAAGAAAATATGGCGGAATGATGGGTCATTTAAGCTTGAACCTACTCAAGTCTTATGTGTAACTTTTAAGGGGACAATTTTACCACAATACATAGCAGTTGGAAAACAAATAGTTGAGGTAGTGCCACGTGTGAAACCAGTGTTGCAATGTAATAGATGTTTCAGATTTGCTCACACAGGTCAACAGTGCAAGGGTAAAAAATTGTGTTATAAATGTGGCCAAGATTATCACGAAGGAAACTGCGAAATGAGTGAAACATGTATAAATTCCAAAGGAGATCATAACGCTTGCAACAAAATGTGCTCAAAATATCAGGATGAAAAGCAAATTCAAATTACTATGGCCGAGAAAAACATCTCATACTATGAAGCAAAAGGTATTGTGACGGGAAATAATTCAAAAAATATATCATGTGAACAAAAAATTAAATTATTTAGGGATCAATTTCAACATGAAACTGTTCGAAGAAGCGGATTGGAATTCCATCAAAAAGAGTTATGTGAATGAGAAGAATGCACCAACAAGTGATAGTTGCAAGGAGGGCAGAGAGAGTTATTGTGCGAGTTTTGTAACTCAAATGGCGGAACAAAAGAAAATATCAAAAGAGAATAATGATCAAAAAATGAGAGTACAATACAGCAAAGTTGTTACATCACCTCCAAAGAAGATTATGAAAACGGCTACAAGACGTATTGTACAACTCCCACGGGAAAACAAAAAGGATGTGAACGTGGATTCTTCATCCTCATCAGACACAGAAAAAGAACAAATAAAATACAAATATCCAGTATATTTGAGAGAATCCCCTTATAGTAAGCAAGAACAAGATATGGACAATATAAATTGCAGAAGATATTCGGATCGTAAATCAGTTTCTTGTAGACAAAAGGAAATATATCAGTCATTGTTGGACCTTTTACCAGACATGATTGAATCAGTTCGTGATTTAAATGATTCCAGGAAGAAACAGAAGATTTTAATTTCAATGCAACAAATTATAGGAAAGAAAATTGCAATATTATCAGAAAGTTAAACTTGTAGAAGAGAATCAATAGGTATGTCTTTTATAGTGCAATGGAATATAAATTCATTTACAGCTAGAAGATTAGAAGTATTACAAATTATAGATGAGCATCATCCAGGTATATTGAGTTTGTCCGAATTTCGTGGTAGACAGCATCAATATTATCAAATACCTCATTACGAGTTAATATCTAATTTACATACTAAAGATACAAGAGGTGTAGGTTTATATAAACATGAAAGTATAACATTTAAGAGAGTAACATTACCAGAATCATTAGGGTTGATAAAATTATTTAATGTAGAATTAATAGCAGTGAAAATTAAGATGAACACATTAGAGTGTACAATAGTTTCAATTTATATTCCATCGAGTTATAAATCTCAACATATTAAAGTCACACACTTTAATGAATTATTATATTATGTCCACGACAATGTCATTATCACAGGTGATATGAATGCTCATCATGAAGCATGGGGTTGTAATTATAGAGATACATTAGGATGTAGTATTTTGGACTGGATTAGTGATCGATTATTACATTTCATGAACGATGGGTCAGCTACTCATTATCCATGGAATGGTAAATCACCAACAGCCATAGATTTAACTATTGTGTCAAATAATATAATAAATAAATTGTTTTGGGAAGTAGATTTTGTGAATAGGGGTAGTGATCATTTGCCAATTTTCATTACACTGTTAAATGATGCACACTCAGTACCTAAAATATATTCATTACCAATTAGAAGGTGGCAGGTTAAAAACATCGATTGGGAATTATATTCTATAATTTTGGACTCTTATATCTCAATGGAAGATATTAAACAGGAACAAAACATAACGTGTCAACGTTATTTACAATTAATAAGATATGCAATGGATATTGTAGCTAAACGGAAGAAAATTAATAATAAAAACAACTTTCCTACTATAAGTTGGTGGAATGATGAGTGTCAAGATGCAAAAGAAGAAAGAATAAGATTGTCTGAAATATTTGCTGAACAACCTTTGCCAAATAATTGGATAAATTTAAAACAAGTAATTGCTAAAGCAAAACGTATCTTTAATAAAGCAAAAAGGCAAGCATGGGAAGAATTCTGTGAATCATTATCACCATCTGTTAAAACAAACACAATTTGGAAAAAAATAAATTTTCTTAAAAAAGGACATAAAATTAGAGTTTCAGCTATAACAACAATTTGGCAAGAACATTTTGAAAAAAGTTTACACCTAGTTATGTAAGAAATAAAATACCCGAGATTATAAATAATATAAGTTCCAGTGATGAAATTTATTCAAAAATAACATTGCAAGAATTAAGAGAAACTCTAAGTAATATAAAATCAACTGCTCCAGGATACGACGGAATAACGTATGAAATGATAGGACATCAATCGGACAATGCATTAAAAGTACTTGTAAATATTTATAATAATATTCTGAGAAGTGGAAATGTGCCACAAAACTGGAAAACACATCTGATACTACCTATACTTAAATCAACTAAAGATCCGAAAGAAGCTGAATCATATCGACCTATTACGTTGGCTCCTACAATTGAGAAGATATTTGAAAGATTATTATTAAAAAGATTAGAGTGGTATTTTGAGAAAGAACAATATTTTTATCCCTATCAGTTCGGTTTTAGGCTAAACAAGGGTTGTATTGATGCATTATCAACTTTAACATTGCATGTTCAAAATGCAATGTATAAGAAACAATATACATTTGCTCACTTTATAGATATACAAGGTGCATATGATAGCGTTGATCCTCATATATTAATTGATATGTTAAATCAGACAAATACTCCGAAAATAATTATGAAGATAATATGGAACTTGATGATAAATAGGAAAATATTATTTTGGTTTCAGGACACACTTAGTGGGCCCCGTACCACTTCACAATGATTACCTCAGGGAAGTCCACTGAGTCCATTATTATTTAATATATATATGAGAGGAATATTTCAATTTCATAATTCTACAATAAAAATAATTCAGTATGCAGACGACTTGTGTATATTAGGATCATTTTGTAATCCATATGAAGGTATTCAGAAAATAGAAAATAATTTTTATAAAGTGAAATGTTGGCTGGAGAGAATGAACTTTATCATATCACAGAACAAGTCAGCAGCTGTATGTTTTAATAACAAAAGTGAACATAAATATCCAAATACGTTGACACAAATTGCTGGTATTCCATTTCAAAATAAAATAAAATATTTAGGAATTAATTTTGATAGAAAATTAATGTGGATGGATCATATAAGGTATTTACAAGCTAAAGGTGAAAAAAATTTCAACATGCTTAAAATTTTAGGAAATACTAATTGGGGTGCTCACCCAAGAATAATGCTTTTATTTTACAAAAACTTTTTTAGGCCTAAGCTAGAATACGGATGCAGCATATATGGAAATGCTACAGAAAGAATTCTATCTAAGATAGATAGTTTACAAAGAAAAGTCTTGAGAAGATCATTGGGTCTCATGAATTCAGCTCCCAATGTAGGAGTTTATTTAGAATCCATAGAAAAACCTTTTAAGTATAGATGCAAATGGATTACAAATAAATTCGTTTTCAAGTGCTGGGAAACACAAGAACATCCAGTAAATAAACTTATGCAAGACCAATGGATTTTATATCAAGAGAACAAAATAAAGGGACAATATTCAACTTTCCTACAATGTAAAATAGAATTTCAAGATTTATTTTCTACAATAATAACGCATAGCAAACATCCAATTTATGAAATTTCATATGATCAAATACCGGTAAGAAATGTTTCATTAACAAGTTATGCAAATATTCAATTATATTTACAAAATTGGGAGAATTATAGATTCATATACACAGATGCATCAAAAAATAAAGAAGAAGTAGGATGTGCTTTTATTGACTCTTCAAATGGAAATATTAAAAAGTTTAGACTACCTGGAGAGTGTTCTATTTTCTCGGCAGAAGCATATGGAATATATCGTGCATTAATGTACATTAATAATATTCCAGATAAAAGGATATTAATATTAACAGATGCTAAAAGTGTTTCGTACAGTGTGCAATCTTCATATAAAAAGTTATATAAGGCATCAGCAATGGTACTTTACATAATAAGGTTGTATGGTAAGTTAACTACAGAGGGAAGGACAATTCATTTTGCATATATACCAGCACATTCAGGGTTTCATTATAATGAACTGGCAGATAAAAATGCTAAAGAAGCAAGAATTATGGATCACAGAACGAATATATTATTATCATATACAGATATGTTACCAAGAGTTAAAAACAAAATTCAACAAGATTGGGAGATATGGGTCAAACAAAAATTTACATATATGGGTCATTCATATAAAAATGTACTAAATTTAAACAATAAGACTCCGTGGTTTTATACATTTAATATACCCAGAAAGTTTTTAGTTTTAATACTAAGATTGAGATCAGGTCACATACGTTTAAATCACCATTTATATAAAATTAATTTAGTAAATTCACCTATGTGCAAGTGCAATCTAGATCAGGAAGATGCTCATCATGTTATATTTCAACGTCCACTTTATACCACTCAAAGGGAGATGTTATTCAATAATCTAATAAAGAAAGGAATACCTCTTCCAACTTCTTTATCCTGTTTAATATCGTCACCAGATGTAACAATTGTATTTATCATTTGTAGATTTTTTCATGATATTAATATAGACATATGAAAATTGTAAATATTCAAAATGTGTAACTTGATATAGTCACCAGATATAACAATTGTATTTATTATCAATTTTAAATTTGTATGATAATGATGTAGATAAATTATGTATAAGAAAACTGTATATATTCAAAATTTGTAATTTGTGTAACAGTGTCATGCATGACATATTTTTAGGACACTTGGTGTAGAGCTGGTATAACAGCTAAAACCAATAAAGTATGAATGAATGAATGTGATAATATTTCCCTGAACCGGTTTCCGGTTCCGTCTCTTTCTTCTTACTCTGAAGATGCTAGGATTAAGAGCCCGTATCACCGCTGGTGACGATACCTAAAAAATAGGTTCTTGCGTCGACGTTCTGTGCTCGAACAGTCAAGTGTGTGGCATTTAAATTTTACTGAGTTAAAGATCAAATATGAAATTTGTTATGTCGTTAAGCCTTTTTTTAAATACGTTATTTATTACGTAGTTTTCCTTATCTCAATTTCGTAAAATTCACTTGCTCGCCAATTATATGTAATAACTTAAATCAACATTTTAAAGAACAAGAAAGCTTCTACTGTTCTTCTACAGCAAAGAAATGAAACTGATCTTATATAATTTTCTTTAGAATGTCTGTAGTTTGTCGACGTACAGAGCAATGTATGTAAATTTTAACTTCGACTTTTCGAAGCTGGTCGCGCTAGCCGTTTCCCCCTCTGTACCGCTCGCACCCCTCATGAACCCCCCTCCTCTCCCATTCCTTTTTTCTTTCACAATCGGCCAGTCTTTCTCAAGTGGCAAGAAAACCGCATGCTGAGAGCTAGGAAAAGAAAAAAAGAAGGCAGGGAAAGGTTTTGGGGGGAGAATCAATGGTTTGGGCTATGCTTGTAAACAGTTCTTCACTACGCGATATCCTCATACTAAATCACGATGGGGTTGTAGTGCAATGACAACAGTGAAGGACGGTGGATTTCCCCAGTATATTGTTCACAAATGGGAAGGGCTGATTGCACAGACTGAAGTACACCTTTACAAAAGGTTTGCCCGCGAAAGAAAAATTGTGCCAAATTATAACTTTTTTTTTGTTGTGAGAACACGAAAGTCCATTACCAAGGGATTTTTTTTTAGGGTGAAGGTGACTTTATCTAAAGTTTTTAGGTAAATATTGTGTAAATTCTATCTGGTGGTGGATTATCATCCAGTCATGCAAATGAATGACTTTTTAGCTGTCGATCATAAATAAGTTCAATGAACGTTCATTGTAAGTTTGAGATATTCCTGAGGGTCAATGGTAAAAAATACTTGATGATCTGTTATGGAAATAGTGCTATTTTTAAAAATTTTGAACGTCCGTTCAATTTAATTTTGAATTTGACTCCTTTCATGATTTGTAAGTAGGGGGATAAAATATATTTACTTAATACTTTACTGCGTTATTTTATCACCAATTACATATATATATTACAGTCAGAAATTACAACATAAGATAGTTCTGTGTCATCATATACAAAAATACTTTTAGGCATAGGTCTTATGTAAAATAAAATACATTAATTATTTGTTGTTTTTTCTTTTCCAAAGACATTATTTAGTGGAATAATATGACAGACTTACTATTGATAATGACCATACAAAACACACAATAAAAATTTCATTCACTTTCAACTTTCTGGGGCCGGCCACCATGGGGGAGTGGTTAGCACATCGCGCTACGACGCCAGGGGTCCCGGGTTCGAATTTCGGCTTGGCCACGGATGTTTGTGAGTGTCCATTCATCATTTTCATCATATCATCACTCATCCCCATCTTCGCAAATTGGCCAAAAGTGGCACAAAAAGCGAAGTAAAATAAAGCAAATCAATCAACTTTCTGGATATACGACAAATAACACTATTTCTGTCTCAGATACTCCGATTATGGGGAGCAAGGGCCTTGATAAGAGTTCAGCTGACGAAATAAAACCCTCATTTCATCTCACTGTTTTTATTACATTGGTGGGAACAAAACAGGGTCGTGTGTGTCCCGACCCACCTAAAATCACTTTATTAGATGAATTTCAACTTCAGTGGCACCATTGTTCTCTGCTGGCGCTTTAATTTCCATATCTGTCGTTCAAAGACTAATGTACGTATAAACGTGGTTTAGTACCGCAAATTCAAAAGAACTAATAATTTATTCATGTGCAATATATGGGCAATTTATTCTGCAGACACATACAGATAATACAACTAAAGAATGAAATATGTGGAGGTGTTAATAAGAAATTTGCTAGTGGGAGAGTCCAATTACATAGGAAGTAATTCACTACCCTTTCCTTACGTAGTTACTTGGAACTTTCGTAGGTTTGAAAATAGTATATACTTTTATTTCTATAAAAGCATAATGTTGTTTAAGAACGGTTATTAGATTCCTCTGCACTAAATTTCTAAGTGAGACTATTAAGGGGGAACTTCTTCCTTCCCCCACATTTACTCACCGTATGCAAAGAGTGTGAATACTTTTTTGCTGAAATGGGAAAATGAACCACAGCAAGAAACTAATAAAATACGTCTGTTTTTATGAACAGCTGCAGAATTATCTACAAACTTGTTGAAATTCACAGTTTTGCTAGCTTGTACTCATTGGACGAAATACATACAGCCAACAGCCAGGGACGGCGCTACAAGGAGGTTAGGGGGGATGAAACCCCAACAACAGATCTAAGCTCCGTGTAGCCCCCAGATTTTTATAGTACGGTAGACGCCTTGCGATCGAAAATTAACTTCCCTTAGGGCAAGGCCATTGCAATGTTAAGTACATTTCATGCTTTTATAAGATCGCAAGATTATTACAACGTGTTGTACGTAAAATCGTGGTTGGAGGTGGCAGCTGCAGATCTGCATGGATCGACAACGGACCAAAGGCTCCCCCCTACCAACCTACCACACACAAACATAAACACAAACATACCCTCTACGCTCTATTTATAATATGTGTGTGTGTTTGTGTGTCTGTATGTATATTATAATGCATGTGTGTGCGTGTGTGAATTTCTTGATCTCATGTTGACAAAGTCACATCTAAGAGCCTAGAGGGTGATTCAAAAGTCCCTCAACAACTCATATATAAACACATTGGTATGTTCCAAGTGGACGTCATGGCACGGTGCTATATGCACAGGGAACTTTAACTTTACCTTTACCCAGTGGCGGCGATTTGGTTCCAAAACCGAGGGGGGGGGGACAGTATATTTCCCATTGTAGATACTGTACGGTTTAGCATAGTGGGGGGACAAAAGTGGCGAAAAGTGGGGGCCGACTGTCCCCCTCGCCGCCACTGCCGTTACCTGTATATCTTGTATTCGTTTCTGAACCCCTGAGTAATTAAGTTTAGTTTTTAAATACGCATATACGAACCCTATACTATGTCAATCACTGAGGGCCTTCTAGAGACTTACTTGTCTCTGCCCCCAGCCCCGCACTGCGGGGTTTTGCTACTTGTATATCCGGCAGTGCTCGTTTCTGTGTTCTTCCCCTGTTCTTGTATTCGTGTATTTAAATTATTTTTGTATGAGATCCATATCTCAGTGCCAGTGATGATGATGTATTATTGTCCTGTAAACACATTTCCAAATTATCTCATGAAAACTGAAAATTCTGATTTTTTTACCATGCATTTCCGTCCGAAGTTAAAAAAAAGAGCAAATGCTGTCGAAAAGACAACTTTGAGGTTACTAACTCGAGAATTTGTTCTGCACATTTTTCTACCAGAATGTTATGAAGTCTGAATTACTAGGAATTATCACACTGATAATTCCACTTACACATCAGCAGGTCAGTGTTCGCGGAAGACGTGTGAAATAGGGATGGCCAAATCCAGATTTTTTTTTTACTATTCGGGAATCCGATGGAAAAATGAGAGAATCCGGATTTCGGAGGTAATCTCCCCATTTCGGAGACAATCCGGATTTCGCTACAACCATAACTTAGAATTTTCAGTGAAAAATGCAGGCTCAACGAGAACTCGAACCCAAGGATGAAAGGAGTACTTATTCACCCCCGTTGAGGTCGATAAATCAATTGATTGGAAAAGATCGATCAAAGATCAATTGATGACCAAGCAGTGTGGGCAAGCAAGGGTGGGGTTTTTGAGCGTTTTGATTGGTTGTTGGGAAAAGTGGGCGGGGCTTAATGATATGGACTTCCTGTTGTTAATGAGGAGAGTGATAAGTGGGGGCGTTTTCGGTTTGGGGGTTTGATAAGTTTGGCGGGAAGTGTTTTTGTTGTTAATGAGGACTTGATAAGGGTTTCCGGTGTTGATGAGATTAGGTGGCTATTTTTGGGGGGCGTTTCCCGTTTGAGACCGTTGTTAAGTCTGAGATTCCTGGAAATGGGTGTAACGGTTTTTCTGTCTGAATAGAACATGTCCGAACATGTTTTGGGCGTAGGTTTGGATGAATTTGCAATTTCTGGGAGTCACGTGACTGTGACGTCACAAAATGGAAGTCACGTGACCAGATTATATTATTAAATTATTATTAATTTAAATATTATTATATTATTATTAGGAATTGTTTTAATTTCTGTGACGCCATTTTGTTTTTGTTACGCTATTTTGATGTGTGACGTCATATATAAATTGGAGTACGTGTTTCCGGTGTTTGAAAACAGATGGCGTTTATGTGTTGTTAATGAGTGATTGATATGGGTTTCCGGTTGTTGATGAGATGGGTGGCTATTTTTGGGGGGCGTTTCCCGTTTGAGACCGTTGATGAGTCTGAGATTCCTGGAAATGGGTGTAACGGTTTTCTGTCTGAATAGAACATGTCCGAACATGTTTTGGGCGTAGGTTTGGATGAATTTGCAATTTCTGGGTGGTGTAACGGTTTTCTGTGTGAACATGCCCGAACATGTTTTGGGCGTAGCCTTGTAGTTTTAAGTCTGTTTAACGGAAATGGTGACGTAGGAGGGAAAACGGTATAAATAGAAAGGATGGAGGATCTTAGTATCATGTGAGGATGGATGTAAGCGGTACACGTTTGTCTGATAATGGTGTGAATTTCTACGAGATCAGCTACGAAGAGTTCTGGGAACTTGTTCGGTCTTGCGGCGATCTGGACAGCGATCGAACGGCCCTGGATCGGTTGCTGAGTTATTTCCCGTTTATGTATGTAGCGATACCTGAATCTCCCTGGTGTGGATGTCACGTGGTCAACGGATCAGGAAAAAGAATTCACCGTCGCTGCGAGACTTTGAAGGAGATAGAAGAGAGGAAAAGAAGAGGTGACGAGAGAACAGGATTTCCGAGTCACGGGTGTATCTGCGAACTACGTCGCAGGAAGGAAGAGTTGGGCGAAGCTTTGAAGAAGAGAGTGAAAGAGTGGCTTTCTTTGTTGGCAGACAGAAATTCCGTGTGGTGTTCTGGCTGTGATCGTCCATTGTTACTTAACTTAGAAGGTCATCCTTGTTTCCCTGTGGTTCCTCCCGAAGGTTTCGATTTTCGCAGACGGCTGTTCCCCGACGATCCTGAGGATATTCTGGCTGAACCTTTATCGCCGATACCAAGGACCCCGTCACCTACAGTATCAGACGAGTTTTCTTTGTTCGACATATGAGAGTGTATACTTACCATACTCGTCTGATAGCAGGCGGTCCTTTTACCACCGATTATATGTCGGTGAATGCGAGATACAAGACTTACAGAAAGTGGCCAATAGGATTACGTCAGACTGCTGAAGAATTAGTCACTGCAGGTTTTTATTATTCAGGATTCAGTGATAGGGTAATATGTTTCCATTGTGGGTACGGAGTGTGTGATTGGACATCCGAAGATTGCCCGATTCTAGAACATTACCAGGCAATACCAGCCTGTAGTTACATACAGAGTGTTGCAGCGTTACACAGTGATTCGAAAAGTTGCAAATATTGCGCCAGTGTGGAAACTACTGAAAAAACATCCGATAATCAGAGTGTGGATTCTGTGCTACTCTGTAAAATATGTTTTGAAAACTCTCGCAGTGTGGTAATTCTTCCGTGTCGACATTTTGTAGCCTGTGGTCTCTGTGCCTCTCAATTGGACAAGTGTGCGGTATGTCGGGGCAGTATTGATGATACATTGACAGTGTTCACCTGTTGAACAAAATGGATGCCTGTTTTTTGGACATGCAAGGTTTTCGAGGAGTCGAAGGAGAATTTGTGTGTAAAGAAGTAGGAATTTTAAAATTTCCTTTCGACAGTGCATTTGACTGTTTAGTGAAACCTCCATATGGTTTACACTTGTTGAGTGAAAAGTATCGCCGAGTGAATTACTGTCTCCGTACCAACAAACATGGTCTCGATTGGAATGATGGATGGCTACCGTACGAGAAATTAGAAGATCTTCTGTATTTAGTGCTTATGAATCAGCAAGTTTATGTTAAAGGTACGGAGAAAATGGAATGGGTGAAAACATTAGTGGGGAAAAAAGGTGAGGGTAAGATGACTGTATGCAATATCGAAGAACTTGACTGTCCAAAGTTAAGCAGTGTCAAAAACAGTTCAGAAAGTTTAAAATGTAAAGAACATGGTAAAGGTGAAAAAACCTGTGCAGTTGAAAATGTCTGGAAAATGTACACTTTTTATTGTAATAAATAAAAGAAATGTTCAAAATATACAAATGTTTTATTTATAATCGATAGTATGGATATAGAATAACACAAATGTTTTATTTACAATTGATGATATAGAAGGTTTACAATACCTGAAGGGTTATATTACAATACATAAAATAACAAAGACTGAATTACAATACATAAAAATAACAATGGTTCATTTACAATATGGAATAGATTTACAATGGATACTTTACAGCATCAGATACATAACATAAGTTATTTACAATATCAATGTGTGTCCAAGATTGTTCTGAAGATATATTTCAATCATCAGTTCGTTGTACCAAAGTACATAAAAATAGTTCAATACATCGGGTACTTCTTTTTTTCTGAAACCATATTCTTTTTTATACAATATACAAAAGCCTCCATTTCGGGTTGTAATTTATGATAACGTTCGTTCATTAATTTTTGCAGAGGTCTGAAAAGATTACACATAAATAAATGTAGTTCAGAGGCTGTGAAAATGAAAGCATCCGGTGAATGATGTTGATACATCGAGATGCAAAGTTTCCCGAAAAAATTTACACCACTAACGGTGATATTTCCAGTAACCAAATAATTGAAACGTCGACCAGTGTCGACGTAATTCAGTAAGTCAGATTTTAAAGCACACAGTTCTCTAATCTGTTTAGAATGGATGCGTACGGGTGATCTCCCCTGTTGCGAAAACTCCCACACCAAATTGAAAAGGGATTTCTTTTCGAATCCTATGGCTACGTACTTGTTTTTTTCCTTGTTCAGAAAATATGTGTTTGCAAGATAGAGATCTAAACATGCATCTACGTCATGTAGTTTAGGACACTCGATTTTGTCTGTGGAAAAACCAATTTCCCTACGTCTCTTTATGAAATCACAGTCCGTAGTCACATCCATTCCCTCGTCAGCCGCCTCGTTCTTGATAGTAACGGTTTCTAATTTAATAGGTTGCACACGTTTGCGAGGTTTACGTTTGGAAACATCATCCTTATGGGTCATACGTGTCACACGTTTGTCATGTTTCTCCATTATAGAAGCCGCAGTAGGTTCCATGGTGTGTTCACTATAACTGTCTCGATGGCACTGAGAGAAAGATACGGCAGCACACATTTTAAATAGATTTCTTCATGACGCGAGCCTGGATCGTGTGGATAGAACAACACATTTGTTCCCCTCTGGAACATTTGGAATGTGGTAAACATTTGAAGATCTGAAGAAAACGGTGTAGGATATATCCATCTTTACTGATACCTGGCGGAAATGTCTGGATGAAATCCTTGGTTGTAACGTGATGTGCTTTGTAATAAGCATACACGCAACAGTAATGACCGCATGTTGTGGCCAATATCCCCTGTAAGGGTATGTTGTTGTAAGTCCAGACCGAGGAATGACTGTTCAGGAAAGTTACGAATTCTTGATAGAAAGGATGAAATCCGTATGAATCGAAATACTCGGCCACATTGTTTTTGTCGAAATAGAAGGCTACCCAGTGTGTACCCCGGGAGTCGGACTTGTCAGTGTTTGCGATGATCAAGGCTGGGGTAGGAAACGTCCGAGGTAAAAGATCTCTCGGGTAAACACCGTAGAAAATGTTTCTGGTGGAACAATTACGAGATAGAATCTGTCTGATCTGCGACGTGTTCATGCTGCTTATGTTTTCAATAATGTATAATAATGTGTCTGTCTTTGGTCATTTCTATGCTTCCAGGGCTGTTGTCAAGTAGTTCGGGAAACAATTGTATATTCACAGGTTTTGAAGTTGTCACTTTCGAAGAAACACTACTATGCTTAATAGTACGTGTTATCACTTTGGTAGGTTTTTCCATCACAAGCAGTATAATGTTTACATCGGAGCTGTTTCGGTAACACTGTGAGTCAGAAACACAGGCACACATATTTATGGAAAATTCGGTCTCACTGATGGAGGATGACACTTCTATCTTTAGGTATATCTACTGCAGATTCAAATTCAGCATACAGAAGGCATGTTATATTCTCTGACAGCTGAGGAGAAAACTGCATCTCGGCTCCGATGATGCCTTGTTCCTGGAGACTGGTGTGCGTGTCGTTTCCTGAAGAGTCTGGCGTTATGTCGTAAATCAGAAAAAAGAATCCGTTCTCGAACATTTTCCGTGTGATCTGGTGTCCGTAATTTGAGTGGTGAATGCCTGTACCGGAAAATAGAGTTTGATAGGCACGTGTTATCAATCCGCTGTTTCCTCCTGTGGTGATTCGTAAAGGTTCGGAAGGTACGAGTTCTCCATTTTTCACAAGATGGAAAGAAGATAGGTTAAAACTTCTAAAGTCGAACGGATTTTTCTTACTGTCTCCGAGAAAGCTGGCGGTGGATACCATAGCAAAAAGAACAACATTCGGAAAAGGACCTTGAAAAGCATTATCGATCGAAATCTGCTGCGTTCCGGCGACGTAAGAATAAGCTTTGATGACGCTTCTGGTGAACGGATAATGAGCAGGAGCGTAAGTGAATGCTCTGTCTATGGCCAAACTGGTGGTAGGAGTAGGAATGATGTGATTTATTTCGAGAACAGCCTTTAAAATTTTTATTCTGACTGTAGGTGATGTCTGGTCTCCCCAGATGTAAAAAGCGTCACGTGATCTAGCTAGATCGATGCGTACTTCAACACCGTTGAGCAGGTATTTAGATTGGTGGAAGAAATCTATGTGAAGTTTTCCCATAAGGTCGACCACGGCTGTCACTTCCGTAGGATTTCCAGTCGTCGGAACATACTGGAAAAATTTTTTTCTGGTGGTGAAACCTGTGTTGTCGGCAGTGATTTTATCTTGATGTTCAGGTGTGTCCAAATACCATAGGGCATTCGTGAGATGCGTGTTTGCGGCATCGCTTCCGTAATTGATAGCTGCTTCGAAGATTGCTTTATATGCGTAATTGTTATCGGCGGTTGTTACAGCAATGCCGTTGAGAGTCACTGTACATTGGGAAAAGAGTGAATGGAGAAGATAATTCACGACCCCGCAGTTTTTTGTGAGGGCATTTTCGGTTTCGGAAGCACTCATGGGACTTCCATCCTGTTTAACCATTTGCGTTTGCAGACGGAGATAGGCAGATGAAAGATCGAGAAAATCAGTTCCTGCCCCCGGTATGACAAACTGAATTATATTCTGATTGTCGATGGAAGCGATAGGTTTGTAGGTGGCTGTGTACGTTTTTTCCACATTTTGCTGAATAGGTTTTTTCCGGAAGAGGTCGAACTGCGAGATCATGCACATGTTATCCTCCATCATTATCCAAAAATATCTTTCCCTGAGACCTTGTGTTTGATTTTTCTTTTACGTGTTCTCCTAGATTTTGCGGATGTTTTCCTTCGTTTTTTGGATGCTCGTTTTTTACGGATCGTAGATGTTCTAATACGGGTGGCTGAACGTTTTAACATCAACTGAGCAATTCTTGTTGCAGGTTTTCTTCTTATACCGGAACCTACCAGAGAGTCGATTTTCCGTTGTGCTTTACTTTGAAGATTTTGACCTGCTTCACGTACCCGTTGACGAACAATAGTTTTCGGAGTTTGTTGGTTTGTTGCAATGTCGGTGATAATGTTAGCTCCTGTTTTTAAAGCTTCTCTTCCGATCGTCTTTGCACCGCTCCAGAGTAGAGGTTTCACCATTCTAAACAGTCCTGCGAAAAGTGACCCCAATCCTCTCCCTTTTTGATTTCTAGTTGAACGGTAGATGGGACCAATTCCTCCACGGATTTGGTTACTATAATATTCGGTCTGCGAATTCATGGTGATTCATTCGCTTTTCGACAAAGACTGAGAGAAATAGCTGTCTACTGTTTTTAAAAGGACTTTGCTTTTTTCTACGAAAATGTAAAACAGCGATTGTGGGTACGGACCCAGTTCTCAAAGGTAAGAAATCTCCTTTTCTATCGTACAACGCAATTTCTATGGTTTCGAAAGAGGCTTTATCCAGAGGAACGTAATGAATCGGGTCGAATGTTTGATGGGCTACGGGTACTGTGCAAGACGTATTTGTGTCCGAACACTGTTTTCGTGTAAGACGCAAGAGACGTACCATTTCTCCCCCGACCAATTGTTGTTTCACCAGATCGGAGTAAATGAATATATATGGGTTTTTATCCACAACGCTATTGGACATTGCGTGCGTAGAATAAATAGATTTCAATATGTCATATCGAAATTTAGCATAGTCATCAGTTTCGTCTATGGGTGTAACGGTATTTGTTGGAGCATCGTCAGGTTCAGGCTTCGGAACCCCTATCACGGATAGATGTTTGTACACGGCCTGTTTGAAGAAAAACCTGAGATGAGTAGGAACAGCTACATTAGCAGGGTCTGTTTTCAGGAAATAAACCAGATCCTCTATCGTATATGTTGCTGCAGGAAAATAAAATGGCTGTTCGTTAATATAGAGTGTGTTATCCGCACAGACAGTAGATCCAAATGTTCCCCATTGCGGTTCCGTCAAAAAATGCCAGAATTTCTCGAGAACGGATCTCCTTATTTCCAGGTCGTCGGGGAAAGATTCGATGATGGTAGAGATCAGGTCCTCAGCACTTGCATATGTCCGAACAGGAAGAGTTAACATTCCAGAATCAGTTTCCAAAACATTGTCGTATAGAGTTGAATAATGTAGTTCTGCCAATCCGACTTCCCACAATTCTGGAGACAGATCGATCCGTTTAGCAAGTTTTACGGTGAAATGGGTGAGTGTGTTGTCTGGAAAATATTCCTCCGATGCAGATGATAGGAGGTAAACGTAGAAATTATCATCCATTCTCGCCGAACACAGAGGACTCACTGGATCGCATAACGTCATATTTTGATATAAATATGTTTTGGAAATTATTTTCCCTATAACTGTTTTACGGAAGATGCCTTGATCCATGAATCGAAACTAGGCGGATATCCGAGCCAGCGAAACAGGTATTCCAAATTTTTACCTTTTCCCCGGGTGTTCAAAATCTTATCAATTTTATACTCTTCTTCAGGATCCGAATAAACTTTCTGCAGTTCGTGTTTGTAAAATGAACCTTTTACAGGTTCTTCATTTAAGTCGTCTAATATGTATACAGGTACGGGTGTTCGCTGAACAAGGGCATGGATTTTGAAAAGTTCTCGTGACCACGATTGTTCGTATCCTTTCTCAAAATGTCCTTTGACGACAGAAATTCGTACAATATCACCAACATTAACATCTGAAGACTGTTGGGAAACATGTTTGTCAGGTTTGTTAAGTCTTTTCCACACAATGTAAACATTGGTTTCGTTGACATCTCGAGGGGCCATTCCTATGGAACTGTGGATCGCTGTATTGTAACCTTCGAGAAGTTGCGGTAAAATATCTACATAACGTCTTGTTTGTTTTGAGGTGAAATATTTCCACATCCGTTCTTTTAATGTTCTGTTGAAACGTTCCACTACACTCGCTTTCACAGGATAATTTGTTGCTGTCGAGAACTGTACATGTTCATTTTTTAAAAATTTCTGGAATGTAGAATTTGTAAATTCCGTTCCTTGGTCGGTCTGTAGTGTAACAGGTTTCCGTCTGTTTTCTTCGAAAATAGTTTTGAAAGCTTCGGTTACCAAATTGCTTGTTTTATTTTTTAGCGGTAATGCAAAGGCATATTTTGAAAATACGTCGATCACTGTCAGAAAATATTTGTATCCGTCGTTATGTTTTTGAATCGATGCCATGTCGTTGAGATCAGCTTCCCAAAGCATGTCTATGTTCCATACATTGTAATGATTTCGAGGAAACCTTTTTCTTGCAGGTTTGTGGAGAGTGTAGGTTTCCTGATGCATCAGCCATTTTTTCACAGTATCGCGGGATATATTTTTATCCCGTACCGCTTTCCACAGACGATCTACAGATGAGAATGAAGCATAGTGTCGGGGATCGTAATATATTTTGGTGAGAATTTTATTGTGTTTCAACTTAGGGACTCCCATGACCGATCTCTCTGTCTACGGCTTTTTCTCAGAGGAACCAGTTTGTAAGCGTCAGGTGTTCTCAGAAAAGGTGTAGTTTTCCTGGAAACACGGACGGTCACTTTCTTCTTCTTCTTCTTCTGTCGATGAGACGGTCCAGGGCTTTCCGTTGGCGACGATGAGAAGTTCAACGTTTTCGGATCCGGAAGTGTTTTTTTCTGACGTTCGTCTATCAAATGTTGTGCCGTAGATTGGTACTCATCGATGATATTCTGTAACTGATGACGTGTATTACGGGGTAATGTCTCTGCCAGGTTCTGAGGAAAATACGTTGATTCTGGTGAAATAGTAGAAGAACCGTCGTTATCTTGAACAATAGGAATCTGTAATGGTTCTTTGGATTTTCGACTCAGCCATAAATACTCGTCTAGTTCCTTTCTGTAAAGACGCCATTTTTGATCGTCTGATATATTTTTCATTTTTAGAATATCGTTCATCTTCTTATCTAGAACGGATAATTTTTGAGTTACAGACAATTCGGAACCACGAATACGTGCTAACTGTTCCGGTGAGAGGACGATCATTTTCTTGTAAGAAGATGTCATTTCTCAATGAGGAATGAGAGTACCGAGAAGACCCGATAACAAGGAGCCTAGAAGTAAAGGTAGAAATCCTCCTTTTTGAACAAGAAGCTTTCTGCGTTTCTCGATGTTCACTTTCGGTTTCACAAGATTGCGTATGACCGACTTGTAAGGTGTCAGACGACGTTTTGAGGACGGTTTAATTTTCACGTTTCCTTTTAAAACGTTCAGGCAGCATTCGCTGATGAAACGTATTGTCTTTTTCGGAGCACTTTTCAATAATGATTTACGGATTTTGGGCGGTGAATTTTTCAACACGTGCAAGAAAGGTGAATGTTTCTTGAAAGAAGTGGAATGTCTATTCCTGTTAGAACGTGAGTTGGTACGTGTCTTCCTCGTTTTCCTCATCTCGATGTTTTAAACATTCCTGAGGAAGATATACAGTTGAGTAATTTTGGTTGAAAACGTCTGTCTGATAACGTAAAGGATCCGGTGTTGACTGTGAGAGATCGATATACAAATAACTGTAAGGTTGCGCGGTAGCATCTATATATACTTTTTCGAGTTCCTTCATGCGGTGAGGATGAAGTTGTCTTGCAAAAACAGTGAATTGGTTCATATCTCGAGGATTTTTAAAAATAACAAAGTGCTTCACGTTCAACGAAATATCTCTGCAATTTTTTCCTTGGTGAAAAAGATTCTGTGTTATGAACACCACCGAAATGTTTTTGTGATGGCTACCTTTTGTGAAAAGGTCGGCGACTTTTTCCCCTTGTGCAACCATCATAAGATCATCCAGGATTATGAGTGTAGGAGTTTTTCCGTTCCACGACTGCCAATCGACGATACCTTTATGATATTGCACATCTCGAAGACTTTGTGGAATACTGTTCTCCTGATCGTAACACCATATGATTTTCTTGACGGATCCTTCTACAAGATGAACGATGGAATCGACCATATTTGTCACAAAAGTAGTTTTTCCACTTCCTGATGCTCCGCAAACCATCATGGTGAAAGGATGAGAAAGTTTAGGAATCATGCTGAAGAAACGTCTTACAGATTCTGAAGAAAAATGAAGGTCTGGCAGTCTGCAAACACGTTTTATATCAGACCACGAAGGGTTCGAACTCTGGACCGTTACAGACATATTTTAGTCTGCACAGTATCCGAAAGGAAACGATAAATGTTCATGGTCGAATTGTCGTTTCAACAATACTGGCTGAAACAGCTTTGTTTCATTTGTACTGATGACTTGGAACTGTTTTGTTCTTCTGATTCGGAAAATATTTTCGACCATAACTTCAGGTTTCTCATTGTTTATCATGTCGCACATGGTATCGAAATTAATCAATTCTGATGTGGAGGTATTCAATGTAATCCCTTTCACTTTACAGATATACTGTGCTTCGGAGAACGGTTTTGTTATTTTCATGCTGTAACTTTTCGGTCCCGTTGAAACAAACTGTTCACAAACCGCATCGGTACCGAAATCTGCCAATTCATCGGTGAGTTCTCCTAGTGCGTCACCTGTCTGGGGATGGTATTCCATTTCAGGACTATCTATGTAAATTACTGAATCTGTATCACAATAACATACCCTGTCACCCAATTTTTCTAGAAGTTCATAAAGTTTCAGACGAGCATGACATGTTGTGAAGGCAGCGATAGGAACGTTTACTTTCCTGTTCTGACTGACTGCCTCTTTAACATATTTCCAGTTCACTAAAACGGTGTCCTGATTGATGAATACGACTCCTCCGATTATGATATTTGGGTCAGTCATTTTATCGAGGAAATCCTTCGATTCCTTGATGATGGTTGTCTGGGAAAGATTGTCCCGTTGGCAGAACTTGCCCCATAAAGAATTGAGGCAGAGTTTAGCCAGTGTACGTTTCCCGGGATTGACTTCGATACTGTTTTCTTCCAACAGAATACCCTCCTTATCGAAATATTCCTGTATGTATTTCTGCTTATCCTCGTCGTTCTGACACCATGAAGGCCACCCGCTCGCTTCCTGTTTTATTTTCAAGAAGGTGTTGACATAACCAGAAAAAAGTCCTCCAGTCTTTGTGACAGGGTCGTACATCGATGTTTCATACTTCCACACTTCCGACACTGACAGCACTTTGTAGCCTAAACTGCAAGCTTTACGCACCTCGGCTATGACCCAAGTTCCTGAAAGTATACGCTGATCATCGGAATGGCTGCATGTACCTTCACATTTTAATCTAAAAGCACATTCCTTGCACAATACAAACATCAGTTTTCCGTGCATTTTTGTAGGTAAAACAGGATGTAAAAGGGTTTTCGGTGGCAGAATAGTACATTTGATGAGTCCCTCCATGTTCAAAACCTCATTTACCGGAGGAATAGAATTTCCTAGAAATATTGTAGGATGTCCGACAGGATAGGCACAGTATTTGTTCACATAAGGGTACAAACTTGTAAAATCGTTGTACTGCAATTTCTCGTTTTCCTTGATCTTGTAATAAGTCCTGACTGTTTCAACTCTTCCTCCATATAAGGCGTCTCGTGGATTTAAAGGAATGCAGCAGACAATAGGATGTGTCGATAGATATCTATTCAGTTCAGGATCTGCTTTCAATATTTTGTTGAAATCGCATTCCCACATAGTGACATGGTATCCTTCAGAACGTAAAGCCGCAAGTTTACGACATGTTGTCTCGTATCTGAAGGCTGCAGTGTTCAACATGTCACTGTGTTTCTGACTGTTACTATCCTGATCGGTTTCATCGTCATCTTTCGGATACATATCCCTGTTAACGGATATGCAACGTTGACAAGCATGCCAGTAACAGCCCAGGGCCTCATACACTGTTTTCGTCTCCTCGTGATAACCGTCCACTCTGTAACGTCCTCCTATGACATATTTTTCACGAGAACGTCCGCCGTGAAGAAGTATTACATCATTCTGGTCTTCAACGTAGGTTAACCATTTCAATGCAAACTTCGACATCTGATCTGCATGATGGTAACCTCCTTTAGGAATTATTCCTATAGTGTTAGCAGGCATAAATTTCTGTCTGTAAATTAGTGAACAGGCAGATGCTATTGTGAGGCAATCCTTGAAAATGTCTATTTTGCATATGTCTAGGAAATTCTGTCTCAGCTTCAGACATCCTTGTCTCAACAGGGTAACATCCTTGATGCAGTATTGGAGAAGTTGGTTTCTGTTGTTGAAAGGTATGTTTCGCATGCATTCGACGTCATACCAAGACATGAAACGGTGTTGATCTTCAACTGTTTTCATGTATTCATAACCGTATGCAGAAGGAGGAGGCATCGGTCCAATGTAATTTCTGTTCTCGTAGGTGTTCCACAAATGCGGATAATATCCTTTCTGAACAGGCAAACCGAAAAGTTTCGAAAAGCCTGCAAGATTTGTCTGAACGTAGTTGAGACTGTCTACAAAATGAAGATTTTGGTATGTCATGCTGATGATTTTGGTACCATCTAAGATGACACGAGGTTTCATTTCTCTCTCCAACATCCTCCGTAATAAAAATGTACAATCGTAACCTCGTGCATTATGTGCACAGATGATTATGTCGGAAAACTTATGCTGCAATTCCAAATAGGACAGAAATGTGTCTACAGGGTCATCCCAGAATATAAACTCTCTTGTTCCACAAACAGAACACGGAACTGTTAAATCCTCTTTTTTGTAACATGCGTGACAGGCCGTCTGCACCACAATAAGATTCGGAACGTGAAGAAAAGTTTTTTCTTTCTCAAAATAAGGAATGTCAGTGTAGCATTCAAAGTCGTAAAACACAAATAGAAATTTTGAGTTCTGTTTAGGTTTCGGTATAGACATGTAACAGAAATGATTTACAGGTTTCACACAATTACATACCGTACAATATTTCATGTTGCATCTATGTACTTTCTCATATCTATTGTTCGTGAGAATAATTCTGAAACATCGGGGACACTGTTGGATTTCGCTGCAGACAGTACCGTTTCGGAACAGGGTTGAAACATGATTCGTGAAGCAGTTCTCATTTTTGAAAATTCTGTTACATGTTTGACATATTCTACGAACACCCTGTTCAGGCACACACGGTGGAGTTGAACGGCACATAGAACATAACTGTTTACACAGATGGTTATGAGCTTTCTGAAATATGAGTTCGTTACACCCGCGACATTCTTGTTTTGCCGCAAATGCTCCAACACGGTTCACTATCACATCATAATGCTGTCTCAGGTTATCGTAGAGAAGATATATAAATTTGGAAGCGTTTTCAACCTGTCCTTCAAACAAAACATCTTTAACGTCACGAAGATTGTTGTATACAATAATTTTATATTCTGGGAGAACTTGCTGAAATTTTCTCAGTTCGGGAATTCCACTTCCGACACACGTATTGTCTGTCAGATCTACATCTGCTTTTCGCATAATTTCGAAAACAGGTTTGAGAAGATTTCTGTTTCTTCTGTATTGAGTATAGGAAGGATCATTATCAGCATAGGCTTTCCCTATGACCAGCGCTTCAGCTAAACAGAGTGGTTTTTTTCTATTTGGCACACCGACGATACTTCTTTTTTGAGTGCTTAACATGTAATTAGGTAAACAATATGTTCGATTACCCCCACCTCCAACAGGTATACTGACATGGTCTGCTCGTAAAATTAAACGATCTGTAGCAGTGAAGGTTTTCGCACTTTGTAGTATTTTGTACATAATGTTCCACACCATATCACTATGCAACTGATCACATCTATGCCACCCGATGTAAATATCTTTCACAGTTGGGTCAGATATGTTAGACAAAGTTAAACCTATTTTGTCTTCATCCTTGGTGTCTTTTTTAACGTAGATGAGAAGATTTTCAACACCTTCGCGAATCCAAGTGTGAGGATCGACATTTTCTGGTGGCTGTGAGAAACTGAATTCAACACGTCGTCCCTTGGAACGGAATTTAGGATATTCACGTTCTTGAATGTTATGTAATGTTATATTCCCTATCTGTTCACGAGACATTGAAGCACGTTTCCTTTTCTTACCTTTCCCATTTGATGGCTGTTCTGCTGGTGGGTCCGGTCTCCATGACGGTCCTGGCAAAGGCTCCGGGTGTGATCTGGATGCAGCGTTTGTAGAAGTTCCTGTGTCGGATTCCTGCGTCTCCTTGGTGACTCGGGATACAGGATCAGGTGTCGATGGGGGGCCTGGGGACTCTTCGGGAATACCTGTCCATCCTCCTCCTGCTGGTGGGTCCGGTCTCCATGACGGTCCTGGCAAAGGCTCCGGGTGTGATCTGGATGCAGCGTTTGTAGAAGTTCCTGTGTCGGATGCCTGCGTCTCCTTGGTGACTCGGGATACAGGATCAGGTGTCGATGGGGGGTCTGGGGACTCTTCGGGAATACCTGTCCATCCTCCTCCTGAAAGATCGGGTGCGGATGTTGTCACTGTCCGTAGTAAGTGGTCATACTCCTCGACCAATGAGATACTTTCTCCCGCGATGATTTTGAGCGCAATGATCGCCAACACTTCCCGTAATTGTGCAGATGTTGTGTAATATCCGTCACGATATAGCACTAACAGATCGTCAGCGGATAACTGTACGTCCATGATCGTACAATGATTATTTCACGAGGACTGTCTTGTGGAGAGAACGCCGTTCTTTATATATGCAAGCATGACGCAACAGTTATCTCCGATCCTAACTGTTCTACTGACCCTATGTAATTATCCCGGAAATGGTTAACAGGCTTCACCACATGTTTTCCTCTTTGATATCACTATGTAACGGTTTTATGTTTATCTGAAAACGCGGGATACAGGATGTAGATAAATGCTTAACGAAGGAACGTCTGAAATGTTTATCTATCGACAAAGGAAGAAGGACGTAGATAAGGAAATAGCTCGGCTCCTAATTGAGCTAGACCGGAAGTGATGACATATTCTCTTCACCACATGTTTTCCTCGTAGATATCGCTATGTAACGGTTTTCATGTTTATTTGTAAACACAGGACACAGGATGTAGATAAATTCTTAACGAAGGAACGTCTGAAATGTTTATCTATCGGTAAAGGAAGAAGGACGTAGATAAGGAAATAGCTCCTCCCCTAATCGACGTAGAGCGAATCTGATTATATATTCGTAATCTGCACGTCGAGACCTTTCAGTAGAGTGGTCGGAAGGGGGGTCTACGATTGAAAATAAAGAAAGTAGGAAACGGCCTGTCCTAGAACAATGAAACCTGGTTCACCGGAAAGAGGACTTCACTCCGAGTCCAACAAGCTATCAATCATCCTCCTAGAGATATAGCGATTTTAAGTTTTCGCACAAAGGTCAAGGTCAAAGTCAAGGTCAGGGTCAAGGTCATCTCAAGGTCAAGGTCAAGTTCAAGTTCAAGGTCATCTCAAGGTGAAGGTCAAGTTCAAGGTCATCTCAAGGTCAAGGTGTATATGTAATATATATATCTGACATATGTGTGTGTGTGTGTGTGATATATATATATATATATATACTGTTATTAGCGGTCATTAACTTACGGTTACAAATATATATATATATATATATATATATATATATATATATATACTGTTATTAGCGGTCATTAACTTACGGTTACAAAGGTATACGGCTTTACATTTTAACCATGAGTTATGTGTGTTAGCGGGTTCTGTGACATACTGCGAATGGTTTGTCATTCTCGTTAGCAGAATATGATACCGCTATCCACCCACTTCCGTACAGAGATATCAACATCCACCCATTTCCTTACAGAGATATCAACATCCACCCATTTCCTTTTGATATTGCGAATGGAAAATGAAACTTGTCGAATACACTGACAGTGTTTGTTCTGACATCTTATAGAAGCCATCAAGAATATGGAGAGAGAGAACTTTGTAAGTATTCCAAGTAAATAATTAACATAATCATTTTTTATATATATTCAATATATGTTTATTATTTCCATTTATTCAAAATACATATATGGATCAGAAAAACTGTGTTACTCTGCACACATGTCAAGTTATATACATTACATATATAGAAATAACGAAAATTGAATAAGATGATTAGTGTGTTAGCATTGTTAGTTTTTAGTTATCCAATTTTCGTTTTTTCAAAATCTCTAGCATCCTCTTCTCCATTTCACCTTCTGTACCCCCCATTTTATCTATACCTCTGTGCTTCCGCACACCTTTGAAAACTTCCATCAGTTCAAAACACACTTTCATGCTGAAGTGGGATGGTACATAGGTAGCTTTTCTTATATTTTCAATAAACCCCTCGAACACCGGACTTGTTTGTTTCTTGTCGCATATGTACGTGAACAGCTTGACGAGGTTGTCGAGCCTAACCTCCATATCCTTGCACACCTCTTCCAGATTTTCCAACAACTCTCCAGCTAAACCATTCTACTCGCAAAAATCTACAAAGCACGCAATCTGCTTCTCAGCCTGCTTCGCATGGGTCTTGCTCCATAGATTCCTTCTCTCACCTCCACTTTCAGCTTCATTTTTCACATTCGCGTGTAGGAGGTCAAATTCGAACGGTAGGGATGCCATCTGGAAATAAAAAACAAAAAGTAACACATATGTTTTTTTGTTTTCCGCAAAAGTTTTTCACCATGGGCAACATGATGCAGACACAGTTCATATTAATGCAGATATTCGGTGTGATGACGGGTACGGAAGAGACGTTTCTCAGAAAAATAAGGAATATATTGGCGAAATATCACAGGATAAATCAGCAAAACAGAAAATTCTTCAAGCAAAAAATAGACGCCATGAGTGGACAGTTGGACCAGATGGAAGAGGAGCTGGACCGGAGATTCGGTACTCATGATATGCAGAACGAGATTCTGGACGAGTGCCGTACCCACCAAAAAGGGTAAATACCATATTTTATAATACAATATTTTGACACGTCTATTATATTGGAATACATTTTTTCTGGAATTCTCAAATTATAATTTCTTATACACGCATATTTACAATTTTTCGATTAAAATATCTGATAATTCCCGATTCACACATAGAAACATACTGTCCTATACTTACAAACGTTCTTCTAAATTTAAACATTTTAATCATTACTAATTCGTTCTATATATTTATATGCATTTTCTCACGAAATATTTCTATCTATTTACAGGTTCGATACTCTCCGAAAAAAACATGTAAGACGTTACCAGCATCTAGAATCAGGGAAGAGTTTAAGACGAGAACAAACTTCTTCATCTTCCACAACAGTAAACCCCCACCCCCTCTGTCCCGAATACCTACGTCTCCGTCACCTTTGGACCGTTCCAAACCTTCTACCTCTACTACTCACACTTTTGCTACAGAACCCGTGCCTCTCGAACCTGCAGCTCTTCCACAAATCCCCCCTCCGAGTTCTGCTCTATTGTTCGGACGCCTTTCCTCCCTCCTGATACCGAATGCTGGTAACTCTACTACTTCACTATCTTCGGGTGGAAATAACCCCCAACCGGAGATAGTGGAGATACTTTCCGGAGAAGAAGAAGAAGAAGCTCAACAGGTATAAGTACCGAATCTCCGGTGAGTTTTCTGTTTTTTATATTCTATCGCTTCTAACTTTGTATTCATAGCTCATTTTAAATATATATGTACACGTTCATTACTATTTTTAAATATCGATCTTTTCATTTTACCCTCAGTTTCGGAAATTATACCCTACTCCGGAATACAGAACAAAAACAATATGCTTTCTCACCGTTCACTCTTCGTCAATTTCTGAGGTGTCCGTCTCTTCTATGATATCTGGGTACCGCCGTGTCGGTGGGGTTCTACTTCCGGAAAACTGTTCCTCCACTTTGTATATGCTGGAAAGAAAAATGAATATTCTTTTTAGTCCACTTATTGTCGGATCGTTACCGTACTCCAGTAATTCCGCAGGATCCAAAACATGGCCGTTCACACCCATTACCGTGCCTATCGAGTTGTTTAACATTATACCGGTGTGGAACCATTTGAAAATCTCGTTCAACGTTAATACAGAGTCTCGGTAACTTTTTCGAAACATCTGCATTAACGTTGAAACGTCACAGTAATCAACTATCATGTAGGACTTGTGGCACCCTACTCGGTAGACACGTGGGATTTCCTCACTAACTAGCTCCTCCAAATTCTCATAGCGAACCATCTCGATGCCTGAAACAGAATGTCTCAAGTTCTCGCCGGCTCCCATCAGATATTTTGTGGCAACACATTGAGGAGGAACATGCAGATAATCTACATTTATATGCTCGGAATTTAACTCCGTCTCAGTTTCCTGGCATATACAGTTAGTTGAGGTAACCCCCGTAACTACAATGAACGGCCCTGCCTGGTACCCGTGTGCAGCTATATCATCTGTTACTTTCTCCGACCACACACAGTACGGTAAGTGGCTGTACACGGGAGCTCTTTCTGTAACAAAATGTGTCTCGCATAATCCGTGCGTACGATGTCGGTAATAGAACATACTGATCGCAAATCCATCATTGTCCAATTCCAAAGATCTTTCACGCGATACATTCCTGCTGTAATATGTGACTAGAAGAGATTCTCGGAATCTTACAGGTGCATCTATAATCAGCAACTCACAATTCTTCCCACCAGACAATTTTGGTTTGACCGACGACTTCACTTTCCCTAGACCAGAAATCGTAGCAGGGTATGCCAGACACGTTGTTTTACATGGAGAGTACTCCGTATAGCCATATAAGGGGTTAGACACAACATTCTTCAGAATATTCTGTTTCCTCCTCCTTGAATGTTTACCGTCATCATCGATACGTTTTCCTCTACAGCGTTTTAGTTTCTCGTATACATGATGGGCGGCATTTTTTTCCTCCCAACTACGTCGAAATTCTGCTTCGCTAATACAACTACCCTCATACCATTTCTCTTCCGCACTCCCACCTGGACGTATCGATGATTCCGGTAAACTTTCAGGAGCAGGTACGTCACTACTACAATCCGAAACTGGTTCAGCTGGGGATAATTTTCCAATCACCCCACCGAAAAACATCAACACCCAGGACACCAAACCCATCATACTTACCTTCGAATAGCGGTTCTATCGCTTCCTCCGGTAACAACTATCTCCAATCATGTACACAGCTAAAGATGTCTGGTGAATAGTGAAATTCAAACACAACGGAACTTTTTATATACCTACCTACCCCTCCTCTTCCTCGCTGATAACTTCTCCCTAAAGTTCCTTGCGCATCCTCTCGCGCAGAGCGTCGAGTGCCCACGTACCTCGTCGATCCTCCTCCCCCGGTATCACATACACATCCACCTCTTCGGAGAAACGTACTTTTTTCTTTTCTTTCCTTCCGTTCTCCATCCAGCAAAAACAGTATCACATTTTCTCTATCTTTGCATTTACAGTCCCAACCGCAATCAGCATATGTTCCTACACAAATAGCATTTATCTCAACTAAACTGATAACCAACGCCCCTAAAAAACAATTAGACACATCCGCTCTTTTCCTTTTTGCCCGCTCTCCATTCCGCCGCCTACTAACGTATCCTGCACACAGTCATACCTTATCAACGTTCCCACAAACTTCTACACGCCCATTCCAAGAAACATCCGACATGTCCCAACACGTGTTCCACAATCTCTCCATATCACTTCAATATCCCAACACATTTCCTTTCCAACTCCTTTATCTTCTCAACAGTCCACTCTTATCAACTTCAACAGTCATTTACGCCCCCAACCGAAACGGAAACCCATATCATGGTTCACTTCCTCATTAACAACAGGAAACCCCAACCCATATCAACATTCCCAGAAAACCGTCACCTCATCATTAACAACAGGAAACAGTCTTATCAAATTCCCCAACCGACTTTTCCTCCTCCCCCCCAATCAAAACACTCCTCAAAAATTAATCACAACCCATTCAATGACGTCACACCAATCAAATCCCTCCTAACAAAATAAACCCCACCCATTTATGACGTCATCACTCAAAAACCCCACCCTTGCTTGCCCACACTGCTTGGTCATCAATTGATCTTTGATCGATCTTTTCCAATCAATTGATTTATCGACCTCAACGGGGGTGAATAACTACTAAAGGATGGAGAGAACATCGCTGACAATTATACGATTGCCAGCAGGCAGGGTTTCGGAGCTAGGTTGCGGTGGTACTAAAGGAGCCCTCCGGAGCGGAGTGATTCAGTTCTTTTCACATGCATGCTCGGATCCGGAGAGATAGTTCGCAACTATGAATAATAGGAGTGTACAGTTAACAGAATCAAGCATATATGGAAACTAGTAAGCTGCGTGAAAACTGACATACGTGTATTTCAGGATAACTATGATAGATATGAACAAGAAACTGTATTAGCCTTATCTGCGGATGTTTCAAAAGTCCTGTAGTAAATTCACAAATTCGTCGTTCCGGTTCAATATGAGTAATATGCATTGGCTGTAAATAGTTTTAATTGTATCAAAAATGCTAAAAGTACACATTTTACTAACTACACGACTTTCCCAATGATTCCAAATGGCTAACTTGGATTGATATTCATGTGCATTAGCACTGGCCTCCGTGATGAAGTGGTTAGCACATCCGGGAGTTCGAATCCCGGCATGGATGCTCTTTGTGAGTGTCCGTTCATCAGTTTCATCATATAATTCATCCTCAGGCGGAGCACAAAGCACGACGCCTTAGGATGTAAGACACGTTTTTATTACGTTAAGAAAAGAAAGAACATCAAAATCATCTCACCTAGGATAATCCACCAACTGCAGAAAACACAAAAGAATGTCTTCCGCCTGTTCTGCACATGTGTCGCAACAGGCTGAATAGCTATGCACTACTACAAAACATGTTCATTATTTCCCTAGTTTACAGCACCATACAGGAGAGATATCCTGCTACTCGATGTTATAAACTATTACATATATGTTGGTCATAGGCGTGCGCACGGGCGGGGGGGGATTGCCCCCTAATCACGGACGTTCGCAGATTTTTCCACAAAGGGACAAGAAAGGTATTTTTTCATGGGGCATATTACCCCGATACTAGTGCTGTCCCCTCTAAAAACACCACTTGAATTTGAAATTATCGCATTCCTGCGTCCCCATTACATAATAATTAATGTAAATTACTATGACTGAAATCTAATTATACTTGTGAAATATATACTTTTCGGTTGACCTTCGTTTTCGAGGTATGGTCATCCTTGCCCCCCTTCCAGACGTTCCATGCCCCTATATTATTATACTTTCACGTAGAAATTTAGTGGAGAGCAATATTGTCGCTGTTATTAAACAATATTATACTCTAAAAGGAAATGGCGCAACCACAAGGGGACAGGGGGGCATTGCCTTATGCCTTTTTCCAACCTTGGACGGAAATCAATTATAGGGGGGGCATTCATTGAAGTAAAAAAAAGCAAGACTAGCAGAATCTATACTAGTAGCAAGACAAAAGGATACTCAAGACGGAATTAGTTTTCACGTCCATCTTGCATTATTTCTTCCAGACGGTCAGGATCACTTGCAGGGGGTTACAGAGGGACAATTGTCTCCTCGACTTTAAATTTTATACAAATAAAAATACATTTCGTAAAATTTTCTTTCTCGCTTCGCTCGCGGTACCTGCTTTTCTTGCAGTCTTGTCAACTTCCGAGCCGTAGCTAGGAAGTAGCGAGAGTTGGCCCTGGGCGCCGAACAATCTGATTGAGAAAAATTGTAAAAGAGAATGCCATGCCGTCCCATGAAATTTTTTGCACCCTATTAAATCAATATTGTTTTCAACTTTCAAAAATTTGGATCGAAAAATGTTCTTGCTCGCTTCGCTCGCAGTTTCTTTTCTCCAATACATTGTAAATTACCAGAGAGAAAGTAAGAACAAATAAGTAATGCAGACAGTTGCTGCTATAACAGTTTGGTTTGGAGGAAAACGAGCGCTCACATTTCATGGACAATCTATATAATTTTTGCTGTTGGTTTGTTAAGGGGCGGATGAATAGATTACGTAATGTATTTAAATAAAATGATAATACCTAGGTATATATATACATACATACATACATATATATATATATATATATATATATATATATATATACACACACACACGCGCGCGCGCAAACAAACAAACAAACACACACACACACACACACACACACACACACACAAATATATATATATATATATATATATATATATATATATATATATATCACATCAATGCAAAAAACTAAAACAGTGAGATAAAATGAGGTTTTTCTTTCCAGATCTGACTGAATTTTCAAGGCTTTTGCCCCCACCCCTTATCAGAGAGTCTGCGCACGCCTATCATGTTGGTACCTTCTTCTAATAATAAAAACAAATTAAAATAACTGTAATATTAAATTAATAATTACAATATTAATTAATATTGTTATTACATGAAAGACGGCATATGAATAGGAATATAACCGCATATATTCATTATCTAGCTCATGAATAGTTCAGATCGCTTCAATTTGTATAAAAACAACTGCCCTGGCAAGGTGATTGTGAAACAGATAAAGAATTGAATATTGTTTGAATAACGAAAAAGGATGTTAGATCCATTTGACGAAATGAAAAGCTCTTAATTTAATATTTAATCATATTACTTAAGTAGTGGTGTGCATAAATCTTATTTGATACAGTCATCCAAAGTTGTTTGACCCCAATGTAATCCTTCCCTTAGAATATGTTTGACGGAAATACACGTGTCTCGATTATGCGACAGATGCTAAACAAAACAAGCATATTTACATTATTTAATTTTAGTTATTTTAGTCTCTCGTGGAAGATTCGGACTCCCTGGACACCCCGCCTCCCCTAAATAGTCCTTGGCTCTCAGTTGTATTGCGATGTTCGTCAATGTGTGTTTTTCTTCTTTCAGACACTCGGAAAAAGTTTTGTCTTGTAACAGGAAACCTGTTATGATCAGACTCTTCAGCGGGGGGGGGGGGGGGGGAGAGGTGCGGACAGGGAACCTTGTGGTCTGCTCCCTCCAGCAAAGTCTCCCATGCAATGGATTTGCCTTCGAAGGGGGAAATGGAATCAATATTGGCAAGACTAGGAAGAATAAAAGACATCTGTCCGCTGCTCTTTTCGAGCGACGCTGATACGGGCTCTTAAGCTAGCGAAAATTCGATTTTTCCACTGTCTGGTGAGTGCTTCTGTTCTCCTTCTTTTGTGTGTGTGTGTGTGTGTGTGTGTGTAAGTAATGTTTTCGGACGTTTTAATGTGACTGCCCCCAAAACAATATTTTGTCGGCCCCTTTGTCTGCACATAATACGTTCCCATTTCATAAATAATAAAACTACATCCCATATTATATATACATATTATACAATAGGTAAAAATTTGCAGTGTAAATATAGAGAACACAAGTACTCAAGAAATGTCTCCCATGAGTTCTTCAGAGAATTTATAAAGGAATCTAGGGAAAACCAATGCTCTATCTGTTCCTATTGGTGATAGACTGGGGTACCTGAGAGCACAGGCTTTCAACCATTGCAGCAGGCGAGGGGGCAAGGGAGGTAGAGGCAGTGGAAGAGCAAGCTAGAGTGACTCCTTCCAGCCTTGCCTGCTGATCGCAACGAGGGACGAGAAGAGCGTGAAAAAAAGTGTTGCATATGAACTGTGGCTTTAAGAAGACAAAAAATATTGTAATTTGAAAATAATTAGAGATGTGAGATTGATTGATCTATCTCTGCTAGACTAGCTACTTCTCAGTGCATGTCACTATCATCAGCAACAATAATAAAGGTAAAATACAAGTTCCTGGAAAGATATGAAATCTTATTCTGCCCCCATCCTCTCTCCCCTGCAGAAAAAAAAAATCTGTGGGCACCCTTGCATGCATCTTTCATGTTTTCTATATTTTCAACTTTGCACCCCTAGATGGTTAATCCTGGCACCGCCATTGCTTGGGATACAGAGTGTAGCTCGAAACGAAAAATGGAGGTTACATTTAGGAACTATGCAATTGAATGTTTTCTTGGACATTCTCGAGCTTCTGTTACCGCAGACTGAATTGAATATTAAATAGAAACTGGACTTGCCTTGCTTCCCTTTCAAAAGCATCTATCAAGTTTGTTGATGAACAGTTCTGCATCTTTTTGTATTTTTTCACAACGGACGGACATCAGAGACCACTTGTTCTACTGTCCTTCATGGTACCTCCGAATTCTGATCTATGATTTTACATGCCAAAGGGTACTGTAAAAAAAAAGTTATAATTTAAAATGACGGTGTATGAATTATCAAGGTCAGATCTAGACTTCGTGAAATTATTTCCGGAACGCAAGTAATCACAACCATTGGGCCAATGTCAATTTCTACACAAGAAAGGTTTGCAAATTGACGTTGGTCTTACGTTGGGCCAATGGTGGTTGCCAACATTTGCCCAACCATGGAAAAGAGAGTCAAAATCAGTTTTAAAAACAATTTTCTCATGCTAAGAAAACTTTCAAGAGTATGCTGTAAATTCTAGTGTAAAATAAATGACATGTAACAGTGTATCTTTTCGAATATTTCAGTCACAGCAAATTGGAAATATAATATTTTTTTAAAATGAAAGTGGATGCTATTTTTAACTTGCAGTCACTCACCAGTCCTTTGTTAGCCGCCATGGATGAAAGATGTGTTTGGAATTGCTTATAGTATGTCTGTTTAGCTGTAGCAGAACAAGAACATTCTAACAGGTATTCTTGTGAAGGTGGTTAAGCAATGTTATGTGCAGACTAAATTCCATGAAAGGTGGAAAACTAAGTAAACTCTAGAAAGTTTTGTGGTACCACTAAAAGGTATGGTGCCTTGAAAACAATGATACCTACCATGTGACTGAGAAAGTGCTGTATTTTTATTATTTTCATAAATAATTTGTACTATTGTTTACATTTGGCCTCACAATAAATAATGTATATATCAGAAAACAAACCTATCCATTCTTTAGCTTTCAGTACGTTGGTCCAATGTAAAACCATATGTTCGGGGAACGTAAAAACCACGCATTGAGCCAACGTTGGAAACACAGCCAAAAATACCATTGCCCAATGGTATTGTTCTTAAGTTTCGCCAAACTTTTTCAGTATGATTGGCCCAACGTTGGGTCAACCACTTTTGGTTACTTGGGAAGTAATCCAGAACAGCTGAGAAACTCCAAAATATCTTATTTAAAACAGGTTAATACTTGGAATTTCGTGACGTGGGCTGAAAATTGAGATTTTTTTTTTATTTCCGAACGTTAGAAATATTAACTTCCCAATCCCATCCAGACCAAAAATCTTTCGCCCTGAACACCCCTAGATACAGCAGTCAACATGATTCTTGTGAAAATGCTCTCTCGTATTTTGTTGGGCATGGAACCGACAGGCTGTAAATCGCAGAAAACACTATTATTTGCAATAAAATATCTTTACAATTTCACCATTTGAATTACACGAACTTTCTCCAGATATCTCAGGGGATTCCTGTGGGTGGCCTTGCATGTTATGCAAAAGCTTACTCACTCCTGTTCATATAAGACAGGAGGACATCATACCACAGACTATACAACAAGTGAAAACAGAAACTCAAAGGTTGCCATTTCATTTAAAATTGGTTCACAATCACGTAATGAATCATTAGCACAGGTGTCACAAAGATTTCCTATGTTTCTTAAAATACTATCAAACTGGCTTTAACATTCTCCAGCCTGCATTCCCAACACGTTTCTGATAGAGCTTATTTGTTTTAAAAAAAGGAGTTCTTGCATCAAAACCACCCTTCTTTTAGAAGACCCAGAGAAGAAATTAGCCAAAGAAACTACTTGCCATAATAGATAAGTTAGCGTCACCCAAAAAAATATTCCTGTGACCTATTATGACAATCACATGGCGTGAAAAATGCTCACGAGTTCAATGCTTGTATTCGCTTTCCGACACCAACCATATTTGCCCCATTTTCATAGCTCTGACCTTAACAGTAAATCAGACCCAAATGTTCTACTTCTTTCAAAATGGTGTCCGTCACTAAGGAAATGCTCTTCGATAGAACCGGTTTCAATATCAACAAACAGTGGTGTGGTGTGACTTTTAAAAAGTGTTACCGGCTATCAATCAGTACAATAATTATGCCTGCTAGACGTTATTACCCCCCCCCCCTTTTCGGTAAAGAAAACATGTCTTCGAGCTAGATATTTGTTCATTTCGTTCTTGTTTTACAATCAGCACATTGATTTAGCCACAAACACTCCTAGAAAGAACTACCACTCATGAGACAGTTACCACAAAAATCCAATGAATAGTGGTAGACCTTTGTCAATTCTTCATCTGTCTCAGTTTCTTTGAAATGAGCTGCGAAGGAGAAGAAGAAGAACCACTCTTTTCTCGGGTCAGTTTGACGTTTGTGTGGTGAGCACTGAGCAGACGACAGAACTCTGCTCCTTCGTGGAAGGGGAACCCAGCTGTACGTACTACTGTTGCCAACTTAGTATTTTGGAGCAAGGTTTGTCCAAATCACGAATCACAACAAGGAACTATATTTTCGTCTATTACCTAACTGGTCTCAGTTGTAGTTCAATCCAGCCTTGGCTCTGCAGTCTACCTCCAGTTGCTTCACAGAAATGGTATTACAATTTTAGGCGGGATTTAGCTCTTTTCTGCCAATACGATGTGACAACACTGGCTGCTCCGGTAGGGCAGAACGGCAACAGGGCCCCTTAACAGGCATATGAATAACCCCATAAAGTCCTTCCCCGCTCTTTCCTTGCATTGGCACCCTCTTCTCCCTTGTTGCCTCCTCAGGGTAGCGGAACGGCCTCCCTCTTTGCTTCTGTCGGCTACAGAAAAAATGTCCTAGGCAATATCTACTCTACAAGAATGGTGTTCATTAACGTATTTAACAATGTTGTCATTTTATTGAAACAACTTTTTAATTCTTTACATTTTGCTGTTACCTATGGTAACACCGGCTACATACACGCCATGCCTCTGTCAACAAATGTTAAAACGACAGTAGTTTGTTTAATATGCATGAAATCTTTGGTACAATCAAATAATATAGCAAAAGTACTTAGCTTATTCGATATTTTTTATTATAGCCATTTTAACCTTGCCCCCCCCCCTCAGTTTTGGCAGCTTGTCCCTCCCCCATTTTTGGAGCCCAATTGCTGCCACTGCCTCTAGAGCTATCTGTGTAGAAGAAATATTGTCAATGCCTGGAAAGAGAGAAAGTGGGCCTAACTTAGCTACCCTTTCATATTTTACATGTCATTCATTTTGGTCTGTACTTGACAAGTGGGTGGTTGGTACTGGAAGAACACAACATGATGATGCTGCATTGTCATTGTTGCTGTATGTCATAAACTATAAAGCATACATTGCATCAAAATCAGCAGTTCAACTAAAGAAGCAGCACTATTTTTTTACATAACTTTACACAATAACACTGATAAACAATGAAATACTCCTTTAAATAAAACTAAGTGATCTTTATGTATTCAGATGTGCTGATAACGAATATCGCATCCGTTTTACTGTATCACCTAAAGTTTTTGCAGAACACCCACATTTTATAGTTTTATGGTTTCAGATCTCCGAACCCTGTTCCGCATATGGCTTAACGTTTGGTTCCTAGCAAATGGAAAAGAACCTTTTAGCCACCTTGTGTGTTTATGACTGGCACTTAATATTTCGTGGAGGAAACATCTGGCAGTAGAGTAATTTCCCGTTTCTCTGTTAAAATTTGTTCTTTTGTGGGTTAGTCGAGTCCTTTCCGATAACTTCACAAGTAGCCATATTTTATGTTTGTGTATGTTCGTGAAATTGTGAATGTAATATTGTGTATAGTGAAGTGAAGTGTAAGTTGTATTTTAACAAAACGATCAGAGCATTCATAATTGTTTTTCTAAAGAAATTCATTATAACTCAATTAATGAGTTCGTCATGTCACACAAATGTGTGAATAACTCGAACTTGTTTTGTTATGTTTGCGGAGAATTTACTCCGAAGTCGCAGAAAAATACTATCACTCACTCCTATAGTGAGAAAAGCATATGAGTTGTATTTTGGAAGTAAAGAAGACGAGGGTAAAAAGCTGGGCACCAGGTAAAATTTGTTGTAATTGTTCTCGAACTTTACGTGGTTGGCTTAATGGCACTCACAAATCAATGCCCTTCGGAAACCCTGTAATATGGACAGAACAGAAAGATCATACTACGGATTGTTACTTCT
Source organism: Lepisma saccharinum (assembly GCF_977018435.1). Classification (NCBI taxonomy): domain Eukaryota; kingdom Metazoa; phylum Arthropoda; class Insecta; order Zygentoma; family Lepismatidae; genus Lepisma; species Lepisma saccharinum. Next base: position 71,310,456 of record NC_139232.1, read on the forward strand.
GTTTAACAAACATAGTGGGACATAGTTCAAAATCAAAACATTCTATATTTTATCCTGATGTTCCTTCAGCCAAGAAACCTATGAACCATGATTTTATACCAATTCCTCAGCCTCCTAAAGAATGGACAGTGGACGAAACAGAACCAAGCAAGCAGTGCTTCTCCAGATGACGAACGTGGACCCTCATATTCAAACACCGATCCAAATTTTCCTGATCCAAATATACCTCACTTTATTTCCCAATCCGAACTAAATGATCTAGTCAGAGACAACCTTTCTAAAGTTCAAGCGAAATTATTAGGTTCTCATCTCCGAGGGTGGAATTTATTACAAGATGGTGTTAAGGTGTCATATCGGAAATGCCAACAATCACCGACACATTTTTTTCTGTTAGTAATGAGATAACTTACTGCAATGATGTAGAAGGCCTTCTGCAAGAACTTGGAAGGAGTCGCAACCCAAAGGAGTGGAGACTATTTTTAGATTCATCTAAGAATAGTTTAAAAGTAGTATTGTTGCATAATGGGAATATATACCCATCAGTACCCCTTGCCTATTCTTCCACCATGAAGGAAACGTATGAAAATATGGATACAATATTAAAAGTGATAAATTATGAAAAATATGGTGGGCAGATATGCAGAGACCTCAAAATGATTGGTATACTGTTAGCCATGCAGTCTGGGTTTACAAAATGTTGTTGCTTTCTTTGCGAATGGGACAGCCGGGCAAAAGATAAACATTACAACATTGTGGATTGGCCCATACGAAGAAACTTAATTCCTGGAGAGAAGAGTGTTAGGAATCACCCTCTACTTGAGAAAGACAAGATTTTGTTACCACCGTTGCATATAAAGTTAGGGCTGATGAAAAATTTTGTTAAGGCTTTGGATAAACACGGTGAGGGTTTTGGGTACTTGAGAAAAACATTTCCTAAACTCAGTGATAGTAAGTTAAAAGAAGACATATTTATTGGGCCACAAATCCGTGAGATCATTCATGATGAAAACTTTGTGGAATTGCTAACAAAAAAAAGAGAAATGCGAAAGCTGACAACAACAAGAAACTTGTTAAGAACTTGTTGAAGTGTTATCAGCACATGGGGTGCAATATGCCCTTGAAAATTCACTTTTTACTTTCGCATTTGTACTTTCTCCCCTCTAACTTGGACGCGGCGAGAGATTTCACCAGGATATTTCTGTCATGGAGAAACGATATGCAGGAAAATCGGTACAGAACATGTTAGCAGACTACTGTTGGAACCTCAAGGAAAAGGTTTCTGGTGGCAGTTACAAACGGCAGAGTTCAAGAAAGAAATTTTGAAAGTGTGAGTAAAAATGTGTTTTTTTTCCTTTTTTTGCATGAAATTTCTTAATTGAACAGTCAAAATCGGTCCTATATATATTTTTTAATTTTTTTATATTTCATAGTTATTCACTTCAATATTTCAATCTTATTTCATGAGCAAACAAACAAAAATAATTTCAAATTGCAATGTATTATTACAAAGGAAATTAAATTTTTATTAAAAACAAAATATGAAAATCCAGGGAAAACAATAGGTGATACAGCATTTCTACTTTCAGATTTGGATTCAGCGGGGTCGAATTATAAATAATCACCTATTTTCGTTCAAAGGAGCAAAAAAAAGTTTGAATTTGTTCATCAGTGTAATCAATAATGATGAACATCTTCACTGCCTCGTCACTCCCTTAACTCTGTACACAAAGCATAGTTCCCAAAGTACATGACACATGGCTACAGTATTCTTCCGTGGTGTCTGTAAGGTGCTGTTAATCTAACAATGGGTCCGAGAACTGGCGATGGCTGAGTACTGTACGACCACACCCTATATACATACATATAACATATCCATATGTACATTAGGGTGGATTGAAAAACAGTTTTTTTTTTCGAAATCGGTCTGTGGCTAGTGCTTGAAGTGTGTGGTTGGTGGTCCTTATAACCCATAAAAAATTCCAACTTGATCGGATAATATCTTCAGGCTGTGCTTTTTAGTCAAAATTTTAAATTTTTATGAAAAATGCAATTTTTCCTGATCGTTTCTCTATGTTTCTGGAGTGATTTAATGCAAAAAATTACATATATTGCTTTTTATGTTGCTTAATATTAATGATTTAGTGTGTTTGAATCAGGGAAAATGGTTTCTTAGTTTGCCAAAATTCGTCAAAAACCGCCAAACATAAAGAAATGTTACGGATGTTGGGTAGGCAATAACCCGCTATAATTACTCGACCCCACCGACTAAACTTTACGAAAAACGATAAGGTAATAGGAAAGGAAGTAAACTGCAGCTCTTAGTTCATCGACTATCCAGCACTCACCACGAGGAGGTGGCTGCAATCGAGTGCCGCCTGCCCCACCCACCCAGGTAGATAGACTGGTCTATTTAGGTTTTAAAGTCCACTTTGGTAATATTTTTCTGTCCTCCAATCGAGCTCTAATATACCATCTCGGGAGTCATAACCTCATACAGCAATTGATGCAGCAGTTACATCTTTGACGCACCGTTCCACTGCCTGGCTATGGCACGGCAGGTCAAAAAAAGTCTGTACTTTTCCTAGGGAATCGTCTCTTCCTGCTGCGATCTCTTCTAAGTCTTCATTGGTAAGTAAGTGTGCTACTGGAGGCAATCTTATTTCTTCTTTTTCCCAGTGCACTAATTGTGTGCAATCTTTGGCATTAAAGCTAATCACTGGGGGTGCAAATTTTCTAATGATGTTGTTTGGTTGGCTTTGGCTTTTTCGTGCTTCCAGGATCTTCTTCGCCATGTTTTGACGCACATTTGGGCGACTGTATGCCAACATACCAACAAGTATGTTTTCTGGATGCCCCCAGAAATCATGATTTTGAAGACGTTCATAGAGAAAAGTATTTAAATCGTTTGGTAAGTACTCCATTTTCTGTAATGTTAGCCACAGGTTTTTTGACGCATCCTTGATAGTTCCATTGCATTTAATGTAAAACCACATGGGAGCGTAAACCTTAACGACAAATTCTGTCAATGTCTTAAGAGCAGGTGATGGATTTGACGTTGCTACATATAGTCGAAGGATGCGCCCTGCAAGAGTCAGCCATTGAGCATGGTGAATGGGCCCAGGAAGTCACATCGCAAGATCATTTGGACACACTCCACTGTTTGCAGCCTGGCACATTTTGTAGAGGTAAGCCTGGTCTTTGCTGAGAACATCAACGTCAATATCAGGAAGAACTGCTTCAATTTTTTTGAACTGGACGATGGGCCGGTCTTGGCAGGTAGACAAGCTCTTTCCTACTTCGCCATGAAATCCCTTCGGGCCGGATGTCTTGCAGTCAATTTTTTCAAAAATATGTCTGAGGGGCAGTTCATTAGAATGCAATTGACACACAATCCATTGGAGAGGATGCTGGATATATTCTTCTAAATGCCGGATGATGCCGGTGTGCTTCCCCGTGTTCTTCCTCTCTCTCCATCGGATCCTATGAACGACAATTCCGTCAAATCTATGCTTTCTTCGCAGAGAAAGTTCCAAATAGCGGCAGTTGTTCCTTCTGTGTTGGCTGTTTTGGGCATAACATGGGTAAGGTAGAATGAACCAGGTTCCTCGATGAGAGAAATGTGCTCTTCTTGACAAGTCTGTTGGTACGTTTTTCCAGTTTCTTCACATGTCTCTTTCACCAAAGTAGAATCTTTCCTTCCATCAAAGTACTACGACAAAATTTCCTTGTTCTGGGGACATTGTTGTTCTTGTAGTGTTTGTCGCGTTCGTGAGCGGTCGCCTGACATTGTTTCTGTCTATAACAATGTTAAATTTCTCCTTTTGAGGTAGTGTTTTATCTATATCACTCAGAAGACTTGAAGTCAAATGTGCAGCTACTCTGTCTGACACACCACGCCTCTCACATGCACGCAAAAACAAACTCAGATTGACCTTGATCTGACTACTTGTTCCCGAGTTAAACTTCTTCTTTTGCAGAATGAATTCTCCACCTTGATCATCGCCAGGTAAGTCTTCATTGTCTTCGACATTTTCAGCTTCGTCCACTTGCCGCACTTCTGACGATGAAGGCTCTTCTATACGTTTTTCCAAGCTAAGCTGGTCGGTTTCTTTCCTTTATATTCTTTTCAGATTTCTTTTCGTTGTCGGGATGTCTACTCTTCCAATGTACATTTTTCGGTTTGTTCTCTGGTTTTCTAAAAATTCCTTCTCCATTTCAGGTATTTTGAGAGAGCATTTGCACGCACTGTAGTTCACACACTTGCAGGAAGCGATGTCAAATAGGCATCGCGAACTTTCGAGGTAAGTATTCATTTGAACTTCAAATGCCAGTGAAGGTTTCCTTTTGTATTTACTGTAGGACTTATTCAAATTCTGCACTTTAACATGTTCACAGTTTACAAGGTCCTTCACTCTCTTCAAAGACACTGTTGGGATCGAAGCTTTCGTCCAAATATTCACTATTCGGTTTGCAACAATGTTAGCAATGTCTTTCGCGGAAGGGGGTTTGCCGTTCAAAGCTACTGTTTTTTCCACTTGAACGTAATTAAAACACCGTATGACACTCAAAAATGTTGGTAACTGGTTTTCATTCAGATCCTCCGATTTCCCTAAAATATTAAACACTGCTGACTTCGTCTGCCCTCAGGCAAGGGTGGCATTGTTACGAAGAATTGTTCAGCACACTATAAAACACAAATATTTCCTGTTTGCACTCTTGGCAAATCCACAGATTTACAAGATTCAACAGTAGTTTTTGACACGCACTTTGCAATATCACACTTGTTACGTAGACTTATAAGAACACGTGCCAACTGTCACGTTTCAGTTGCTCTGTCCGAACTGACTGGCGCACACACTGTACTCGCAATGGCACGGTCACTGGGATCATACTTGCTCCATCAACATCAAATAAGTTAGAACAGGTATCCTTCGCTTTGCCTCGCAGAGGCGATGGGAGCACTAGGGTGACGAAAGAAGAGTCCTACAGGTGCAGGATATAAGCAACACACGTTCTGGCGTTATTAATGTATTTGCATCTACCTTTTCATGGTAAGTGTTGGATAGTCGATTAATCGATAAACTAAGAGCTGCAGTTTACTTCCTTTCCTATTACCTTATCGTTTTTCGTAAATTTTAGTCGGTGGGGTCGAGTAATTATAGCGGGTTATTGCCTACCCAACATCCGTAACATCTCTGTATATTTGGCAGTTTTTGACGAATTTTGGCAAACTAAGAAACCATTTTCCCTGATTCACACACACTAAATCGTTAATATTAAGCAACATAAAAGCAATATATGTAATTTTTTGCCATTGAATCACTCCAGAAACATCGAGAAACGATCAGGAAAAATTGCAAATTTTTGACATTTTTTCATAAAAATTTAAAATTTTGACTAAAAAGTGCAGCCTGAAGATATTATCAAGTTGGAATTTTTTATGGGTTATAAGGACCACCAACCACAAACTTTAAGCACTAGCCATAGACAGATTTCGAAAAAAACTGTTTTTCGATCCACCCTAATGTAAATTGTTTAAATATTCCTGCAGGAACTTTGACATTACCTCTTCAGCATTTTATAACACTTCTGACTGACTCCTTCATTGCTCATTGAAGAATTGGAACAGATTGTTCTGTTGTGCATAAAAATATCAGTTACAGGGCTGTTGATTTTTGTCCTGTGAAAGCTAGAACCAATGCAGCAAAACAGCAATGCTTCTTATACAGGGAGTCCATAAAGTCCTGCAAGAAACTAAAACTCTATAACTTGAAAACTATTAAGTTTATTAACAAAATATTTTGTGTGTACTTACAGCAAGGTTCAAAGTTTATTTCCTGCTTGTTAGGTTCATCGCCAAACCTCCAATTGTGCACCATTCAAGTCCAAACACTGTTGCAGGCTTTTTGTGAAACCGAGAATTGCGTGCTGACGGTGCTCTCCTGGGATTCAGAATCACATCTCTTATTTTTTTTCTTTTAGGTCATCCAGATTAGCTGGTTTCTGTGAATACACCTCGGTCTTTACATGTCTCCACAACCAATAATCGCAAGGTTGCAAGTCTGGTGTTCTTGCAGGCCAAGGTGTGAGCCCTCTTCGGCCAATCCATCTACCTTGAAATTCTTCATTAAGAAACTGCCGAACTTGTAGGGCCGGGCCTTCACCTTCTTGCGTACGATCTTGTGTAATGTTGACTTCGGTATTCCTAGTTCCAGTGATCTTCGTTTAAGCGATTTCATTGGCCTCCGGCCCACGCTGTCCTTCACTGACTGAATCACATCATCACTCGATCCTGGCCTTCCACTGCGTGGCAAATCTGACACACTTCCCGTTGCCTTGAACTTTTCATACCATCTCTTGATACTTGAATTTGCTGGGGGTGGTTTCCCATATGTTGTCTGGTACTTTCTCTGCACTGAAACACAAGATTTTAATTCTGCAAACCACAGAACACACTGTGCCTTTCCTGGATGGACGCCATCTTAAGTCACATGATCACGTGATTATCACTGCAAGCGTCACTGAGCAGTCGGGCCAGAACAAAACTTTAAACTTCCACCCTTCTCACCCAAAAAATGTGTATTGTTAAACGCAACAGCTAAAAAGTTATAGAGTTTTAGTTTTTTGCAGGACTTTATGGACTCCCTGTATTTATCATAGTAAACATCAGAATACAGTACATACAAGGTAGGTCTGGTATACCACAACTGCAAGATTACAGTGATCATGTCCAATTTCGACTGGGACAGTTCTGTTTCAGAGGTGTCCCAGCTGCCTCATCGATATTATAAAAAACCTCTAGTTGTCCCATTTTATGAGTCTAGGAGTTAGCTTGAAAACCAAATCTAAATTTGAGACACATTTCATTCTAAAAAAAAAATATGGAATTTTTAAACTAGTGTCATGGCAACACCATGGCAAAACAGCTGGACTGCATTTGAAGCACTTCATAGCAATCAAAATGTTCCACTGTCATCAAGAATGTTCAACCAGAGATCAGTTTACTGTATAAGTTAGCTCACATCCTGAGTTGTATTGCTTTGTGCGTCTGTTCCGGTATATGCAGAGCAATGAATAAGCATGGCCAAGAAGCATACATGTAGTTTCAATACAGATTTGCAACTAGACACAAACTCAAAAGACAAATTTCGTGTTGTGTGCCAGATATGTGGGGAGTTTTACGAATGGTTGTTCTCAAGAAGATTGGTTCTTGCACCCCTCAACTTCAGCGTAGGACTAACATCGAAGGTTGATCAAAAGGAATGAGAAACACTATGCAAGTCACACTGAAATTACAATAATTTATACCTTTTGGTAATGCAAGATCATATTTCATTGTTGTTTACATTGTATCATTTATATGGCTTATACTTTAATAAATAATAATAATACGTTAATAACAACAATTTTATAATTAAGCCTAACTGGCTTTTCAGGCTGGGCTAAACTGGCCTCCTTGGGGATGTCCCATTTTGGAGCCCAAATATTGTGGTCACTCTATGCAAGATGGAAAGTTACTCTGAGAAGGATTCAAGTACCATGCTATTTCTTTATGGCAAGAAAAATAGCAAATAGTTGGTGTGAAATTTGAATTTTTTGAGCAATGGTGTTTTACTGTGTGTTGAAGTTCTTGTAATCACAGTGTTTCACTACTACATCGTGCTATTAGGAGTTTAGTCAAAAAAGGGGGAAATATGATGTGCACATTGATTTGCCCACTTTGTCAGCCAAAGATGTGATAACCTCTGTGGCAGTCTGTTACCATTTCATGGTACAATGCTATGATATTCTACTTGCAATTGTCATTAATGCTTGTCTGTTCATAATGCATTTCATCAATTAATATGCATAAAACATGACCCAAAAATATGAATAAAATTTTGTTTTGAACATCCCAAAATTGACTTGGTTTATTTTACTTTGCTTTTCAGCCACTTTTGGCTAATCGTAAAGATGAGGATGAAAATAATGAAAGTACAGCCATGCCCAGGCTGTGATTTGAACCTGGGAACCTTGGTGCCATAGTGCACTGTACTAACCACTCTACCATGGAAGTCGGCAACTGGAGAATGGAAACATCAGATGACAAAGATGTGCTCTGCACTGCATTGCCAATCTGTCAAGTTTCAAAAGGTTTGAAATAATTTTACATTATTACACACAATGCATTAATGTGACCACTGAATTGCTCAGATGAAAGTATTCTACCATACAATTTGTACTGATTAAGAATAATGAACGACTTCCTTCTCTGTTTTTTTTATTGATTTTCATTTTCTTCACAAATTTTTCTTGCAACTGGTTTACATAAATTGATAATCAATGGTAATAATCAATACTTTTATTTAGTAAGGTCACATCACATAATCAACAGTCAAAATATTACACTGTTTATGTAAATAACTTATATATTTAGGTCAACATAACAACAAGCAAAGAAACTTATGAAAATAAATAACAAGTCTATCTTCCTAGAAAAAAATGACTGAGGCAATATTGCTATTTCATAGCATAGTAAGTTTTCTTCATACAACTTGATAAAACCAGCAAAAATCATTTAATTGCCTAATACAGCAGCTTGTATACAAAAAAAAAGCACTATCTTGAGCTGAGAGAAAAATCACACAATACACAAAGTGTATATAAATGTCTAAATACACACTCTTCAGTGAACACTTGTATTCCAATATGGCACATATTATCCCATGAAAGATACTGTCTTTTTCATACGTTGAGTGCAAATTATTCCAAAGGTGATAATGTGTATAACAAGTCACTGGAAACTGTTTGTCTTTTACACCGCTACGATTCTGCATTTTTTGAAAGAAAAAAAATTGAATTTTGGCAAGTTCTAACTCTTACTCATGTTCATGTCTTTTCCATTTGTTTTTTTATCATTTGTGTCTTTGTCTATGAAATTGCTGACTTCTTGTGCACTTTTTTCAGATGCTGTGCTAAGCTGCATAGCGGTAGAATCAACTTTACTTGTAAGATGAATACCACTTGTTATGCCATATGGCCGCAAGTGGTATATGAGGTATTCCATCACATACATTTGATTAGGATTCACATAATGGAATGAAATAGCTGAGTCTGAACAACATCCCATACCCTAAAATAACAGAAAAAAAGCTGTGTTAAAAACCTGTTTTTTTCCATATGATAATACATTTTTAGCTGTTACTGTATTCATTACATGTTTCGAATTAAACATGGCAGCAATTAACATGTCATATATTGAAATCTACAATGATAATTTAGTTCTGTCCTTTCTTGTTTATTCACATACATAATAAGGTATGACATACTGAAATGACAAAGCAGTACATTTATTGTTACTATTTTTAACAAACATATTCTGAAAATGTCAGCACATTTTTCGTTCACTTTGGTCTATTGTGGTGGATACAGGGTTCATGATTTTTTTTGTAAAATTTCGACTTGCAAATACACCAGATGAGCTAAATACAGGTGACTATATATTACACATTTTCCTTTGCAAACAATAAAATACAGCTTGATTGTCAGTTTAACTGTGCAGTGAGGATAACATATGAGGACAGTCTCCAGGGCTAACAACAATTCATAATAAAAGAGGTTGATGAAAGGTCCAGTCCAATGACTGAGAATCGTTGAAAATTATAGCTTTTTCCACACAATGGGTAAAATTCATGGCATGAGGACTTGGCAAACACATTTGTATAAAAAACCTCTACAACAATTAAATTCTCTTGCTACGATTTTTTTTTAACATCGCAGCAAGCTTAAAAAGGGCATGCGTGAAAAGTTCCTGTCCAGGGAATATAATATGTGAAAAAGGAGGCCCACCCATGAAAGTTGAAGGAACAATGTTGAGTGCTGACTCAAACAAGTGGTCTCAAGTTACCAGCCCGGTTAAGTTAGCATATATTTCTGTTTTGAATGGATACATGCTCTCATCATCAGAGAATATTGATTGGAGACCAAGTGTAAGTTTAAGTTAAATATGTTACGTAGTGCTCTGAAGTGGAAATTTCTAGCCGCCGGTATGCTTTTATGAACTAATACGGAGACAATGAAGTAGGTAGGGGATACCTATCACCGTATCAAATTATCTTAGCTGGAGGGATGCTTAATGAAAATTTTCTTAACTGGGGGGGGATAGCATCACAACTGCAGATAAAATAAAACAATGCCATAAAAGCTCACCTGTTCACTAGGGTAATATATATATTTCCAATACCAGAAATCTTTGTCCACATGGCCTGGAATGAGATGGTGTTCAGGAACAAATGGGAAAAATCTGCCTCTTCCAAGTGTGTCTCTGGAATCACCTGCTTTCACTCCAACTTTCTCTAGACATTTCCCTGAACAAGAAAAGATAAATCCGGTGACAATTTCTACCAAAGAATGAAAGACAACAATATAGAATGTACAGTGAAATTTCCATCTTCTCATGTAAATTTTATGCCCCAAATAAAACGTTTTCCTACATATTACATATCCCACATTATCATATTTTAGCCAAAGTCACCTGAGAAATGTATAATTGAGAATTTACTGCATTATTATTGTGATATGACACTGCTTTCCCTTTGAAGTTCAATAGCATAATAAAACTCAGGTGTTACAATGGGCAATTACGTAGTGTGTGGCATTTGAACAATTTCCACTGAATGGTGGGGAAATTTGCAACCTATTCTTTGGAAGCTTCAAAATATTATGTAAATTATGTACCCCTGTCAAATATCACTCTCATTAAGTACATGTATATGTAAATTTGCACTGAATATTTGCAACGAAATGGTTTATTCTCCCATGTTACCTGGTATACCACCGGTAAACCATTTTTTACATATATGTATAAATTGCTAGTCTGACTTCTGTTTTTGTTTTACTTGCATGCCTGCATTGGTATTTCTATTACAGTGCAACCCAGATTTTACATTTTCCCACATTATACGCTCACTCTTCATGGTCCCAACATAGCAAAATGTTATAAAAGTTTCCTTGATTTTACATTTTCTTGTATTGTAAGATTTTTAAGCTTTTCCCCTGAAAAACGTAAAATTGAGGTTCCACGGTATATCTAATTAATATATAATAAATACATAAAATAATTATAATAAATATGTAAAATAATTGCCAAATTGTTGCAGTAAACCAGGTCAAATTTTCTGAATATGCTACTGTAGGAACTTAAATCTGATTTTTCTTGTATGTACATATTGTGCAATTATTTCTCTTGTAGTTTATGATTGTTACAAGAAATTTAATGAAGCTAAAAATAATGACTGATGAAGGGAGCATGTGTTTTCCTGAAATATTACATCAAAAATTGCCTTTATATTAGGGTGACCACTGGGAGAGTCCCGGTCATCCCATCTACATTATTAAAAAGCCCTATTTGTCCCATTTTATAAAAATATAGGTGTTATAGTGAAAACAAAGTCTAAATTTGAAATACATTTCATGCTAAAAAATATATAGCCAATTGTTTTGTATGTGTTCCGTTATTGTAGAGTAGTGAATAAGCATGCAGTTTCTTTACGGAATTGCAACAAGAATTTAAAGTTCCTGCCTCATGACACAAGGTATGTGGGGTGAGGTTTATGGGGAGATGTATAAACGTTTGATGAAGAATAAAGCTGCTCTCCAGAAGATGGGTTCTTCTGGCATTAATCAACTTCAGTGTAGAACTAACATGAAAGGTTGATCAGAAAGGATGAGAAATGCTATTAAGTCATACTGAGATTATAATAATTAATACCATTTGACAATGGGAGATCATATTTAATTTATTGTTTGTAGTGTATAATTTATGTGATCCATCCTTTAATAAATAATAACAATATGTTAAAAATAACAAGTATTTTATAATTAGGCCTAACAGATCTTTTAAGTGGAGGAGGGGGGGAGGTAAACTGATCTCCTTGGGATGTCCCGTTTTTGGGTCAAACTACTATGGTCACCCTAGTTTATATGCTGGTAACAACTGTAAACTACACGATAAATACTTAATGTGTTACTATTGTCACAAAATATCTTGCAAAATACAGATGTTTTCGAAATAAAATGTACATGAAATTACATTATATAATCAAAACAACACAATCCTTACCCATCTCCACATCTTCAGCTCCTCCATGATCTTGACGACACTTTGACTTATCTGGTAAACCTTTTTGTATAAATAGCCGAACTGCTTCTTTACTTAGCACATAACCTTTAAAAGAAAAGGAAAAGTTACCATGTTGCAAACACACACACACACACACACACTAATGTATCACTTGTATATACAAGGTGTCCACCATGAACTTTACACTTTTTGAACACAGGGCCTCTCTGATGGAATAGTGAAACATCACCTTGCAATCAAGGGGTTCCAGGTTTGATAACCAGTGGAGGCAAATAATGGTTCAGAGCTACTTTCAAAACTGCAGGTCCAGTCCCAATTAGCCTATCTGTGCATAAAATGGACTTAAAATAAACTTCAAAGTTTGCAACACGCTGCTTTATGATTATTGTATAAGAGGAAGCAGCTATGGATGTTTATAGTTGAATGACAGTTTTCTTTATTATGAATTACAGGTGATGCTGGAGTCAAAGTTTTGTTTTAAATCAACTTTATGCTTAGAGAGAGTAATTTGGACTGGATGTAGTTCAAAATGTGAGGAGAGTAACTGGACAGTCTCTCCACCAGGAATCGAACTTGGGACCCTTTTATTACAAAGGAATTGAGTTAGCCATTATACTGTGTTGCAAACTACATTATGAAGCTTTGTCCATTGATAAAGTGGTGTATAAAATTTACATTGCCCCCCCCCCCCCTTTTTCTCCTCAATGTGCTTGATGGAAGTGATATCAAAATTTCCTTCCCATTAGAGCCTGATTCTTGTACTTAAATAATAAAACCAAACCCCACAATTTATTTGACATCACTGTAGATTTGAAAAGTGCACTCTCAAAAACCTTCAGTCATGAAAGGGTTATAGCATAAACAGGTCCGATCCACTAACTCATCTACATATGCAAAATATTATTCCTTGTAATTTCTACAATGGTAGATTCGAATCTCTGAAAACTCCATGACTATGTATTTATTTGTGTACCTTCATTTACTTTAAAATGACTAACCTGCTCCTCCACTCATGTATCCTTGCTTCACATATGGTTTGAATCTGCAGCCAAAGTATATTGGATCTGATGGATTATAAGCAGACAGCATGTACCTCAGATTTTCAAGAATGACATACCTGAAGGAAAAAGGAGACAAAGAATAAACGTAAGGAAACAGTATATGGTGCATTCATTAACACTTTCAAAACCACATGTTAAAAAATCTGTTACTTTACATGTTTGTACACCAACAAATAAAAATAGATATGACAATGAGTATATTTGAAAGTAACCTAAGAATTAAAAATAATAATCATCCTATCTGCTAAATTCTGTATTGGGTGATGATGTAGTTGAATAGTGATTTAAAACATTTTCATGGCGACAGTAAGTCACCGAAATCGATAAGCAAATCAAGTGATAGTTTGCAAGAAAACAGAGAATTATTACATATTTGTGTAAGAAGTGAATTCAACAGTGCTTCTATGTACTATGAATTTAAATCTTCAGTGACAATTTTACACAACATTTATCAATCATAATGACATTTGCAACATTTATACTTATGTGAGAAAATATATGTGCAATATCAAACAAAATATGCATTAAAACCTTAAATATGCAACTTTAAATTTCATATATTTAAACTCTAAACCTTGCATCTTGCAAAGATATACCGGTGATAATTCAGTAACAAAGAAATGTGCATTTGCATGTAAAGAAACAAACAATGGACTTTATCCAATTAACTTTGTACACTAATAAATAATCATTGTCACCAACATTCAGATAATTATACGAATCTTCACCCTGCTAATCACCCATGTTTCTTCCGATAAGGATAAATTTAAGTGCTGCATGAAACAACAAATGCTATTTCAAAGTGCACATCTATATTAGTCTGAAAGGGGTGTACTGGCTTAGCCAGAGGGGCCTGGGCTTGCTGACAAGGTGCCTGACCCAATACAGAATCAGCACAAGTTTTGAGGCCTGAACCTGACCTAGCCATGGGTGCTCCTTCTGTTTGTCCTTTCCTCAATTTCTTTGCATCATCATTTATCCCACCACGATCAACCAAATGAGGTAGAAAAGTGATGTACAGTTATATTATTTGTAAATATATGATAGAATTAAAATTATGATTGAGATGATACTGATGTATTACTATTGGCTTACACTTTTCAAACATTTTTGATTTTTGGGTCCACAAAAATGTTGTGCAACACTTTTGTGGAGTATATTTATCCTGGAAATTATGCATAATTTGAAGTTTCCATTTATTTTGCACTGATATTGTAAAATACTGAATCTTACGATTACATAACAGGTAATACTGATGCACATAATTGGAGTGCAATACTAACACACCAATATCAATATTTTGAACAATTTTTAACTCCATGAAGATAGGAGGAACAAGGCAACGTTGAAGTCTACTGTGTTTCAAAGGCAACAGATCCCGTTGCAGTAGCACTTGCAAAGATAATTTCACACAGACAAAACAGCAGCAGCGAAAAATCAGGTGAAGCCAGGCTAGCTCAGTGGTAGAGCAATGGCACAGTATGCCACAGACCCAGGTTAGAGTCCTGGTCAAGCCTGCATTTTTCACTGAATTTTTCTGTGCAGTTATTGCTCGCGATCAATTTCGTCACCTGTCTGGTGGCTTTGTCAAGTGTGTACTGTTTACAATTTTCAAGCATCAGCACCTGAATTGGTGGAAATCGAAAATAGTATCGGCATCGGTATGTGTATGAGCTAAGCTCTAATTAAAATTAAAGTTCTGGATTCAATTTCAGATGGACAATATTGACACATATTATCCGTTTCAATACATTTGGAAAAATAGTTAAATACTTTTCAGGTTACAAAACTTTTTTTTAAGTTTCTGAATCATGCTCCCGAATTTTCTAGTTTTGTTTAAGAAGAGCGGCCCCAGTATTTCTAATAAACAATATCTTACTTAAATTGCCCATATGAGTTTACAATTTCGTGCTGCATTCAATAAGGCACTTCCCTGCCTTGTTACCGATAAAAATACACAATTTTCTTTTGTTAACAGTGAAACTTACGTGTCATCATCTGCTTTCATGAACCAATCCGCATCATTAAAATGATGTTCATAAACATACTTATATCCTTCTTTGGTTTTAGCCCAGAGATAATCTCTTCCTTCACTCACTGGCAGTCCAACTGAAGGCAATGAAGAATCTAAAAGCAAAGATGGTGAACATTAATATAGAGCATAATTCAGCATAAACACTGAAACTATGAACCACAAGAAACACTGACATTTTGCCAAAAATGAGAATACAGTACTTGTTTCCATGAAATGTGTGTTCTTATTAGTTTAAATTAAAGTTAATTTTGAAAAAACAGCTGTTGTAAATCTTGAAGAAATACTTATGGTATGCATATATACTAACTAATAAGCATTCCACTTAGTTTCCATACTTTTTAGTTATTTAGTTGATGGTCAAGTTAGTTTGAACAAAATAATAATACATTCTCTTATGCTTCTTGTAGACATACCGTTTTGTGAGCTCATGAACAGTAAGATGTTGCACCTCTTGCCCCAAGTAGCTTTAACATGCTTAGCTTTCTTCTGGTGGTTTGTGGGTGACGTCATTACCCAGCACAGGACTCGAACCTGGTCTTTCAGCTTCCTCGCTACAATGTCCTCATCTAGAATGACAGATATTGATGTGTTAGTTAACACAAGGGATGGACAGAAATCAGACTTGGGTCACAGATTGTTATAAATGGCAAACAACCGATGAAATCCTAAATTTTAATTATTTACATACAGTACAAGAAATCCTTTGTAAATTATATTAGAAATTCAGATTAACCAGTGTTTATCTCTTCTTTGCAACCGATCAGTGGCGGTTGATTCACGATGAATAACTATCATGAAATCATGAACAAATTCAACTACCATTGATCAGTTATAAAGTGAAGGACCCAGATTTTATCACATACACCAAGAATTTGTTTAGCCAATGGCACTGTTACTATGTTACTAATTTCATGTAATTATACTTAAACGATAAAAAAAAATCTCTATTTTCTTTAAATATCAAATAAAATGTTGGTTTGAAGGAAGTGTCATGTGTAAGAAAGATGAAATTTTGCTTGTACTTTTTGTTGAAAGTTTGAAAGCTATGAAGTCTGACAAGCAATGTGTATCATTATGAAAAATACGAAAAAAAATAAAAATGAGTTAAAATATGAAAAACATAATGTTAAATTAATGTCATGCACTACAAGAGAAGCAGAAAATTGCTTGTTATCCTTATTCAGTTAAGAAAAATAATGTTTCAAAATAGAAAAGTACATTTTATTTAAACATTATTCGCTTTGATGCGAATGATGAATAAACATATTGATATTGATCACTACCTTTATGAAATTCTTCATCGTGACTATGAAAGTGAACATCCTCTTCTGGCCCAGGAACATCTAACATTTCCGAGTGATGATGAGGATCTGCATGGCGACTTTCTAGGGATGCCAAGTTTCTACAAAACAAATATATTAAACTTAATACTCAAATTTCACACAAATACTAGTGCAAATTTGAATTTATAATGTAAGTTTGATGTGCTCACATCTTCTTTCAACATCTGTTTACACATACTTGAGATATTAATGTATAATAGTCTTATTCTTCAGGTTATTGCCAGGTTCCGATTAGTACCCATGCAGCAAATGGTGTAAATGCAGCTGCAACTTGCTATATATTGCAATTATACATACATACATGTCAGTGGCGTGGCTTTTAAAAAGTGTTACCGGCTATCAATAAGTACGACAATTATGCCTGCTAGATGTTATTACATCCCCCCCACCCCCCTTTTGGTAAAGAAAACATGTCTTAGAGTTAGATATTTGTTTATTTCGTTCTTGTTTTGCAATGAGCACAGTGATTTAGCCACAAACACTCCTAGAAAGAACTACAACTCATGAGACAGTTACCACAAAAATTCAATGAATAGTGGTAGACCCTTGTCAATTCTTCATCTGTCTCTGTTTCTTTGCAACGAGGTGCGAAGTGGAAGAAGAAGAAGAACCACACTTCTCTCGGGTCAGTTTGCCGTTTGTGTGGTGAGCACTGAGTAGACAACAGAACTCCGCTCCTTTGTGGAAAGGAAGCCCAGCTGTATACGTACTACTGTTGCAAACTTAGTATTTTGGAGCAAGGTTTGTCCAAATCACGAATCACACCAAGGAACTATATTTTCGTCTATTACCTAACTGGTCTCAGTTGTAGTTCAATCCAGCCTTGGCTTTGCAGTCTACCTCTAGTTGCTTCACAGAAATGGTATTCCTATTTTAGGATGGAATTAGCTCTTTTCCATAAGTCCTTCCCTGCTCTTTCCTTGCATTGGCACCCTCTTCTCCCTTGTTGCCTCTTCAGGGAAGCGGAACGGCCTCCCTCTTCGCTTCTGTCGCCTGCAGATAAAATGTCCTACGCGATATCTACTCGACGGGAACAGTGTTCATTAACGTATTTAACAATGTTGTCATTTTATTGAAACAACTTTTTAATTCTTTACATTTTGCTGTTACCTGCGGTAACACCAGCTACATACATGCCACGCCTCTGATACATGTGTAGTAAGAAACAACCTATATTATCATCAAATAAGGCTTTCAGAAATTCTTTAAACAACTGTATGAGAATACATTGTTTAAACACATGTCATATTGCATTATATAGATATGAAATCATTGTAGTTTTGTGAATATAGATTTATGAAATGAAAATGATAACAAAAGCAACCATTTTAGACTTAGCCCTTATTACTTGCAACTGGATAATTTACATTACAAATTTTTACAATTATCTGCCTTATCTAGGAAATATGTTCAGCTAAACATAGACCAAAGCAGATAATTTATAAAATGTAATATTTATACACTTATTTACATGCTTCTTAAGCGTGAGTCACGCTTTTTTATATTCACAATCAAACAAAGAATAGGAAGGAAACTCATGGGTATTATCATATAAATTCACACAAGACATCACAATGCTGGCCTCAATTTCTTTCAGACAGAAGAATGAGATTCAGTTAATATCCCAGGACTTGCTGCGTACAAGCCTGAGACTTTTATTCTGAGTTAACTAACACAGATTACCGTATTTATTCATGTATAATGCACACTTTTTTAAATTTTTGCTCCCAAAAACTGTGGTGTGTAATATACACTGAATAATTCGGACAGCCAACATGAAACCCTACGGGGCCATTCCATGATTTTATGACACTTGCATTGATTTTTCATATTTACGGAACCCTATCATCTTATATATCTTTGTAAAGCTTAAATTATGCAGTTTCTGAATATGGCAAAAGTATTCCATTCAAGATGGTGACACTAATGTGCAATGAGATTGAAATAAGCTCATCACAAAATGAAGGAACATTCTGATTTTTATTGTACTGGATGAAAGAAAAGATAAGGAAAATGAAAATAATAATTAAAATGTATTACTTGCCAAATAATATGACATACATGGTGTGTGTAAATGCCTTAATGGAAGAAATCTTGTGCTGCTAACTGCTAGTCTGAGGATCCTGAATGTGCCTCTTATAAATGTTACATTAGTCATGGAAAATATATACATTTTGAAGTTTTTTTTAGAACAAGTAAAGAGGAAATTAGCAAAACCACGTATAAAGTTTTAAAGGCAATTTCCCACGATTTTTCACTTTGTAATGTAATGTTCTGCAACACCAAGAAAAGCAGTGCTGTTCTGGCAGAGTTCAAGCATGCATCTTATCGAGGGAAAGGGGAAGGTGGCATGGGTTGGTAACTTATTGTTTATGCAAAAGGATATTCTCCTCTTGGTCCACATAGCAACAGGTGACTTATTGAATAGGTAGGATGTCATTCACTTTTGATCGGCATAGCAACAACTTTACGACCTACAACTAAGAAAGCCATTTCTTGAACCTGGATTATACTGCACATTCTATTGGAGATATAATTTTGTCATTTTTCCCCCAACAAAAACCAGGGTGCGCATTATACACGGATTTCTCAATACAATTTCAACAGAATACAATCAGCCACAAATTAAGTTAGCTGGAATTTCCAAAAATAAAATTGGTAGAAAGTTTTATTTATACTTCGGTGACAACAACATGTTATAGGAATTCAGCCGCATGAGCTCACATGCATACAATCATTTCTGTTGGACATGATGCATTACCTTTATTATTTTACAACTTCCTCTTATAATTTAAAGTACTCAGGCCCTGGAGGTCCACAAGATTTTTTCCAGAGGAGGAGGAGAGGGAGGGCAGTGTGTTTGGTAATACTCCAGTAGTGCAAAGCTCATAGATCTTTTGTTTTAGAAAGTAATGAGTATGGGTGGGGATTTGTATGCACTAAAAACTCCTAAAACAAGTAGGCAAATGGGCACCACAATGATAAAAAGATTCACTTTTCTGTTCTTTGGGCTGATCGTGACGACGATGGTAGATGAAATTAGAAGAAAAAGTTACTTAAAACCAACCTAAACTAAATCATACCTATTACTGGGAAGAGGGCTCCCATGTAGCATAGTGGTTAGCGATCTAGCTTTGGAGTGAGTGGTCCCAGTCCCGGTGGGAACCCCCAACATTTCGGGTTGACTTAACATGGTGAGGACAATTGTGGAGCTACTAGGAAAGAAGATATGGTGGTCTCCAGTCTAGAAAGCCAAAAAACAGCGGTGATTGGGACTGGATGCTCAGACCATGGGTCACCCCAAAAAAAGTTGGTTGGCATGCCCTGGCCTTCAGATGGGTGGAGTTGTTTGTGGCAGCATTAATGTAAAGAACTTCGAAATTTTGGATAGATTCAGTGCTTTTACATCATTAATATCATCCCAGTTTTTATTCCTACGATTCAAGTATCGAGTTCTCAAAATTTTTGGATCTAATTTTTTGCAGGATGAAATCAATATTGATTTAATAGGGTGCAAATAATTTCATGGGACACCAATGCATTCTCCCTTTCACAACTTTTGTGCCTTCCCGATGGTGTAGTGGTAACATCATCGCCTTGTGATCAAGGGGTCACAGGTTTGATACCCGGTGGAGGCACATGGCACAGTGGTTCAGATCGCACTTTAAACTGTAGGTCCAGTCCCAATTAGCCTTTCTGTACGTAAAGTGGACTTAAAACACAAATCAATCAATCAATTTTACAACTTTTTTTTCATTTATATAGTTCGGCGCCCAGGGCTGACTCCCGCCGCCTCCTAGCTATGGTTATAAACTTGATAAGACTATGAAAATGAGTAATTGCAAGCGAAGTGAGCAACAAAATTTTATGAAAATAATTTTTATTTGCATAAAATGTGAATAGGATTTGGATTAATAAAAGTTGTAATTTTTCACGTCTACGGAGAAAAATTCAAGTAGAATTCACGCATAATTCCCAGAGCCAATAATTCACGCATAATTCCCGGAATTCCCGGTGAGTAGCCACCGTGATAATGTAAGTCGACATCCAAGGGAACGGGAGTGGGGACAGTAGTAGATGTCTAAATATTGAGCACATGATATTATTTTTAAAATTGACATTTCACTAATTTCTTCTTAAAATAAATACTACAATTAATGTATGGGAATTTAATGCTCACCTTGGATGAAACCATGTTAGCTGCGTGCCAGAGTACTGAGTTACACTTAGGAGAATGTAGGCAAAACTGAAACCAAATGTAATTCCAATCGCAAGCGTGAGGACGAAAGTGCGACCCACAGAAGGCCTTAGTATCACCTGACCTGTAAAATAAAAATAAAAATCAAGCATTAGAAATTGATGACAATAAGAACAAGCAACACGTCTCTTTAAATGTGCATCTGTACATTATTAAAGTCTGCTGTAGTAAGTTTGCTTCACTTTGCTAAAGTGCTTCTCAGAGAATCAATTAAGGATTTTCTTAAGAGTATCAGGAATAATTTCCTGGTACCTAAATGAAGAAATACATAACTGCTTTATGTGAGTTCAAATAAGATTGGCAAAATATAATCAAACACATAGGGTTAAAGTGGTGCAATTAATGTATAAGAATTCGACATAATGGAGAAGTATTTCAATACTAGAATATTTTGTTTAGGTTAAACATATTTAACTATTTTCATTTACTTTAAAATTATTTGCATTTAGGGGACATGTCCAATAAAAATTTAATTACTTTTCACGATATTATGAAAAAATGAAGTTTAGTAATGTGTCATGATAATGTGTTTGAAATTAATTTTGTTCCACATATTTTTCTGCATAAGGTGCTAATCCTATCCACTTCTAAATAGTGGATGTAGCTGTTGATATTTACAACTGTTCAATGACATGAATGCTTTCCAGTTGTTCGTTACAAATAAGTTACTTTTCCACCACTTTTTTACTCAAAGGCTCCTCCTTGATTATCAGGTGAGTGTGAACGATATGAAGCATAATGCTTAGTCGTGCAGTTGTATGTTTAAAGCACGAGCATGGTTTTATAATACTGTTCTAGGCAAAATACTATTATATTAACAGATTAACAGTAGAACATTATGCTATGTAGTAACACAATTGCAAATAACAAAAAAAAAAAGAGTAGAAAAATAACGAAGGAAAATATCCACCTGGATTTTTGTGCAGCAGGACAATTTGGTTACATGATCGTGATGTTTACTGCATCAACTAACTGTGGCATTTCTAAACCCAAAGGTTTATTGTTGCAGCAACGTAAGTCTTCTATTTGTTTCCATCCTGGGCAAGATCAATTCAATCTTGACCATTCTTACAATTTCCTTTTGGTACATTTTAATATTGTAATTCCATCTTTGTCTTGGTCTTCCCACAGGTCTCTTACCATCAGGTTTCCTAACATGGATCTTGTAAATATTTCTATCCTCTCCAATGCATGCTACATGACCTGCCCAATTAAGTCTTCTTGATTTAATTATTCTAGTAGTGTCAGGAGATGAATTTAGATTACGCTATTCAGTCTCCACACATCTGTTTTATCTCTTCCAGGTCTAAATATCTTTTAAGATTCTATTTTCAAATAAAAATTCTGTGTGGCTGGTACCATTGGGAATAACATAGCAGAATGTGTGCGGGTTTTGTGCAATAAAAACTGAAACAATGCGAATGTATGTTTTTATGGCAATGAAACTTCATTCGGCATTAGATGTTCAATGTGTTTCTTCTTGGGACATTAAACTTGCAACTAAAACAATATGTCTATGTTGTCATGTATCAATTCCACTTGCTATATATGTATATGAGTGACACACACAATTATGTACAATCATAAACTCGTGCGTGCCAGTGTCGGTATGAGATTTGCAGACACCCATTAATATGCATAGAATTGAAACAGGTGCAAGCCTCATAACAAAAATACTATTAAACATACGAGACAATTAAAAAAAAAAAACTTTTTTCACGATACAAATTATAGTCTCTGTCTCTTTCCGTGCTCAGCAGGTAGGTTCAATAAGGGGTATCAGTAGGGATTCTTCTACTGAGATACTGTAGCGAAAACAAGAGGCCAAAATGCATGGATTAAACTTTTTAAATTCAAATGATGAGAATAGCTTGTGTTTTGAAAATATAAATATTGGGGAAAATAACGTTAATAACAGACAAAAATAACATAGACTTCAGGAGAAAAAAAAACAGGTTTTTCAAAAATTCAAGTTTTTAGTTTCAGAAGTGATCACTTGCTTCACTTTCCCAACATTAGAGTACAGTTATGTTTAATTTTTAATACACAATTTATTGTTAATTGTAATCATTTTGGAGGGGTGGTAATCATACGAGGGGCATTCAAGTCAATCCGGGACTTTTTCTTTACAGGTTTAAAAACAAATCCCAGGGTGGAGGTAGTGCATGCAGTAGGAACTGGCAACTGTGTCCTGTTACTGGTAGGCGGTGCTCATTGCACATGCCAGTCCAGAGACCAGTATTCAAGATGGTGGACAACAGTGTGAACGTGTATATGGAACAGCGTGTGGTGATGAAGTTTTTTGTGAAGGAGGGCATAAAACCCGCTAACATTTACAGAAAACTGCAAGCACAGTACGGTGATGGAACACTCAGCTGCAGTAAGACATTTGAATGGTGCAAGTGCTTCAAAGACGGACGTACGTCTGTCACCGATAATTCCGGTCGTGGCGGTTCCCAGCCCACAGCAGTCATTCCTGGGAACATTCAGCACGTGGAACAGCTTATCATTGACAATCGTCGTATAACCTGTCGTGAAATTGCTAAGGTGTGTAATCTTTCGGTAGGAACAGTAAACACAATAATTGATATTTTGCTATTTCGAAAAGAAAAATTAGTGCACGCTGGGTACCAAAACAGCTTTCCACTTTTGACCGGCACAGAAGAGTGGAAGTCTGTACTGAACTGAAGGACTGCTATGTCAGGGAAGGCCAGTATTTCCTGGATCACATCATCACATATGACGAAACATGGGTTCAGCATTTCACTACGGAATCGAAAAGAGCATCGAAGCAGTGGAAGCATGCGTTCTCACCAAAGAAATTTCGAACAATTGAGTCAGCAGATAAAGTGATGGCAAGTGTTTTCTGGGACAAACATGGGATTATTCACGTGGATTTTTTACCCCGTGATGTCACTTTCAACAGTGAATATTACTGTCGTGTTCTGCATGTTGTGCATAACAATATGAGGTAGAAACGGCCTAGTTTGATCACGAAGGGTGGTGTGTTTCTGCAGGACGATGCAAGACCTCATACCGCTCAACGCACTATGCAAATATTCCAAGAAATCGGCTGGGAAATATTCCCACAACCCCCTTACAGTCCGGACTTAGCGCCAAGTAATTTCCACCTGTTAGGACCCCTAAAAGAATTCATCGGAGGCCAACATTTCAGGAGAGATGATGAAGTGAAGCAAGCCATCCTACTGACAAATCCTTCTATGCCGAAGCTTTCCAGACATTATTTAAACGATGGGATAAGTGTATAATTGTAGCAGGGGAGTACGTCGAAAAATAAAAGCAGTTTCCACACCTTGAAATTTGTTCTTTTCATCTATATAAACTCAAAAATCTCGGATTGGCTTGAACGCCCCTCGTATCACTTTTGTAGACCTTTAGAGGGTGATCATCACAAATTTAGAAGTGGGTGATTGCTCAATTTCAGGCATCCCTATTTGCTTGTCTACCCTTTTACCCAATTTTATATATTATTGAGAAATTTTGGTTTATTCTGTTTAATCGATACTCTGAACTTGAATATGTTGCGAAAAGTTTAATTTGCAATATGCACACCAGTTTCATTCTGTGTGTGTGAAGGGGAGGGGGGGCGGTGCCTGGAGCATGTATATCCCAGTGGGGGGCAAAGGTATTTTTATAAGGGACGCTGGTAGTCCATCAAGTAGTCATTCATGCATACTCATATTTTCATTATTTTGATCATTATGTATTCCGTATCATATTTATCATTACTGGCATTTAATAGCAATCACCCGGTGGGATATACCACAGTGGATATACACTTATGAAAAACTAGCAGTGAATATGCATATCCAAGTAAATGAAAAACAAAATATATTTAAAATATGTCCTACAAACATCTACATAACATATGGGAATTCCGCGCCAAATTCCTTTTTATTTAACTGAGAACCATTGGGACAGAAATTCTTCGTAATTGGCCGGCCCCTTTCCCAATGGCATACCCACAACACCTGATGAGACACACATGTCCCGGTGCTTTGAGTTTTGTTTGTAAGTCCACTTTTATACACATACAGGCTAATTGGGACTGAACCTACAGTTTAAAGTGGGATTCAAACCACTATGTGCCTCCACAGGGTATCGAACCCGAGACCCTTTGATTACAAGGCGACGAAGATATCATTCCGCCATTTATTCTTTTGTTAAGAAAACCTTGTTCGAATTGATATTTTAAGTCCACTTTATGCACAGATAGTCTAACAAAAGCTTGTTTTGGTTTGGTTTGAGTTGGTGTATTAAGTCCGCTTAAGCACAGTAAGGCTAATCGGGACTGGACCTACGGTATAAAGTGGGATACGAACCACTGCGCCATGTGCCTCCACCGGGTATCGAACCCGGAACAAAAGCTTGTTGTTTTAGATGTTTGGATAGGTGGTTGCTTAATTTTAGACATCAAGGTGGGGGTCATCGTCCTCTTTACTCTCCCCAGGCTCGTGCTAAGGAGAATCACATCCTAGTTTCCTTCTCGGTTTCTTTATGAGCACCCGAAAAAAATCCAGCTTGAGGCTTTTAACATTAAGAGCTTTGTGCTACGAAGCTTCTAAAAAATTAATACGCCTTAATGGGCGAGTCGGACGTCCTTGTACCGAATTCTCGTCTAGGTTTATGAATGCCTGTATAAAGACCGGTGCCACACAGTGAAGTCATAAACAGATGACGCTGAAATCTTGTTACTTTCCGTGAAGACCAGAAGGCAATTTAACCCATCAAAACTATTGTTGATACAAGAGAGCGTGGAAATTCTAAAACAAAGTAAGAGATATAACTCTGGAAGATTAGAACGGCACAGCCAACTATTTCGGACAGTTAAGCGTGCAATCTCGTCACTTCGAGCATCAAAACAACAAGCCTGAGGATCATAAAGTGCATTATACAACACTCGAGAGTAAGACCCGACTAATCTGTTTATTGAGCAGGTAAGGATTAGCCACAGCAATAAAATAGAGATCTAAACATGTAAAACCAACACATATTTAATAATATTTCGGCAAGCGAACGTTTTCACGTTTATTAAAATATAGGCTGTATCATGGTTACTAGTGTTGCCCACGAGACGGCACTTTGGCCTGTCTCGTCTCGAAAATATTAGTTTGTCTCGGGACACATGATCAATCTCGTCTCGTCTCGAATTTTTAAAAGCCTGTCCCGTCTCGTCCCGTGGGCAACACTAATGGTTACAATAGTGACGCCAAAGGATGCGAGTGCGAGTATATAAAATTCTATTTAGGATATTGTTCAGTGACACTCTGAACTACCTTGCTCATTCTTAAATTAATTTCAAAATAGCGACAGAGGTAATCATCATATCCCACCGTGCTCCTAGTGGAATATTTACAACACTCATTTCGAAGTTGCAAAATTCACACAGAAGTTAATGAACGTTAGGAATATTTTCATTTTGAAATGCTATGAAATATGATTTTTTTCGTCCTATGTTCGGCACTGCAAAAGCAGTCAAGCTTCTTTGCCCCGCCCCCCTCCAACACATGGCGGAATTTAGACTCCGACCCTAGGCCAGTGAAAAATGCCACCTTCCACGCTATTTTCTGTGATGTTGCAGATTGTGGATATGATTACATTATAATCTGCACTTTACACGCATCAAAAAAAGTTGGCAAAATTTACAAATATACGCCTACATAAACAAAGTTTAAATGATGATGAAATACAACAATTGAAGGATGCCACATCCTTCCCTACATCACATCCTCTTGGACAATTGATCCCGTATATTTTTATTGTCTGCTCTCTACCACCTACGTCTCTTTGCATTTTTGTTAGTTAGCGTCGCTTTTCTGCCACTTTTCACCAACAGAGGTAATAAGGATGAGTGATGATTGGATTAAATTGATGAAGGAACACAAAGAACACCTAGGCCCATGGAGGGATTCCAACCCGGGAACTTCGGTGGAGAGATCGAAAGTTGATCAGTTAACGCGTTCTGTCACCGAGTTGCAGGCACTGTAACCGAGTCCAATATCGGATGACAAACGGCTTGTGATTTTCTTGAGAAACGCAATCGAACATCCTCGTCGTATTTGCAATGGAGGAGCGACTGCTTATTAACATCTGCAGATGAAAGGTGGAGATAGGGCAGTAGCCTATACCACATCGCCTCACGGGAATGTCAATGAGCTTATACACGTGGAGGAAAACACAGTAGAAATAAGACATTCTTCGAGAATTCATGATGTAATCAATAATTTACATATATTGTGAGCCAGGATTGAAAAAAAAAACAGCAGCTTGGGGGATTGGGGGTTATCTAGGTTTTTAAAAATTTAAATCAATATTTCATTTATAGGAATACCATGAACAAGACTGCATAAAATACTGTTTCTTTATTTAAAATTTTACAATAATTATTTACTACTCTGATTTATCGTTTTGTGTGTCTGTGTGAAGCAAATTTAATTACTGTATAATCTGAATAATAAACCATACGAAAATTACCCGTACGTTACTTCAATCTTTAATAAACACGGAAAACTGCTTACCTCGCATATTTTTTCCATTATCTTGTATCATAGCATTACTGATATGCCATTTTATCCATATTAATTCAATCAGTTCAAATAATGGTATCTGAACACGATTTGGAATAGCTGTGGGCGTTGAGTACAAGGGTTCGGGTTCATGCCTGGCCGTGAGGGTCCTACCGTCAATATCACCGACACATGATTCATCCTCATCGTCGCGATAAGCTAAAGAAAACTGACACAAAGAGAAAAAGTCATAACTTAGGGCATACTTTTTCGAATTTGGGGGAGGGGGAGTTTGTGGTACAGCAATATACATTTGAATTATTGTGTTATGTCGGGTTACAGAATCAATTGATTGATTGACCGATTTATTTTACCTCGCGTTTCCGCCACCTTTGGCGAATAACGAAGATGAGGATGAACCTACAGCAACAAATAATCCGCATCCAAATGTTTACCTTGCACTAAAGTAAAAGAGCCAAATACGAGGGTGATTCAAATCAAAACCTCAAAAGTGCAATAAAATTCCTAAAAGTTGTGCGATTGGTTTGTAAGTTGGCAGGAGTTATCCTTGTGGTTGAAAGAATGACCAACAGGTGGAAACATGACGCTGTAACACTGAAGAAGGAAAAGATGGCCGCCCCATTGTCGACATGCACAGCATTAGAGCAGCGATCTGTGATGCCTTCTTTTGTGCAGTTAAGGTGTTAAAACCAATTGAAATTCATCGAAGGATGAAAGCGCAGTATGGTGATTCGTCTGTGTCTCTGCAGCAAGTGTATCAGTGGTGCAGAAAGTTTTAAAGCGGCGTAACTTCTGTGGAGGACGCTCCTCGACCAGGCTAGGCACACCGCGTACTGTTTGACCAGCGATCCGAGAGCTCTCGAGTTTTCTGCGCATGCCCGAAGTAGAAGAGTCCAGTCGTAAATTGGGGGAGTTTGCGGAACCGCTTCTCTGAAACGCGAGCAGCGCGAGTGTCACGTGGGGAAAGAGAGCAATGTTGCCAACCGGAGAATATTGTCACAAGATATTGGAAGTGCTCTGGCCGTGGAGAGGCGTCTTTGCAAAAGCTGAAGTCTTGAACGTAGCGCCAGTTCGGCATCTTTGACCCAACCCCCAGAGGAAGCCGACTGGACCCGTATCTGGTTTCGAGCCACCACTATGAGCGTCCGGAAGGAGCGGCAAGGGGGGGACGCCCCCCCTGAAAAATTAGTCATCCAAAAATTATGTATTTCGCACATATAATTTCATTTTAGCCACAATAATATGTGTTAATTATTGCATGATCACCATAAATTCAAATTTAAGCAATGCGTTTTTAGGGAACAGCACTATTTTTGGAGAAAATGTGCCTTGTTTGCCCCCCCTGGAAAAAAAACCTTCTTTGCCCCTCCCTGGAAAAAATACTGCGGACGTCCATGGCCACCACCTGTTTTTCCGTAAAGCGCTGTTGTCACTTTTGCCTGCAGTGTTTAGACATCCATTCATTCACTGCGACGTTTTACTCCCAAGGTCTTTATATTATATATAAAAAAATAGCACAGCACAATAACACTAATCGAGATTCAACTCTTCAATACCAACAGTGAACCTAAAATTGGCAAACGGCATGGTAGTGCATGTCCCTCGGTTTTCGTTACCTATGTTCTGGTGGATAAGCATCCTCGCAGAATGGTAACACTGTTCAACGTGCAACCGCGAGCAGCGTTCTCGCGCCTGCCTTCCTATCGCCAACTTCCCCTTTTTCTTGGCACTTTGCCAACTGGAGCTCTCGGATCGCTGGTCAAACAGTAGTGACGATCGAAAACATCGCCGCAGGGGAAGAGCTTGTGAAAGAAAACAGGCGTATTACTGTGAAGGAAATAGCCGCCATTTTGGACATTAGTGTTGGTTCAGTACACAGTATTGTCCATGATGTCCTGCGATTCAATAAAATGTCGGCGAGATGGGTGCCACGACAGTTGACTGCTGAATTGAGAGACCGTCGCGTCGATGCATATGAGGAATTTTGCGTTGTTTCCAGGTCGAAAGTGATGGATTTCTGGAAATAATTGTTACAGGAGATGAAACCTGGGTGCACTTTCACCAAACTGAAACAAAAAGATCGAGCAAGGAATGGTGCCATAGCTCGTCGCCAAAACACAAAGAATTCCGAACCCAACCAGTAGCAGGAAAAGTCATGCTCTCTCTCTTCTGGGATGCAAATGGGGTAATTTTTGAACATTACTCGGAAAAGGGAGTTACGGTGACTAGTACATTTTATGCAGATCTGCTCCAAAATGAGGAGTAAACGACGAGGACTTCTGCTTTCAGGTGTATTGTTACTGCATGATAATGCCCGACCGCATACTGTCCTTCTAAGGGTTGCGACAATCCAGGATATGACATTTGAATTTCTCACACACCCACCTTATTCACCAGACCTCGCCTCCAGTGACTTTCATGTGTTCGGACGGCTCAAAGAGGCGATGGGAGGCAAGCATTTTTGAAGCGATGAAATGAAAATCGCGATGCACGAGTGGCTACAGTCACAACCAAAATAATTCTTCTCACGAGGTATCCATGCACTAATACGTACATTGCACGTCATGGGGACTACGTCGAAAAATGATGAATGTATAATTTTTTTGTATTTCCTCATTTGCCTCATACTAAATAATTAAGGTTTTCATTTGAATCACCCTCGTATAAATTGGGATAGTGTTGACATTCTGCTTGAAACTGTTTGAATTCGAATTGGATTACTAAATCAAATGTCGATAAAAGTGACGTATTGAAATGAACAAAACATGTAATATTACGAGGGGATATCAAAAAGTAATTGATTAAATTGTTATATATATATATATATATATATATATATATATATATATATATATATATATATATATATCGGTATATATATTATACCGAAGATGACCCAGGTGGTATGCTGTATGACTGCCACATGGTAGAGCAGGTCTCGAGTTCAGATGTGAAAAGCGGCTCTAGGGTACATTGAGCCTCTCATGAATGGATGATAGTGCCTGGGGTTACCTTGGGCGAAGGGGCAAAGGTAGCTGGGCATGACGCCATCTCCTCTAAGGTTGAGATCGAGGTGAGTTCCCTTTTTTGTGCACTTTATGCACATATAGGCTAATTGGGACTGGATCTACAGTTTAAAATTGGATCCGAATCACTGTGCAATGTGCCTCCACCGTGTGCGGAGATTAAGAACGTACAGTGCCATATCTCTACACGCTACGACAGTGTTTCTCAACGGTTGGGTCGTGACCAGTACCGGGCCCTGCCACCTTTTATACCGGCTGGTTTTTCCCAGACGCAATACCTCAGTTATCGAGCATGCATCGACTGGTTTCCCCAATTCAGACTAAAAATGAACATAATAAAGGATCAAAAATATCACAGTACTGTTTTAACTGTTAAGAAAACCAGCAACTTCCTTTAAAAAGGTGCAGTCATTCCAATCCTCTTATCAGTTTTATCTTGAAAGTTAATCATATCTTAAGCTGTGTTGCTTTACACTTATAGATCATGCCGGGAGCCAAATAGGATTTCTAGATTATGTGCCAGTGCCATTAATCCCTAAAGTCGCTAGGCTAGTAAAATGACATACAGAGATATGGCAGTAATAGGCACAGAATTGGAGCCTCGGCCTTGGCAAATTTAAAGGGCTGGCTATGAGTCAAAGACCACATAAATTTATTGTGATCTTTTAAAATTCTAAAACTTGCAAAACATTTCATAAAATCTGGTTCTACCCTCCCTGAACAAAAAAAAACCTCCACAGTATGTCTACTAACGTCTCCGTTAATTTGATTGGAAGCAACTGCTAACTAGATTCGGGATTTTTTAAATAAAAAAAAGTCATTTAACATTGTCAACTTAGTCTACAAATTAGTTTTTAGTCCTTAAGAGTAACACGTGGCCAAAGCGTCCGTTGAAGTCAAAAAACCAAAACTATAGGGTTGGCAGTGGCACATCTGTGTGGTTACTAAACTGTAGGAGGACTTTATTTATTGTGCAGTAACTAGTCAAGTGAAGTGTGTTATTCATATTGCCGATTTGTGAAAGTTGTGAGGAAACCGTGACGAAATGTGTGTCTTTCCCCTTAAGGGATAAACCCACTTATAAATGTATCATTATTATTTCTGTAATAACACAAAAGCTCACGGACAACCGATACCCGGTGGGGGCACATTGCATAGTGGTTCGGATCCCACTTTAAACTGCAGGCCTAGTTCCGATTTAACTATCTGTGCACTTAAAAACTCAAACTCTTTACTTATCTTTTAAATATGAAAAATGCAAGAGAAACAATAATTGTCTAAAAACCAACGTGGTTTAAATCGCTCAAATCTGCGAACAGAAGTAGAAGGTGGTTGTGCAATTTACCATTCACCTACAGAACCACGTCACTCCATATGGTAAGGCTACAGTCACATGGTGACATCAGTGTGGTCAAGGGTGTTCAAATCCTGAGATTCCTCACAGTAATATGTTTACCAAATCATGACACTTGTCACTAGCTAAGCAATGGTTCCAACTGGCGCAGAAGACTGACACCCCCCCCCCCCCAAAAAAAATATCTCACCTATAGATGACATGATCCCACACACAGTTCCATCACGTTCCCATGTCATGTCATTACTAATGCACTACGCGAATGTGGGAGACTGGTGGTTTGAGTCTCCTGTGATGATTGTTTGCCCTCTGCCTCCTTATCTACCAGCTCCTCCTACAAGTCTTATCTTCTCCGGCTGCACTTAATCTTCCTTGCGTTATTTGATAATTTTCTGGATGCCGAATAGTTACGTCCTACAAACGCTAATTTGTATCGATCTCTTCAAGGCAGATTAAATAGGAAAATGCTGAATACACTGCCTCTTATGAAACGCATTCGTTGATTACGTTGACAGCAGGGTGATCCGCAAGTCGGGCACCATTACGACAAAGCAATGGCAGCAAGAGACTTGTCTTGTTTATCAGCAGAATCCGAACAAAACATGCGGGCGGAATGTTCTACACGTAAGGACGTCTCCATTGGTCTCTTGACACTGACTTCCACTTGGGAAAACACGTGTAATAGAGGAGGAACACGTGAGGAACTCCTTGTCAACATCCAGTTATCCAGTCCATAATGATGGAGAAAACTATGGGGAAGTTAATACGTTAACAGCTGAAGGATTCGATCAACTCCCGCATGAGACAATCCATGTTGAGAAGCAGATGGGGAAGTAGTTGAGAGTAACTCTCCTAAGTTTATGTAAATCTCATGTGCAATTATCAGATTATTGTGGATTCGATAAATTTTAAAGGGAGTTTTGGTTGTCGAGAGACAAGGCTCTTCTTTTCACCTTCTCTCTTTCTCTCTATACAACCTTCCCGGAATGTGTGGAGTATCGACGCGCAGAGGCGAAAGCTTGTGGGCGGGGCCAGACTAGCTGGAGAAGGGTGCGATTGGCTAGTCGAGTCGCCCCCTCACGCGCAACCCCCCCCCCTCCGCGCGTTCATTGGACGAAGCACACACCCGTAACGTGCGCCCAGGACGAGTTCGCGTTCTCTTACTCCAGACATTCCGGAAAAGGAATATAGAGAAAGGAAGCGGAGAAAACAGGGAGGGGGAGGAGAAAGTGAGAACAGGAAGTTGGGAGGGAGAGCTCTCTCTCTTCTTCGTTTCAAAGAGAGAGAGAGAGAGAGAGAGAGAGAGAGAGAGAGAGAGAGAGAGAGGGGGGGGGGAGGGAGAAGAAAGAGAACCCGATAGGGGGATAACTGTTGTCTGGGAGTTGATATGGAGTTCCCCACATGAACTCGGAGATTGAGGAAAACGACCGATTTCCAAGAAACCTTCTGGAAAGATAGATACGAAATGACGGTAGATATTATGAAACGCTGACCGAGATATTCGCTCAATTATATCTCACATAAGGAACTTTTTTTTTTTCTGAGACACAATAGCAGATTACATATTTCTGAAGCAATGGCTGGTTTGGGGAGTGTTTTATGATAAAGCAAAGCGCAGGGCATGTAACACCATGGCTCCTCTGGTTGAATGAAAAGTTTGTGTTTTTCAGGAGACCCTGTATAATGTTTGGTTTGGTTTGGTTTGAGTTGGTGTTTTAAGTCCACTTTATGCACAGTAAGGCTAATCGGGACTGGACCTACAGTTTAAAGTGGGATCCGAACCACTTGTGCCTCCACCGGGTATCGAACCCGGGACCCCTTGATTACAAGGCAATGACGCTACCACCCTGTATAATGTGATGATCAGCCTAACATATGCGCAAACATTACTGAAATATTACAATATTTTATATCGCATACATGTTAACAATGATCATGAAGTACTTGTCCACGGCAGTAAGAACATAATGTCCATGCATGTTCATTCTTCGTGTTTGTGTGTGAAATTGGAGCCCCTGTCTTCCTTCTCCTGAAGGACCATTATCTGTTCTGTCTCGATGAAAAGGAGACACAAAAACTCCAAAGAACTCAATTTGGTTTTACACAGTTAAAGGAACACCCTAGAATTGAATTAATTCTAAAGTTATGAACAAACTTAACTATTTTATATATGGGGGGGGGGGTAAAGGTAGATAGGTAGAGGGAGCCTTTGGTAATATTTTGCGCGGGGGGGCAAGATTTGTAGATTCGGCACTGATTGTAGCTGGCAGTTATGAACAGTGAATACTCGATTGATTGATTGATGTTTTAAGTCCACTTTATGCACACTAAGACTAATCGGGACTGGGATCCGAACCACTGTGCCTCCACCGGCTATCGAAGCCTGGATTCCTTGATTACAAGACAACGACGCTACCACCGCGCAATCGGGGAGGTCCAGTGAATACTCGAGTAATCGAAAACTCTTTGTTAATACACCTAACATTCACACGCAAATAAATATGGATTGCATTAGAACAGGCATTGTTTGTAGTAATCTCCAAGTCTGGAAAACGAGAGCTTTTAAAACCAGACTTGTTTCATTGGTAACAAGTTAAGAGACGAGAGAGAGAAGTTAACAAAAGAAATTCAGTAAATAAGGTTTCTCAAACTCACGGTAAATTGACGGTTCCATTCATGAAGACCTTCCGCGAGGTTTCTTGTGAATAGCCATCTTCTCGAGTGGCCAAGTAAATGACGGACAATTCCAACTCTTTGTATTCATTGTTGGCTACTTCAAGCACGAGCAGCGCACTAACAGTGGATGATTGCATCAACTCCAGGGCAGAAAATTTTATTTGTCTTTTCTCACATGCAACTCATCGATGGTACTTTGTGTCATGTGTCAACTATCATTGTGATGTCATGTCTAGACTCAAGTTCTTTGAACCAACAATTGTTCTTCTTCAATCAAATATCGAAATAAAAACATGA
The DNA here is from genome assembly GCF_977018435.1 of Lepisma saccharinum. Classification (NCBI taxonomy): domain Eukaryota; kingdom Metazoa; phylum Arthropoda; class Insecta; order Zygentoma; family Lepismatidae; genus Lepisma; species Lepisma saccharinum. The sequence continues at coordinate 71,345,175 of NC_139232.1, forward strand.
AAGGCTTGTTTTAATGCACAAATACTATAATCGGCACTGGGCCATTAAGTTTAAAAATAGGATCCGAACCATCTGAATGATTCCACCGAAAATGTAACCTTGATTACAAATTGGATGGCAAAGTGAGTACGTTGAATCCACCAAAGTAATAAGAAAAAATAGTTATATTTCTGGTAAGTACAGTTAGTCCTATAACATTCTGCTATAGTGAACTTAAATGAGCTAAATAATCACAGATATAGTTTATAGTGAACCTAAAAATGAAATGTCCATGAAAAATTATCATTGTTAGCATCGTTAAGCACAGTACAGTACTTCACAACAAATCTTCTTACATTAACTTTTACAAGCAGGATTTCCTACCTGCCTTTGTTTTGGTAGTACACAGGGCGAGTAACTATACTGTCCCAGGAGTCTGTGGAGCAAGCGAATGAAAATACTTCAGATTCACGTAGTGACTCGAAATGGTTAGGCCAATGGACGCGTGAGAGGGAAAGGGATTGCATGGAGGGGATAACGCGATAGCTGCTACCAGCAGTTTGCAGCAGCGGGCACGGCTTTGCTCCGCCCACTCGCTTTCTCACCTTCTCTACCCTTATGCGCGGCATTGCTCCACAGAGTATAGTGCAATCCCACCTGAAGAAACCATCGCAGAGGGTCCAAAAGGCGACTTTTTCAAGGTACGGTAAATTAAGAGTGAACTAAAAACAGTTTTTATCTTTGATACTGTACCGTATTTAATATTTTATTTTTATTAATAGATTCTGTAACAATCAAACTATCTCTGCCTGAGGTCGTTATTTCCTGAGTCACAACTAACCTCAATTCAGACAATGGGAAGGTAAAAGAATGAGAGGTGATATGATAAAATTGATGAAGGGACACTCACAAAGAACATCCACGTTTAGGTAGAGTAGATACTCGAACCAGATAACTTCGGTGGCGAGATCGTAACTGGACCACCTAACGCGCTCGGACGGGCGGGCTCTAATAACTAGTAAAGGATAAAAAGATGCTTTGCAAAGTCTCTAGATTTCCTTACCCTAATATCGGCTATGTAGGCACTCAAAACAATGTAGTCACCACCATAAATCCGATTGCAAAAGATTTTTACGAATCACGACCGCATAAAATCGACGAATGTGAATTGAGTCTTTGATTTAAGTGACTGCGAGTCTTCGATAAGCACAAAGGGATAGTGCTGTAAAATTACATTCAGCCATTTCGACGTTCAATAAATCAACGAAAAGCAGCCTTCCTGCTAGCTATGTGAATCACTGAAACACACACAAAAGGAACTAGCAACAAGTAATTAAACACGGATTAGACTCAAGTGGAAATTTAAGGACCATCGTCAACTCCTCAAAGAACATAATTGAAGTGTTGCCAACTTTGACTAGAGATGTCGACGTAAACTGCTTTATACCTACTTGAGTACCATCAAAATACTTTCAACAGGCGTGGAGAAATGGAGGGATCAGAGCAATAAAGGACTATTTTAAAGCGCGGATTTGTGATAGAATGAGCCACAAAATAAATCATTATGAATGTCATATGAACACAAAATAAATTTGAATCATTAACTTTACTGTATATTTTTATCGCAGAGAGCAATACATTATACTCATCTTATTTGTTAATGAACGTTTCGTTCAGTATTGTATTGTTACGCCTTTAATAAGTCCAAAGTTAGTGTTACAGGTCTTGAAAATATATTTTTCAGTGCTCGACAAGTGCTTTAAATATTCGGGAGAATATTAATGCAATCATTATGAACGAATAATAATAACGGACGTTCAAAAGTTTTCAAAATACTTCATACACATGTAACAAAATAATGGCCTAACAATACTAAACAGAGAATGTTAACATAATACTGTAGTATAGTCGACGCGCTGGCTACGTTAACGAACGGCTGGCTTTGAAGTCGACGGACCGCGCCCAGCAGCTCCAACATACATTCACCGCACGGTTGTGACTCCACGTGGAGTAGACGAGCAGAATGACAGCTGCGCCCATTGGCCGAAGGTTGAGTGTGATTGGACGAAAACAACTCGCCGCTGTTTATCCCCACCCACGTTCGTGGCGGAATCTCGCTTCAGATCTTACACGTTAACCAAGTAAACGCGTCAACTTTAATCAAAATGTTTTGGGCATATCATTTGTTAATTGTTAATGGGTCCACTGTTAAAAGTTACCGTAAAATTTACAATATTCTGGCGTTAAAATTTAACAGTCTGTTAAATTAGAAAAAAAAACGGGATGCAATAATATTTTCTTGAGTGTAGGTGCATTCATGACTCACATCTTTGTGCTATGGCTAGAGTGAGGGGTAAACATGACGACGGTAACAGCTTGAAATATTACACACACACACACGTTATATGTACAAACACATATACGTTAAGTCGCGGTAAATTTTGGTTGTAACGACACAAATAGCTTTCAATGGGATTGTTACAGCTCAGAAATATCCGTGACTGTACAACATTGAGACATCCACAAAAAAAAAAATAATTGTAATATTTTATCTTGCACAAAGATAGATAATGATTATAATTTATATTTGTGGGCACCATAAATATATTCTAAAAAAATACATTAATTAAGTACGTAATAGCCGTTAATATTATAAAAAATGGTCATGGTACTTTCTTACAGAAGTTAGAAGCAGGCACGTAGCCATGGAAGGGGCTCGGGGTAACGAAATCATACGAATATCTAATTTTAATATTGTACATTAGTAATTAATTTATTTCATTAGTATTCCTGTGCCTTAGAATATTCTGTTAGGAAGGTAAAAGAAACTAAAGAAGGACTAAAATTAAATGGTGTGACTCAGTTGTTAGCATATGCAGATGATGTAGACTTACTGGGGGATGATGTGAATACAATTAAGAATAATGCTAAAATATTTTTCAAAACTGCTAAAGAGATAGGTTTGGAAGTTAACAAAGAGAAAACTAAATACGTATATGCTTACAGGCCGAAACCAAGTGTTAGGTAATAATCAAAATCTAATTATTGATAACAACTCATTTGAACCAGTTTCCAAATTCAAATACTTAGGAGTAATATTAACAAATGAAAATTATATTAAAGAGGAAATAAAAAGTAGGCTTCATTCAGGAAATGCATGTTACTTCTCTCTTCATAAACTTTTGTCTTCTCGTTTAATATTTAAGAAACTAAAAGTTAAAATATACAAAACGGTAATTTTGCCTGTAGTATTATATGGATGTGAAACTTGGTCCCTTACATTGAAAGAGGAACATAAATTGAGAGTATTTGAAAATAAGATCCTTAGGAAAATCTTTGGACCTAAAAGGGATGAGGAGACAGGTGATTGGAGAAGGTTACATAATTTAGAACTACATAATTTGTATTCATGTCCAGATATTATTAGAATAATTAAATCAAGAAGACTTAGGTGGGCAGGCCATGTGGCACGAATGGGAGAGGAAAGAGGAGTTTACAGGATTCTTGTTGGGAAACCAGATGGTAAGAGACCTGTAGGAAGGCCACGACGAAGATGGAGGGACAACGTTGAGATGGACCTAAGGGAAATCGGTAGGGATGGAAAAGAGTATATAGAACTTGCTCAAGATAGGGAAAGATGGAAGGCCTGTGTTGCTGCAGCCATGAACCTTCGGGTTTAAGAAGGCTAGGGAGTTAGTTAGTTAGTATTCTTGCATGATAAGTCCTATATTACATAGGTTTACTGAGAAGTGTATCTTCAGGGCTTCTATCCCCTACTTTTTGGCCATTAGATGGTAGCTGCTGATAAGGGATACCCCCCCCCCCTCGGAAATAAAATTCGGGCTACGGGCCTGGTTGGAAGGTAGCGGAAATTGTCGGTTTTTAGACTGTCATTACAGTGTACAGTATCATAGATTTTATCCGCATTATTTTAACTATACGGATATAAAGTCATCTGGACTTCTTGGTAATCCCTATTGATATTCACGCATAATGTATGCCTAGAATATATGTACTACAGCGACAAGATATAATTAACTACGAACTATCCTGCGTACATTAATGACCACAATTCAAATGATCAAGCAAACTGGTCTAGTGGACGAGAAACCAATGGAAACATAAGAACACCCTCACTTGAAGGAATGGTACTTACAGTAGAAGCAGTGACCGTTGTGTCTGCATTCGATGTAATCGAACGTACGAGTACAGGATCTGCGAGAAGGCTGTGGCATTTCTGTCCGTTTAGCCCCACATCTGAGTACCTGGGATATGCTTGCGTCGGGCGAAATGCTCACAATAAAACCCGATCCACTGCCACATTAGAATGGACACTTTTCCACAGCTCTCAGGCGGGGATAAAATTGAATGAATAGGCGATTTCGTTATAGATGCGACTTGGCTATGATGTGTGTCCGAATTATTCTTTAGATTAGGTTGTTACGAAATCTTAAATGTTGTCACATAGTTTTGGCGTTGTCTTCGGAAGGAAAGTTCATCTGTATCTATATCTCATATGGACGGTGAGTCACGCATCACGATGTGTGATAGGGAAATAAATATTCAAGGAAATACAATTAAATTATGTATTTGTATTTTTGTTATTTAGCCACCTTTCTGCCACTTTTGGTCAAACGCGACGATGAGTGATTACACTCACAACAAACACCCATGGCAAGATCGGAACTTGAACCCAAGAACTCGGGTGGCGAGATCGGAAGTCAACCACTTTACGCGCACAGCCATCGAGCCGACAATTTAATTATGTATTACGAAGACTATCTCTATGTTAATATGACCGAGTACAGTCAATTATAGTTCCCATGTTGAGCATCACATTTGACGATTTGTACAGTTTCCTTCATCTCTATACAGATAAAACATTTTCATGATTTAATACACTTGTTAAAGAAAATAGTCCCTACAAATATTACTGGAAAATGTATATTTACAGAACTACGATGGCGAGAAAGAACTGTCGGCAAAAAAACAACGTACCTTTTTTACGTCGCTTTTCATCTACACCTAGGCTAACGGCGATGATAAGGATGAATTATGACTACTGATGAAGGGGTACTTATAGAAGAGCACCTATGCCTGGGCTGGGACTCGAACCCGGAAACTTCTGTGGTTAGATCGTCAGTTGACCGCTTTACCGAGACACGCTATGATAGTTTGTCGATGTTGTATAGCAGCGACGTTTGTATTAATTGATTACTTCTTTCTCGAGAAGACGGCAAATTAACAGCTCTTCCACATGCGCACAAGATTCCATGCCTTTGTGATGAGAATAGATTACAAGGAAACTGTACATACACACATTTCCTCCATGAGTGCAATATGCTACTACTACACCTCTTGTCCAGTCTTACGGTGGGTGGCCTCCATGCTGGCAAGGAAAGTGAGGAGCGGGGAAGCGACCAATCCTGCGCGATAAGAAACGCAGTAGCCTGTAGAACGAGGTTCACGTAGTACTTCTTCCCGCCACGTCGTGTCTCTCGGCGCTACCGCTGTTGTCTGGTTGTTCTGCGACGTATTCCCCGCTTCCCACTTCCTTTGCCAGCATGTAGGCTGCCCGCCGTAAGACTAGACAAGAGCTATATATATAAGATCTAACAAGAGAAAAAGTATTAATAAAACTAACAGAAACATAAAATAACATATCTAATGATTTCAATATCGGCGATACGGTTGTTATTTATCAATTAATATCGGCACCTTCCATTATCACCTTTAATTGATTGATTTGCTTTATTTTACTTCGCTTTTTGTGCCACTTTAGACTAATTTACGAAGATGGGGATGAGTGATAATATGATGAAATTGATGAATGGACACTCACAAACATCCACGCCCAGACCGGGATTCGAACCCGGGACCCCCGACGTCGTAGTGCGATGTGCTAACCACTCCGCCACGGCGGCCGGCAATTTTCATCCTTAAAAGTAGACAAACCTAAATTACATTGCAAACAGGATTTGATAACTAACTTTCCATAGAAGAACAGTTCTGAGCAAGTAATACAGAACTATTTTTTTTCTGTCGTTGAACTGCGACTACGTTTCAGTTCATTCCCCCTATTATGTGAAACAAGGGAAACGAGAAAAATTAAGCGGCACAATTCGAAAGAGAATTCCCTACGAGAATTCACCTCTACAGATTCAATAAATCAACCTGAGATTCCTCCTTGTGAATGTCACGTTCAAAATTTGGATTCTTTCAGAAAGAATTTGAAAGATGTGTTGCTACTTGCTTTTCATGCGATTTATTTACTCCAGGCCTGGGCAACGCGCCGTATTTGTGAAGGAACGCTCTCGTATGCACATGTAGACTGCAGGGCGAGCAACGGTACTCGGGGAGTGAGCGAGACGGGAGATCGCGTTGGTGCAGTGAGAACCTCTCCCCATATGGTTCTTACCAGTGCAGTATTGCTACTGGTTACTGCCCATGAGATTCAGTATGCAGGCGGGAAGCTCGCATCGCACGGAGCGCTTGCTGGCCTTCACAAGTCCACACGAGTTGCTCAACTCTGATTTATTCACTGCAGACTCCTTGAAAACTGTTTTGTATTTTAATGGCAATCGTAGTGGCCTGTTTTAATGGCTTGATTGGCCACGTGCATTAGCAACGTGCCATAAAGGTACATTTAGGGGATGTGGGGGTAGGATCTCTGTCATTTTAGAGGTGATGCGATCTACATCACGCTGAAGCCGCCTTTACCTCCAGGGTTGCCCCAGGTACCTACTGATTTACGCTGGGTGGGCCCCAGAGTCGCTTTATGCGGGACAAAATCCGACCTTAGTTTACCCACCCCGGGAATCGATTTGTGTGATTTGAATTATTTTACTTCGTTTATTTTGCCCCTCTTGGCTAATCGCGAAGATGAGTATGAGTGACGATATGAAGAAATATATGTGGGAACACTCACAAATAATCCCATGCACAGGCCGGTAGGAGCGCGCTGTGCTAACCACGGAGGTCAGCTGGCCTGCTTTAATTTGAATTATAGTAAAATACAATTTGGCGCTTCCGTTGCAATTACTCTGTTGAATGTCACAAACTGTAAACAGATGATTAATTTGTTCCATTACGAGACATTCTTTACAGTCGAAATTCATTGCATCGCGTCGCTTTCATCAGCGAGTCACATTCAATAATTGTGCAACACACAAAACCACTAATGTCGTTTATACTCCCGTCTCCTGGGAGAACTTGGGATCATTCTTCATTATCAGCGAACAAAGGTGAAGCCATCTCGCATTACATTACAGTCGTCACGTTTCCGCTTCTTACGCTATACGACACGCAGAGAAAGAGGCACGTCTGCTCATCAAAGGCAGATTCTTTTGTGTCACTGTAGCATCGCGCGGACACAAAGCTTGATCGTAAGTGGAAATACGTTTAACTTTGTTGCCCATTACCTGCGCTGCGATTATTTTTACTTCGTGAGTTAGTATTTCATTTTTCATCCTTTGTGCTACGCGTAAAATGTCTGTCTCATATCTTAACAACAAGAAAACAATAAGATTACGTTGATCTCGCGGCGAAAGGAGATCGATTAATATAGTATTTACGGGTGCATCCAGATTTCTGTAACGCCACTACGGCAGCTTCACAGCGTAAACAGATGGGAATCTGGTTAGCTATATAAAAATAGTGATTGTGAAGGGACGAAATCGTTATTCAGAATACTAAAAAAAATGCTGTCAAATAAAAATTATTTGCCGGAACGCAGACTGAAAAAAACGGGAAACATACCCGCTTGACATTTTAGTAACTCCGAAAAAAACGCAGAATGAGCGAGATAGCAATAAAGTACGAGTACAACAAAAGCAACGGGAGTTAACTTCACCAATTCGTTAAGGTAACGATTCTCAAATTGTCTTGCGAGTTCAGTAGCAAAAGACTGCAGGAAGTGTCATCTCTAACGTAATTTACCGATATTTTCTCAAACACACAAAATCTACGTAGAAATTTAGGCAGAAAATGCAGGCTGGACTGGATTCGAACCAGGGTGTCTAACATACCGTAACATTGCTCTACCAACTGAGCTATCGAGTCAGTCTCGGTTTCGCCTGAACTTTTGCTTCCGCTGTTTTAACTTGGATTTGATTTGATTCTGGTTATTTGACGTCGCTTTTCTTCAACTTTTCGCTACTCGCGACGACGAGGATGAGTGATGAGGGGACATTCACAAACGACACCCATCCCAGGCAGGGATTCAAACCCGGGGCCGCTGGCGCAGCGTGTTTGGCTAACCATTCCAACACGGCGGTCAGCGCTGCTGTTTTACCTACCTCGATTTTAATTTTCACAATGAGCACAGACAAATCTTTGGTCATTATCAGTTTGCGCCAATTTTAAAATTTACTAAAAGTAACATACAGCACACGGACACATTAACAATACCTAAAATCTCTCCCTCACACACACACAAAATGCACGTTATAGTATATTAAACTGTATAAATAAGGCGGCAACGTAAGGAAAGACCCAAAATCAAGCAAACCTCCATTTTCGCCAGTTAAAATTTTCTAAAATTTCGAAGAGAAAAATTCAATAAGGAGTGTATACTTCTTTGACAATTCGTTCCAAAATGATCACACTACGTTTCCGATACAACAATATTTCAGTATTAATATAATTTTTCTGCACTGCTTAAAATACTGCGATGTGCTGGCTAAATAGTGCATATTTACTGTTAACTCACACATGTTTGAAATAAATGCTGATTTATTGTATATTTACATTACGTTAACTTATATTGTAAGAAAACAGCATATGTGTAGTTATACGCTGTACTTATCAATGTAACGCCAAAATAACATAGTGACATATGTATACTACATATGAAGGAAAGAAGCAAAGCTTTGGAAATGTTCTACCATGTCACACCTTCCTTGGATACAGAACAATGCATGTCGCAAGAATATTTACTGCATTCTGACTGTGAACATAAAACGTTTCACAAGCCAGTGACAACCGAGATAAATTATGAACATCTATCTACCTTGGTACCAGGTGCTTCGTGTCCAAGGATCAATAAAGAGGGCAGAACTAGGTCAGCAAAAAATGCTTCCCACCGAAGAAAACATTTTCTGGAAATTCTGTCGACTCAATGTCCGCCAGGTTCGTTTGGCTGAAATTAACTATCATTCGACTGAAATTGGGACGATCCGAGTCAAGTAATTCCGCAATGCGGTGAGTTTTGCGTGTAAGATGGAAACACTGTAATGAATGACGCACATGAAACATCTTTTCCTTGGGCTAGTTCCTCCATTCTACTGATCACAGAGGTGTGTTTCGACTTGAGACGGAAATATGAACGCTCTTCCCGAAGTTTGGTATATTGTTTTACTTTCCTTTCGTCGTGCTAACGATGGGTGTTATGTGCAGAATTATACCTCGGAAGGTTTATCCTGGTACCGCTCCCGCCACTCGGTAGTCTGTCGGAAGATTAAGTCAACCATTACGTGAGTGGTTCCACCCACTGACAGTGCCGTTTAAACAGCGCGTGCAATGTTCTCTGCCAGCCAGAGCTCGCCCTTCGCTTTGAGAGGGGAATTTGAACACTTGGTTGCCAGTTTATATACTTTTAGAGTATAAATTTCTAAGGTTAAGGTTCTATATACACAACAGGTATTTCAGATGGTGAGCGGGAAAGATTTTGCCTTCTAATGACTTGAATAACTCACTAATGTTATTTGCTTTCCATTTCGAAGGGCTCGTACAGTCACGGACACTTCTGCGTTGAAACGATACCACTGAAAATAAATGGTATAGTTACAAGCCAGAAGTGTCTGTGATTATGCAAAAGCATGGCCAGTCGCCATGCTTGCACCAAACATACGTTTGACGACAATAGCCGACAGACCACTAGTGGCGTGAACTGAACCAAGATAAAACTTCTGGTCTGTAGTATTGTTTATTAAACATTATGGTGGATACGTCTGCACTGAAGCTATTTGCACCCTTACGGGAACAGGATCCACTTAGAAATAAAAAGGACAATAATTTTAAATGTTAGCATTGAAAGCTTCGTAACGTTTCTTGGTGGTAAGGCGAAAGTATGATAACCCCTGGCGTAGCGTGTGTATGAGCATTCTTACCCACAGAAGAGAAATTCTGTGCAGGTGTTTCTCGGCATTCCACATGTGCGTTAGCAACTGTCTCTCCAGACAGGAGGGGGGATACGAATCACAAGCCAATGAAAAGCTGTATCAAACAGTTACACAGCATATACGATTTGTATAACGTAAGATATTACCCGCCGCTAGCTTGTACTAATGATATGTTTCTATTTCAACTGGAGCAAAAATTATATTTTCTCGAAATAGGTTGGCCAATTTAAAGTAAGCATTCCAGAGGTGCCAGACAAAAATGTAAAAATAGTGCATTTAGGTAGTTGATATTTTGTGAATTGAGATAGCAAGTTCGGGCCTACCTTCCCCCCAAATCAGACTTTGCCATTCAGATATTGCAGGAGTTCCTTCCGAGTGAAGTGCAAATGGCCTGCACCGTCAGCTGCTTGCAGCACGTCCCATGGTCTCACTCACAACCGGTAATTGTCGCACCGGCACATTTGCCCTTGAAGGCTTTACATATTGAAGGGAAAAAATGCACATGCAGAATTTTACACAACTTCATATTTAACTGTATCTCTCGCTTTCCCATCCAAAGTGCAGACCTATCTTGTGATTCAATCTCTAGATCGTGCGCGAGTATATTTAGGAGAAAGGAGGAGCAATTTCACCACACTATGAACAGAAAAAAAACAACATTAAAATGGTATATTTGGTACATTTTACAGCCAGGAGCAAAGTACAATACGATAACAGAATCAGAAAATTTTAATATGTCTTGGCTTCCGCTTTGACACAATTTAAAAGTGTTGCGTCTAATCTGATACCGTCGTGGCGTGACATGTCATGCTGTGCAGTCCTGACTACTGGAAAACCATTGCCCACGTACTTATCACAGGAACATGATGCGAAAAGGACACTGAACGATCACGATCGACAAAACCAAGACAGACGACCAGGAATATTTAGATTCTTTGGCTGCAAAAATAACATGCGTTGCTTCAGAGTGATATGGACGTAGACATGCTCTCCCATCTCTCTGCCGTACACACGTATATTACAATGTTACATCGTGTGTGCTAGTGTATGTGTTCTGAATTTATTAGAGCGATGATAACAACAGATAAAACATAATGCAACCACATGGCAAGTTTGGGGGAGGGTGGATTTCTGTTCGGCAGAGTGACAAATATGCGTCTGTGCATGTAGTCTCTTTGATCAGTTACTTTCAATCGGAAAAGAACTATTAATTTGTTGACCCTGTTACAAAAGGAATACGGAAACTAGGACCAAATTAAGAAAAAGAAACAATGTTAGAAACATTTGAGAAAAAATGCCCTATGCCTACGATAACAGGTAAAAGGGATCGATGTAAAGGAAGGAAGACAGAATGAAACCGGAAACACCATACCTATTCTCTCTCCAACCATTGACGCCTCATTGTGTTGTTCCACAAAGAAAATAAATTATTTGGATACTCTTCACACCAAACAGTAATATTTTTACTTACCTTTACTTTATTCTTGAACCGATTTAACTATGTTGTGTAAAGGAAATTTAGGTAGTTTCCATGCAACTTGCTCCGACGACTATTCCTGTATAAGGAGGTTTATTTTCTAGAGGCAAACGCCTTTTCCACTGTAATATATTTTTATGGCATTTTGACATTCTCTCATGTTACTTTTCTTAAGGATATCCTTATTAGTGTAACGGGCTACAGAGTTTATGAATATGCAATAATTAGCCACCTCAATCGTCTGTAAAGCATGCGTAAACATTTATCGTTCATTTATCAGAGCGATAAGTATCCACAGAGACCATCGGGCCACCCCGATGGCGCAGTGGTAGCGTCGTCGCCTTGTATTTATTTATTTATTTATTTATTTATTTAATAGAAGATTCCAAATACAGCGTTAGCCATTTTACATTGGAACGATTTTATAGAACATGAGGACAAAAATAATAACATAATACAACAAAAATAATAACATACAAAAATGACACGTGGTTTTAAGAGACTTACATACTCTTAGTTAACTTTCTTCTAAACCGGTCCATGTATTCAAGGGATCCCGGGTTCGATACCCGGTGGAGCCACATAGTGGTTCGGATCCCACTTTAAACTGTAGGTCCAGTCCTGATTAGCCTTAATGTGCAAGCCTTACTGTGCATAAAGTGGACTTAAAACACCAACTCAATAAATCAATCAAACCACAGAGACCATCGAAAATTATTGCAAGCGACTCCATAGCTGTATTTTATCCATGCTTTTTTTTTTTACTTTGTACAAAAACTTTTTTACAACTTCGTAACTTTTCCCGTACTGAATATTCATGTAGAGAATCATTTTCTTCTTTAATGTTTAAAAATGTATCCAAAGTTGATGTCTATCGCTTTTTGTACTGATGTTACGCACATTCAAAGTATCGGTTGCGCGACTTTTCAGACACCCTGTATTAACAATATGCATACAGTGAACAACATTCTCAGTTCAATAGTGCAGACAATGTGTCAAATGATGAGAAATGTTTGCAATTTCATCGGCATGATGCGATAGCTGTTGATTCTTATATTAATTAGAAAGACCGATGTAATAAAAAAGACCATCGAAAATTCTAAACAGGTGTCCTAAGGAATACCTTGGTGATCTAGGTTATTACATGCAGCATTAATAACTATATTAAATCCTTCCTTCCTGGGACGGCAAATCCACTACTTTTATTACTTTCGTTTCATCACAGTCGTTCCTCCATGAACTACAATATATTTTATGGTAATGTATGGTTTAGTCATTTACATTTCAAGATAGTTCTATCAACAGCTGTATGTATGTTATTTTGAGTAACGTGGCTCTTTCGCGTGGAATTCTAAAAGCACAACACCCCTTGTTCAAGCAATGTGCAGCAAGGTAATAAAACACCAATGCGCTTTACAGGAAAGAGGAGGAGTATTTACGCAATATGAGTGTGAAAAGACATTTATCTATACGTACTTCCTCGATAAACTATACAGGGTGTTTCCGGGCCGATGATACAAACTTTCAGGGATGATGGAGAAGGACACCTGTATCAATTTGAAATATGGAACCCTGGTCCGGAAACGACTTAGTCGAAAGTTATAAGCGAAAATCGGTGTATGAAGATGTAATACTTTTATTACCTGCACACGTTTCACAGCTGCTACATTCACAACAGTTGTTCAAACTGGCGTCCCCCAGCTTAGTTGCAGGCATGACATCGTCGCACAAAGTTCTGGCGTACCCGCTGGAGCAACCCCGGGGTGGTTCGAACAATGTCGCAGGCAGCGAGAATTCTTGCCAGTAGATCCTCTTCAGTCTCGACAGGTGACTTACACAAGACTTTTCACATGACCCCACAAGAAGAAATCAAGTGGGGTCAGATCAGGTGACTGGTTCCTTATCTCAAACTGACACATGTGCCCTTCTCCATCATCCCTGAAAGTTTGTATCATCAGCACGGAAACATCCTATATATATATATATATATATATATATATATATATATATATATATATATATATATATATATGTATGTATGTATGTATGTATGTATGTGTGTAAAAAAAGCAAAGGAAGGAGCAATATTCTCGGTTTGTTACTTAATGATAAATGTTACAGAATTTAAAAAAATAAAAATAAAACGCTGACTCACAAAGTACATTACCTCGAGAAGTAAAAAAAAATACCCCTCTTTTCATGAAACATCTCCTGCTTCTTCTCTCATGGTTACAATGCCATGAGAAAAACTATTATTCAGGGGTACGTACTTAAATGTTGTTTACCACGGCTACAGATATCTTAATCTCAGGGGGATAGGTTCTTTATTCGAGAATTCCGAATAAAAAAGCGTTTTATAGCCAAGAGGATATAGTAAAATGCGGATCTATATTCTGATAATCAATACAAAATACAGAGAAAAATACATATATATATATATATATATATATATATATATATATATATATATAATCGAAAAGGTATTCTTTTCTTGTATCTATTTCTTCTATAGGAAAAAGGCTTCTTCTTCTTTTATCATCAAAAGGCTTCTTCTTCTTTTATTATCGAAAAGGCTTCTTCTTTTATAAGGCTGCTTCTTCTTTGATTATCGAAAAGGCTTCTTCTTCTATCAAAAATCTTCTTCTATAGGAAATAAAGGCTGCTTCTTCTTTCATCAATTTCTTCTATAGGAAATCAAGGCTTCTTTTTCTTCTTTCGTCAATTTCTTCTATGATAAAATATATGAATGGCTTCTTCTTTCTTCAATTTCCGCTTCTTTTCTTTGGTAAAAGGATAATCTTCTTTTTCTTTCTTCTACCTTTTATGACAATCTCTTTCTCCTATTTACAAAAAAATAGTCATCCCCTTTTATTCATCGCTGTTTCTTATTTCCTCTATTCATATCAATTCTTATTTCTTCTTTCAGCAGCAATTCTTATTATCTTCTATATTCCGATGAGATATTCTTATATTCTCGATAAATTCTTCTATTTATTCTTTCCACAGCAAATTCTTATTTCTTCTATTCTTCTTTGCCACTGGAAAAAGTCTTATTCTCTCATTTCTCGCAAATATTTCTCTTTACCATATCTCTTCTCAATAATATAGACAAATCATTATGTTGCATTCCTTGTAGAGAATTGAAACAAAGCTATAGAGGATTTTTAGGAGCGTCTAATCTGACAATAGCGCCTCCTCCTAAAACAACAACCAAGGGAAATAACCAGGATCGCTAATAACAAGCGCTGCCGATGGCCCAGTGCGACTAATAAAGAGCGCAACCGTAAAGTGCTTCGGGGCGTCTAATTTGACAACAGCGCCATCGGGGACAAGCAACCAAAACATGGCGACGGTCTCCTCGCCAGAGAATCAGAAAGAGATAGATTTCTGAATTCGTTCGCTTACTTAATAACTTTCCTAAACGTTTCATATGCGGCCATATTCTTAATTATTTTAATTTACTATATACAACATTCTATTTATTTCTTTTACAGTATTAGAACTCTTCTTTTATATATTTCTCAATTTACTATAATATATATAATCCCTCTTCTCCGCTCTAAGTTTTTTTATAATTTCCTTTGCTCCTCTTTATATAGCGTGCTGCCATCTCTCGTCGATTCCGAGAAACCATTCCTCCTTGCAACTTTCATTGTGTCATCGAAACTGGCACGTGTCAAAGTTTCGGATCCCCTGTGTTAAGCAATAGTAAAAACTTCTATGAGGGTATGGGTCAGATATGGACTATGTAGGAGGACGAAGCTCTTTTGATAGGAACCGAGCGAAGTATTGATGGGGCAATAAATGTTTTTCTTGTATGTGAATGCCGGCCAAAGAGCTTGGAATTTCTGAATATCAACGGAAAGCTTATCTGCGGAGATAAAATACACTGGGGCTAGTTATTTTTTAAAAAATCACGCGTGGGAAAAATAACTTTCGAGGAAATGAAAGTTTCAAAGGAATTTCAAAGGAGAAATAACATCGATGAACAAAGAATCCAATGGGTGATAGTCCGTAATAATTTTCCTGTAAATATTAATTTTGGGGAACACTTCATTATTATATTCTCTGAAGTTTTCATGTTAGAAGTGACATGTTTAACATTTTACGTCGCTTTTCTTCAACTTTACGCCAATCGCGAGGATGCGAATGAATGGTGATTAGAAATGATAAATGAACGCCAGAAAAGGGATACTCATGCCTACGCCACGACTCGAACTTGGGTCCCTTGGTGGCGAGATCATAACGTTCAAATACTATGAAGTAATTTGTACGTTTATGTTATGTATTTTGTATACATATTTTTTCTTTCATTTTTATGTTGTTGTCTTTCACAATTTTTGTATCATTTTATTCCTACAACATTTATTACAATTACTTGATCAAGAGTAGCATTCTGTAACTAAATCGTACATTTTATTGTATACTGTATTAATACTGTAACCACATATGTATAAAAATTATAAATTTAAATTAATCTATGACACGGGTTAGGTGGTAGAAATGTCTCAGGCTGAACCTTGCCCACGCAAATAAAGAATTTGAATTTGAACGTATTCGGGCGCCGAGGTGACTACAATTGACAATACTGGCTTCGAGTTTTTAATGAACATTTCACTGAAAAAAGATACTAACAATTCAAGGTATAAATATGTAAGAATATCTGTCTTCTTACTTTTACAGTGAGTCCATGAACGTTGTTTATACGCTAATAGCAAAAAAATCCGAATTCATGTGTGTGTCCAGCATATAAAAAGTTGATTAAAACGCATGTGAACTTGAATTTTAGGAGAAAAACATTTTACGTACTAAAAAGAGAAAAAGTGTACCTGTAGCCAGCTTACCATTATTTACAAGTACATCGGAGGGAGCTTCGACGATTTTACCGTTTGCACACGTTGTCCACATCGGTTAACTGAGGGTTAAAAACTAAAGAAAAGAACCTTCGGTTGGATTCCCGGAAGAATGTCAATATCTATTTGTATTGCAGCTTTCATTAATCACTCCTACGGCTTTATGTCACCTCAGAAACGAAGGTGACCCTGAATTTCCGCCAATTTACTTAAATTATTGGTATCGCTAGAAGGGTGTCAAGGATGTCATTGTCGCTACACTACTGCGGGGATCCTCATGGTGGAATCCGAACCCATGGCCACGTGAATGTACGTGGCGTTCAAACGCTTTCCAAAACTATGTAAACTACATTTACGGTGTTTGTTAACGAATTATTCTTAATGATGTGCACCGGTGGAGGCACATTGCACTGTGGTTCGGATCCCACCTTGAACTGTAGGTCCCAGTCCCGATTAGCCTACCGCTATATCTGTGCGTAAAGTGGACTTAAAACAACAATTCAATTCAATTTAAAGTGGGATCCGAACCACTGCTCCTCGAATCCGGGACTCCTTGATTACAAGGCGACGAAGTTATAAAAGATTTTGTTAAAAGTAACAGTAACAAAATCATTTCGTGATATGAAAGCTTCACATGCAAAGCTGAAACGCAATAACAATATCAAGAAATGAAGTTCATAGAGCGTTGGATTATCACTTGCGCTCCAATTTACCAGATCAACCTTTGAAATATAATGTGTGATTTATGAAGGGTGTTTTAATCCACTGGATAGTTACAATAGTCATATTTATATTCAATCTATGTTTTCTAGCTTAGCATACTGATCTATTCACGAGATGAACACTGTAGTAATTTTAACATTTATAGAGGAATTTCTTTTATAATCGACACATTAACTCAAGCTAAATACAAGCTAAAAATATTAACAAAAGTAAGTCAAGATGGCACTATTATACATCACACTCCATTTTACGTGTGTGTTTGTTATCTGTGAAACTTTTACAACGAGGTGCTTTTGCTCACTCCCATCCATAAGATATCATCTTCTTCTTCTTGAGGCGCTACAACTTCATGTATTGAAAGTTTTGGCCTTCTCAACAACATCTCTCCATTTTTTCCTATCCCGGATGCTCTTCGTCCAATTCTTTACTTTCATGTCTTTCAGATCTTGAATTATTTCATCTTCCCACCGTTTCTTTGGCCTTCCTATGGCTCGTGTCCCAAGTGGTTTCCATTTATATATTTCTCTTACTAGTCTTTCATCAGACATTCTATTTACGTGCCCAAACCATCTTAGTCTTTGTGATTTTATGAAATTTATGATATTTTCATTCCTGATTAACTTGTTGAGTTCTTCGTTGGTTTGTATTCTCCAATTTCCATCAGGTTCTTTTAGAGGGCCATAAATTCTTCTTAAGATTTTCCTTTCAAATATTGAGAGTTTCTGTTTACATGAGTCTTTGAGGGTCCAAGTTTCGCATGCATATGTGGTTATGGGTCTTATTATGCTATAATAAAGTCTCAGTTTTGCAGATTTAGATATTAGTTTACTCTTAAATAGGGCTAAGTTGGCGAAATATGCTTTATTACCTAGAATAATTCTCTCTCTAATTTCTTCTTCAATTGTGTTGTCGCCATTAACAACTGATCCAAGATATTTGAAAGATCTCACTTCTTCTACTCTCTCGTCGTTTATAATTAGGTCTTGTAATCAGCTTTTACCTTTTACACATCTGAGATATTTAGTTTTCTGCATATTAGTTACGAGCCCCATGTTCAAAGCTTCACTTTTTAGTTCTTCAAATGTTTCTATTAATGTCTTTTTCGTCCTTGCTGTTATAAGGATGTCATCGGCATATGCAATACATTGTTTTAATCTTGTTGATATGTTTCCTCTCAATTTCATCTTTTTCAATACAGAGTCTATCACTATACTAAACAGCGTTGCAGATAAGGGATCACCTTGCTTGACTCCACCTTCTATTTCGAATCCATAAGATATCAGGCGATTACTTTATTTCAGCCCAAGGTTATTACGAAATATCACCGTATCACCATCGATTCCACGAACGATGTACTTGAGAGTGATAACGACAGCACTTATATTTACACCTCATTGAACTACAGTGAGGTTACGTAAACAAGGTCCCTGGCATTTGCAAAAACAGTGATTTTATGTTCGATCTGAGAGAAAAAGAGAGAGAGAGAAAGAGAGAGAGAGAAAGAGAGAGAGAGAGAGGGAGGGGGAGGTACGTTTGCTTCAAAGAGATGAAAATGAACGGAACCTAAGTTACTTTCTTTCGGATGCAATTTATGAACGCGCTCGGCCATTCACAAGGAATCGAATTTATTTATTTATTGAGAAAATTCCAGATACAGTACAAATGACCATTTTAGGCTGAAATTGGCAACAAAAAAAAATATATGAAAAATAACAAAAATATTAACAAAAGTAAGTCAAATAAGTATTATACATTCGATTATTTGCAAACATTTTTTTCTTCTAGAAGACCGAAAGGCGTACTCTGTATTGAATATGTCAATACTTGATGGGAGGTCATTATATTGCGTGGGAAGTCTGCAGAAGAGAGACATTCTTTGAATTTCCAGTCTAGGGTTTTCTGCGTAAAATAAAATAGGTTTGTGTTACGTGTTTGCGCATAGGTACTCAAAAGTGGAATTCCTGAAGGAGTGTGTTGCAACGGATTTTGCCATTGCCTTGCCATTTGCCATTTCATATGAAATTGTGAGGATAAGGATTATTTTCAGAACATCACCTGACTACCTAGCGAGCCTACCAACGTGTACAACATGAGCAAGAGGGTTAGCGATAGGTGCTGGGTTGAGATGACGTCATCGGCTCGTTTGTTGATTGGAGACTTCGGGAGTAAACCGATTTACCTTGCTCATTCTAAAACTTTCTCTTTTTTTGATTTGGTTTATTTTACTTCGCTTTTCTGCTTTTGGCTAATCGCGAAGATGAGGATTAGTGATGCTTTGACGAAATTGATTAAGGTACACTCACAACAGGTCGGTGGCGGGATTCGAACCCGGGACCTCTGGCGTCTTAGATCGCTGTGATAACCTCTCCGGCATGGAGGCATGTTCATTCTAAAAGCAGCAAATGTAAAAGGGAATTTTTTAAATAAGAGCAAAACTGACAAAGGACACCGCCGAAAAAAATTGAGTTGGCTTAATTTTCCAAAGCTCGGTGGTTGACCATCATGACCAGTGGTGTGCCCAAGGGGGAAGGGTTGGTGGTGGTCCTAATCCCCCTTTTGGCACAGCATTCGTAAAAAAAAGAACGCCAAAGGTAGGAAAAGATGGCACAATAAGGGCTGACTACTAAAATAAGTTACGTAACCCTCCCCCCCCCCCTCATTTCGAAAATCTTGGGCACGTGCTGATAATGACCGGTTCCTTCATGGTTTTTCTGTTTCTTGAAACGAATGCTTCGAAGCCACCGACAATTCTTTCACATTCCTTCTGCATTTTTCTCAATTGTAACTTTCTCATCTCCCACGTCGTTAATCTAAAGGTGCTAGAAGGCAGTATTTAAATAAAGTAGCAAACATAATAACGAATTGGGCAAAAAGAGTGGTAACAAAATTCAAATCCAAGGACACTAAAGTACGCCTGTTCCTCTAGTAGCCAAACATGGCAGATGACAATGTAATTAGTTCATCCGTAATAACAGATTGCCGATGACGCTCTCCTTCTGTAAAGTACTTCGGTCAACTTTTTCCAAGGCCTGGCAAGGAACATCACCATTTCAAAGAAAGCATTAGCGATGCATCAACAGGTTTCAAGGCCTTTCATGTGTCGAAACAGAAAGAAGGCAAAGTGCTGTGAAATAACAACACATGCTTCGGCGACGTTGAAACCGCAGCAATGGTGATAAAGGAGAAATAAAGCACACACTTCTGGTAAAAAGAAAGGAGCCAATTGTTCTAATAGTATTTAGGTACAGACACGGACACTTCTGTGTTGTAACGATTCCATTGAAAATCAATGTATTCATTCGAACCCAAAAGTGTCCGTGACGGTACATTAAAAATTAATATAATACCATGGTTTTCAAATAATGCTGTCTACAAAAACGGTACCACGTTGCTGTTGAGTACATGACGTACATTTTAGAAAGAAAAATTGAACATGACATTTCCATGTTCGATAAAAGACAGCATAGTTGTCTGAAATCAATTCCATAGACCAAGGAACAGCGACTGTAAGTTAATTTGAGAAAAAGGCACAAGCATGATAATTCTAATCATTATATTTGTCGGGTATTGTGAACTAGGGGTGCTAACAGTTTTTGAGCCACATCTTGTAATCCAGGGGTATCGAGTTGCTCTTCTTCCTGCCCTCTTTCCCCTTTTCTTGGTATCGAGTTTGATACTTGATTGAGGCACACCAAGTGGTTCTGATCACACTTTAAAATGTACGTCCAGTCCCGATTAGTTCATCTGTGCATAAAGTGGACTTAAAATATAAGCTCAAACCCAACAACGAAACTTGTGAATGTCTATAATGGGAAGATGAGCCCTTCAAGCAATACAAATATCCGAGAACTAAAATATCCATAACAATAATAGAAGCTGGTGTTGCATAGAACTAATTCGGGTAGTAACTTGTTTCGAAAATGATTACCCAGGCGCCATAGCTTCGTTAGCCTACAATGAACTTTCCAAGGTGTAGTACGTGGAAGTGTGGTTGGCACTCGTGTGCCTTCTGTAAAGGTCACACATTCTTTAGTGAAATGCACTGATTGGTGTAATGTTTATTAGCTTATAAAATTGAACTGAGTCACTATGAGATTCCAGTTTCAAACCATGTTTTTTATCATTCACGACCCGCTCCTCAACCCTAAGCCAGCTTGGAATTTCTTAGCGATCCAAATTCTAAGGGCTTACTAAAGGTAGGTTAGTATCGGAATTTCATATATGCCTCAAAACGACATGAAACCATAAGCTACATAAAGAACTGATGTAAAAAAAAATATTAATTTGTATTTATATATGGATAAATCCTTCTTACGAAAGCTCCAGAAATTACCTTCTACTGAACAAGCACAACAGTAACGGGAATCAATACATGACAGGTCTCTGCGAGTGACACAATTACTGCTGCTCACCTTACTCCATCTTTCTTACGCATGCACGCGTCTCCCAGTTTTTTTCTAATATGGTGGTGTTGCTAAGGAGTTTCAATTAACAGGAATGGCCCATCAACACCATTGGAAAATATACAATTCATGGCTGCCTAAAGGCAGGTTGTAAATTATCTTATGTTGACTTCGTTTAGCAAATTATAATACCGCTGTCAATTTTCATTATCTTTACAAGATTATTCACGTTCTTATCAGAGTAACCATGCAACGATCGACGTGCGAAGGAGTATACTGTATTTGGAGGTTTTGCAAAGTTGGCTTTCGACGCCGAAACTTCAGATTCTGCAACGTTAATTTCTTCGTCCACTGGTAACGCTGTAGCTTTGTAACCAAGAGGTTCCGGATTCGAAACCCAGTGGAGGCACATGGTGGTTCGGATCTCACTTTAAGTTGTAGGTTAACTCCCGAGTAGCCGTTCTGTGGACTTTTAAGCAAAAGTTCAACATTTATTCGTCCACAACAACGATTAAGCATTAGAAATTCGCTCGAATATTGTGCAATGAACGAGTAAATGTCCTGAACACATTCGCAAAACGTTGTTCTTGCATTATATTGTTTTATACATGCACCATATTCCTTTTTATCAATAAGAAAATGGCAAAGCCACGAAGATATTTTCGCATACAATACCTCACCTATTTTGTTCTCCATTATCTCTCAAGCTTGTCAGATGTCGCCAGAATTTCTGTCCTCACGATCAGGATACTTCAATGTCCTGAAGTACTGGAACAGAAAAGTGCCATGAAGTGAGCAACTGAGACAAACAATAAGATAAGCCTTGGGGTAAACGCCTCAGTAAAAAAAAAAAAGAGCGAGTTTCCCGTTCTCCCTACACATTGAAAAGAAGTCACATAGGGAAGTGTTTCTCAACCACCGGGTCGCGGCCAGGTACCGGGCCCTGGCATCATTTTTACCGGTGTACATTAATCGATTAGTATCAATTTCTCGGGTGTTCAAAATTCAACGTGCCAATGAAAATCAGCACTTACTAAATCAATTTAGTGATGTTGGACTCAGGAAACTACAAGATTTTATGCAGGTGACCACTCTAGGACCACGATGAAATTCAAGTATAATTCCCGGTTTTCAAGGCGAACTTTCCAAAAATTCAAGGGAACAAGCAGATGTTTTCTATATTTCAACCTTACGTACGAGGATGGATCAGAAAAAAAGGTTACAACAAGCACTCTGTGAATGCACGAAATAGGAGGTAAGTACTTGGTTTACCCGCAGGTGCAACAGATAGTGCCATATACCAGTGGTGAGGTTCGATAACTTTACGTTTACCGCTAGTGGCGTAGTAGCCGA
Source organism: Lepisma saccharinum (assembly GCF_977018435.1). Lineage (NCBI taxonomy): Eukaryota > Metazoa > Arthropoda > Insecta > Zygentoma > Lepismatidae > Lepisma > Lepisma saccharinum. The sequence continues at coordinate 71,368,084 of NC_139232.1, forward strand.
ACCAATGGCGAGACGTTTGCAGAATTGGTCTGCTGTGGAAGTGCGAAGTGTCATACGCTTCTTGTGGTCGAGGAATGTTCCGGCAGCGGATATTCATCGTCAACTCGTGGAAGTGTATGGTGAAAGTGTCATCAGTAGACAATATGTTGCGAAATGGCGTAGGTCATATGAATCGGGAAGGGAGGATGTAGCAAGCCGCCATAGTACACACAGTGGACGTCCAAGTTCGGCAACAAGACGTGAATACGGCGCGAGGGGACGAAATGATTCGGGTGGGAAGTGTGGAACCCTCCCCCATACATCCCGGACTTGCCCCTACGATGGCGCCCAGGCAGCTACCACGAATTGGTTCAATGAGTAGGGACGTCTCAATCGCCTTGTCGATTACGTGGAAAAGTGATGTGTGTGTATAGCCATCTTCATTCTGTTTCTTTCATTTCTTGTTGTAACCTTTTTTTCTGATCCATCCACGTATTACCGCCTCACACCACAGATACATATAAACACGGTATATTGACAATGTAAAGGCTGTGTGTGATTCCAACGTATCAAAAAATTCTAACTCAATTCAATGAAACGGTATATACTATATTTAAAATATTTAATTTAAGGTGCCGTTGCACATACTCAGGCTCGAATCTCCAAACACAAATCACAAATGTTACGGGATATACTAATCTAAGAAAAATTGTTAATTGTGTAAGAATTTCTAACTCAAATTTACCCACTCAACTTCAAGATATCTTATCTTGAAAAAATATTCCGTTTGTCAGATATATTGTTCTGCAAAGAACACTGACAAGGTAAATGGATTCAGAAAATTGTTTTATTTTTAACGCAGCTATCTTTACCTTCCTCGATAAAAATATAAGATAAACTGTGAAAAATTTGCCTCAGGGCATTTATAAATATATATATATTTAAATTCAATGTGATTTGGATTAATAAAAGTTGCAATTCTTCACGTCTACGAAGAAAACTTCACGCATAATTCCCGGAGTAATTCACGCAACTAATATAAACCAGATTTTATTTTTGTCAAGAAGCATGAAGATGAACATACCCTAACTGCTGATCTCCGTGGAGGAGGGTTAGTACAGCGCGTTACGACGCCAGGGGGTCTCGGTTTAAAATCCCGGCCTGGGAATGAGTGTTCTTAGTGAGCGTTCCGTCATCAATTTCATGACACTATCACCTATCCTCATCTTAGCGATTGGCCAAAAGTGGTAGAAAAGCTCAAATAAAGCAAATCAATCAAAATAATCGAACCAATACTCTTTATGATTATGCCATAATTTATTTATTAATATTTAATTTCAAGGGCAGATATTGATTAATGCATACATTTTAAAATTTAGGAAATGCATACATTTTAAAATTTAGGAAGGGATTTAAGAATCGCTCTCAGAAAGGGTGAGAACCACGGACATAGGGTGATGCGGAGGTGCCATAATGGAGGCGATGTGCTAATCACCAAAACGCTCCGTCCGCCTTTACCCCACAAGTACCAATTTATTCGAGGCCAGAGCCGCTTTATGCAGTGATAAGGTCTGAATTCGATCTTAGATCATCCACCCGGGAATCGAACCCGAGTCTCCCGCGCCGCAATTCACCGCCTACCGACTACACCACCGCGGCTCGTCCTTCCCCAGTTGTGCATACGAAATTTCTTATGTTACATCGGAAGGGCGGATTTTTGCAATTCTTTAACTTACGGAATGGTCCATTTTATGCACTGATAGGCTAATCGGGACTGGACCTATAGTTTAAAGTGGGATGCGAACCACTATGTGCCTCCAAGGCCCTCTCGATTACAAGGGGGAGAGAGAGAGAGAGAGAGAGAGAGAGAGAGCGAGAGAGAGAGAGCGAGAGAGAGAGAGAGAGAGAGAGGAAAAGAGACCTTGACGAATACAAATTCTGTGAATTAAGATCCGAAAAAAATAATACAATATGGATGGAAATTTAAGCTGCGGTTGGCGAATAATTAATTCCCTTAGTGGGTACGAAATTTTAGCCCAATGAACAAAATTCAATTGCATTAATTACGGCGTTGTGTAATGTAAACGAGGTATTGATTCCCCGCCTTCGTAAACTATGAGCGTTGCTAAACCGTACAACGAAACATTTGGATCACTGCAGCAGCGTATCAACTTTTATTTGGTGCCAAATTGCACGTTTACTGCCAATACTTTCTCAAAAACCTAATATTTCCTGTTATAAAATTACATTGGCAATAGTGTTTTCTTTTCAGCACTCCAATATTCTTCCCCACAAAGGCCTTATTAATAAGCATTTAACATTATAATCACTGTTTCAGCTAGGGTTGTCAACTTTTGTGAAAATTTTGCTAGCTGAGGGGATACAAACCCCCCTCATTTCAAGCATTGATAAATGATGCAAAACTGGGTGGACGGAAATAAAGAAGTCTCGAGACTGACACAAGGATGCCGTTGTTTTTAATTTCTGTAGTTCTTGTGTAGACAATTTGATCCAAAAACGTCTATTTCTCCCTCCTCCTACTTACTAAACAACGCTTCATTTTTAACGATCATGAGTCATCAAAATATTATTGTGAGGTTTAATTGCTTGGTTTTTAATAAATTTCTTCGCTCGGCAAATGCATACCAAAATATAATACAAAAACAAAGAAAAAATATCTAAATCTCTATTATTTAGCTACGCGGGAGTCGTACATGAGCAGAATTAAGACTGCTTCTAATTTTCTTGTACACTTCGCAACATCTTATTTGACCGTCCCGAGAGAATTCTAAGTCCCGAAATCGTAAACTTAGCAACATTGCACTTCAGATTCAGGTGAGAGTAGCCAACTTTGAGTAGGTCCTTCCACTAGACGAAAAACGCTGCGGTGATAGGTTTTCAATTTAACACTTTCCAAGAACTTAGAAACTATAAACCGCTACTATAATACGCAATCAAACAGAAATAATAAATTGGAAAAATAACCTTGAAGGATATTTACGATTCTTCTTGCTCGACTTGAAATTTGGGGGGTTTGAAACACTGAATAGAGTTTTTCTCCACCTGGAGGAAATTGCCATCAAGTTTGTGCAGAAAGAAGCAAAGTTGTGAAGTGTTTATGCGACATTTTATTTACAATACCTTGCATAATATCGAACAGTTCTCAAAAACATATATTTTACACGACTTGTGGAGAAAATGTGCTTCAAACACAGGAAGGTGGGAGTCTTCATAAACGTCAACATGTTTTTAAGGGGACAACGTCATTAAGTTAACGTAGAGCAGTTGGTTAGGCGCTGCTATCTTTACTTTTCATCAAGCGTGAAAGGTCCCGGGTTCAAATCCCACCCTCTCCTCTTTCTTTTTTTTTTTTTGTTAGCTGAACAGATACCTTTGATATTAGAATATTTAAAAAATAAATCCCATGCACATTTGAGGAACGTCCCTTCTGCGCATATTTCCCTTTAGAAGTTAGAGATTTCCAGGATTTGAAGTTAAAACTTTTCTTTTTAGTTATTGTTCATAAGTTGTGTTAACACACACATCATGATTAATTCAAAATCATATGTATTCAGGATGCAAAATGTAATGTTATTTAAGTTAGGTATTGTTTGTTCTTCACTGACACCTAAAATATTAAATATTTGATTTCGATATACTGAAAAAAGATATACAGTTATGTTAAGTAGTGATGTAGTGCAGTACTGTAACGAAGGAGAGCGTTTAATGAGTTTAAATTGCTAAGATTGGTAATTTTTTGTCCGTTCCTTCGTAATGACTGTTGTCAATCCCCTCACCACCATCTTACCATGCGTCTAAAACTAATAGCGAATCGCTAATTAACATAAGTAAATTGTTATTGCGGCGAAGGTCGTTTCGATAAGAAACTACTAATAAGTATTTATATAGTGGGTGACAAACAAAAAAATCAAAACCTCATTATGATCGCACTGCTTTGTATCTAAAATGTTTGTCTCCTTTGAACAGAAAGTACGAGTATCAGATATAACAAACTTTCCCCACTAACTTTGCAATATTCGAAACCACCATTACAGACTTAGCTCTATGTAACTTGATTCTGCGCATTCCACGTGGCATGTGACTTCCTCCTATCATCGAAATAACTTCTTATCACAGTGGATAAACTTTTCACCCAACGATATACCCCTGAAAAAAATTCTGCCTAGGTGGAGAATCGAACCTACGACGCCCCTCGTAAGAATCAAGCACGCTACCTCTTCTCCATGTAGCTCACGTTAAAATTTGTTACCAGTTTGAAGAAACCAATTCACACATAATGTCATATCTATAATTTCCTCATGGCAATTTTCATGAGGAAACGAATTCAGATAAAATCGAGAAACGCTGAAAGGGAAAAATGATGAACATGTCTATTGGCGTTTTGTCATATTTTGTAAATTGTGTAAAAATTCCGTGTTTTGAACAAGCAATCGTTTAGTTACGAAGTATTTTGTTGTTTGTTTAAAGTAGGAACAGGAGAGCGAAAAGGAGTCACCCCAATACTGGTCTAAGATCTCCACGCTATAACCGGTGACGGAGGAACAGTGTGGGAGGGAGACCAGCAGTCGGTAGGTAAGCCAAGGCCCGCCATGGGCTGTAGCGCTGTGGGGTTATGTTATGAAAAGAGAGAGGAAAGGGATATTCAACGTATGAAATATAAAATATGTGCGAAATTAAAACAACGGAAACCTTGAAAGATAATACTAACGAACTTCAAACTATAAAAATCATACGTATTATCGTGGTGGAAAACTACAAGTCATTTTCGAAATATGAACTTGATGTTTTTCTTTATTATGAAGTGGAGATATGGAACGATACGATCTCTCAGTAAGAACATTTTAAGTAAGCTACCTCCAACTTTTTCAATGGTGATAATTACTAATTAGGGTCCGGAAGTTGATGAAAAATTTACTTTTTTTCTGACCTTTAAAAACAATGCTAAACCTGATATCATGTCCGTTTCCCTTCAGTTAGAGCCGGAAAACACTTTCTATTTTACATTTTTTTTTTTTTTTTTTTTTTTTTTTTGCATTTTTCGGCCTGTTTTGGCTTTTAGTTTATTTGTCAGTATTTTTAACAGTTTTTGTTGCATTTTTACTTATTTTTGAGGTTTATTTTTCTTCTCCCCTGTTGTTTCGTGCATTTTAAATTCATTTACTAGTATAACTTACATATTTAGATTTCTTGACATGGTCCTTTTAGCAAATTCACCATGAATCGAAAATTCGGTCAATGGAAAAGCAAAATATTATTCTTAACTGAAATCTTTGGCAATGGATTAAAATACTTTGTGTGAAGATCAACTTTGAGGTTCTTTTTCTGGACACCGTTATCGCTTTAATCTGTAGTGTTAAAGTAAAATTAGCCACAATATTAAATGCAATTACACTCTGGTATACGCGAAGCAGAACTGTATTTTCGGATGCTGACCGAATACAGTATCACAGAAGGCCCACTCTGAAAGGAGATGAATTGGTTGATTTGGTGTTTTAAGTCAACTTTACGCATATTAAGGCTAATCGGGACTGGACCTACAGTTTAAAGTGGGATCCGAACCGAGTGCATAAAGCCCCGCGACAGGTTAAGTTTGCAGCAGATTTTATGTATCAATCCACTCGAGAACGGCGCTCAGCATCCCCGTGCCAGTCTTGCCCTAACCGCTGAACTGTTCATATCACAGGCAGGGAGAAAATCCACAGTATTGCAGCGGAACTATATTCTGCGCGCACGTTTGGGTCTATGTATGCGAAAAGTTGCTGCAAAATTAACCTGTGGCGGGGCTTACGTTTCTTGGATATTTCCGTTGATATTTATGCGATTTATGTCCAGCATTTCCGGATGCAGAAAATTGACATGTAAGTTCTTAATATATGTTAACTTATAACAGCTGAATGAAAGGAAAAGTATTTCCTAAAATCCTGCCAATCACTGAAAGATTAAAAACATTAGTAGAAGCATTACTTGAGGCATGCACAGGGGCGACGATTATGGAGTGTGGAGGGGCAGATGACCCAGCACTATGCTAAACATTATATACCAAAGGGAAAGAAACTGTCCTTGCCCTCCCCCCCTCCCCCTACCTTGCCCCATCAGTTTTGAAACCCAATCGTTGCCACTGAGCATGCATCGCATACATATTTACAGTAATATATAATATTATATTACGTTATTAGAACACTTCGTACTCGGTAAATAAAAAGGAAAAAATAATAAGGAAAGGGTGGGATTTGAACCTACGATGTTTCGATCTTGACGAAAACAGTAAAAAAACGAAAGTGTTGTCATCTAACCAACTACTCCAGGAGATTGCTAACTGAAAGCTCAATAAAGCACGTTAATCTCAGTTGAAGCAGCATTGTGCCGGAGTTTCGAACCATTTTTCTCCAAGAACCAAGGAAAAGACACACTTTGCAGAATCGTTTGGTGTTGTGCAAGGTATCTTTACTAAACATTTCGCATAAAATCATCATAAATTTGCCTTCTTGCATTCAAATGTGACCGCAATTCTTTCCAGGTGGATGAGAACCTGTTCAGTGTTTCACAATGCACATACATTTTCCTATTTTCAAATTCAGAACGAAGAATCTTGAAATATTTTCAACATTCGTATTTCTACTTAACATTTTTTTTGTCTACTCATATATTTTATTACTGCTTTAGGGTATCTTTACCTTATGCAATGTGAAAGAATGAAAAAAAAAATCACGAGCGTTTTCATTCAGGAAGAAGAAATGTTGCAAAGTTGGCTACTCTTAGTTGGCTCTGAAGCGCTATGCTGCCAAATTTACGAATTCCGGACTTTGAAATTTTTCAGAGCGGTCAAATAAGATGTTGCGAAGTGTACATAAATTTTATCCCGAGTACTTGAATTCAGAAACTGATGCAAGCTAACATTTGGTTTTGGCATATACGCATTAACTACTTAGTTTTCTCATCGTCAACTTCTAAACTTTATCGCTTTTCCGTATTCTAAAGTTGTTGGCATTACGCTTATTTACATTTTACATTGTTTACCACGTAATCGGGATATAACATGAAAAGACTTCCCCATGTGCATTCTGACGTGTAATAGAAGTGAATTGAAGTGGAGACCAGGGGCGATTCCTCAATGTAGGAAGTGAGGAACTTCCTACAGTTCATTTTTACTTATTTCCAGTTCTCTACTTTTTAGGAGTTTAATGCGTGTTATAAAATTATGAGCGCAAACCGTACGTACAATTGCCGCCTGACATTGAAGGCTATTTCTGACCCTTTCTGTCCCCCAATCATTTTCGGGGGCGTGTCCGATGGGTGTCAACAAACTCAGTTGCGAAGTAAAAGCTGAAGGCATCACATCGCTCTCCCGAAGCAAAGTTGCCAAGCGTACTTCTGTTCTTGCCAGTTGTCTTTATGTGACTGTGTGTCCTTCTGCATTCCGACCTGTGGGTGGTCCTTCCGAAAACAACATCGTTGAGGACCGCGTGTGCAGTTGTACCATTAACCCCCGGTGATTTCTGGTGTTGACAATACCGTTGCCCGTGAAGACTCTTTCTCGCCTTACGGTACGTTTGGCAGCATGTGGTGGACCCAACGCTCATATCTTTCGTCCCGCGAACAACGTTCGGTACCTTGTGACTCGAAAATGCCAGATCTCAGTCGAAGAAAATTCAACTGATCGCTGATTTGCTGTTTCCCAGCCGCTAGTTGGAGTTGCGTTCAGTATAGCTACTGTCAAGAGTTGACTGCTCTAGCTCGCTCCAGTAGCAGTCCAAAGACGATGGACACGGGCTTTTCTGCCGCTCGCTGAGGAACCTCGGCGGTCATCCTACAGACAGATGGGTGGGGGGTGGAAGGGGCAGTGCAAGGGAGTTGGGGGAATGTTACAAAGATCGGCGAGGATCGAGGAACCAGCAAGACTTTCCTCAATCAGCGATGCCAAAACAAACAAAATGCTACTAAACCAAGCACAATTTGATCTTTGTTGACAATTAGAACCGTTTCTAGCATAATCTGCAAACGCCAATCACTGGGAGAGGGAAATAGAATTCAAAGAAATATGTTTTCAGGAAATAAAAATAAAATTATGTCCAAATATTATTTCTACTTCACCAGCGGACATGTTGCAAACGAAAGGTAGTATACCGATTCAGTGGAAAGCAGGTGAGCCGTGTAAGCCGGGCTTACACTTTATTAGTTCTAGTAAAATGTATGTAATTATATGGCAAAATTCGTAAAAACTTCAAAGTTCATCTCGGCCCGATACCAGTCTTCGAGATCCTGTTTGTTAGATTGCAACACTTCAGCACCAGATGGCACATGAGAACTCCCGCCTTTTGCTTGGGGAAGTTGTAAGCCGTCTGAATGTTGCCGTACAAATTTCTGACCGCGAAGGAGCAGTGCTACCGTCGCCCACCGTATCTGGATGGAGAAGAGCGCGTCGAAACCCTAGGTGTGTAAACCTACGGACAGAGGCTTACAGCAGCGTTGCAAACCTCATGTTTAGAAAAAGTGTTGTTCATGGACGTCCGCAGTATTTCTTTCCACCAGGGAGGATTAAGCAAAGTATTTTTTTTTTCAGGGGTTGGGGTAAACTAGGTATATTTCCCTTCTCAAAATTCAATTAGAAGTTAACATTTTTCTGCAACGCCCTTACAATAATTAACAATTTGATGTGACTGAAATGAAATTATATGTGTGAAAATGGTGGGCATTCATTTTTCAGGAAGTGTCTCCTCCCCTTTTCCCCTTCTGGACATCCATGGTGTCGTTTAAACTCCGAAATTATGCTACATACTACTAAATTCTTCTGGGATTTTCATATTATAAATATTAATTTATAACAAAAACAAATATAAATTCGAATGGTTCAACCAACGGCATGGGTTCGACGTTATGTGAAAAGTTTGAGAAAATGCAACCACAACGAAAAGCGGCCTGTTGTTTTATTTATATCTCCAACTTACAAACGACTTTTTAAACTTGTGCGAGATTTAGCACCATTATGCCTGGGTTGGCTTCACTGAATACGCGCCAGCGAGACACAGGTCCTGCAAAGGAGGGGCTCCAGCGTTGTCGGGTATGAATGGTTGACTGCAAAGGAAATTTGAGCCGGTGGTGCTTCAAGGAGTTTTTTTTTCCAGGAACAGCGAATTCTGAAGCAAAAAACTAACAGGAAGGGGAAAAAGGAGAAACCTAGAAATGAGCCGGATACGGGAAAACTAGATACACATTGATGTACTAAATTCTTGTTGTTTCTGTTTTTCGCTTGTAGGAGAGCATAAACATTAGAAATATTAAGATCTCTGTTTTCCGTTTATGTATGAACTCAGCTGGTAATAATTTAGCTAAAAAGTGAAATAAATAAATAAATGTTAATGAAAACTGAAGATTGAACCAATTTTACAAATTTCATGTCAAATGTGAACCAAATATTATTAATTACATAGTCCGTGATTCAAACACTCTTCGAACAACGTACGAAAAGTCTGTTTATGATCTTTTAGGTGCTAGATTTGCTTTTACACTATCCTAAGAAAGCACTTACATGTCCTTTGATATAAATTTCTGGATATATCCCTACAATTTGTGAGCATTTCTTTTATGTTTTATATTGTATTTTTTTTACTAAATATAGGGAATTTTAAGGCAAAAGAGGCATTTATTTATATCCGAAAGGGATATTCCCCTCACAGTCCGAAAAATCACTGCTTTGATCAGTGACCGATTTTGGATCTGGTTTATTTTTGTTTCCCCCTTCTTGTTGTGCGTTTGTTAAAGTCTCGAGGTATTGCTTTTGCGAATTCCATCTATTGAAAAGCGGACTGTCGTCCGTCCCTGTGCTGTTGTGTGATAGTGAAGTGCATTATGGAATAAAATGAGCGTGATTGTGCGGTGATGTGGAGAACTTGTTGAAGACGCCGTTGTTCAGCAAGGATTTAGCCAAGAAGAAACTTGTGAATATAGGTAGGCCCACCCCTTCCTTCTCTAGCAGAAACGAAAAATAAAGTGCGCCGATTTTGCGATTCATGGTACGGAGCTGATACTTGGTTATGCGGCTGTAAAAGTATTCAGCACTTTTCTGTTTCCTTCTGTTTTCATTTGTTTATTATTATTATTCATTTCATCTAACTTTGCATATTTTTTATCGATACGTTACTCATTGTGATAGGAATAACACTGACTTATTTATCAGATATCCAGAATTTTTAATTTAGTGAGAAATTCCAGGGAAGTGTTCTGAAAACATTGGGGGGGGGGGGGGGCGTGTGTGTGGATAAATCACTAACCATGTCAGCCCAAAAATAAGCACAACGGGAAATAGCCTTCGTCATACTAGGCTTACACTGTTGGAAAGGTCACGCTCCGCCACTGGTGGAAAGCTTTTTTTAAAACCATGCCACGATAAAAAGTGCTCCCCTGTCCTTAGCACCACGCCATGAAGGCGTATAGGGGGTGTGGGGGTAACGCACCTAGACTTGCCAAGATCCATCCTCTATATTTTCTTCATCCTGCCCGATTTAGTTAGTCAGGTGATTTTATGGTAGGAAATCGGTAGAAAGTTGGGGATAAACAATTTTCTCAAACCTTTTTAAGTTCGATGTTGAACCCATGTCTTTGTTGCACCATTTTAAACAATTTTGGGTAAAATTTACACTATTACATAACTGCTAAAAATAAGTAACGCAAGTTCAAAACTCTAGAAAAGTAGATGCAGAATTACATTTATCCGAAAAAAATAAAGAATTAATAATTAATCCTACCACAATTTAGAAGCATTTCGAAGTTTAAGCAGCACCTTTTATTACCGTCAATCCACACGATGACAGGGAGAGGGGAAGAAAATATAAATTCTTGCAAAATCTGAAATATTGTCAATGTTATTTTCGTCCATTTTTATAGGTTCACGTTTAAATATTTCGTAGTTCCTACACTCCTACACTCCGAAAAAGCCACGAGTCACCACTGGTGGAGACATCTATGCGACTTGCAGACACATAACCAATCAGTTTGATATTTTGGGAAAGCAGCTCGACTAATAGCTGTCACTTTGGCGGGCTACGCATGCGTGAACTGACAGGATAACTTTCCGCACAGGAAGGCATCTTGTGAACTAATCACGCCCACCTAGAAAATTTATCTAAACAGCATTTCGGCATGGACTATTTGCCTGTCGATTGTATTGATTATAATTTATTAATTTCCGAGATACAAGCCGAAAAGTGTTTAAACCATACTAGATTTACAACGTTATACATCTTTTATCTTGTAGAGGACCCAATGAACAAAATGAAAATACTGTTGTAGAGCCGTAGAGGAGTAGGTAGCCGTTTCTTGCTCGTTAATCATTTCTACTGCCGAAGGATTTCCGCTTTATTCTGTACACAGAAATTAATCTTAAAATGGTTAACGTTTATGTAAGAAATGATAACGCCTAGATAACATCGAGGAGGAAAGAAACGATAAGCACCTTGGTAGAAATCTAAAAAGGTGCTACGTCAGCCGTAAAGGGGATCAAATTCCAAAGATCTGCGTCAGGTGGCACCACTTACCATCGACATCAAACGAATAAGAAGGAAACATTCCTTTATATCCGAAGCTTGGCTTCTTATTCCTCTCCTTGCACCCGTTGGATGACGGAATGATAAACAAAATCAAAGGTAATCGAACATTTGATTTTAGCTATACCTCTCTAGTTCTCTACACTTTGTCCCTGGAATGTCTGGAGCGAACGAACGAAATCAAGTCTCTGTGCAAGTTACGACTCAAGAGGACTCGACCAATGAAGAGGAAGACGGGCAAGGGAACGAGATCGCGTGGAGGGGAAAAGCGACTGCAGCTACCAGCCGTTTGCATCAGCGTGTAGTCTTCGCTCCGCCTTGCTCCTGAGATTCCAGGGATAGAGTATAGAATGGTACCTTAACGGAAAGAGTACTTGATATTGATGCGAAGATACTCTCCTTAGTAACACCTCTCCTCCCCATGGCGGCACAGTACTTCCAGGACAAGGACTGCCAAGCGGGGTTTCATTGGGTGACGCGTGGTCTGAGCATCGAGTCCCATAGTAGCTCGTACCAAAGACTACAGTGCTAACTATTCAGCTAGGCGGGAGGTCAATAGTAATATTTTCAGTCTATTCCATACTGTTTCCAATTCTACGTTTTGGACGTGTTGTAATAGGTTTGTTTTTCTACCTCCTGGGTTAATCGCGACGTTGAGGTTGAACCGATACATGGGTGATGACTGATGAGACAAACACAGATGCATCCATGCCTTAACCAGCGCTCGAACCTGGGACCTCTGGTTTCGTAGCGCGTTACGCTGACCACTTTGCCATGGAGACCGATTGTCTTCTTCCAGGATTTTTCATCCAACCTTATACAGTAGTGTACCGGCAAGAAGTAGAGTCTATTATTATATTATTGCTTTCAAGGCTATATTTTACAATATTTTCATGCATTTCGCGCATTACTTTTGTTCTTATGAAAACTCGGCCAGCGGTGGGTACTCCCGTACTTTTGACCCGTCTATGATTAAATGTGCGTGCGCGCGAGAGAATTTTGTACGAAATTAATTTCTCTACATTTAATATTCAAAATTCATGCTGACATGTGTGACTGATAATGTTTACATGGTCTACTTCCACGAGAGCATAATGGTGCCCGTAGATTTTGTAAGAAAAGTGTTGGGCATTCGTGTGCGTGAGCAAACTAAATGTATTGGAAGGGAAAAGTTCTTGCGCAAGACAAAGCACACCACAGTCATTGCTGCCTTTTAGCAATCTCTTCATTTGAGCTGTTGGTACGACCTCAATTCTTTTTAGATCCAATGTTTACATTGAAGACATTCCACGTTGCTCGTGGAAAAAGCAGATTTCGATTTTTACAATTTTTACATTTTAAAATAGATGCGGTGGTCCAGTCGCTAGGGTATCTGCCTGACTCCACCGGAAAAACCCCAGTTCGATCCCCAGGGTTGTTCATCTCAGGTGGGATGTTCCCGTATAAAGACGCTCTGGAGCTAACAGCCCCCAACCGAAGTTCACCTTGAAGCGACTCTGAGGGAGGGATTAAAGGCGGTAGGATCGTGGTACTGATCATATCAGCTCTACTTACGGCCAAGGTCGAAAATTTATGGAGCCTTACCTGCACACCCTTTCCCCTCGTGGCACGGTACAATGGGCACATGATAATTTTCTTTTATTAAATTTCTTGTTACGCCATAACACAATTTCAAAGTCAGATATGTTAAGAATTTAGGAGTCATAAGTTTAAAAAGGTCAATATTGAAGAGATTTCATAAAGCTTGTTTATAAACTAAATTGTTAAATGTACATAACTTTTATGATGTAAACGTGGATTCGGCAATCGTGAAATTATTCATTACGATGTACTAACCTTTATGTTAAGGTTGTTAAGGTCCATGAACCCATCCATACATTCTAATGGGTTCCATTGGGTTCCGCTGCAGCACTGGAACCTTTTTCTCTCGCACGATTTAAATTCGGTCCAACTTGCGTATTATTTCATTGCGAAGAGGTTCCTGGACCGTATTTAAATTGATCCGGAAGAAAAGGTTTCAGGACCACCGAATTGAAATACTTTACAGATGAAGGTTCTTTACGGTCCAGATTTGTTAATTTAAAATAATATGTCAGTTCACTTTGAATAATTCACAAACTCAACTATGTATATTCAGATTATTTGCATGTAATACAAAATATTATGTCATAAAATAACTAAAGACAAGGGTTCGAGGCTGAGAGCATGACTATAAATACCCCGAGATTTTCAGGTGATTTTAGTCTGATTTTACGCATATAAGTCGGGATTCTCGACTACCTCCCACAAGCTAACTGTCTGGATTCTGGACTAAAGTGTTGGGATTCTCGACACTACCAAGCTCCAGTTTTTCTTCCACCGTCTGAATTTTGGACAGAGGAGTTGGGTCTCTAGACACCAGGAGCTTTCTACAGTTTCTTACACCATCTGGGTTAAGCAGAAGTGTTTAGATTCTCGACCTATCACAAGTTCCTAACTTCTACATCCAAATTCCACCCACTTTAAATACCCAAGCTCCAGTCCTCGTGATCCTCTCCTCTGGATGTACTCAACCCTGTGGAAATAATAAACGTTTGCAGTAAAATGTATCCAGTAGTTTCACTTTCCTTGAACACCTACCCTGAAAAGAGGTTTCAGTACAGGCCATTGAAGTTTTCATGTTCCCGGCTACAGAAATAGAGGGATTAACCCTGCAAGGAACGTAACAGTCTAATCAACAGAACCATTTTCGAAATAAGGACAAAATCCTCCTTAACTACAAATTTACGGTAGGAGTTAAACGGTTGGAAAATATTTTTGAGGTAATAAATTCCTACGGGAAGTAAAAAATTGTAAGTTTTGGAACTACCTACGACAACGAGTAATCGCTGACAAATGACCACAGTTAATGTTATAAAAAAGCCACAGGCCGCCTCGTTGCACTCATGCGCCTGAATCGTTAATACATTTCTAAACAGCATGATTTTATCTGCACATTGCGACGTCCGAGAGTCAGATGACATACTCGAATTTGACGTCAGATCCGGTATCGCTAACTGTCCTTGGAACAGTGTTCAAAGTGCAGGCGAAATCTATCAACAATTTGTTTTCCGTCACCGTGTTCTGTGAAACGTGATCGAATATCTTAATTCTTCCTGTTGTCCTACAATTACGGCGTTTGTACGGCATCCTCGACGGAAGGGATTTTCGAAGTCGTAAACGCGCTTCATACTGTGTCGGGATTCATCCAGAGCTTCTATTATCTTTTATTATGGGTGGAGCACGAATACAACTATATAATTAAACGTTTAATTCAACTGCTTTGTAATTTTGGGTGCGTCAGCACTTGGGCTATTTTGTACCAGTCAGATTATACCATTAACTAAAATACATAACTCATATAAAATAAAAAAAAAACTAAAATATTCTAACTTGGGTTAAAGCTGAGGCTGTAAAGGGGCACTCATCACACGTAGGTAAAACGCAGGACAACCCCCCCCCCCCCCCCCGAACACAGCTCAACAGAAAATTATACTGGCCGTAGGTTCAGACGCCAGAATCTCTTTAGTCAGCGAAGTGCAGTTCAGGGTGTAATGTACAGTCACGGACACTTCTGGGTTATAACAATTCCATTAACTTTGAATGGAATCGTTACAACTCAGAAGTGTCTATGACTGTACTACGTTAACTGAGGATCAACAACAAATCGCCTGGAGAGATATTTAAGGCCGGAAATCACGAACGAGCTGCAGTTTTTGTCAGTTTTCTTTTAAAAGTTGCATCCTTCGGGGGAAATTTAACCAACCACACACTGTAAGCAAAAGGATATCTTAGCTAATTATCACGTAACACCTCATCCCCTTTTAAAAACCTATCAGCAGCTGCACGACTCCTCCACAGGTTTGTTGATGTTGCTGACATCCCATTTCTCTAACAACTGAAGAAATCACAAGTTCAGCCAGATTCCTCGGACGACTGGAGACGTCTGACGTAAGCTGTCCCACACACTTTCATTGGACTCAATGTTAGGACTTTGCTGCCGGTTTATGTGCAACAATGTTTCTTACAGCCAGTAAGTTACGGTTTTTAGCCATGTGCTGAGTCAAGCTTGGAGTTATCTCGATGATAAGGACCCACTTTGGCTTAAGTCAACCATTCCCATATTCCCCATGAGCTTGAACGAGATGAACAGATCTCGTGAAAAGATTCAATCCACCTTCGAGGTATACATATGGCCTTGAATCTTTACAGCATAAGCAGAAATTAAGACTTGTGAGGGAAAAGAGGGGGGGAGCGACATAAAGTGAGCGAAATAGAGGAAAAACAGACTAATTCAGGGGTTCCCAAACTTTTCGTTTCACGACGTCCTTAGTGTTTCAAGATATTTCAGGTGCGCCCAAGTCAGAATGTAGGCATATCTAACATTTGCACTAGGTTGCTTTCCTTAAGTTAAAAAATAAACACATATTTCAACAGGGGCGGCGCCAGAAATTCTGCCGGGTGGGCAGAAGCTCCTTATTGATATATTAGGGTGGGCAGTATAAATGTAAGACCATGTATGTGTACGTAAGACGTATGTATTCTCCTCTCTCTTACACTCCCGATTTTCCTCTTACTTCTTTTCCCTTCCCTTTTCTTGTTTTCTTTCTTATTCTTTTCTAATCTATTGTCGCATCTTGTTCCAGTTCCTATCGCTTTGTCTCTGATGGACACAATTATTTCAAGGAAGTGTTTACCAATGCGCAGCCATACCCCAGCCATACATTCTAATCACATTTTTTCATGCATGTTAATACAGTGAAATAAATGTTAATTAGGTTTAAGCTTGCGTTGCAAATACAAGGCACATAATTGATTTTATGTATTCGGCGTCAATGATAGAAAGTGCGATGGTAGACAATCGTGAAGATTCTCGTAATTTAAATGCATGTTCCTGAGCATAGTATTTTCATCGTATGAGTTTTTGACTGAAAGAGTTTTCTTACTCCTTGGGAGTCACTTTTCTTAGCTTACAAGGTTTGTACAACTGACAAATCTATCTGAATGTTTGTAGTAGCAGCGATTAGGTGCCAACATTTGAGGGGCAAGGACAATATACTTTTCTTGGTAGGAAAGGCTTAGCATAAAGAGGCCATAGTGCGGGGCAAAAAGTGGCAAAATTTGGCGAGGGAACTGCATCTTTCACTTCTCGCTCCTCCTAATCGCTGCCACTGAATGTTTGGATTAAAATGAACGTCTTATTAGGAATGATTTAAAACACACACGGAAATCAAATTCTTTGTTCATTGTCCATGAAGTATTCCTAGGCTAATGAAAGGCTATTTTGACAGAATATCACTCACAAACAAGTAAGATCAAAAAATCTGTTTAGAATTGAAGAGATTATTAGCTAAGTTGGTATTGGTTTTCTGAACTCTCATGTTACTAATGCGGGAGAAGCAATGCAATACACGTATGGTTGGTTACATGAACATATTTTTTGAGGTAACAAAATGATTTAGGACACAAGGAATCCATCGAAGTTGATCACCGTGCCAGTAATAATTCATATATTTTTCATAATGACTTGGGTTGCATGGCGTGACCATTTCGAACACACTAGAATGTCAACCTCTATCCTGTGCAGCATACCCTGGAAACTTTATTCTTTCAGGGCAACGAGTCCCTGGTGCTTGGAACCACTGTCAAAGCAATAATTTATGAGGGTTTGTATTTTGAGTGTCAGCTTGTGTTTGTTCTCGCCCCTTCCTAACTTTAATCTAATCACCATTGCACCTTATCGTAATCATTATCAAAATTAGCAGAAAAATGACTTTAACCTTTAAACAGCCAATGGGTCATATATGACCCATGGTGCCGATTACAACATTCACGTGCTTTTAGGACCTTCATAATTGTATGTGAGGTTGTAAACGCTGACAGATGTTGAGATAAAACTTTGAAATGTCATATGGAAGAAAACCCACCCCCTCCCCCTTTCTCTAATATGCAAATTAGCTATTTTTAGCGAAAATGCAAATTGTACATATTGGGTCATATTTCAGCTTGTATGAGAACTAGAACTTGAAAGAAGTTTTCCATTGTTGCAAAATGTCTATTCTTTGAAATCAATGCAAAAGTTTGTTCCCTTTTTCCAAAAATAACGGGAGAAGAGGGGGGCGAACGCGATTTTTTCATTGAAATTTGGGGACTTGGCCTCTCCCAACCCCGTTTTTCTCCCTTGGGTTTTCTAAATTGTACACAGTCAAGTGCTCCAATATTTTTGTTTTCAAACAAAATTTATCCGAAGTAGATTGCTCAAATAGTCTCAGAGATATAACGTTTTTCTAAGATAAGTGTAAAAATTTAAAAATCGTGCGCAAAGGCTGCGGCGACAGAGGGGTTACTTTCGAAAACCGGCTTGGCTGTTTAAAGGTTAAATATAACAAATCGACCACAACTTACTCTTCCAAAAATGAAGTTGCATTAGTTCATACCTCTTTGAAAGTTGAGATGGTAGTTTCAATTGCACAGCGTTTCATTAGGGGATCAAGTCACGGCAGCTAATTCCGTGAACAATGATGTTGTTTTCCGAAAGTCTCAAATATTTGTCTCAGGCAATCACCCTCCTAAAATGGACGCAACTTCTGTGGTGATAAAATGCCACGTTTTGTGCGAGTTCTTTCTGTATATTTTTCCCCAAAGGCATAAGGCATTATAATGAAGACGTCCTGTGTTCGACTCCCCCCTCCTCTGGTGGAAGCACAATGCACACTGGTTCCTAGACCTCTCCGATGGCGTAGTGGTAACGTCGTCGCCTTGTAATCAAGGGGTCCCGGGTTTGATACCCGGTGGAGGCACCGCACAGTGGTTCGGATCCCACTTTAAACTGTAGGTGTAGTCCCGATTAGCCTTCCTGTGCATAAAGTGGACTTAAAACAACAAATCAATCAATCAATCACACTGGTTCCACGTTAAACTGTAGGTTTAGTCCCGATTAGCCTATCTGAGCATAAAAGTGGATTTGAAAACAAACTAATAAAATCGTCTTCTGGATACTTCGTGACATAACTTTTTTCTTTACTTCAGCTGCATCTACAGATTCTGTTGACATTTTCGGCTAATTCATGTGGCAAAATTTATGTGTGGAAACAGGATTTCTAAATAGGATAAGCCACTCTTTAGCAATTGAATAATTCTGTAGCTTTTTCCATACATAACTGGTTTATTAAAATTTATTCACTGCAGTATTGTAGTGATTATTATGATTCCTTCTTATTAGTAGAATGAATATAAAGTTGATATTTCGCATACCATATTGATATTTGAAGATAACAAGTATATAAAAATTGTAATGAAATAAAAAAGGGACACTTCTGGAATTTTAATGCAGAGCTAATTAAAACTATATTATACTTTCTAACGGTGGAAGCGGCTCCGGCGCCTACCCAGCGTCGAATAACATGGGTACCTGGGGGAAACCCTGGGGGGTAAAGGCGGTCAGGGGCGTGATGCTGATCACATCACCCCCACTCACGACCGGATCAAGAAAGTGTGGGGCGTTACCCCCACACCCCCTATACGCCTTCATGGCGTGGTGCTATGCACAGGGGAACACTTTACCTTTTTTACTCTCTAGCATAATTAAACCCGAAGGTTTATGGCTTCAGCAACAGAAGCCTTCCATCTGGCCCTATTCGGGGCAAGATCAATCCAATCATTTCGATCCTTGCCGATTTCTTTTAGGTCCATCTCAACGTTATCCGTCCATCCTCGTCTTGGCCTTCCTACTGGTCTCTTACCACCAGGTTTCCCAACAAGAATCCTGTAAACTATTTTTTTCCTCTGCCATTCGTGTCACATGGCCTGCCCATCTAAGTCTTCTTGATTAAATTATTCTAATAATAATAATTAAAAAATCAAACTAATATATTGTGTTGCCGGAGGAAGTAACGCTAAGATGATGTTTTTATTTGTTTATTTGGAGATTATTTTAACCATACCCAGGCCGGAATTTATATACGTAATGTGGAGGCTCGGAGCTGAAGTCCACAAGTTCAACCTAAATTCTGATCTAATCTTGATCATACCCTGCATAATTTTGAACCTCCTAAGCCTACTAACTGCTTTTAATAATGGAAGTATTCATTTGATCACAGTTTTTGTTTCAATAGCTCTAGTATTTACTTTCACTTTCTAATGACAAAATTGGCTATTTATGGGTTGATAATATGTGAATATTTCTAGCATAGATAATATTCACAAGTAAAATATATACTGCTGGACAATGAAAACCGGACACTTTAATATTTGACATCTGAATTGCAATAACAGCTCGCAGGTATATTACAGAATGTTCGGCAGATCATGTAGTACCATATGCACCATTCATAGGCTCGGACTTTGTTTATGCATTCGTACTTAATTCAGTTTCTGCAACATTTAGTTAGCCCTTGTACCAGAGCTTTTATCGACCCATTGCGTTATCACAAAAAATGCAAGTGTCCGGTTTTTTTTGTCCAGCAGTATATATGTTATGAACACGAGAATACACTTATTTATCGAATTATTCATATATCTCGAAGTATATGTACTTATTGAATTTAATTGGGTGGGCAATCGGGTGGGCACAGGAATTTTTGGGTGGGCGCTTGCCCACCCGTGCCCACCCCTGGCGCCGTCCCTGTCAAATTCAGAAACATTTTATGTGTAAAAAGCACTAAATAAGCACACATTTGGAACAAT
Organism: Lepisma saccharinum; assembly: GCF_977018435.1. NCBI lineage: Eukaryota > Metazoa > Arthropoda > Insecta > Zygentoma > Lepismatidae > Lepisma > Lepisma saccharinum. The sequence continues at coordinate 71,388,327 of NC_139232.1, forward strand.
CATATCATTTCAGTGAAAATATTGCAAAATTTCGCCCAGGGCGCCGCGGCGCACACTTTGCGAACCACTGGATTAATCAAACCACATTCTAATCGTCGACAGTATATAGCAGGGGTTCCCAAACTTTTTCGTTTCACGGCACCCTTAGTGTTTCAAGATTTTTACACGGCGCCCAAGTCAGAATGTAGACCTATCTAACATTTGCAACGCTCCGGTAGTGTAGTTCGTTTGCTTGCCTTAAGTTAAAAAATAAACACATTTCAAATTCAGAAATATTTTGTATGTATAAAATAAGCACATATGTGGAACAACCATGTCATTGATTGAATTTGATGCGATGGTTTCATTCTAAAAGCATTCTAAAAGACTAACAAGTATCATTTCAGTGAATATATTGGAACATTTCGTGGCGCCTCACGAACAGGGTAGGAAACACGTAGGACATTGGAAGGACTACATTGCTCTCAGTCAGTGAATATTTAAAATATATATATATAAAAAAAATGTGTAAAGTAATCGTTATTTTATAGGTGCCTCACGACGCCGCGGCGCACTCTTTGGGAACCATTGGTATATAGGTTGAGCCACAGTCTATTGAAATTGTACATTGTACCAATTCAATCAGGTTTCTCCTAAAATCAATTGTTGCCAAGCAGTACTGATTGTTGGCAGCCGTTTTGTTTCATTTGAAGGCAAAGTCGACAGCGCGGAAACGCTCGCACCAAAGGCTAGAGCACCGACCAACGGGCTGAATATGAGATAATGTTTTCATTAACAAGCCTTTGGAACGTAGTAATAAGTTCAGGCAATTCATTAAGAAGATCGGTCCATGGACTACACAAAACAAAAAAAAGTCGGGAATCTAATGGACTGGCATTTCTCACGGTTCAAATGTAATTACTTAATATATCAGTTTCAGTATACTTCAAATAATAGTTGGAATGAAATGTGTCTGGGTTATTTCGAAAAAAAAATATTAAAAATTCGTATCAAAATTAAAGATGTCGAAATCCGGATAAAATTTTATCTGGATATCGGATAGTTTTTATTCGGATTTCGGATTAAGAGACCCGGATATCGGATATTCTGATATCGGAATTCGGATTATCGGAAATGTAACGATATCCAAATATGTGAATTATCCAGTTTTATCGTTTATCTGCTTTAAGGGCTTTCCACATATTCTTTAATTCATCATGTTCGTATTTCACTGTACGGATTTTCCGTTATCCGGATTTTGTAGCCATCCCTACTTAAAATTTGAGATGGAGGAAATATCTGGTGAACCCAAAATTTGGAGTTTGTTTGACTAGCAGGTATCAAAGACATTTCGAAAGGAATTAAAATATTCATAATCTGTGTGGGTAAGAACGTAAACATCTCAGCGACACAATACCTAATGGAACGATTAAATTGCTCCCAGTTTTCAGCTTGACATGACGCAGGAATCACTTGGGTTATGACGCACACAGCCATTTTGATTGCGTGCCTATTTACGTTAGCAGCAGATGCAGAAACAAAACTTCACGAGCTGCACATCTGAACTGAAAATAAAGCGAGCAGAAGGGAACGCAAGGCTGCCACCAATGATCCAGATCCCTTAAAGAATCTAAGACATGAAATGACAATAGGCCCGCATGTGCGCGTGCCGACTGAGCAGATGGCATTGGGAGGCGAACGAACGTGTCGGGGGTTTCGCAATGAATAGAGTTGCTCATGAAGTGTCATTTAAATTACAAAGATAATTTATTCCCCGAACAGTCATTCTTGTGAAAGGAGATAATCGCAAAACTGTACTGTACTTAGAGTTGGAAGTGGTCGAAAAAAGAAGCAAGCTTTTTTTTTTTTTAAAAAAAAAACGGCGTTTTTTCCGCGGCTTTTTTCACAAAAGGGTCTGAAAATCAATGGAAATACAGGAGTTGGCAGTATTTTTCCTGTTCCATGGTTTTCGTTTATCTCCCTACTGTAAAATAGACACTCATTTCTAAATATAAAATACAATTTACAATATAAAATTCGTAGCTAGATATAAACAGTGTTTTCAAGAAAGCTGGCTTTTTTGAATGGGCTGTTCTTCCAGAGTGTTATCTTATATTTCGGACGTGGTATAAACATATTTACATAACTAGAGTAGTTTTGTGTGTTTTTAATACAGCCTAATAGTATGATATGATTTTCAAAGTTTGAATTTGTTAAACGAACACATACATGAAGCAAAAAAGAAAATACTGCTCTAGCTTTTGAAAATCTAGTATCAAATCACTTTACATTAAATTCTGTGTTCGGTAAAATGTATTTGTATTCTGCCTTTCCAGTACATCATGTATAATTTGGTTAAATAGCCGCTAAACCTGGGCACGTAGCAACTAGTCATGTATTTTGGCTGTTTGTTGCAGTGCTTTTCAACCTTTGTGAGACCACAGACCAGTAAATTTATTTCTTAAAAGTCAATGTCTGATCCCAACAATTTCACTCATAAATACATCTCTGATCTTTAAAGTTTATATGGAAATTAATATGCACCCTTAATTAATATTACTATATCAACTATGGTATAATCATAGTTCAATTATTATGTATAGACTTGCTGTCAAATATAAAATTTGATTTAAATTAGTCGTCAACCCCTGCGTGCAACGTACCTTTTGCAGACCGGAGGTTGAAAACCACTGGCACTAAAACTGAAGCAGACGTAAATACGACTGGCCGCAAATGGCAAAAAAAAAAAAAAAAAATCTATTTAAGAAATCTGTACTGGACCCAGTAGCGCCTTCTGCCTATTCGCACATTCGCACGTGCACACCCAAATAAATCTGTAATGCAATCCTTATTATTTATTGAACTCTATCTCCTTCGAAACATCAAGTGTTCCCACGCCGCTGCACCAAGAGAAGCCTGCGATCATTGATATCAACACGCGTAGACCGAGCCGCGCTCGGGGCTTGAGGCTTGAACAAATGTTAGTCTCGCTCCCTATGACGCTGTTGCAGCAGTCGCGTAGAGGACGCTGATTGGGTCTTTTGGCTTGAGCGCCGTGTGAGGGGAGGTTGCATCATTTAGGAAAGCCGTGAACGCAGCGATCGGTGTGCGAGCAAATGTAGTGTTGCAAACCCATTCCATTAGAGATCGTGTGACAGAGTCGAGGCAACCCATACATACATCATTGCAAATTGAGGTTTTTATTTTTTAATTCTTTTATTTTATTTAAGAAAAGGGAAATTTCGATGGTATATTATCCCTCCGATTCTGACCCGAGCACGACAGGGGAAGAAAAGGGGGAAGGTAAGGAGGGCAACTGAAAGCGAGACGGGTGTTTTAAACATGCATGCTTAGTGAATCTTGGGCAAAATAAACGGCCCTGTGGCGCAGTAGCCGAATTATCAACCCACGCGGAGGGAGCGTACATCAATCAGCCAGCTGTTTTCCATTGTGTGTGTGTGTTACAGACTTGCAAAATTGTTTAGCGCTGTCAAAAACTCGTGCAAACTGTTTGATTTCATGATGAATAGGGAAACTGTACATAGCGTAAGAAGAGACTTAATATTTCACGTTATTTAATTTTTGGAGGGAAGTTAGCTACAAAGCCAGTAACAACTGCAGCTATATATACAGGGTGATTCAAAAGTCGCGCGACATAGGACAACTCCGTTATTTGTGCAGATACCGAAAAAACGATAGAGGGCATAAGTGTAGGAAATACATTGTTCGAAATCATGAGCGTAATTGTTGCGACAGCAGATGGACCATTTACTAGTCTGCTTGAAATCACAAACAAAACAAAACAAAATGACTGCCAAAATGGCAAACGGAAAGAAACACAAACAAATCAATGCCATAGCCGTACTCCACTTACGACCGAACAACAAAATTGACAATCGCAATAGCAATACCAACCGCACGGAGTGGCAAACTGATACAAAGGAAAGACCTGAACTGACATGTCCAGCAGCTGCATCGCTGGGACACTACCGGAGGAATTGTTCAAATTGATTGCCATCCTGTTGACGGCACATCCGAATACGGTTCACAGAACTCTTGCGCATATTACGTAACACCATAGGTGTTATTGCTGCACAGGCTCCTCTGATGTTTTCCTGAAGTTCCTGCAGTGTTCGGAGCCTGTTTCTGTACACGACAGATTTGAGATGGCCCCAGAGGAAAAAGTCAAGTGGTGTCAAATCTGGCGACCTAGGCGGCCATTCCACGGGACCCCTGCGACCTATCCAACGCCCAGGTAAAACTTCATTCAGCAATTCGCGAGTTATTAGTCAGAAATGCCGCGGTGCTCCATCTTGCTGAAAGAAAACCCCCGTCGTTTTGCTAGGAGTAGATTACCCAAATAGGGCACGAGTGTCATCTCGAGATGCTCAGTTCAGCAGTGAGCTTGTTGTTAAGAAATACGGGACCGATGAGAACATCCCCGTGTATGCCACACCACACATTTAACCTTGGGTCAGTCTGATGATGAGCATCTACAGCAATGTATGGGTTCTCAGTTGCTCAGTACACAGCGTTATGTCTATTCACTGTTCCGTTCAGATGGAAACAGGCCTCATCGCTGAAAAGAATATCAGCTTCAAGGTGTGGCTGCTGCGTTCGTCTTTCAGTAAACCACTCACAGAACTGCACCTGTCTATCTGTGTCATCTCCATGCAGTTCCTGGACAAAATGCACACGATATGGATGGAAATGATTTCTGGATATTATCCTGGACACGGATGCTTGACTGATGCCACATTCTTGAGCCACTTTTCGTGTTGACCGTGTTGGACTGACTGTCAGCTTAGCTAGTACGCTAGCTGAGGTTGCATGATCTGTTGCTGTACGTGGCCGCCCAGACCGTCGTTTGTCATGGATACTGCCTGTTGCCTTGAACCGCTCCAGTCAACGACCAATGGTTGCATGATGTGGCGGTGGTTGATCTGGATGCCGTCTGTGATATTCCTCCGCAGCTTCCCGTAGACTCATCCCTGCAACATGGATAAGAACCATTTCCAACCTTTCCTGAATTGTGTACTGGGACATTGTTGTTGATTACTGGGAAAAAAATCAACATTACGGTCGTGATTTAAGATGTATTTTCCAACAATTTTGTTCTTGTCTCCTGCACACAATGAAAATAATACAAATGCAACATCACGGTCATGATTTCAAACATATGTCCAACAATTTTGCCCTCTATCGTTTTTTCGGTATCTGTACAAATAACGGAGTTGTCCTATGTCGCGCGACTTTTGAATCACCCTGTATATATATATATATATATATATATATATACGGCGGAAGGGAGGGGAAAATTTTGAAGTACGAAGCAGGGCAGTGTGAACTGAGTGAGTACTGTAATTTTCTTTAAGATTTATTTTGCTCTCGATTTCGCTTGATTTGCTTGGTTCGATCAGTCTGTCATTAGAAATAAACAACAGCTATTAGATAGATTACAATTTGATTTCCTCCATGTGGTAGTTGGATCGGCTTCTTTGGAGTACGCCAATGTTATTATTCTCCTTTTTCATTAATATCAACGGAGCAGAGGAGGAAGTTTTTATGAAATATCTTGCAAATCGACAATGGTATTGATATTGTAGATCGGTATTTCTATGTATCGAGTGATTTTGTCAGATTATCGATGCTGAATTACATACAGTCCGGCCAAGGAAGACGAAACTACTTGGAAAGGATGATTCCAAACTTGAGAGGGGAAGCAGGGAGATGCACTCGCCAAACTACCCTGTGGTATTTCGCTTGCGTAGGTTCGCTTGTTGTATTACAGCTTTCTGTGTTGTGTTTGTGATGGCTCTTACAATTCGCAAAAAACAGTTTCGAAGTGGAACGAGGAAAATTGGGACGTTTTGGCCCCTGTTGCACATTCTACAAAACACACTCGTTATGCTAGAAAATGTCACAAGCCATTCAGTTACTACATTTATATTTATAATACTATATACAACAATATTATTATTATTATTGAATACTATCCTGATTAATGTTGTGTACATTTGTGCTAATTATAATATTTACTAAGAAGATCAATTTAATTGAATGATCTAAAATAAAGCTACTGGTTTACAAACAAGTTTATCTACTAATGTGACGATATGAATACTTTCCTGATATGCTATGTTTGCTGATATAGTATATGACTGGCTTACATAACCCTTACATAATTCGTAAACATCTCTGTATGTACTTTGGCGGCGATGTTACTACGTTGAAACTTCATTGCTGTTTCTACAGCAGACGGTTTTCAAGAAACCCGCTTCCTGTTCAAAGCTCAGTCACCCCTAATTAGCCATTGAACGCGTCCGGTTGGCGCATGCGCACTTTCGTCCATGGTCTCGGCTAAGGCATTCAGACAGTATTGCACAATAGCATCGCTCTTCTCGTGATTGGCTGGATAATTTCAGAAATATTTTAAATTTGTAAAAAATCAGTGTTAAAAAAACCATGAAATATAACTGTCATAGCCTCATTTTCAGGGAAAGGTGATCAAAACTTGGGTTGCCAATATATTAAGCATCATTATGTACGCAGAAACGGGTGCGAGTATTTGACAGGGGTTGCATAACACTTTTGGACGCGAGACTAAAAGTGCACACCGATAGAGCCGCCACTGACTGGACCTACAGTTTGAAACGAAATCTGAAGCATTCTGCCTCTACTGAGGGTTGAACCTCAGACCCCTTTGATTACAAGGCAAAGCATTACTTTATGCCACTCCAGAGGCCCCTTCATGATTATGAAAGGAACCTTCTATCGAAACGCCAGATTTTTTTCCGACAGTACTTGGAATTTGTTTTCTGTAATTTACAGGCTAAATTAAATCTTAATCTCTGATGAAGTAACTAACAATCTTGTTAAATATAGAGAACATTCAGACCAAAGTAACACATTACAGTGGAGGTGTAAGATGGAAGTGACAAGCGGCATGGGGCCCTTCAGTCTATAAACAAGCATTCACCACACATGCAGAAACAAGACCCGAGGCGACACGATGTGTGGCACTGAAGGAGCTTTCAGACTGAAGTCACACATGACAAGCGACACAGTCTCCTTCAGTATAAAGTAAAGCATTCACCGTGCATGCAAGAACAACACACTGAAGCGGCACGATGCATGCCATTGAGAAAGTAGTGTAGTCCGAGCAACATGCAAGTGACACGTCTAGCTTGTTGTCGCACTTCGGTTTAAAAGGTTGAATGAATTACTGAGGGTTTGCTTCCAAGTGACACATGTCACTAGTTGCTTCGGTCTGAAAGTTCCCTGAGAATACTGTACAGATCAAGTGACAAGAGACACTTGCAGCTTATGTTGCTTCGGTTCGAAAGATTGCATTTACTTCTAAGGGTTGGTTTCCAAGAGCCACGTGTCGCCTCCGTCTGAAAGCTCAGTTAAACAGGATATATACACACATTCACGTAATATGTATACTTCTGCATATGTGTTGTGAACAATAAAATTTTTCATTGTCTCGAAACATAGAATATTTTGATATTAACATTTGTTTCATATTTTTTGACATCCAACATTTAAATTCAGACACAAACATGTAAAAGCTTGTTTTAAGTCCATTTCATGGCCAGATGTGCTCATCAGGACTACACGTTCAGTTTTAACCCTAGCTTACCCGTGCCGTATGGGTAAATACCAGGGTACGACACACAGGCCCACACCTTTTTATCACTAAAAATTCAAGAAACCATTTTATTATTGAATCACTGCTTCTTTTGCTGATTACATAAGCAGTTATTTATTAATTATAATACATAATTACAAAAATTACTATCATTAATAGAAAATAATAAACAATTATTACATGTGTCTCACATAGGCTATATTTTATCATTCACAAACTCACAAAATCCATTATAATTTTTATTAATGCTTTCTAGTTTGCAGAAATGTATTTGTTTATTAAATATAATAATTACAATCATTACCAACCAATTATTCACTGTCACTGGCATGAGTGTCTCGAATGAGACACATTCAAAGATGGTGCGTGATTTGCGCACCAAATGCATTTTGCCTCCTAATTACATTACATTTATGTTTTTATGAACAAAAGTAAGAAATATTTTGAACATCCTAGGAAACAATGTAATTTATTATTTTCAAACATTTGAAAAATCTAAAAAATAGAGATGCCCCTCCTTGGTTCGCTAGAGTTAAAATTGTATCTGAACCACTATGCAATACGTGCCCACTGGGATTCGCCAATATCTGTCTCTTGACTGCTACATCATGTTAATTTCCTTTGGCTAGTTGTAAAATGTGTCACTACAAACCTGTAAACTCATAACAATAACTTCAAGTGAAATAGGTTAGCTGTAATTGGTAAAAAGCCAAAAGAGCCAAAATTTCCGTTTTTCCCCCCCAAAAAGCCGGCTTTTTTGCAACTCGAACTGTACTCGATCATCAATTCTTAATATACCTTGTACTGCACTATTTTGGGATAACGTAAATGCCCCTGTTAACGACGAGGTATGTGGTAAAGCATTTTCCCTTGTTATTGAGGCTCGCACTGTGTGCAGCCTCAACGGTGCATCCTAAAATTAGACTGACAACACAACACGCGGCCTCTGTGGCGGAGTAGTTCTCACACGGCACTATGACGCCAGGGGTTCCGCGTTCGAATCTTTGCCTGGGCATGGGTGTTCTTTCATCAATTTCGTCATATCATCACCCATCCTCATCTTCGCGATTAGCCAAAAGTGCAGAAATGCGAAGTAAAATAAAAAAAATGTGTAGAACAATTTCCCTCTCCTTTCATTTTCGCTATCTGCACTAATAATGGAGTTGTCTCATGGTGCCTAACTTTTGGATCACCCTGCAGGGTGGCCACTCTAGTACCATGATAAAATTCAAGTATAATTTCCGTTTTTCAAGGCGAACTTTTCAAATATTCAAAGGTACAAGCAGATGTTTTCTGTATTTCAAACTTAGGTATTATCGTCTCTCACACATACACAATATAAAAGATTTGTGCGATTCCAATTTAACCAAAAATTCTGATTCAATTAAACGGTGTGTGTGTATGTATATACTGTATATATACGGTGAGAAGTTTACATTTGTCATTTCACATACTCAGACTAGAAATACATCTACAAACAAATGTTAAATTTGTTAATTGCATAAGAATTACAAATTTACTTACCAACTACATGATATTTCATCTTGCAATAATCTCTCGTCTGTCAGATAGATTGTTCTGCAAAGGGCACTAACTAAGCAAACGAATTGAGAAAATTCTGTTTTATTTTTCATGCAGCTTTCTTTTATTTTCCTTCCTCGATAAAAAATAAAAGCTGAACTGTGAAAAACTTGCCTCAGCATTAAAAAATATGTATAAATTCAATGCAATTGGGATTTTTAAAAATTGCAATTTTTCACGTCTACGGAGAAAAGTTCAAGCACAATTCACTCATAATTCCCGGAATTAAAGGAATTCCTGGTGAGTGCAGTAGCCACCCTCCAGTATATTATACCGTGCGTTCATTTCGATCTGCAGCCGAGAGATCGGGAGAAGCGTGGCGGGCGGCGCTGACGGAGATGCCGACATTTGCGGCCTGTAATGCCCGCTTATTTTTATAGACATATGCAGACATTTATATAAATATTGCAAAACGATCACTAACCTGTGTTATAACACGCAAAGGTTCTTCTGTAATTCATCCAAGTTCTGCTCTTATATGCACAAATAAATAGGCTTTAGAAACGATGTTAAGAGCCACAGATAATAAAACATTTTAATCATAGTTTTGACCAGTAACGTCCTGCTTAAGTTTATATCCTTGAAAGAGTTTTGTGCCGATGGGGATCGTTTGGAGGTTTTGAATGTGCAACACTGTATCAAGATTACGCTGTAGAAGAAACCGTTAAAAGTCAATGGTGTTCGTGAGCTTCCTTGCAATCCGAAATCTCCGAGCTCGAGGTTTTTGTTCCTTCGCGACTAGATGAAGACAGAGTTGTAAATATAATGGCGAGCAATGTAAACCAAGAGCGTGTTAATTTCGTACTGTGCGCAAGAGTGTTATTCTTGGTTACTTGCAGTTACTTGTTTGTGTTATTGTAGTGTGTATGTGTGACGTGTCAGTGAGACGATTGGAATGCCAGCCGCAAGATTCACGTTAGAACAAAGATTTTTTTATGTATGACACGTACCTACGTGAAAACAAACTCGTGTAGAGACGTGTGTAGGTAATTTGTACAGAAATTCCCATGCGTTTCAACTCCACACAGAGATACGGTTAGACATCTTGTCCTTAAATTACGAGAAACTGTATCGTTAAATTTTAAAACACCTAAGCAAAAACGACGGATTCTAACCGAAGCAAAACTCGATGATATTGGTGCAGCGTTAGAACGTTCTCCAAACAAACCTCTACGCCGTGTTTCACAAGAGGTGGGCGTGTCAAAATCATCGGCACATACAGTCACTAAGCTACTAAAAGTAAAACCATACTCTTATAACACAGGTTAGTGCTTGTTAGTGCTAGTGGGCATGTCTATGCAACTTTTGTAACCTTCACAGATAATCTTAAACTTTATCATAAATTTATTATGTTAATGTTCTAAAACTTGATAAATTCTACATGTCAGTCTGAATACTGAAATTATAGTATTCAAGTAGTAAATTTTATGATGTGATTATATATAGGCTGTGTATGCGTTGTTATTGTAACAATCAGGAATAGTTTGCTCCTCGACAGTTTTTATTCAAGAAATGCAAAAACCAATAGCTTCATGTACAAATAGTGTGTAGAATTCGAAATTTTCATAGTATGGGGATATTCCGAACATTTCCCGACTTAATCGGAAAGATGCAAAATCTTACCTTCTCAAACGTCGGGATTTAAAAACAAAATCCCGTCTACCACATCCCTAAAAAAATGTGCATAAATGTAAAAATAAACTTCAAAATCTCATTAACTCGTCCATTCCATAATATTTTCAGCACAAAGGGTTTTCCAATGTAGCATTTCGTCGGCCATTTCGGTACATTCTGCACATCAACCTCTATCAGGACACTGACCTAATGTCATTTACCACATAGACAGAACAAATGTCAGTTTGACTCAGCCAAAACCTGGCAGTGGAAAAGTTAGGCAGAAATCGGATCCAGTGTGACCACTAAGTTAATTCACAAAATTGGAAAGCCTGGAGGTTTCAGTGAAAACTCCTCCTACAGGCAATGAACGATGAACGATGATGAATGGATGTTCGGTAGCGCCAACAGCCCTTGAAGGGCCAAGCTGGCCAAGCGGCCTTTCGTTGTGAAGCGTGGTTAACGCATAGCACGAAAGGACTTTTAAGTTTCTTGTGGACGTGCATGAAAGACTCAAGGGCGTCTGCAGGATTTTATTCTTACGGGGGGGGGGGGGGGGTCAGAGTAAGATTTCACATCTTGCCCTTCAGTCATAGAAACTAATATTTTACCGTTTATTGAAAATGAATCGAAAATACTTTGGCGTTGTTGACAATTTCAGACTTGAGTCCACTATTTAAATAAACTGGATTCACCTTGCTTCCTTTCCATAAACATCTTACACTGTTTATGAATGATGCTTCGTATTTTTGTACTCTTTTCATGATGCACAGATATTAAACAGAAACTATTTAATTTGCTCTCCTTTACCCGCAGAAGGGTACTGTAGTAATAAAAATGATTTCCCGAGTTGTCGGGATACTGAACAGTGTAGAAATTCCAAAGAATCGTGTTTAAAAACATGGTGGATAAAATTCATGATTTCTATTTTGTTATTTAAATCAGATTTTTTTTGGATTTCAATCGATTTTTTAAATAAAAAAACACGCTTAAAATTGCTTGTATGGTTTTTGGCACAATGCATATAGATTTGTTTCTTTATAGAAACACTTTTTCTAGTAAATGGCCCTGAGGAGTTTAATTAAACAAATAAAAAATTACATGTAAATATATATTTTTCTGTTTCTGATAATATACATATTCAATATTAATGAAATTATAATTTCAGTAACTTCTCTTCCAGTGAAAATGAAATATTCTGGATGTACTCTCTGAATTTTGGCAATTTTTTTAAATGATAGTTTGCAAAATATCAGTGCCATGTTTATTTACAGTTTAATGTTAATGACATTTTTTATGGTTTAACATGATTAGTATTTGGAATTTCTTTTAACACAAAATGTTTGCTATTTTTGCCTATAAAAATTATTGAAATTTAAATCAAAAGGAATTTAAGTGTGTTTACAGTTTACATTTCCATTCTTATGAACTTCACCCCATCAGTACATATATTTTCTTTCCTTTCTTAGAGGCTAACAAACACTATTAAATGATTACGAGATTAATGTACTATCACCAAAATTGATTCTGATATCTACAAAAATCCTTATGTACATTATTCTATAAATTATTTATTAAAATTGATTTAAATCAATCCACCTTGCTTAAAAGTGGTTATTTTTTGTTATTTTCTGCATTAGCTGTGTCTGAAATTTCTTGAAATTAACAGTTTTTATTCCAACCTCCTCTTCTCTATGGAAATACGAAGGAACGGGGTTCACAGTTCAGTAGTGACATATGACATCATATAAAGACAATCACTTGAGGGGGGAAATAGTGTGTTGAATTCGAGATTTTTACCGCGTCGGGAGATATCGAAATTTTTCAGTCCCGAACGTTGAGATTACAAGATTTCCCTTCCCAATCTCGTCCCGCACACCCTTAATTACGTCTGTCAACATGATTCTAATCTCTCTAAAACGTTTTTTAATTATTTCGTTGGACATGGCATTTAATTGCTGTAACTTACAGCCTGTAAATCAAAGAAAATAATATGTGTAATAAAATATCGTTACAATTTCACCATTCGAATTACATGAACTTTTCCAAGATATCTCAGGAGAAGGGGGGGGGGGGCAAATGCCCCTCTGGTCAAAGTAAGTATATAATATAGTTGAGAAAGTAGCGCAGTCTTCCCTCCCGAAGCTCAAAAAATAGGGTTGTGGGCGTTCCCAACCCTGACGTCACTCACGGGACAGAACTGACGCTGTCACAGACCTTTCCGCTTGTTATAGGATCTGCATTTGTGTGTAAGTGCCTTGTGTTTTCTTTTTCTGTAGCTCTTGTGTGATAGTGGAGAATTTTTTTTCAACAATAACATTTCAGGAAAATGCCGCGCAATTGTGCTGTTGCTTTGTGCCCGAACAACGCAAGAAATACAGTAGGACAGGCACATATCTAAGCAAAAGTTTTCGGTTTAAACTAGATAAAATGAGGATTTTGGTTTCTTGTTGTGTGAAATAAGATAATGTGACGATAATTTAAGGAGAGAAATAATTATCAAGGCAAGACGGAGAATGTTCTGTAACCCTGTTATTGATAATAGCACGCATCCAAAGTGGGGTTTAGGGGCTTGACCCCCCTCTCGCCAGGAAATTTTTCAGTTTACATTAGATAAAATTAGGCTTTCGGCTTCGTCAATAATATGACTGAGAATGTTCTATAATCCTGTTATTGTTACTAGCGCGTACCCAAGATGGGGATCAGGTGGCTCGAGTCCCCTCAGGTAATTTTTCAGTTTACACTACATAAAATTAGGTTTTTATCTTCTTGAATAATGTGACGATAATTTAAGAAGATAAATACTTATGAAAGCAAGACGGAGAATTACCCTGTTGTTGATAACATTGCACGTAAACTTTACTTGAGCTTTCAGTGTCGTCGCAGTGAACTTGAGCACTATGTAGAGACTTGTCAGTATTTGGAAGCTGTAAACAAAGGTAGCTCCACACGTAGGGCGATTCGTTGTAATTTCTAATCTCTGGAAGACGCGAGAGGGAATGTTCTTGAATAAGAGGAGTCGAACTACTGGCAATATCTATGAATCGTTTATCTGCGGAACATTCTAAAATATAATGAGGATAAATATGCGTTAATTAGAACCATTCCTAAATAGATATACTTTGACCGGACCTTGGATCCAATGAGAAAAATTGCGTTGTTTCTGACTTCATTGCCTTTTAAGTGTTCAATTCAAGGACTTGTTCATGATTTATTTGATCGTGTACAAGGCGCTTTACTTCAGTCTCCAATATGAAATCATAAAAAGTTCTGGGGACTTGATTTCAAAAAATGTGTCCGAGATAACGAGTGGCGTTCCCAGAATTTTCGGAAGGGAAAGTGGTTACGTATACTATTTTTGGTGGTCAGTTCTCATTTAGCCATCTTTTCCTGTCTTTGACGTTCAAATGGGGCTATGACCCCACCAACCTACATCACTGGAGATAAATAAGTAAGCATTTAACCATATTGGGAGAAGAAACATTAGATGTGTTGGGAACGGAAGGGTTTTCACTGTGCATTAATTGTTTCGCGATCCAACTGTATTCTAGAAGACGATTTAGGGGATAGTTGCTCCCCATTTTCTTGCCTCCACACTATGTCCTAATGCTAAGCCTTGTCTATCAAGAGAAAGTGAACTTTCCTTGCAAAACCCCCCAGTTTTAGAACAAAATTGCCACCACTGGCCTTAAACATAAAATACCCCTTAAAAAATGGTGTTCACCCACCTCGTCGAAAGGAATTCCTGGATACGTGCCTGGGTGTAAGCTATTTTTCGTTCCTAAAGGATCCGATTACGTGCAAGATGTGGGTTTCAAAGTGAAGAGATTAGATCCTGTTAACACCAAAACAGCGACAGTGTGCTCTTCGCATTTTCTGTATGCAGAACTGCTGAGTATTATTACCTGTAGACCGCAGCTTAATAGAAACGCTGTATCATGTTTAAATTTGCGTGGTTGTGTGGTGAATTGTAGTAGTGTTCAATAGCCAAAGGCATAATTGATCGGAGTTTACGTGCCAATAAACGTCAGATTCGAAAGCGAGCAGCGGACACACTTGAAGAGTTGTCTCCTCGCAAAAGAATTTGCATGGCACATAATTCAGAGACTTTGAGTACAGGAAATATACCCAACCTCCAACAAGATAGTGTGTTGGAAACTCTGAAAAAGAAATTAAAATGTGCTGAAGAACAAATAATGAAACTGCAAACACTGCAGGATGAAAGTGCTAAAAAAGTAACTTTTGGATTATAAACATGAAGTTGTAATATCTCGACCCCAGTGATTTATCCAAGAACTTCGCCCTAACACCCCACACAATGTTTTAAAAAGGACAACTTTGTGGTCATTTTGGCTCTAAGTATAACTTTTCACCCCCATAAACACGAATTTACACCACTCAAATAGAAAATTCTGAACAAACCTCTCTGCTCCACCTCCGAGCCGGCTTTCCCGCTTTTGATTACATGTAATTCTATTGATAGTTAACTTTCAGCGACACAGTTTACTAGATATAGTCTGCTCTATACATAGCTATACATTTATTTATATACACACGCTAGAACATTCATTCGATTTTATAACAAATTTATTTCCGAAAACACGGAAGAAGTGTGAATTCCTATGCCGTTGCTGGTGCTCGTCTTTGACATGTTCCGTGGCTGACGTCATCCGTGGAGGTTTACGAATGGTTCCGAACTTTTCCGAACGCCAGACTGCACCTCCCTGCCTCTGGTCACCCCCGCAGTGTGTCCACAAATTATTGGACAATCCCCGCATATTGTTTTACAATGGCGGAAGGGATCCGACGCACTCGCGGATCTTCAATTTCGCTTTCCATGCTTCACACAATCGGATGCAACGTGGGGCTTCCTGTGCTGCTGATTCAACGGGGGAGGCGGGAGATCCAGTGATCGGAAATCTCGTTCGTGTCAGTCATTTTGAAAATCGTCGCTGCGTGCTGCCGACAGTACAAGGTCCTCTGAATTGATATGCTCGATAATATTAACTCTCTGACACACTTCGTAGGGGAAAGTCGTGGTTCGAATGTCTTCTCCAGGAAGTTACATACCCCGCAACATCACTCTCATGGCAGTCGGGAGAGAAATAAATGAAAAGCAAAAGGGGGGGGGGAGGATGAACAATTTCCTGCCCATGGAATGAATTCCTGTCAAAAACATTTTTTTAGTGCTGCACTTTGGTTGAAAAGTTACCAGCAGGGCAATTTCTTTCAAGAGTCCTACCACAACTAGCATAACAAGTATAATCAAACCTCATACGTTAATTCTTAATCATTTAGTAATGTGTGTAGTAATAATTCGTTGTTTACGATAAATGTCAGTCAATCCCAATACTACAATGGTTAGGAGTCCGTTTTTTAGATAGAGGTCCGTCCGAAAGCAGCCGTTAAAAACCACGTTATTTTATTCTCACATGCCGCGGTAGCGTTAGGTCTAGTTAGGGCGTATACAATGCGAGACACCCGGGTTCGATCCCCGGCGGCGGAGAACCGGAATTTTTTCCACATGTTGAAGCGGCTCCGGCGCCCACCCAGCGTCGTATAAAGTGGGTACCTGGAGGAAACTCTGGGGGATAAACGCGGGGTAAATCACAGGGGAGCACTTTACTTTTTACTTTGCATGCATTCATATTCAATTTCACTCTTTAATGTATTTCGTCGAGTTCCATACAGTTTCTACATTGATGGCCACATTTTCTTTCGAATGACATGTTCAGATCGTAACTTTTGGCCCACCCTGTAGAATGAACTCTCAGTGAATCATCAGTAGATTTCATGGCATTACCAGAATTTTTTACACGATGCACTAGGAAGAGAGATTTACATTTGGGAGCCTTCCGATAATGTCACCCCGAGATTAATACTTACTGTCCGAGACTTCGTTAAACAAGAGCACGTAGTATTTAAAAAGAATCGCAAGCAACACATTCGCTTTAGTTTGCGACTTATTCAGATCTACCACAGGTGATCAGAAGGCGAGACAGTTACACAAGATTTAACCCTACCAGAAAACGCCTCCCGGGTTCGATACCCACATTCAACTATAGGTCCAGTTCCGATTAGCATATTTGTGCATAAAATGGAGTTAAAACGAACTTAGGAGATACACAGACAATGTTTGGGGGTTCGAATCCAATACAATTAGCTTCTAATCCCCCTTTCCCCTCCATTCAGCCCAATCGTGAGGCCACAGGCCAGTCTCTTTCACTTTTACTTCTATACTGTCAACAAATAAGAAATCTCTTTCCCAAAGCAAACGTTCAGAGCGAAAGAGCATCCCTCTTGAAGTTATCCTCAGGTCGAGAATGAGTGATTCACGCTCCAAAGTCTTTCCTCCGTCGCAGCTGCATATCCGACGTTTTCCAATTTCCCTCAACGAGGCGCTAATGCAATAACAAGCACAAGAGGATGACATCATCCGTTAACGCTATAAAGGAGGCTCTTTACGAACGATTTTCATCTTTCTTCACTCTCGCTTAAGAAGCGCGCCATTGCCAGTAGGAAATGCAAGAGGAAAGTGGTTTTTCGAATAAAACGAGCGGGAACATCCTTCCGTAGGCAAACAGTCGCTCGTGCTAGGCTAAACCAATTGACAGTTTCTGTTCCTGGCCACGTAGCCATGCACATCCTGTTGCATCATCGAATCTCGTGATGGATGATTAACCTAGTAACATCCTATTGTGGGAAGAAACGGAATAAGCCACAGGTAAAAAATAGCCTTCACATAAGTTAACATTCCTGCGAGAAGCATAAAGTCAATTCCTATGATATTATAAGTTATTTAAAAAATGTTATAGGAGCGTTCCACGAAAATTGGTCCTACTCCAGGTAAATAAAATAAATTAATCTGAAAATTATTACTGTTTTCAAATACATTAAGGTTTAAATGTTTGTGAATGCATATTTCAGGAACAAAACTTATCTGCAGCCTATATATTTCACAAACAAATGAAGTAAAAAATTTTGGTGCATTTTTAAAGCGTCACACGTAACACGTTTTTGTTAATGTTTTTTATGCATTCAGACTATGCCATCATATTCAATTTTTTATTTAATTTGTTAGCAGACACCACGAAGTTCAAATCTCGTGTCTAGAACCTTACAATTTGTGTGTGAAATGTCACATACGTAACATGCCCCTATAGTGTCATGAAGATATATATCTTTAGTGCAAATTTTGGTATTTACAAAACGTTAATTCGTTTGTGTCGAATTCTAGTAAATTCTTAAAAGTCTCCGTTTCAGACTCATATCACTGATGATGAACTTAATCAAATTCTGTTCAGTGATGAAGACACCATCTACAAATGTAAGAAAGTTAATCGATATACGTATTTTCCATGTCAGAACCCCGCTTTTGGTAATTCCAATTATTTTTCAAAATAGATAGCGACTTTCGAGACACCGTGAATATGATCCACTTGTTCGTTCAGAATAGAGGTGCCGTGAAAATGAAGTAGAAGTTCTAGAGTGGCAGGAGCGGTTTCCCACCTGAAGCACACTGAATATGAAGTGGTGAGGTGACTTACTATCTGCTATTATGGTTGGGAAGGAAGAAAGGGGTTTCTAGGGGTTGTGTTGTGGCCTGTCCATGTGTGTCTGTGATTGTCATTTCGTCCTTTCGAACTCGAACCCGGAACGCTGTGCTAACTACGCCGTGACGGAGGCTAGGCTAAGTTGACGAAAGGACAATCACAAACAAACATGGGCAGGATTTACAACACAAGCCTTACAGAGTATTATACTGGCTGAGGGTTCAGATGCCAGAGCCTCGTTAGCCTGCAATAATATAATCCAGGATGTGCTACGTGGAAAACAGTTTGACATGTGGGTGCTTCCGGGGAAGTCACCCCTTACATCTCTCAAATCCGGGAAGTAATCACAAGAACATATTACTACGCAAGGGGAGACTTTCTCATGCTACAAAAGTTTAGAGTTAAAAATAAAAATGTTCCTCTACCATCATATCACAACTTTACTAACATAACACAGCTGTGTACTGGCGGAAATACCTCCCCTGCGCTGCGGAATCGCAAACAAGCTTCCGGCAATTCTGAAAGCACTCCTTTATGCCCAGAGAGCCACCATCCCCATAAAGAATCATGAAAAAGGGGCATCCATAAGTTTCTGTGAAACATAGAGAGCCTATATTTTTTTTATGACCACCACACAGAGTCAGTCAGTCGTCAACATTACTACCATTTCCTATCACTTTCTCTTGTGTGTGTGCATAAAAACGTGTCCTCGGAAATCAATGTTATATGCTCTCAGTGAAATGCCTGCGGATGTCTGTATTGCACTCATCACACGCTAATCGTTCACGCAAAATCAATGTAATCAAACGACTGTACTCTCTCTGTCGTGGAGCTTTCAGACCTAAGCGACACGATATTTTTCTTATGATAATATGCATATTTCCGTAACACCAGCTTTACAAATATCGCAAAGGGAACACTGATACTATCTTACGACTTTTGTGCCTAAACTTTCTTAGTGATACGCAAAAAAATATACATATATTGTTAACTATCTTTCCCCTATTGAGGATAAAGTAGTCATCAACAATATGCATATTATTTTATCTTACGCTATTTCCCCCTTTTCATATTACCGACATTAATTCGCTTTTTGTGACAATGTTGGCTAATTCCCGAAGATAGGATGAAATTGATGAATAGACACTCACAAACATCCATGCCCAGGCCGGGATTCGAACCCAGGACCCCTGGCAACGTAGCGTGATGTGATAACCACTCCGGTACGGGAGTCGGCTGAAATTTTTGTTATGTAAATATTACAAAAACATGTCTATTAAACGCGAGTTCGGATTTCGATATCTCTGTCAGGATCACGTGGGAAACCACGTCAAATATGGTTATAACCACAAAATATAACAATGTCGGTTTACCTCGGTTTTTGTCAAATATAGGCAGATGACACAATGATTTTGCTTCCGTGATAGTACGTACCATGAGGAAAATTCATGGGGATGTTCAGAACTGTGGTTACGTACAAAAATGGTCTAAACAGCTGTACATGGATAATTACAAGATTTAAAAACATGAAAAATTTCGTCTTCGTACGTTAATTAGAAGCAAAAACGTCCACCAAAATATGCCAATATTGCGAAACGTTTTCCAAGAATACCTCTGTTATTAAGTGCCAAAAAGGTACCATGGGTATTTTGGAAGCATATAACACTTAACAAATAATATCACAGGGCTTTGGCCTGTTGTTGTTGAATTTAGGTTAAGGAAGCTAATAATTTTGGGCAATGCTAATAATAGTCACAAAATAGGGAAGAATGCCACCATATATCATGGCCCCGCTCACCTAGAAAACAGATCTAAACGTAAAAAGTGTAAAAAGCTTAAAAATCCCCTTGGGAAAAGTTAAAAGTGCAAGGTTGTAAAGGGTTTTGCACGAGACAAACACTACACATTAAAGAGGAAAGAATGCACTAAAAACTTCCTCACAGACAGTGAAAGAGACCAGCTCTTCTCAAAAAGGTAAAAACATTTGCTAATTCACTGTCGTCGTCTCCCAACAGGGATGATAAAGAGTTGGGAAGATTAAATCTCAGATTGCAAATTCGGAATAAACCTTTGAACTAGGTCATATGCAAACTCGACAAATCCTCCTCCACCACTGTTCCACAAGGTTTTTTGCAAGACGTGATTGAAACCAGTTCCTTGAAAAATCAGAAACGTGACAATCAACTACAGACGTCTTCTATGCTACAAAATCATGAACGTTATATCGTACTCAAAAGCTAGTAATTACAACATGTATGTCAAGGTCACAGCAAAGCACTTACCGAGGTCAGCGGTCATCCTCTGGGAAGATCAGTCCTGCTGGTGCGCTCGAGCATCGAAGCATGGGCCATCACGTTCCCCTGACGGTGAGTCCATCCGTCGCCACCATGTTGGCTCACACGCCCCCCTGCAGAAGCCGGCGTCAGTCCCTGCAAGCAAACAAGCAACGTTGGTGAACGCTTCGAGGAGAGTGAACGCTGCCAACCGATCTCTCCCGCGGCCGCGCTTCGACTAAGCCGAGCGATATCGCAACCCACTTATCTCTCTTGTCAACAGTGGGCGACTACCCAGCCACAGTCTTCGTTGATTCTTTACCATGGAACAGGAAGTAAAATGAGCTTCCAAGTTTAGTCTGTACTCAAGGAAGGGTCAAGTGCGTACTGATGGGAGGGATTAATGGGGCTCCAGGCATGGTTTTATTGATTTGGTTTATTTTACTCCGATTTTCTGCCACTTCTGGCTAATTGCGGAGATGAAGATGAGTAATGAAATTTATGAAAGAACACTCACAGAGAACACATATGCCAGACCTGTCCTGTTCTTTTGTCCTTATGTGTACTGAGTGCCCCTTTACAGCCTCAGCTTTTAACGAAAGTCAGAACATTTTAATATTTTATGATTTTATTTCTGCAACGATAGAGTTGTTATTTGTAACGATAAGGGGCTGGATCCCGTATAATGTGACGGGTGCAAAATAGCCTTAGTGCTAACGCACCCACAATTTTAAATTCAAATTCAAAATTCAAATTCAACATATGCCAGACCGGGATTAGAATCTGGTACCCCTGGAGTTGTAGCGCGTTGTGCTAACCACTCTGCCACGGAGGCCGGCGCTTTTACTTCAAAAGTAAAAACCATAATTATTATTACTATTTTCATGGTTATGATTGTACAATAATAGCTATAATATAATAAAAACCTATTTATTCCAAATCATTATTATTACAAATCCATTGGGAGACACTTCTAATCGATTCACCAGAGGAGTGAATATCTATCACATTTCAGGCTGTTAGCGTACTGAAATGCATAGTTACTCTACTTTGTTATTAACTGTTACATATCTTATTCAAGAAAAAGCTATAAAACTTAATGTGACCTCTTACATAAAACACTAATTTTGGAATTTTGAAAAGTGTGAAACCATTTATTCTTTGCATTAAATGATACAATATGAAAACATAACCTCTTCCTGTATTTATACCCATTTTTTTTTTCTCTGACGAAGTTTTTACTTTTGTTATTCTGTTGGAATACTAAGTGAACTTTATATTCCTGTTATTAATAATAAACATTTCATGTTTTCTGATTTTTAGTAACATTAAATGAACGATGCTAATTTCAGGGGGGCACCCTGTCCCGACGTCCAAGGAGTCATGATAGCAAATGTAGGATTGAAAAATACAATTTTCATGGGAAAAAATGTGGGGAAAATTCATCCAAGTTGGATCTTAAAATGATCGAAATCATCTATTCAGATATTTTTTACTGGAGCAAAGAGTTTCTTCAGAATCATTCAATTTATACATATTTCTGTAAAACATATTTTAAAGCTAATTTATTTGTGTTTAGTTCTTGAGTTTTGCTTTATTAAGTCCACTTTTACACACGGATAGGCTAATGGGGACTGGACCGACAGTTTAATGTGGAAATCGAATCACTGTGTGACCCCACTGGGTATCGAACCCTGAACACCCTTGATTACAAGGCGACATGTTACCATTACTCCATCGGGAAAGCAGTGTTCTGCTCGCGGTTTCGAAAACTTCAGCTTAAAGAAGAATTCAAAGCTCAATGCGTGTCTGTGTGTGCATGGTATAATAGTAGTAGTAGTAGTAGTAGTAGTAGTAGTAAAAAAAAAAACATATTTCTCTCAGCGTCTTATGTTTAAAAGTCAGGAATTCCAAACTGTATTATCCATGGTCAGTGAATTGAACCTGCACGACGCTATTGTCATACGCACCGCAGGATGGTGCGTAGGCTGTGTGTGTGTGCGTAAGGCTTGAGGTCAAGCCCCTTCCGAAATAAAATTTTGGGTAAGCAAATATCTCCATTACATGGCCAATGGCGGTAATCCAAGGGGCAGGAACCCCCCTTATTTTCTTTCCATGGATGCTATCCAGACAAGGCGAGACGAGACGAGACTTGGCACTGTCTCGACCTCGTTCCGATTTATAAACATCTGTCTCGTTCTCATCTCTATAGTATAGGCAACATACACAGCAAGGGTATTCACCAGTCTGATATTTCAATGCCTTTTCCAGAAGTATTACAATAGACGAAAATATAAAGAAACTATTATGTTGTCAACTCGCTAACCGTAATCCCTACGTCACGAAGAACATACACCCCATATTGCCAGTGCTGTAGTAGGCGTACCACAAAATTTTCACAGGGTATCCTCTAACTTTCTCGAAACGTTAAACAGTAACTTTGGATTATGTTTCTATTAAATATATGGATGAAATCATTTAACTTCTATGAAAGTAGAAGGTATGCGCTAACGAATAAGGTTAACCAGAGGGTATACGGCGAAAACCACCGTATATTCTCGACTACAGAGCTGCATATTACGGAAATACACGACTTCCTTGACCTCTGATGTATTTTTCAGATTGCACAAACGTTAACCTTGTAACGTTTAGAATATCTTAGTTCTGAGGTCAACAAGTAGACTAACGTAACGCAACAATGATAATTTAAACTAAAGTGTATATATTCTTTCCATGATGGTGTTAGTATTAGTAAGCAATGCTGATCATCGCTTGTTTGGAAGAAAATATTAGCTGAGAGGGAAATATGAAGAGAAACAACGCCCTCAGAATGTGCAAACAATGCAGCATTTGACTGCAAGAGCAATCTCCATTTGTAACTCGAAAATATTTACAAAAGAATTGTGGCCAATTTCCATGAGCGGTACTTAAAAATAAGTTTTCCTAGTATCTCATCTGCAAGGGTTTTTATTCTAGAGGAATTATTCCCCTATTTTTTGACATAGTCTCCACCGGCACCGATGCACTTTTACTGCTTCACAAGTCTGGAGAATCCTTGCTCGTAAACCTGTGGCTTGATTACGAACGAATTGGTGAACGACTGTTCAAATTGCTGCATTGGTGGTGAATCGCTTCCCTTCCAGAAATCACTGGACGCCAGGTCAGGACTATGGGGCGAGTGATCCAGGCGCTCCTTACTGATGGTGGCAACAGGGTTGACAGTTGGTGTCGCCGTGTGGGATTTCGCGTTGTTGTCAGGAGGAGGACTCATGATGACAGAAGACCATGGCAGTCAGTGGTTGGTACTACCGTTCAGCATTGGTGGTCTCCCTGTCTACAAATTCCAACAAACGAACATCTTGGACATCCTAGAGGAAACGTTTGCTAAGGGAGTTGCCTTCAACTTAGTTTTGATGGGAGATGTCGTGTGCTTCCACTTCATGGAGGCAGCTTTCGACTGTCGAGTGAAGTAGTGGACCTAGCTCTCATCTCCAGTCACAACACACACACTTCCCTCCGCAAGAGATGCTGCAGGCTTACTACAATTATTTGAGACTTGTGGTCAGGATTGAACTGGCGAGGCACCAACTGTGATGTGATGACACTTCACGGTACTGATGGATGTTGTGGATGACTTCGTGGACTGACGCATGGCAGATATCGAGTTCAGTGGCGAAGTCATCCACATTCAGTCGTCTGTTCCCTTTAATCAGTTCGTTCATCAATTGGTATGATATTTTCATCTCCAGTGGCTGTTGACGGCAATTCAGGTCTAGCCTTATTCATAACTTTGCTGCTGGTCTCGAAAAAGCTGGAACCATCACCGCTCCATTGGTTTGATACTGCGTCAGGACCTTTCCACCAGCCGATTATGAATTTCGGTGCAGGGCATTCAACCTGTCGATTCATAGCGAACAACGGTCCTCGCTTCATCCTTTGTCCACTATTACTATTCTCCATGCCTGCCATGCTTACTTCTTCCTTTGTTGAAAACAGTGCTACTTTCACGGTCAAGGTCGTGTGTCACAAAACTAAAGATTAATGATGCCTGTATGTAAATCATATTGCCAACCAAACATCTCTACTGTTTCTGCGAAATCAAAATACGGTAAACTCTTCTCCACTATCCCTCGTAGTCCTCAGATGATTGTTAAAACATGAAAGCTGAACACAGCAAGCTTGCTCAGTTTCACATGGATTTCAAAAACCTGAGCTCAAACTTCGTCCACTTAAAATAGTGTTTGTATGTCTAATTACATTTGGCAATATCGAATTCAATATAATATGAACAATTTGTTTGAAGATGCCATCTTGACAGTAGCGTGTGTAGGCAAAAAAAAAAAGTAACGTGTCAATGATTTATTGCTTCATCTTTTTACATGTTATGCTTTTAAGGTGTGCGAATTGATACAACCCGATGAAGTCCGAACAACACGCCACTGCTTCTATTCCAAGGAAATTCAGTTCTAACTGAAAACGAATTTACTGTTGTCTGTCATGTATTACAGTAGTTCGAGGCAACAGTTTAAAAAAAAAATGCAAGGACGTTTTATTGTTGTCGCAGCACACTGTTATCTGTAACAGAGAATTCAAGGCTATTTGTAAATGACGTGTTACGATGTTTTTCACATGCAAGAGTTTTCATTTTTTCCTTCTATAAATCGGTGTGCAGTGAAACCTAGGTTCATCTTTTATCCGGGTAAACTACGTATATAAAAATAACAAGAGCAACGTATAATTCTGTGCAGAGCAGAAGATTTGGTGCCAATTAGACCGTGTACGATGACAGCAAGTTGTTTGTAGTCCTACAATATGTCGTATGATCTCATATGGTTTACATGTACTGTATGCGTAACTCAAGTATGGACGTTGGAATCGAAAGGATGCCCCACATATATACATGATATAGATTATTTTATACTATTTTCAATAATTCAATAGTAACAACGCATTCATTATATATTAAATATATACGTATCTTATACCTCCACTTACTTTATATTGTCGGGGCTTTCGAAAATAATGCTTGTAAATCTTGTAATCCGAATAACTTGTAATACTAAGCAATACAATTTAAATCGTAGGTGCTCTAAAAATATAGGGCGCGGAAAATACACCTTAACGTTATGAAATCAAAATACAAAATACTTAATTTTGAGAAATTACAATATTAGTATTAGTCTTGTCCGGGAGACGAGGTTAGAATTTCGTCTGTCTGGGCTCGCGTCTCGTCTTGAAAATATACAACTGTCTCGTCTCGAAAAGAAAACAAGACGTTAATGTCTCGTCTCGTGAGCTACACTATCATTAGCATTAACCTGCACTTGGCCTCAAAAGCATTTAACTGACAACATATACAAGATTTTTTTTTTAAAAAAAATAAAAATATTACGTATATTCATGAGGTGGTGTTAATTTTGCAATCAGTAGAAAAAAGGAAATTCCATCCATCTTAAAATGTACCATTTGGGTGTGCTCAGAATATTTCATTCTCCGCAATGGACGAAGAGCAACCGATTCCAAATCAACTGTCTATTTCACGGGAGATGATGAACGACCGGTGTCATCTCCAATATCCAAGCTACCGACTGCCGAAGCAGACCTTGATTAGTCGATGGATGCTGCTTCCAGCGTTGTAGGTCACAAGGACCGTCCCCGGGGCAAATTAGCTAGATGGAGAGTTTGGTCATGCCAGAAGCATTAGTGATTGCAACATGCGATGTGTGGGAACAGCCGCCGAAAGAGGCAACCAAGGTTATTCTTTATTTGTATGCAATCGCCAACTATTTACTCCAAGTTTGGTGCATTAATGGGATTTTGTTTTCCTTTTCCGATTAGTTGACTCCGTTTGAAGTAGGGTTGCAGAGGAGTCGCGCAGTAACAAGTATTATACACTAAATAATACGCCTAGGTAATGCTATCCCTTGTGCATTGCACCGTGGCACAATGGCGCGAAGGGGATATAAAGTTATGGCCACACACATTCTGGACTTGAGGCATAAAGGCCAACCTCGCTTCCACGTAGTACACCCTAGACTGCATTTTGCAGACTAACAGGACTCTGGCGTCTGAACCTGCGGCCAGTATAATATTCGTAGGACTGTGTTGCCCTGTCTTTTGTGCTGAGTGCCCCTTTACAGCCTCAGCTTTTAACTGGTCAGAATATTTTAGTTTCCGACATTACACTTGTGTTATTAGTATACCTGAGATTTTAGGTTTTTAACCTATTTTTCCTTTACAGGTATGTAAGAAATAATAAGTTCTGTCAGCGGTTCGTTAAACACCAAACAACTGATGAAGTTCTATAGTGCCTAAAAAATATATCTTGCTTGGTAGAACCTATTTTAGGTTTATGAGCCCAAATCAAGCCTTCTTTTAGGTTCTTACATATTTTTAAAGGTTTTACAGGGTTTTTATGTCACACAGAGGCATTTGCTTTGATTGGTCACGAACAAAATCAATGACGAACGTGTTTGAAAATTTTCGTAAGTTTTAGACATATCCCATTGTGTTCATTGCCCACGCCGTGTGAAACGGAATGATTTTAGTTTGGAATTAACGACGGGGGGAGGGGAAATAACAAAACCTCCATTTCAACGAACCGAGAAGTGGAGAAAAATTGGATAATTCCTATAAATATTAAAATTACATTCATGTTTTTAGTGGTATAATCGCAGGTAAAAAAGATCTTACGTGGAAGAGTTTTTCTTGCTCTGACTCAACCAAAAGGCATTTCGCACCCATCTAATACATTCTCCAATACATTTTAAAATGTTATTGAATGTTTAATGTCGATAATTTGATCAATGCATCAATTCTTGACGCAGAGACGATATTTTCTGCAACTACATCTTTTCTCCTCTCGTCTCCAGTCTCTTCTGGTCTTCCCTTCTCCTTCTCCTCTGCTTTTATCTTATATCGCCCTCCTTCCATTTCTCGCCTCTTGTCTCCATCCCACTCTTCTCCACTACTCTCCTGTCTTAGATTTCCGACTCCACTGCACTCTTCTCTTCTTCTTTTCGTTCTTCTTTTTCTCTATTTTAATCTACTCTCCACTCCCTTTCTCAAGTTTTTATCACAGCGCGCTGCGACGACAGGGGTCCCTGATTCGAATTCCGGCCTGGGTGTTCTTTGCGAGTGTCCCATTATCGATTTCATCATATCATCACTCATCCTCATCGTCGCGATTAGCCAAAATAGGCAGAAAAGCGACGTTAAATAACAATCAAAGCTCCATACGTTGTACAATGATTATTTATATGCTTAAAAAGTAATAGAAGATTTTGCCGGGTATGCAATATGAAGGGAAGAACTGCTTAGTTTGTGCTTGTTTTGTTCATACGTAGCAATCGCATGAACACATCGCAATTAAAAATAGTAATAAATTACACATCAAAGCAGATCTTACAGTAATTCAATTATTTATATCGAGATGTTATTTAGAAACTCATGTATGGCCCTACCTCATTTCACTGAGGAGTGTAATTTGTAAAAGCATCAGCTCATCAGCATCGGACGGCTTATACGTATGATTGAAAACGAGGACGAATATTAAATCATCAATAAAACCACTGGACGTGATTGAAAGCGAAGAGTTTGGTACAAGGGCATCACTAACGGTTTTGTAGTTCCGACGCCAACACAGGTAATCTTCACTTTGCGTCAGCACGTGGCCTTCTTCAGTATTTTCCCAATTGAACACCTCACAGGTGCTAATAACCTACGATCAGTTTTCGCATGTTCGTGTAATTCAAGTTGCGTGATGTTAGCCTCCTGACATAAATGTTGAAGGTCCAGAAGCAAGGACGGGCCTTCCTTTGGCGTAGTGATAATGATGCCGCCGGGTAGTCAAAGGGTCCCGGGTTCTATCACGCACATTGCACAGTGGTTTGGATCTGTAGATCCCGTCTGATGAGTCTATCTGAGCACGAAGTTGATTTGAAAGATATTTGTTGGACTCAATGATGTATTTGGAGGAGTCGGGAGAACCTCATTTGCAGTTTGGTTCATACCGTGAGTTTACTTGTTTCTGTCGCACATACGTGGAAATAATATGGACTGATCTCAATTAATTAAGATTGATTATTTGACATTTAGTTTTTGTGGCGATGAGCCAGTCTGACATGACAAAGATAAAATCTAGTTTCGTTACTTCAGGACTTGCTAACTTCTATTGTAGAAATTAATATCATGGAACTATGTTTGCTTCATTGATTTTTATATTATGGGCACATCAGAACATATGCCGTCACACAACACGTGGACAAGCCCCTTAATTAAAATATAAGAAAATAAAAGAAGTCCAATAAAATTCCCTCACTCTTCTCCTTCCTCTTGCAGGTCTGGGTAACCAAAGCCCGTTCTGGGACTACAAAAATTGATCATTCCATCGGCGATATGATCTTCCTACATTTATTTTTCCTTTTGGTCTGTAATTCAATAATTTTCGCGGTAAACGGCTATTTCACATCCTCAGAACATGTTGATTCCACTATAACTGATATTTTAAAATTTCTTGCACCATTGCTTCGACCTTCCATTTATTTCGGATTTCTTCATTTCTGATTTGGTCTCGTAAGGTTACTCCACTTCAAGACAGCAAAAATTTCATTTGTGGACAATTTATTCTAGTTTTATCATGTTGACGAATAGTCCAACATTCGCTACCATATAAAAGAGCCGGTTTTGACATTGTGTTATAGTATCTAATTTTAATTTCTTATCTCATTTGTTTTCCAAAATTCCACTTAATCTATCATCTTTTATTACATTTTTCTCAACATTTTTTTGGTGTTCGAAATGTGAAATATGGGTTGCAAAACTCCGTTATCTGTTCAATTATTTTATATTTTATCACTATTTTCAAAGTAGGAAGTTTTATATTATTTATTTCCATTGACTTTGTTCTATTCTCTGAAATTGTCATGTTATAATTTGCAAGAATTGATTGAACAGACCTTTTTCTCTCACTCAATTTTTAAAACTCAATAATTGATAACAAGAACTAACACTTGACTGTTTCCGAGGATGAAATCTCCTTACCTATTAAAAGCTGATTCTGTAAAGGGTCACTCGGCACACACAAGGACAACGTGACTCCACAGAGGATTATCCTGACTGTGGATCCAGGTGCCAGAGATGGCCTGCAAGAACCAGATCCCAGGTTGTCCTACAGGGAAGTAAGGTTGACTTTTGGTGCCTCAGCAGAAGCCCACCCCTTACACCCCATTAAACTACGCACTAGGCATTCCTTTATACACGAAGTTCGATCGAAGCCCACTTTATGCTCTGATATGCTAATCGGTACTGGACCTACAGTATAAACCGAGATCAAAAGTAACGTGGTGAACACCTAATCATTAGTGTGATTAAAGTTGCTGTTGGTACAGAGCCAACTGCTGGCTGTTCTTTATATGCTTGTTACATTATGCCTCCACAGGGGATGAACTCGGGCCACTTGATTACAAGGCATTATCACCATGCCACCGAAGTTCTTTACTCATGGCAACAGACTGCAGAAACACATGACTGAATTTTTTCACTATCATAGATTATCCTCAAAATATTTTGAACTAAATACCTGTAATAATGTTACAAGTACTGCATGGCTTATAGTGCATGGTAAAGTGTTATTATGTATGATAATCAACAAAAAAAATCTTTAACATTTCCAGAAATAATACACCACTGGACGATTGTTAACTTGCACCTCTGAAACTAGATTAGGAAACAAACATTACATGCAGAAAATTGATCTTTTTTTGCATTTAAGAGTAGATCTGCGATGTAAATTAGTTAAGCAAAATAAGCTAACCTAAATAATCGACAAGGAGAAAGAGGTGGTGACAATATGGAGAGCATAATTGTAAGCATAATCTGCAATCTATATGCAACTATATCCTACTGGTTTTGTTTTAATGGCATGTAATTAAATAATGCATAACGGAATAATACATTATGAAGAATTTGTTATATCTGGATTGTTAGTTACAAAGAGAGGAGAGAGAGAGAGACAGAGAGTGTGGGGAGGCGGGAGAGAGAGAGGTAGTAAGGTGAACGGGGAAGTACCTAGGTGAGGGAGAGTGAAAGAGAAGACGTATTCAATCCCTCAATCCCCACCCCCAAAACCAAATTATAATGGGTGAAATGAGATCACCTTCCTCTTCCTCTTTCTTCAGCTTCTTCTTCTTCATTTTCTCCCCCCCTCTCTCTCTGGGAGAGGAAGAAGGATATATTTCCTGCACACCCCATTCACTTCCTTGCACAAAGAGAGGTAGGTGGCCGAGAAGGAAAGGGAAGAAAAAAGAAGGAAAAGAGAAAGCGAGAGAAATAGGGGCAAGGCGGGATTCCGATTGGGGGGGTTAAGAAGGTATTTTTGAAGGAGAGGGGAGACATGGAGGAGGGGGAGAGGGTGTGTGTCTCTCTCTTGCCGGCCTGGGCGAAAGACTAACCACTCCGCCATTCCCTTCTCTCTCTTCTCTCACACGATTCTCTCTCTCTATCCTTTTCGAGGCAACATCTTAAAATCCATGGATTTGTACATTTGTTTCTGTATTTTTACAATCTTTCCTAAGTGATTTCTTAATGAATATTTACATGTCAAGGAGAAAACCATTCTTACGCATAATTTTACAACCCTGACAATGACTGTCTGTCTGACAACCATGTACCAGTGCAAGACAATGCTGGTCGAGTGGCTCAAAGTCCACAGCATTCGTCCATGTGAACATTTAGTGAGTGGCAGCGGCGGCGCAAGGATTAATCATCTAGGGTTGCTGAGGGGGTGCGTAAAGAAATTTAGGGGGTGCGATGCTGAAATTAAAGAAAACGTGAAACACACATGCAACCTTTCAAAACTGGGGAAGGGAGGCAAGGACAGTTTACTTCCCCTTGGTAGATAGTGCGAGGCCAAAAAATAGCAAAAAGCGGGGAGCAACTACACCCCTAATCGCCGCCTCTGATTAACATAAATTACTGACTGAAATGAAATTATATGTGTGAAGTATATAACTTTAGATTGACATCCATTTTCCAGGGGGACTGTGCCCCCTTGCCCCCCCCCCCCTGGACGTCCATGATGATATGATATGATGATATAGTCTTATACTCCAAGATAGTGTTCATACAGTGCAAACATTCAGATACAGGTTACAGTCTTATTGAACTATGTAGTGAAATACAAAATGATATTACCCTTGTCTTTAAAAACAAATTTTTGAACCTTTTCAATGTAACCAATGGAGGTACTACAAAATACATAGTACCTTGCGTCTGCTACTTCAGGACAAAACGCGAAGTGCACAGCAACTTCGTCTTCGTTAAAATTCCTTCTGCCGCACTATCCCCAACGAACTGTAAAATTTCTTCGTGAACATTGGGCATCTTCCTAACAGTTTTTTAAAAAAAAAAAAAAAAAAAAAGAAGCCTGAAATGGTGAGTTTACTAGACATGTTACGTGGAACAAATAAATAGAACGTGTTAACAAGAAAACTACCCTTCATGTTACAACTCGCATTAACTACAATTTCCCGATACCTTACCTTTGAAAGCAACTGAAATTTTTGCTTCAGTGCGAGGAAGAACAAGCAGGAGGAAAATAAACAACTCATATTAAGCTATAGGCAATTATTGAAAACCAAACAGACCACTTGAAGATACAAACGATGAAATATTCATAACAACAATGCTGACGAAATTAAAAACGGCCGTTGCTCTTTATAGAGGCTGCCGCCAGTACAGGAAAGTATGTGTATCGACATCTCTTTCATTGCTTGCCTGTCACAATAATAACGGTCTTACTTCAGTACTTAACATTCGGCACTCAATATGACGACATGACATAATATGACACTCTAAGGGTTAGTGTTTTTAGTTAAACGTAGGGGGTGCTGAAGGGGGTGTGGAAGAAAATTAAGGGGTGCGCAAGCACCTCCTCGTGTCCCCCTGGTGCTGCCCCTGGTGAGTGGTATGTCTGATCCTCGAAAACAGACGGTTAACACATCCCTAACTTAAAGAACTTTCTGTGGGAAATTTGAACAATCATTTATGAACACCTACAGTTCCGGAAAGTTAGCACACGTTTGGTACTAAGACAGCTCTCTGCAAGACAATGTACGCCAAAATATTGCCCACCACATGATTTGCACACTCAGATTCTCAGCTCGGAGTTAGTGCCACACTTCTTTTGCAGTCTGGACCTTGCTCCAAGAGACTTTAACCTGTCTGGACTCTTAAGGGAGTTACTCGAAAGCTATAATTTCAGCAGTGATGAAGTCAAACATACTGAGAAATACTTCTATGCTGCTGATATTGAAGCACTAGTGAAAAACTTGGATGATTGTATTAGCGTGGAGGGGGAGGTTTCATTGAGAAATAAAAACGTATAAAGATGGGACGCATTACTATTAATTATTCCAATGCAAGATGTACATTATACCCTAATTCTGGTGTTGGATGTAGATACTAACTTGTGTGTAGAGTAGTAATATGTATACATTAACTGTTGAGCTAAATGTGATAAATTTTCAATATTATGCTACACTTCTCTTCTGGGTCCCTATCATTTTTCTTTGATTTCAAGAGTTGCTGGTATCTAAATTTGTCTAACAGAACCATGTTTTAATTAATTTGCTATTGCACTAAGTTGCAAGTTTGAGGTTCCTGTTGGACCCCTTGCGATGCCTTCCTGAACTGCAGATGGAAAAAAATCGTATGAAAGGTTCAATCAGGTCTCGCATCCTCAATTGAGGATCCTATTAAGTACCACATGGAGTCACTGAACAGGATTTAGTATTTCTCCACAGGAAACAAGCTTCACATAATGGTCAGATGAAACACACAAATCAGTTTGGTTGTCCACTCTCAAAGCCGAAATTGTGGTCAAGTATAAACTGTATTAAGCATGGGAGGCTCCTTGTCAAATGGACAGCTGTCATCCAATCAAGAACAGCTTGACTCAGGAAGTGGTATGCTTGTCATGCACGCATGAATTTATTGAAACGCAACCATAGAGTTATGATTTCAGGGCCACCAAGGTCCCGTATTCCCATTTTCCTATATTATGTATAGGAATATTTCATTCCTGTTTCCGTATTTGTTTTAAAGGGATGTTTCCACACTTATGGGCCCCCTTGTATATGGTGCGCACACATGCAAAAGAAAAAGGGATGTTTCCACACTTATGGGCCCCTTGTGTATGGTGTGCATACATGCAAAAGAAATTAGGAACACCGATGCAATGGTCAAAATACAATAACTCTTGACTGCTACATTATGTACGATTTTTAGTTACCAAAAATGGCGAGGGAAGGAAAAGACAAGAAAAAACCTAAAGTAACTGTTACAGTTTTCTTCAATTTTACAAACAAAATATGAAGATTGACACATTCACATGGCTACTAAAACACACCAGAAGGCTGAAGTACACAGTTTTATTTGTGTTATTAAGTGTAGCTCTTCTGCCACTACTGTCTAATTGCAACACAGAAGAATGATGGATGATATGATGCATGAAGGGACACTTACAAAGAACATCCATAGCCAGGCTACAATTCGAACCCAGGTCTTCCGATGTTGTAGCATGCTGTGCTAACCACTCCACCACAGAGATCAACAAATCATGGCCTTGGCCTACTTCAGCCATAAACAAACCACCTTCAATCATGAAAATTACAATTTGTTTGTGGTAAAATTATTTCAAGTTGATCTTATTCAATTTGTACCTAAGTATCACTTGAATGCGAAAGATTAACCATTGTACTTATCAATTTCACCAATGATTAAAAAGAGAAAGAAAAAAAAGATTGGATTTTTTTTTTTGGGAGGGGAATGGTTTTAAGCTTGGCTAAAATGTAACTATTGTTAAAACCACCTACATTTAAACCAACTAACTCTGTTTAGTTCTAACAACCACAAATGAAAATAAAAATGTACAAGGAAAACAATATGCACATCCAAGAATTATGAAGAAGTTGGTTTGCTACTCTGAGACTGATGCCATCAGGTGTAGTTTCGTACATACAAAAAAGAAAGGAGATTTGGGCCACTGCCTGGCTAACTATAGTAAGTCCACCCATATACTTTGGCAGTACAGGGAACAACTGAATGATGAGTACCATTATCAATGGCAGGATGTAATCTTCACACTTTACACATTATCCCGAGGGAAAATAGGAAATTGTAGATCTGGGCAAAACTCCATCCTGGTCTGCAGATGACAGTGGCCAGACAAACATGAAATTTGGTAAGGTAAGTTGAAGGTACCCCTGTGCATGTCCACACATGCCATGAAGGCACATGGAGTGATGTGGAGGTAAAACTACACATATTCTTGATCTCAACCATAGTTGGGATGATGCGATAGCCTGGCCACCATCAACCCCCTCCCCATTTATGCACGGCTGGGTGGGTCTCAGAGTCGTGCAGAAACAGGGAAATTACTGGAAAAATCCCTGGTCCAGATCACATACCTCGGGTCTCTTCCACATGGTGGCCAGATGCTCTACCAACTGAGCTACTGTGGACCAACAACATGAATTCTGAGGTTGATGAATGCTGTTGACTAAGGAAGTTGGAGTTGGTGGCATCTCAAAAGCTGGAGGTGCCGAACCCAGAAAAGCAAACAAGTTCACCCTCATAGATTTGACAAAAAATGCAGACTTTCTTCTTAGGGAGACATATTTTCCCGTTGGTTCCGGATGTCATTTCAAATTCTAGAGTTGATGGCTGGCTTTCTCCAGTGGTCAGTCAGAATGTATAGGTCTAAATAACACACTTTATGATAGCCTTTCATATACATAAATACACACTAAATGGACATAAGACTTGGAAAAAGAAGAAGAAAAAAGCAATTAATTTCTTCAGCGGAAGAATTAAAAGCTCTGCTAAATATTGTTTTCAGAAATATTTCTAACTTAATAAGGTGAAAATTTATTCAAATATGTGCATGGCAAAAAAAAAAAAAAAATTGGGTTGGGCTCATCTGGGTCAATACTGAAAACTAAAAGATATGAAGGTATTCATTAATACAGGTTAACATTTCAGGACAAAACATCTATGGCATTTACGGTTCCCACATCTTGAATTAAATTTTATGGCACAAGAAACAAGATTTGTCAATTTGAGAAAAATACAATGTAATTCAGGATGGGGTCATTCAGTCCCCACTCACGTAAATTCATGTGACATAGAATGGGCAAATTTATAATAAATAGACTAGTGCAACACAGTTACAGGTAACAGTTTTTTTAGGTGTAACTCAGGCACTTCTTTAAATATGTAATTGGAACTGGCACTCAGTAACTTACTCAACTGACTAATAGCAAAAGTAACATATAATACATAACTCCCTTTCTTCCACAAGGAAATTTTCTTGATCTAACTTTCTGGTCTTTATCCAAATGATCAGCTTAATGATCTTGGTTGAAAACTTTGAGCTGGTTGGTGACAGTTCAAAGCAGGTGGCTACACATAGAATCATGCCACAAGTGTTTGGAGGTAGAGCAGGTCCTTCCCCTTCCCTGACTTTTCACTGCACAAACTGCCCAGTGACAATGAAAGT
Source organism: Lepisma saccharinum (assembly GCF_977018435.1). Taxonomy (NCBI): domain Eukaryota; kingdom Metazoa; phylum Arthropoda; class Insecta; order Zygentoma; family Lepismatidae; genus Lepisma; species Lepisma saccharinum. The sequence continues at coordinate 71,424,540 of NC_139232.1, forward strand.
GAATTTTATATCCAAGAAATACAGTAGCCCTCTGTCCCTCTCTACATCATTTCTATGTTACTTAAATGGATCTTGACCAGTGGCTCACAAAATTGTAAAACCAGTTTCATGTGTGATGTTTGCAAAATCCACACATTTTTCTTCCTACAAGAAATCCTGGTATCTTATCCGAAAATGTTGTTTGAATTTATCTTTCTTTGAAATTACAGAACAGAAAAAAATATTGCATCTCCTAATATCAATCATAATCCTCTACTGAGACAGGAGTATCAGATTTACTTGTGGAATCGTCTTCAAGTATTTTATTGCCTAATAAGCAGGAGAGTGCTAATTAAGGAGATCAATGGTGAACAGCATTTTCTATATTATTTATAATTACAGATGAAATTAATGTTAATTTTAGATGGTTATTAGTAACGAATGAAAGAATAAGCTTACAGTTTATGCATGAAACATGTTGTACAAGTTACAGATTATCTAGAATTAAGTATGTGCCAAAAAAACTTCTAGTCAATATTGGTTGAGTAATATAGGTTACAGTGTTATAGTATGCAAATAATATTTGAAATGAACATTAAACAGGTATTTCAAAATTCAAACAAGATAATGAAGGTTTAAGGTTCAATCAAGCTATCACACCCAGATGACATGACAAGATGCATGTACTGATTGCAGCAAAGCTGGTTGAGATGGTGGCATTTGAATGAGACATGATAGGTTACGTACCATGGGGTTACGTTACAGATTTGCAAATTGCAAGTACGTAGTAAACTAGACCTACAGCAGTTGACCGAATTTTTGAATGATAATGTCTTGGTTCATAAAAACTTCAACATGTAATGAAATTATTCTCTTTAACAGACAAGGCAATAAAACATGTCATGTTAAATTAGTATTAGCAAATCTTTAAGTTTAGAAAATTTCAGATCTTCATATTTATTGGTTTCAGATATATTGACAAATAATTTATTTAAGCTGTGTCCAGATACTATTCAGTAGGTCTATCAGTTCACCTAAACTTACTGATATACCATTACCTGATACAGACAGGGAGACATGACTAGCACATTAGGGGAACATTTCAAACTTTTGCAGATTAGTAACCCCAAATTCATCATATTTATTGGTACTCCAAATTAAACTTTCATATGAGATTGAGAATGATTCCAATCATGAGACTGGTAGCTCACTATTGACAGTAAAGCATTCATTCCCTGTGAATAGGGTGACCAACCCTCCCATATTAGAGCTATTTTCTTTAACCTCCCAGCTCACGTATTCTACTGCCGGTCTATTCTATTTCTCCTGTATATTTCATTAACAATCAAGATTGTGAAATTTGAATTCATTCCGATATAATTTAAGTTTGGCGAGACATGCAAAACCTCAAGCCTTCGATGTGTGGAAGTGCCACTGTATCTTGCAGTAGTTGATTGATGCTAGATGCTTGGTTCTGCAGCATCAGCAGACAAATACATGTAGGTTAGGATTAAGACATTTGCAAATTTATAAATCTGTATTCTGTGTTGTGAACTCTACATTACATAAAACGTAAATTAATTTCTATCTTTAATATCATCCATTCCATATACATTCGATGAAGTGACACTGCATGTTAAAATGAGCAAAATTTCCCGAAACTAAATCTTCCATAACTTCAATGTCGAAATCTGGAAATCTCCCTTAAATTCATGCCTGAGAGTCAATTAACCTATGTGTGATATACTATGGTGGTTGTTGCATATGTATTAGGCACAAGCAACCAAATCTCAAGCATACTGTACTTTCGTTTTGGATTAGTACAGACTTAAAACATGGAAATCTTACTTGTATATGTGATAAAAGGTAGGCAATGCGAGTAAATCTACAATAATTTTGATTCAGATCTACACTGGTCAAAAAAATTAGGGGAGCAAGCAAGAAATCCCAAAACCAAAGTTGGTAAGTCAAAAGTAGCAATGTGTTTTGATTAGGTGAGTGTGTCCTCAACCAGTACAATACATGTCTATTGAGTCATTAGCACAACAGAGTTCTAGGGGTGATTTCTGCAAGGTACTGCACAAAATCAGGAGAACAGCACGGTGATAAGACAACAGAAATGGACAGATACGCAACAGATCCATACCTCTAATAAGGCATGTGGTCGCCATGAACTGCTATGACAGCTGCATATCTGTTTTGCATGGAACCAATAAGGTTATCAACGACAGCCTGCGGGATATTCACCCATTCCTCCAGAAGGGCCATTTCCAACTGTTGCAGAGTTGTAGGCGGCGCTGGCCGAGCAGCAACGCTTCTTCCGAGTGTGTCCTACACATGTTCAATGGGATTCAAGTCTGGGGAGGACACTGGCCATACCATTCGTTCGATACCCAAATCCCGTAGCATGGTGTCAACCAGACGTGCTCGGTGAGGTTGGGCATTATCGTCCACAAAAATGAAACGATCACTGATATCTGCAGCCATTGGGACAACATGAGGCCTGAGGATCTCATCCCGGTACCGTAAGGCTGTCAAAGTACCGTTCCGGATAATGTGCAGGGGGGTACGTTGACCAACACTGATCCCTGCCCATACCATTAAGCCACCGCCACCATACTGAGACACTTCGCGCACATGTGCGGGATAATTGCAAGTCCCATGTTCCCTCCAGATGAGAACTGAACTCCACTCTCCATGTCCCCACTCACGATGTTCCACAGCCCACTGTCTGCGGGCCCTACGGTGTTGGGCATTCAGAGGGACACACACCATTGGTCTTCTTGCATAAAGACCCCTTTGCCGCAGGCGATTTCGTACAGTTTGGCCCGAGACTCTTCGTCCTGTTGCCAAAACAAGGCTACGTTGCAAGTCAGTTGCAGTTTGCTGCCTATTCCTGCGAGCCGACAATGCTAAGTACCGGTCTTCCCTAACTGTTGTTGACCGTGGGCGACCTTGCCCAGGCCTCCTTCGTACTGTACCTGTCTGTTGAAATCGTGTCCACAACCTGGAAATGACACTGCGTGACACACCAAGGGCTGCAGCCACCTCACGTTATGTTTGCCCTGCTTCCATCCTCCCAATGGCTCTCCATGCGCTAGATTCCCCTAAATCGTGTTGTTCTGCCATCGTTCCTATTCAACACTACTCAACTGAATCCCACCTGCACTTACGGTCTGCCAGCACCACAAAACCGGTGTTCCCAAGTGACCTCGTGATTGCTCCTCATATCACAAATTCTGCCACGTGCCTTATGGTGTCACTAGAGAGCTCTTCATGCTGATGATTCATCACAGATGAATTGTACTGGTTAAGGACACACACACTTCATCAACATACATTGCTACTTTTGACTTTCCAACTTTGGTTTTGGGATTTCTTGCTTGCTCCCCTAATTGTTTTGACCAGTGTAGCTTTGAAAACTTAAACTTCACTTTTCATAGAGAACTAAATTTATATTAATGTTCAAATTAAGACAGAGAATCTTGGCACTCACTTTTTCCGCAAAGCTGTTTTTCGTTGCCCTATTAATTTTGGTGGGCACTGGCACCAAATAAGATTCTCTGAATTTACTACCCTGTCTCTCATTTACAAAGTTTTGAAATTATGGATGAATGTAAAAAGGATCTAAATAACTACAGCCCCATTTCGTGAAAAGTCTTGAGCCACCACTGCTCACTTTAATTTTTTAAGTAACTGTAACTGGATCAATTTTGGAGCTAAAATATTTTTTTAAAAAGTAGGTCACTTTCCCAAGACTGGATTAGAATTCTGCAATCGAAAGTTTGACCAGTCAGGCCCATACACAGGGGAAGGGGAGGGCAATGGGGCTATGCTCCCCCCCCCTCCCCCGTCGAACCATGAAATATTTTGATGCAAACCTACAAAAATAACATGGATAATTTTTAAGATTTTGCAAGAATTTAGATTTTCTTGTTGCATAAATGAATGGGTTTGGCTCTGGAAAGAGGCAGACTCCAGAAGTCTGCAGTCTACTACATTTCGTAATTTTAGTTTTATAACTGTTTCTATATATAACTAATGTTCTGATTTGGTCGGGACAGTTCACCATATTTACTCTTTTTTCGAACTGCAGTCTTGATGAAAAAATGTCCTCCTTTTGTGGTTAATTCACATTCAGACATGTTCTTCATTATAAGGATAATTCCATAGCGTCAGTGGTCACATTCAGGCAAAGGCGAAGATATAGTACAAGCAATGCAAGCACTGCTTGCATAATTCGAATATCATTTAATGTACTTAATGTTCTAACCGTATTTAGTTTCCATCGCACTCGATTTCGTGAAAAAATGTGGCCGCAAACTCCCCCAGCAGCTCTGTAGCAAGCACCAGCCTCAATGCTTGCAGCCGTTCTGCGGGACAATAAGGCCTCCGAAGGAGTCACATGGCGAAGCGTGAAATTCTGGTGGAACCCGTCCACAAAGCTTCTACAAAAAGCTGTGCTTTCCGAGCTTGCGTGATTCCCGAAAATAGCCGAGTTCAACCAAAAGCAGAAGGATTCATCTATGGGTACGTTGCCAGCAAAAACTAGTAACGAATATTTGTCTTCATGAACACGTAAACAAGATCGCAAATATAATAATAATTGTTAGTCATAAAATAACTAAAAGAAGTTATTATCACTGTTCTAAATTCCATATATATCATATTATATTACAAATTATTTTAGATTTCGCGAAATGTAAAACGCGTAAAAAAAGTTGACATTGGGAGTTGGGGCAGTGGAATTTCTGCATCCCCGTGAAGAGTTTTCTCAGGGAGGGAGGGAAGATTGGACGGACCTTGGTCCTGCACCCTGCTTCCTGGTCGGTCCAGCTCAAATTACGCCAGAAGTGTTGACCGCTACCAGTGTTTGCAACTGCCAAATTATTTACGCAGTAATTCAAGTGAGCTCTTTCACAAATTTTACAATCAATAAATTGACTGCTTTTGCATAAAACTTGGGGTGAAAATAAAGCTATCTGAGAAAGAACTATCTACTGATATTTGTACATGGCATAGAAGTAAATCGTATACATTCTGCATATTATGAGCACAAGAATATGTTTTAATGATTGATTGATTGATTGATTTGTTGTTTTAAGTCCACTTTATGCACAGTAAGGCTAATCGGGACTGGACCTACAGTTTAAAATGGGATCTGAAACACTTGTGCCTCCACCGGGTATCGAACCCGGAACCCCTTGATTACAAGGCGACGACACTACCACTGTTCCATCGGGGAGGCCCGAATATGTTTTAAGTTCTATTATTATGACGCAAGTGGTGTTCCCACGGTCTTTTTACGGTCCCCATTTTGTCATCTTTTCCTTCCTTTGACGTTTTTTCTTAGATATACTGGGCCAAAAGGGGTTTATGTCTACCATCCACCCCCCCTTCGCCCGGGCACGCCATTGAATGACACTTTATTACTTAAATATTAATGTACATACTCGTTCTGCTGAAATGATTCTGATTCCTCCGCGTAATTTTTATCTCCAAACTGATATATCTTTCCTTTGTGATGGATAAAATTAAGGAAATAGGTTGGTATCACTTCCTGTTGTTTCAGAGATTTTCAAAGTGATCTTGTGTGGATGCTTGCATTTGCAGTTGTGGAAAGCGCGTGGGATAGTGTGAGTGTTTGTTGCTTCGTGTTTTGTGCTGTGAATTTATCGGAATGAACGCGTATTTAGGAACGGTTGATGTGAAGTGCGGGTGTATTATTGAGCAATTGAAAATTGCTTCGTTTAGCTCGAGAGAGATAAGTGTTAAAATGAAAATCGTGGAAGGGGGTCGACCAACACCAAGAGTTTGAAATTTATTGTGGTGAGTACATCGTCTATGCATGTGTTTCTTTGCTTTGAAATGAATTTTTTATTGTTTGTGTTTAACTTTTTATTTAGTGTTTAAGTTACTCCAATGCGGTTTTTAGGGTGCCCAAAAATACTAAATTACATCATGCAGCGTAAAATAAACAAATGATTCCCTTTTTTTTTTTATCTAAATTGGTTTGGTCACTGTTTGACCATATTAAATAATAATGAACAAATAAAGGTACTAATAAGTAAGTAAGAAATTCCGTCTCCCTTTAGTCGTATGCGGAAAGTTCGCATATGCAAAACGTTTAATATCATATGAATAACGTTACCTGGATTTTTTTTAAAAAGTAAATGTGACGTTTGCGGATCATATGGTTTATTTTTAGTACAGTCACTTTATTACGATATTTTGACAAATCCAGCGACTGGGTAAATGAGGCTATAAACCTTGAATCTTTCCCCTCGGCATGTCGTTGTACTACATGTTTTGTTGTACTGAAACATTGCTTGCCTCCTTCGTAAGACTACGCTTCGCTACTGCATTCAGGGTACCAATTCCCATGGCGGAAGGGGATTCTCCCACCTTCCCGCAAAGGACCATGTTCTATTCAAATTTTTCCCCCATTAAAATTTTCCGATGGTATGAGTTTGTGTTATAACAACGAAGATATGCAATTAGTTTGAACGTCAAACATACTTTACTAAGACTAACATCATAAACACATACAAAGAAGGAATAACGAAGAATGATGTCAGCCTGTGTGTGAATGTTGCATACATCTCTTGTTCTCTCTCTCTCTCTTTAGGGCTGGTAACAGCATGGGGTAAATGGTACTTCTACAGTCATAGATAATATTTTAAAATTATATCAAATTGGACTAGTAAGAAATGCAGCCGTAGCTGCATAGGTGGTTGTCATTGTCACCCTAGGCCCCTGTAACATAGAAATTAGACCGACCTGCCATTTCTCACCTCCTTTTGTCAGGAATAAAACATAGCACTTATATGTTAATTTAATAGGAAACTAATGTCTTCTTAAAGTTTCTCATTTTTTACCCCTCCACCTAGTTATCTTTAATTTGCAATCGATTTTGCAGATGTGAACAATAACACACTGCTTCAATGAAGATGGTGTGGAATGCACAACCGACTGTCCTTTTATTAGCCTCATTTCTTGAATGCTAAGTTTTATTTTTATCGGATTCAGCAGAAAAGAGTAAGTACATAAAATTTCTACAATGTCTAAGTATGCCAGCCAGCTACATCTAGGTATAGGGGGGGGGGGTGCAAATTTGGTGCAAAAATCATTCTTGTCCTGGGCGCTGAAATCTCTAGCTACAACTCTGATAAGGAAATATGGTAAAATTTTCATACCCGTCAAACGTATTTCTTCAATTTTACAGGATAAAGTACTTATTGAAATGAGTTTCTGTATACTTTACGAAGGTCTCGGAAGTGTTTTATCCCCTCGCTTAATTTATTTTGCCGGTAAATCATGTATTTTTCAACATTAATTCTCTCCAATGCACGGAAGCTGTTCACTTGATGTCCTTCTACTACGTGAACCAAATGTTGCGTGCGTTTGATGATGTAACAAGCAGTCAGTGTTTCCAACCACGTGATTTTGCAAATGTGAAATAAATTATCTTTAATTTTTCTAATGTTAAATAACAATTTTAACTATGTTTGCCTTACCTAACCTAACCTTGTTGTGCATGGTTCGTGGGGTTTTCAAACCTGAAAAAAAAATACAAAATCAGGTATTTTTTGGTTAAGAAGGTTGGAAACACTGCACAGTCACTGATCATCGACAACGCTAGTCAAAATTTGCCCGCCATATTGTGTGGAACGAAACCCACAAACGAACCAACAATAATTACTTGATATGTTGAAAATAGAAATTATTGTTGTGAAAAAAACGAAATGCCACCTTCAAGAATCCTTAACAATGCAGAATACGTGGTAACAGTATGGTATAGGGAAAACACATTTCACTCATTCATTTAGTCATTTTTTTACATTCGCACTTACCTATTATGCATTGCGTAACATTGTTTAAGGTGGGATTTCGCTTCTTTCACGAAAATAGCTTCAATTTTCCACATATCGAGTAATTATTGTTCGTTCCTCTCACACACAATATGGCGGACAAATCTGGACTAGTGTTGTCGATGATCAGTGGGTTTGCAGTGTTGCAACCTTCTTCAACGAAAAATACCTACTTTCGTGTTACTCATTTTGTATTTTTTCCGGGTTCGAAAACCACACGAACCACACGGATAGCCCCACAAACCATTCATAAATAGCCCCATGAACCATGCATGCGTAGCCCCACACACCATTCACGGACAGCCCAACAAACCATTCATAAATACCCCCATGGTTAGGTTAGGCAAATATAGTTAAAATTGTCATGTTCTGGCAAAACAATGGAGAGTTTGGAAACACTGACTGGGGGTTACGTCATAGAACGCATGGAGTATTTGGTTCACGTAATCGAACGTAATGGAGGCAAGAGCGTTTGTGCATCAGAGAGACATTAATGTCGAAAAATACATGATTTACCGGCCGAATAAATTGAAGGAAGGAAGAAAACACTTCCACGAGCTTTCAAAAGTCTACAGAAACTCAGTTCCGTAAGTAGTTTCTCCTGTAAATTTGAAGAAATGTGTTTTCCCTATACCATACTCAGTGGCGTGCCCAGGATTTTAGAAAGGGAGGTGTTACGTATAGTTTTTCTGGTAGTCACTCCTCATTTTGCCACCTTTTCCTACCTTTGACGTTCTTTTATTTAGGATTGATTGATTGAATTTAAAGTGTTTTGGGTGCGTCGGCACATCAGACCATTTTGCACCCTTCAATGATCTTTTATTTAGGAATACTGGGCGAAAAGGGGGGTTATGACCCACACCAACCCCCCTTGAGCACGCCACTGACCATACTGTTACCCAATTATATATATATATATATATATATATCAAATAACCACAAAGTTTCGGGCTTGCCCTCGCCCCTCAAAAGAATCCTGAGTACGGACCCGTGAACAGTGAATCAGACTGTTGGGACTAAATCTCGTTTAGCTTTACCATGGATGAACATGCCCTGAGGCAAGTGCTTTCAAACTTTTGAATTTTAAAATAAAGTAAATAATTTTCTCTTAGTGGTTACCTCTGCTGCGACTTTCATCTTGGAAGTAGAGAAGTACTCCTGTGTGTATTTAGACCTGGCAGAAGTATTTTGCAGTTCATAATCTATTTACATATAATCAATGCATGTGAAAGCTTCACAACTCTTCTGCTTTCAACAAGCAATTCAACATCTTGACAGAAACCCCCGACTTCAAGCTGCACGTTCTAGAATTAGTATGTCAATGTCTTCTTGCCTCTCATTCTGAATCAAAATAAAATAGTAAATGAGAAAGCATTGGTAGGATGTTTGGCATTTCTTTGATCTGTCAAATAAAACACAGCCGAAGATTGATAAACAAACGAACGCTACTTTGACAGAACAGAGACAATCCGGCAATTTGATAGGAATGCATGCAATTATAAAATACATTGAATAATTTACAATTAATTGGTGTACAAAACTCACCTACTGTAGACACGATTATTCATGTTTTGGTTATCGCGTGTTCGTTAGTATATAAACAACACAATTATTCAAAGCTTTCACATGAGCAAGATTTCATTTTTATGTAGATGCAGCCATCGCTCGCTGTTAAAGTCAGTTCAAGTTATACGACACCAGGTGGCAGCGTGTCACAGACTTGGAGACCAAAGAGATAGAAGACAGCATAGAATAGTGGATGGGAACCAGGCCCGTAGCCAGAAATTCTTTGTAGAGGGGGCAAATTTTAAGGCAGTGTCTGCTGCCACGTTCTTTTTCTGCTGGAACCTCAAAAAAGATGCGCGTGGCAGTAGACTCGGTCTTTGTTTTATCGTGATTTCATCATGCTATGTATGCAATTACGTCTGTAACACATACTGTAAAGTTGTAGCGATTACTTTCACAAAAATGTTTTAAGATTAGGTCCTTCAGCATTCTTCTAATAATAAACCTAAATGCTCTGCTAGTTAGGTTAAGTTCTATTAGCATTAAAATAATATCGTTAAATGCTTTCTAAAGAAAAAGGTTCTAAATTACCTGTACATTCATTCCCACTAACCATAAACTTGCATTTCTCTCGTCTTAATCTGTTCTTAAGATTTATAACATCCTCCTAGCAGAAAAATTACGTGGCAGCAGCAAATTTGACGCTTATTCTTACTGCTGACACGTGCGTGGCAGCAGACTCGGCCAAATTTTAAATATATTGCGTCACATTGGCAGATATAACAGGATACCCAGAGGCACTTGCCCCCTCACCCAAAATAGATAAGTAACAGGAAAGGGATGATATCTTGAAACTGCAACGAACAAAGAAAAAAAACTTCGAGCAACATCAAATAGCAAAATTTCGATAATGACCTTTCCAGATTGCAGATGCAGATTGCCTCTCTGCAGAACTGATTAAGGAAGCCCTTTATAAATCATGCTTCGAGTATGAAAGATTTTTACGCATAAAGGAATCTAACGAGAATCCAACAACACCATTATGTTGTGTTATACAAGAAAAATAGAATTAATTAAATAATAATGGTTTCATATTACCTACACTTTGATGAATTGGGTAAAAATGTGTAGCTAATACATTTTTTTGTACTTGCTAAAACATTAAAACATGGGTCCCTTAGTCCAACACGGACTCTATTTCTTTCAAAGGGGAGACTCTTGCATGACTACAGACAATGTTTGCCTACTGGTTACGTTAACCATTTTGCAAAATATTGTGTGAATTGTATTATATTATAGTTGAAATACATGTTTTGACAGCTGACATGACAAACAAATTGGAATCCCTTGATTGATCAATGACTTCTTGGATTCCAGTGTCATAATTAATATTTTATATTATGTTTCATAGAAAGAAATTGTTTTAATAGGGTGCAATAATTTTACGGGGCACCATGGAATTCTCTTTAACATTTTTTTTCATATAGATCGTTTGGCTCCCAGGGCCGACTCATGCCGCCCCATAGCTATGGCTCTGAACTTGGTCTATAAGAACTGTAGACATTGCGAGCGAAGCGAGCAAGAAAATTTTACGAAATGTTTTTGATTTGTATAAAATTTGAAATCGAGGGGGGGCAATTGCCCCTCTGTGACCCTTGCAAGTGCCCTTGGCCGTCTGGTAGAAAATTGCAAGGAACACATGAAAACTAATTCCATCATGAGTATCCAATTGTCCTGCTATTCTTAGATTCTCTTAGTCTTGTTTTTTTACTTCAATGTTTGCTTCCCCTAGAATTGACTTCTGTCCAAGGTCAGGGGGAGTAACAATGCCCCCTGCCCCCCTGTAGTTGCGGCACTGTTTATGAGTTTCTCTTCATCAATTTCACGTCATCCTTTATTGTTGCGATTAGCTAGAAGTGGCAGAAAAGCAACGCAAAGTAACAAAAATCAAATATCCACTTCAGGGGCGGCGCCAGAAATTTTCGATCGGGTGGGCAGAAACTCCTTATTGATAAATTAAGGTGGGCAGTATAAATGTAAGACCATATATAGGCTATATAGTATATATGTGTATTTAAGACTTGTGTATCTCCCCCTCTCTCTCACTCCCGGTTTTCCTCTTACTTCTTTCCCCTTCCCTTCTCTTGTTTTCCTCTTTATTCTTTTCTAATCTATTGTCGCATCTTGTTCCATTTCCTTTCGCTTTGTGGATTGATTTGTTGTTTTAAGTCCACTTTATGCACAGTAAGGCTAATCGGGACTGGACCTACAGTTTAAAGTGGGATCCGAACCACTATGTGCCTCCACCGGGAATCGAACCCGGGACTCCTTGCTTACAAGGCGACGACGCTACCACTGCGCCACCGGGGAGGCCCATCCTTTCGCTTTGTCTCTGATGGACACAATCATTTCAAGGAAGTGTTTACCCATGCGCAGCCATACATTCTAATCACATTATTTCATGCATGTTAATACAGTGAAATAACTGTGAATTAGGTTTAAGCTTGTGTTGCAAATACAAGGCACATACTTGACTTTATGTATTCGGCGACAGCGATAGAAAGTGAGATGGTAGACAATCGTGAAGATTCTCGTAATTTAAATGCATGTTCCTGAGCATAGTATTTTTATCGTATGAGTTTTTGACTGAAAAAGTTTTCTTACTCCTTGGGGGTCACTTTTCTTAGCTTACAAGGTTTGTACAACTGACCTGAATGTTTGTAGTAGCAGCGATTGGGTGCCAACATTTGAGGGACAAGGACAATATACTTTTTCTTGGTAGAAAAGGCTTAGCATAAAGAGGCCATAGTGCGGGTGCAAAAAGTGGCAAAATATGCCGGGGGTACTGCATCCCCCACTTCCCTTCCTCCTAATCGCCGCCAATGAATGTTTGGATTAAAATGAACGTCTTATTAGGAATGATTTAAAATACGCACGGAAAACCAATTCTTTATTCATTGTCCATGAAGTATTCCTAGGCTAATGAAAGGCTATTTTGACAAATATCACTCATAATTAATAAACAAGTAAGATTGAAAAATCTGTTCAGAATTAAAGAGATTATTAGCTAAGTTGCCATTCGTTTTCTGAACCGAGTAGTATCTGACCCCGCCAAGGCCTGTTTTCTTCGTGGGTGGTCTTTTATTTGCACGTACTTAGAATTTATTTGCACGGGTTTTAATTAATTCGCACGTACTTAGAACTAATTTGCACGGGTTTTAATTTATTTGCAAGTACTTAGAGTACTTTACATTTATGTATTTGCATGTTTATAACTTTTTATGAATATATATTTATTTATTTTATGAAAAATATGTATATAGAAGGTAATTAGAGGTACTAAACGCTATGCATATGTTTTTATATTCATTACTGCAAAGTATGTAACGTATAAATCGATAATAATTAATGTTTATAGTATTGAAAATAAGAGTTTATGGTTTATGAACAGCTATGAACGGTGGTAATGGGTGTAGGTACAGGTCCAATTACGAAAGAAGACGGTCCTGGTATTCGAACCCATGATATGTAATATTATTAATTAGTACTATGTAATAATTGCATTATATTATGAAACACGGTGGTGCAACACGCTAGACAGAAGACGGTGAACTTCGCGCTCCGCGCTGAGGGTAGAGGAGAAAGGAATTTGGGGGAAGAGCAGTCAAGGTCAAATGACGTCAGAACGTCAGAACAAAGGAAGAAGAACCAATCAGAGAACGAGGCGGTAGATTTTCAGAACCGGTTTTTTCAAGGTTAACCAGTACGCAAGAACAGGGGAAAGCTATGCAATACTGTAGGGCAGGGGAGGTATTCAACCAGACAACAAAGGATGTCTGAGAATGCGCAGCAATGGTCAAATCTCTGAAGCTATGCGGTTTCCGCCGCCAATTAATATTCCGCTCAGGTTTGCCTCCAAGGCACAGGACGCTTTAGCGCAGGTTTTTTTTATCTGTACTATGAAGAAGGGAGAGCTATTAGGGACGGGGCCTACAGTTTTCACCATTTGCTTTTATCACGGGGTAACGAACCTAGGACCCTTTGATTATTGATTTAGGTAGTAAATGTATGTTACTGTGTGCTATTTAAGTTAATTTTGAGTTTATCTTTTTACCAAACTTTGACTTTATGTCAAACATTTTCACAGCTTATCCTTATTTTTACCAAAATAACACTATTTTTACTATTCAGGCAACATTTTTTATTAAATGTTGGACTCGCAAAGACATTTTTTCAACTTTTAACTTATTATTTTACAATTTTATGTTAATTTTTTTACCAAAATAACACTATTTATACTATTCAGGCAACATTTTTTATTAAATTTTGGACTCGCAAAGACATTTTTTCAACTTTTAACTCATTATTTTACAATTTTATGTTAATTTTTTTACCAAAATAACACTATTTATACTATTCAGGCAACATTTTTTATTAAATTTTGGACTCACAAAGACATTTTTTCAACTTTTAACTTATTATTTTACAACTTTAAGTTAATTTTTTACCAAAATAACACTATTTGTACTATTCAAGCAACATTTTTTATTAAATTTTGGACTCACAAAGACATTTTTTTCTACGTTTAACTTATTATTTTACAACTTTATATTAATTTTTTACCAAAATAACACTATTTGTACTAATCAGGCAACATTTTTTATTAAATTTTGGACTCACAAGGACATTTTTTCAACTTTTAACTTATTATTTTACAACTTTATGTTAATTTTTACCAAAATAACACTATTTGTACTATTCAGGCAACATTTTTTATTAAATTTTGTATTTACAAAGAGATTTTTTCAACTTTTAATTCATTATTTACAAATTTATGCCTATTTTTTACTCAAATAACACAATTCTATCTGTTCAGGAAAGACTTTTAGTTACATTTTCGACACACAAAGTGTGTGTTCTCAACTTCTATCTGTTTATTTCACAAGTTTAGGCTTATTATTACCAAAATAACACAATTCAATCTGTTCAGGAAAGACTTTTAGTTATATTTTCGACACACAGAGTGTGTGATCTCAATTTCTATCTGTTTATTTCACAAGTTTAGGCTTATTATTACCAAAATAACACAATCTTTCTGTTTAGGAAAGACTTTTAGTTACATTTTCGACACACAAAGTGTGTGTTCTCAACTTCTATCTGTTTATTTCACAAGTTTAGGCTTATTATTACCAAAATAATACAATTCTATCTGTTTAGGAAAGACTTTTAGTCGCATTTTCGACACACAAAGTGTGTGTTCTCAACTTCTATCTATTTATTTCACAAGTTTAGCCTAATATTTACTCAAATGACACGATTTGAACGTGTTTTTTTATTACATTTTGGACTCTCAAAGACAGACACACACACCCACACACACACACACACACACACACACAGAGAGAGAGAGAGAGAGAGAGAGAGAGAGAGAGAGAGAGAGAGAGAGAGATTTTCCAAGTTTACAGGATTATTCTCTAGTTTACTCAAATAACACAATTTAGATGTGTTTTGAATTATATTTTGGATGCAAAAGTATGTTTTGACAAGTTCTACCCTTTTATTTTACAAGTTTAGGCTTATTATTACTCAAATAACACAATTTAATCCAGTCAGGAAGGATTTGTTATTATATTTTGCATGCACAAAGAGAGGTTTTCAACTTTTTTATTGATTTTTGCAGGGTATGTATTAATTTTTATTTATTTTGTTTTGTATCATATATACATTTACAAATTTTTAACTTAGAGTTTAGTATTTATTTAATTTTTTCAAAAACACTAAAAAAAGTACTTTTAGCTAAAATGTAAGCCACAGAATATATTATTATTAGGGTTTACTGATTTCCACTATGCTATTTTTGGTTCTGTATTTCTACATGTATTTATTTAGGGCAGGTTACGCTTGCCACGTAGGAAAGTTTGTTTATTTTAGAGTTTGCTGAGTATTTTGTTACTGCTATACTAGGTAAAAGTTTTCTAAATATACCAGATAGAGCTCTATATACTTTTGTTTTTGCTATTTTGGAGATGATGCGATCAGCATCACTCTCCATCTGCTTTTTATTTTATGTACCCAATATTATTTTGAGGCTTAGTGAATTCTAGAGCCTATTTATGCAGGAGAGAGGGCTTGAAAATTTTGATCTCAGACAACCCACAACTATTTGTCAGAGTATTTTAAAGGATATTTTATATTTATTATGTGCCACTAGAATATCAAAGCTTGCTTAATTTTTATGTCTGTAACGCTGTTATTGTATTTCTAGCTAAGGCTTACTGGATAAAGTACACGAAATGTTTAACATTTCAACTATTTGCTTTTATACGAGGGCAATTTTTTAGTGTAACGAAAATTATGATGTGTCTATGAGGTCTGAAACCCCTTTACCGAGGGTCCATACTTGGACGCTTACTAATATTGTTTTTTCCCCTTACATATAACAATTTAACAATATAATTACAATACGAAGTTAACAGACGGCTTAGGGGCCTAGGTCCACTTTCCAAACTTTTTTACTATTCTAGAAGAATTATTTAGCTTTATAGCCTTTTTCAAGGTATTTTTGAAGTATTACTGGCTTCTTTTGGTGCATCAACACTTGGGTTATTTCCATTTGGTTTATTATACGAGGTTTATTTTTTACTCTAAGATCAATATATGTCTCCGAGGACTAAAATACATTTATTGAAGCTAAAAGCTTAGGCTGTAACTAGGGACTTAGCATGTATATCGACAATTTATAGGACAACACGAACCTTACAAAGGATTATAGGTGATGTACGACTACACGCCAGAGCTTTGTTAATCTGCAAGAAGCAGTTGCAACTAATGCTATGAGGATATAATGTTAATTTTTCATTGTTTCACAAGGAGGCTATTTTTTACACAACCAATATTTGCTTTTTCAAGTAACTACATGTACCAGAAGCACACATGCCAACACTAACTAGATTTTGATTTATACTATCTCACGTGCTAAATGTAACAAGAACACTGATTGTATATATTTTTGAGAATCCAACTATATCAGGATTTTCTATGTAAGTATATTTTTATTGACTGGCTTATTTAACAGATCAATCAGAAAGACGGCAAAATTCACTAAATGTAGGTGATTGCATGAAAATAACTAGATCAAGGGGTGACCAACAGTGAGCTGAATGTATAAATAGAGGGTTGCGCTCTATTATTCTCACCTTTGCTGGATTGGCGAAGGAACGCACTTGTGGGCAGTAGAATCTGAACGGGCTCCACCATGGCATCGGAGACTCGAAGCAGATGTTTTGGAGGATGAACCCAAGTAGGGTCATAGGCGCTACGACCAATTTGGTCATTCTTTTTATATGAGGAACCAATTTGGCCCACTCCCAAAATTAACTTAGATTGCTTATAACTTATGAAATTTGAAGTCTGCACAAGATCCGATGACAAAATCTAAAATTGTAACAACCCTGCCAGGGACTTGAACCCTGGACAGATAGGTTAAAAGCCTAGCGCTATACAAACTAAGCTACCTGCATTTTTAAAAAGTTAGTTATGTTAAGAAATATATTGAAACACCTGAGAACACTCTTGGTCTGGTTCGACAGAGAAGGAGACAACATTTCCAATTTTTTACAGACTGGGTGTATTTTTCCACTATAGAGGCCTTCACTATATGTAATTCGAAACGCTAAAGTTCAGCTAGCTTCCAAAATTGAGGTAAAAATTGTGTTTGGCGAGATTAACAAGTTACAATTATATCCAGTTACGGACAAATAAAGCTAAAAGTCTAAGATTTGCTGTACTAGCCAAGTTTTAGTAACATTTTCTTCACTTTAGTACAAATATCAAAGAAATAGGTATATTTTATTTATAATTTGACAAAATGTACTAGTATTTAATTCACAAAGTTAGGTAAAAAACAGTATTTTTTTAAAATATTTTTACTGCCTTCAAATTTTATGTTATTTAGCCACTAACAACTGGTTTACACTGCTTGGCATTCTTTAAATAGGAAAAGAAGAAATTATTTGTTTAGTATTTTTACTACTTTATATTTATTTAAGAAAACAATTCTACACTTTAACTTAATTTTAACAAATTGTTACTAATTTATATATCAAAGTTATGTTATTTAGAGTGCATAAAGGCGTATAAAGTTAATATTTGTACTTATCAGTTCAACTAACAATTATATTTTACACACAAAAGATACAGTTAAATTACTTGAATCAGAGAATAATATTTTACAGTAATTGATTCATTCAGCACTAGTCAGTACTTTTATGCATCAGAAAGTTTTCTTAATTTTCTATTACGCATGCTATTTTGGGCTATTCTTAAAATGTATTTCTAGGGCAAACTGGTTTAATTTTCTGCTTATAATGCAAAGTTGACAGTTTTCGCACAATGCATTGTACATTTGTTATATTCTCTACGTACAATCCAAATATTATGCTTATTTAATGTATAACTAACTAACTCTCTACCCTTCTTAAACCCGAAGTTTCATGGCTGCAGCAACACATGCCTTTCATCTGTCCCTGTCCTGAGCAAGATCTATATACTCCTTTCCTTCCCCACCAATTTCCTTTAGGTCCATCTCTACATTATCCCTCCATCTTTGTTTTGGTCTTCCTATTGATCTTTTACCATCAGGTTTCCCAACAAGAATCCTGTATACTCTTCTTTCCTCTCCCATTCGTACCACATGATCTATACACCTAAGTCTTCTTGATTTAATAATTCTAATAATATCTGGACATGAATACAAATTATGTACTTCTAATTTATGTAACCTTCTCCACTCATCTGTTTTAGGCCCAAATAATTTCCTAAGGATTTTATTTTCAAATAGTCTCAATTTATGTTCCTTTTTCAATCTAAGGGACCAGGTTTATTTACTGTATTTAACTTTTATTTTTTGTAATTAACAAAAATTAAAAGCTTATACTGTAGTTATTATATCTTTTTCTATCAGCTTATTTTGAAATTAATATTATTAGTTATAGTCTTTGATTTATAACTATATTGCTTTTTTATCAATTTATCTAAGAGTACACATGTGTACACACGTTTATGTAAATAGATATGCCTTTTTTCAATATTTTAGTATGAAGATTGCACTTTAGCTATTTAAGCAAGGGTAGGAAAGGTAGGATTTCTGAGAATTTGTTGCAGGATTATGTTGTCCAAGTATAGATGAGAACTGAGCTGGGAGACTGTTTTGAACATTTTCATGAGAGTTTGCATGTGAACTGTATGCAAATTGAGCACTATTGACTGTGCATGCTTCTAAGTTTGCTGTTATTTCACATCAACTTTGTGAGACTGTAGACAGTTTTCCTATTTCAAGTAGTTTTTATTGATTGTATTTGTATATGTTTTGGGGACTTAGCAGTTTTATGTTATGAGGCAGTTTGTTGTAGAATATTTTTACCGGATTGATTTGAGATATTGAGTGTCTGCTGTTTTACTTGTAATTATTTTCCTTCTTGTGTTGTGTATTTGACTATATTTTGTCCAAGTTCGTAGTATTTAGAATAATTGTTATTGACTTGTAGATGTAGGGAGTAATAATCCTTTGCAAGATGCCCTATACTTTAGTCTGAACATTATTCTTAGTGTTCACTTTTGAAGCCTTAGTATTCTGGTAGTATTATTAATGTAGAAGTAAAATAGGCTGAAATGTAGGCATTTTTTCTGATAAATTATACTCACTTAGTTGTTTCAGCAGGTAGAAGTTGCATGATGGTTTACTGCTGATGATGTTAATTTGCTCTTCTTATGTACTACGTATGATGTAGCTTACTTGAGTAATTGGAATTTTCTACTGAAAAAAGGATTGCTTGTCTATTTTATTCCTATGTTGTTGAGTTTGTCCATAAGCAAGCCATGTTTTTACTCTATTCTATGCCTTGGAAGAATCTAGATATATTGTGTTTGCAGTTTTATGTTTCTCTAAGGTTTCAGCTATGTAGTTTTTTAAACTGTGCTATGGGTGTGACTACTGATTTCTCTTTCTGGATGCCATGTTGGTTTCTGTGTATTCCTCTAGCTGCTTGAATTTGACTTAGGTCAAAAAAAGTCAAATTCAAGCAGCAAGAGGAATACACAGAAACCAACATGGCATCCAGAAAGAGAAATCAGTAGTCACACCCATAGCACAGTTTAAAAAACTACATAGCTGAAACCTTAGAGAAACATAAAACTGCAAACACAATATATCTAGATTCTTCCAAGGCATAGAATAGAGTAAAAACATGGCTTGCTTATGGACAAACTCAACAACATAGGAATAAAATAGACAAGCAATCCTTTTTTCAGTAGAAAATTCCAATTACTCAAGTAAGCTACATCATACGTAGTACATAAGAAGAGCAAATTAACATCATCAGCAGTAAACCATCATGCAACTTCTACCTGCTGAAACAACTAAGTGAGTATAATTTATCAGAAAAAATGCCTACATTTCAGCCTATTTTACCTCTACATTAATAATACTACCAGAATACTAAGGCTTCAAAAGTGAACACTAAGAATAATGTTCAGACTAAAGTATAGGGCATCTTGCAAAGGATTATTACTCCCTACATCTACAAGTCAATAACAATTATTCTAAATACTACGAACTTGGACAAAATATAGTCAAATACACAACACAAGAAGGAAAATAATTACAAGTAAAACAGCAGACACTCAATATCTCAAATCAATCCGGTAAAAATATTCTACAACAAACTGCCTCATAACATAAAACTGCTAAGTCCCCAAAACATATACAAATACAATCAATAAAAACTACTTGAAATAGGAAAACTGTCTACAGTCTCACAAAGTTGATGTGAAATAACAGCAAACTTAGAAGCATGCACAGTCAATAGTGCTCAATTTGCATACAGTTCACATGCAAACTCTCATGAAAATGTTCAAAACAGTCTCCCAGCTCAGTTCTCATCTATACTTGGACAACATAATCCTGCAACAAATTCTCAGAAATCCTACCTTTCCTACCCTTGCTTAAATAGCTAAAGTGCAATCTTCATACTAAAATATTGAAAAAAGGCATATCTATTTACATAAACGTGTGTACACATGTGTACTCTTAGATAAATTGATAAAAAAGCAATATAGTTATAAATCAAAGACTATAACTAATAATATTAATTTCAAAATAAGCTGATAGAAAAAGATATAATAACTACAGTATAAGCTTTTAATTTTTGTTAATTACAAAAAATAAAAGTTAAATACAGTAAATAAACCTGGTCCCTTAGATTGAAAAAGGAACATAAATTGAGACTATTTGAAAATAAAATCCTTAGGAAATTATTTGGGCCTAAAACAGATGAGTGGAGAAGGTTACATAAATTAGAAGTACATAATTTGTATTCATGTCCAGATATTATTAGAATTATTAAATCAAGAAGACTTAGGTGTATAGATCATGTGGTACGAATGGGAGAGGAAAGAAGAGTATACAGGATTCTTGTTGGGAAACCTGATGGTAAAAGATCAATAGGAAGACCAAAACAAAGATGGAGGGATAATGTAGAGATGGACCTAAAGGAAATTGGTGGGGAAGGAAAGGAGTATATAGATCTTGCTCAGGACAGGGACAGATGAAAGGCATGTGTTGCTGCAGCCATGAAACTTCGGGTTTAAGAAGGGTAGAGAGTTAGTTAGTTATACATTAAATAAGCATAATATTTGGATTGTACGTAGAGAATATAACAAATGTACAATGCATTGTGCGAAAACTGTCAACTTTGCATTATAAGCAGAAAATTAAACCAGTTTGCCCTAGAAATACATTTTAAGAATAGCCCAAAATAGCATGCGTAATAGAAAATTAAGAAAACTTTCTGATGCATAAAAGTACTGACTAGTGCTGAATGAATCAATTACTGTAAAATATTATTCTCTGATTCAAGTAATTTAACTGTATCTTTTGTGTGTAAAATATAATTGTTAGTTGAACTGATAAGTACAAATATTAACTTTATACGCCTTTATGCACTCTAAATAACATAACTTTGATATATAAATTAGTAACAATTTGTTAAAATTAAGTTAAAGTGTAGAATTGTTTTCTTAAATAAATATAAAGTAGTAAAAATACTAAACAAATAATTTCTTCTTTTCCTATTTAAAGAATGCCAAGCAGTGTAAACCAGTTGTTAGTGGCTAAATAACATAAAATTTGAAGGCAGTAAAAATATTTTAAAAAAATACTGTTTTTTACCTAACTTTGTGAATTAAATACTAGTACATTTTGTCAAATTATAAATAAAATATACCTATTTCTTTGATATTTGTACTAAAGTGAAGAAAATGTTACTAAAACTTGGCTAGTACAGCAAATCTTAGACTTTTAGCTTTATTTGTCCGTAACTGGATATAATTGTAACTTGTTAATCTCGCCAAACACAATTTTTACCTCAATTTTGGAAGCTAGCTGAACTTTAGCGTTTCGAATTACATATAGTGAAGGCCTCTATAGTGGAAAAATACACCCAGTCTGTAAAAAATTGGAAATGTTGTCTCCTTCTCTGTCGAACCAGACCAAGAGTGTTCTCAGGTGTTTCAATATATTTCTTAACATAACTAACTTTTTAAAAATGCAGGTAGCTTAGTTTGTATAGCGCTAGGCTTTTAACCTATCTGTCCAGGGTTCAAGTCCCTGGCAGGGTTGTTACAATTTTAGATTTTGTCATCGGATCTTGTGCAGACTTCAAATTTCATAAGTTATAAGCAATCTAAGTTAATTTTGGGAGTGGGCCAAATTGGTTCCTCATATAAAAAGAATGACCAAATTGGTCGTAGCGCCTATGACCCTACTTGGGTTCATCCTCCAAAACATCTGCTTCGAGTCTCCGATGCCATGGTGGAGCCCGTTCAGATTCTACTGCCCACAAGTGCGTTCCTTCGCCAATCCAGCAAAGGTGAGAATAATAGAGCGCAACCCTCTATTTATACATTCAGCTCACTGTTGGTCACCCCTTGATCTAGTTATTTTCATGCAATCACCTACATTTAGTGAATTTTGCCGTCTTTCTGATTGATCTGTTAAATAAGCCAGTCAATAAAAATATACTTACATAGAAAATCCTGATATAGTTGGATTCTCAAAAATATATACAATCAGTGTTCTTGTTACATTTAGCACGTGAGATAGTATAAATCAAAATCTAGTTAGTGTTGGCATGTGTGCTTCTGGTACATGTAGTTACTTGAAAAAGCAAATATTGGTTGTGTAAAAAATAGCCTCCTTGTGAAACAATGAAAAATTAACATTATATCCTCATAGCATTAGTTGCAACTGCTTCTTGCAGATTAACAAAGCTCTGGCGTGTAGTCGTACATCACCTATAATCCTTTGTAAGGTTCGTGTTGTCCTATAAATTGTCGATATACATGCTAAGTCCCTAGTTACAGCCTAAGCTTTTAGCTTCAATAAATGTATTTTAGTCCTCGGAGACATATATTGATCTTAGAGTAAAAAATAAACCTCGTATAATAAACCAAATGGAAATAACCCAAGTGTTGATGCACCAAAAGAAGCCAGTAATACTTCAAAAATACCTTGAAAAAGGCTATAAAGCTAAATAATTCTTCTAGAATAGTAAAAAAGTTTGGAAAGTGGACCTTGGCCCCTAAGCCGTCTGTTAACTTCGTATTGTAATTATATTGTTAAATTGTTATATGTAAGGGGAAAAAACAATATTAGTAAGCGTCCAAGTATGGACCCTCGGTAAAGGGGTTTCAGACCTCATAGACACATCATAATTTTCGTTACACTAAAAAATTGCCCTCGTATAAAAGCAAATAGTTGAAATGTTAAACATTTCGTGTACTTTATCCAGTAAGCCTTAGCTAGAAATACAATAACAGCGTTACAGACATAAAAATTAAGCAAGCTTTGATATTCTAGTGGCACATAATAAATATAAAATATCCTTTAAAATACTCTGACAAATAGTTGTGGGTTGTCTGAGATCAAAATTTTCAAGCCCTCTCTCCTGCATAAATAGGCTCTAGAATTTACTAAGCCTCAAAATAATATTGGGTACATAAAATAAAAAGCAGATGGAGAGTGATGCTGATCGCATCATCTCCAAAATAGCAAAAACAAAAGTATATAGAGCTCTATCTGGTATATTTAGAAAACTTTTACCTAGTATAGCAGTAACAAAATACTCAGCAAACTCTAAAATAAACAAACTTTCCTACGTGGCAAGCGTAACCTGCCCTAAATAAATACATGTAGAAATACAGAACCAAAAATAGCATAGTGGAAATCAGTAAACCCTAATAATAATATATTCTGTGGCTTACATTTTAGCTAAAAGTACTTTTTTTAGTGTTTTTGAAAAAATTAAATAAATACTAAACTCTAAGTTAAAAATTTGTAAATGTATATATGATACAAAACAAAATAAATAAAAATTAATACATACCCTGCAAAAATCAATAAAAAAGTTGAAAACCTCTCTTTGTGCATGCAAAATATAATAACAAATCCTTCCTGACTGGATTAAATTGTGTTATTTGAGTAATAATAAGCCTAAACTTGTAAAATAAAAGGGTAGAACTTGTCAAAACATACTTTTGCATCCAAAATATAATTCAAAACACATCTAAATTGTGTTATTTGAGTAAACTAGAGAATAATCCTGTAAACTTGGAAAATCTCTCTCTCTCTCTCTCTCTCTCTCTCTCTCTCTCTCTCTCTCTCTCTCTCTCTCTGTGTGTGTGTGTGTGTGTGTGTGTGTGGGTGTGTGTGTCTGTCTTTGAGAGTCCAAAATGTAATAAAAAAACACGTTCAAATCGTGTCATTTGAGTAAATATTAGGCTAAACTTGTGAAATAAATAGATAGAAGTTGAGAACACACACTTTGTGTGTCGAAAATGCGACTAAAAGTCTTTCCTAAACAGATAGAATTGTATTATTTTGGTAATAATAAGCCTAAACTTGTGAAATAAACAGATAGAAGTTGAGAACACACACTTTGTGTGTCGAAAATGTAACTAAAAGTCTTTCCTAAACAGAAAGATTGTGTTATTTTGGTAATAATAAGCCTAAACTTGTGAAATAAACAGATAGAAATTGAGATCACACACTCTGTGTGTCGAAAATATAACTAAAAGTCTTTCCTGAACAGATTGAATTGTGTTATTTTGGTAATAATAAGCCTAAACTTGTGAAATAAACAGATAGAAGTTGAGAACACACACTTTGTGTGTCGAAAATGTAACTAAAAGTCTTTCCTGAACAGATAGAATTGTGTTATTTGAGTAAAAAATAGGCATAAATTTGTAAATAATGAATTAAAAGTTGAAAAAATCTCTTTGTAAATACAAAATTTAATAAAAAATGTTGCCTGAATAGTACAAATAGTGTTATTTTGGTAAAAATTAACATAAAGTTGTAAAATAATAAGTTAAAAGTTGAAAAAATGTCCTTGTGAGTCCAAAATTTAATAAAAAATGTTGCCTGATTAGTACAAATAGTGTTATTTTGGTAAAAAATTAATATAAAGTTGTAAAATAATAAGTTAAACGTAGAAAAAAATGTCTTTGTGAGTCCAAAATTTAATAAAAAATGTTGCTTGAATAGTACAAATAGTGTTATTTTGGTAAAAAATTAACTTAAAGTTGTAAAATAATAAGTTAAAAGTTGAAAAAATGTCTTTGTGAGTCCAAAATTTAATAAAAAATGTTGCCTGAATAGTATAAATAGTGTTATTTTGGTAAAAAAATTAACATAAAATTGTAAAATAATGAGTTAAAAGTTGAAAAAATGTCTTTGCGAGTCCAAAATTTAATAAAAAATGTTGCCTGAATAGTATAAATAGTGTTATTTTGGTAAAAAAATTAACATAAAATTGTAAAATAATAAGTTAAAAGTTGAAAAAATGTCTTTGCGAGTCCAACATTTAATAAAAAATGTTGCCTGAATAGTAAAAATAGTGTTATTTTGGTAAAAATAAGGATAAGCTGTGAAAATGTTTGACATAAAGTCAAAGTTTGGTAAAAAAAATAAACTCAAAATTAACTTAAATAGCACACAGTAACATACATTTACTACCTAAATCAATAATCAAAGGGTCCTAGGTTCGTTACCCCGTGATAAAAGCAAATGGTGAAAACTGTAGGCCCCGTCCCTAATAGCTCTCCCTTCTTCATAGTACAGATAAAAAAAACCTGCGCTAAAGCGTCCTGTGCCTTGGAGGCAAACCTGAGCGGAATATTAATTGGCGGCGGAAACCGCATAGCTTCAGAGATTTGACCATTGCTGCGCATTCTCAGACATCCTTTGTTGTCTGGTTGAATACCTTCCCTGCCCTACAGTATTGCATAGCTTTCCCCTGTTCTTGCGTACTGGTTAACCTTGAAAAAACCGGTTCTGAAAATCTACCGCCTCGTTCTCTGATTGGTTCTTCTTCCTTTGTTCTGACGTTCTGACGTCATTTGACCTTGACTGCTCTTCCCCCAAATTCCTTTCTCCTCTACCCTCAGCGCGGAGCGCGAAGTTCACCGTCTTCTGTCTAGCGTGTTGCACCACCGTGTTTCATAATATAATGCAATTATTACATAGTACTAATTAATAATATTACATATCATGGGTTCGAATACCAGGACCGTCTTCTTTCGTAATTGGACCTGTACCTACACCCATTACCACCGTTCATAGCTGTTCATAAACCATAAACTCTTATTTTCAATACTATAAACATTAATTATTATCGATTTATACGTTACATACTTTGCAGTAATGAATATAAAAACATATGCATAGCGTTTAGTACCTCTAATTACCTTCTATATACATATTTTTCATAAAATAAATAAATATATATTCATAAAAAGTTATAAACATGCAAATACATAAATGTAAAGTACTCTAAGTACTTGCAAATAAATTAAAACCCGTGCAAATTAGTTCTAAGTACGTGCGAATTAATTAAAACCCGTGCAAATAAATTCTAAGTACGTGCAAATAAAAGACCACCCACGAAGAAAACAGGCCTTGGCGGGGTCAGATACTACTGAACCGTCATGTTACTAATGCGAGAGAAGCAATACACGTATGGTTACATGAACATATTTTTTGAGGTAACAAAATTCTTTAGGACACAAGAAATTCATCGAAGTTGATCACCGTGCCAGTAATAATTCATCTATTTTTCATAGATGGCTTTGGTTGTATGGCGTGACCATTTCGAACACACTAGAATGTCAACCTCTGTTCTGTACAGCATACCCTGGAAACTTTATTCCTTCAGGACAACGAGTCTGGCGCTTGGAACCACTGTCAAAGTACGGAAATAATTTATGAGGGTTTGTATTTTGAGTGTCAGAGCATATGTTTGTTTTCGCCCCTTCGTTACTTTCATCTAATCACCATTGAACCTTATCGTCGTCATTATTAAAATTAGCAGAAAAATGACTTTAAATAAAACAAATCAACCACAACTTACTCTTCCAAAAATGGAGTTTCATTAGTCCATAGCTATTAGAAAGTTGAGGTGGTAGTTTCAATTGCACAGCGTTTCATTAGTGGATCAAGGCAGCTAATTCTGTGAACAATGACGTTGTTTTCCGAAAGTCTCAAATATTTGTCTCAGGCAATCATCCTCTTAAAATGGACGCATCTTCTGTGGTGATAAAATGCCACGTTTGGTGCGAGTTCTTTCTGTATATTTTTCCCCATTGGCATAACGCTGTCGCATTATAATGAAGACGTCCTGTGTTCGACTCCGCCCTTCTTCTGGTAGAAGCACAATGCACGCTGGTTCGGACTACACGTTAAACTGTAGGTTTAGTCCCGATTAGCCTATCTGAGCATGAAAGTGGGTTTAAAAACAGTTTGACAAAATCGTCTTCTGGATACTTCGTGACAACTTTTTTTTTCTTTACTTCAGCTATATCTACAGATTCTGTTGACATTTTCGGTTGATTTATGTGGCAAAATTTTATGTGTGGGACGAGGATTTCTAAATAGGATAAGCCACTCATTAGCAATTGAATAATTCTGTAGCTTTTTCCATACATTACTGGTTTATTAAAATTTATTCACTTCGGTATTGTAGTGATTATTGTGATTCCTTCTTATTAGTAGAATGAATTTAAAGTGATATTTCACATACCATATTGGCTTTGGTTTGGTTTGGTTTGATTTGGTGTTTTAAGTCCAGTTTGTACACAGTAAGGCTAATCGGGACTGGACCTACAGTTGAAAGTGGTATCCGAACCACTATGTGCCTCCACCGGGTATCGAACCCGGGACCCCTTGATTACAAGGCAACGAAGCTACCAACATACCATATTGGTATTTGAAGATGACACGTATATAAAAATTGTAACGAAATAAAAAGGGACACTTCTGGAATTTCAATGCAGAGCTAATTAAAAAGAGCATTATACTCTCTAGCATACTTAAACCCGAAGGTTTATGGCTGCAGCAACATAAGCCTTCCATCTGTCCCTATTCGGGGCAAGATCAATCCAATCTTTCCCATCCTTGCCGATTTCTTTTAGGTCATCTCAACGTTATCCCTCCATCCTCGTCTTGGCCTTCCTACTCGTCTCTTACCATCAGGTTTCCCAACAAGAATCCTGTAAACTATTCTTTCCTCTTCCATTCGTGTCACATGGCCTGCCCATATGTCTTCTTGATAAAATTATACTAATAATAATTAAAAAGTCGAGATAATGTATTGTTTTGCCGGAGGAAGTAACGCTAAGATGATGTTTTTATTTACGCCGGGATTTATATACGCATGTGGAGGCCCAAAGCTGCAGTCCTCAAGTTCACCCTAAATTCTGATCTAATCTTGATCATACCCTGCAAAATGTTGAGTCTCCTAAGCCTCATGGAAGTATTCATTTGAATTTGATCACAGTTTATGTTTCAATAGCTCTAGTAATTACTTTCACTACAGCGCCTTGAATAACGTATTGTGGAAAACGACCCAAGAAACTGGTTCCCCCGACGGATGAGAAACATAGATGGCAGTGCGATCAATGTCGGTGCTAATTTTCTTATGAAAGTAATGCGGCTTTGTTAGTTTTTGGAATATATTATGTAGATTTGTTTGTCTTGAAAGTCTGTACGTGAATTGATGGAAACAGTTATATTTGTGGAGTGATTTGCAGTCACGAAATGGCATTAATTTGGGAAGGAAAGTAAAATTAAATTAAAAAATAAATAGCATGCGTAACACAAGAAGAAACATGGCAATGTGATTCCGGACGTCAGGTCTTGGACTGTGTATTACAATTTATTTTTCTATGTTAATAGAATATAAATAGTATCCTGAGAGATATTTCATACCGAGGCGACAAACCACAAATGTCGCTTGAAAGCGAGCAGTCGGAAATCAATGCAGCCTTTCGAACCGTAGGGACAAAAGCTCTGACTGCACCGTTTCCTCAAGGAGATTTTAGACCAAAGCGACACGCGACAAACGATACGAGGATTTCACACCAAAGCGACACGGGTCATTCGGTCCAAGGCAACTTTCATACCGAAGTGACACATGTTGCTTGGAAAGGAGCCAATCAAGAGCAACATTTCACATCGTAGCGGCATGACGGGAAGCACAGGCCAGCGTTCGGTTGGTGAAATCCTCAAGCGATAAGTGTCGCGTGCCGCTTGTCGCTTTGGTGCGCAATCTCACTAAAGCAAGACACTCATTGCATCGCGTATGCGCGAACAACAAACCACGGCAACATGTTGCAAGCTATTGAGGAAATGGCCCAGTTTGAGCGACGCAGAAGCGACAAAGCGACACGTGTGGCTTATCGTGTCGCCTAGATCTGTTGTTGTAATGTGCGGTTTATCGTGTCGCCTATCTGTTGTTCGCAAGCAACGCTTGCTAATAGACTGAAGGCACCATGTCGCATGTCACTTAGTTGGGAACTCCCCCTGTAGCGCGTCACTTCGGTCTGAGCACCCTTCCTTTAAGGAGCTTTCCGACCGAAGTAACAAGTAGCACGCGAATACACCATATGAACGTGTCGTTTGCTGTTTGGATCCTCATGTGCAATGAATGCTATTTTACAGTCTGGAAGTGTGTGTCACTAGTGTGACCGTGTGAACATCCCGTGTCGCTTGTCCCATTGGTTTGAAAGTTTCCTTACACTCATGTCGATGGCACTAAGAAAGTTTTGTGGGGTTCCCCTTGTCGTTTCATGCAATCATCATTATCATCATCGCCGCGATTAATTTAAAGCGGAAGAAAAGACAGTTAATATCAAAAATACAAATGCTTCAGTGTGTATATCTTTAAAAGAAATGATGATGATGATAATAATAATGAACCTAATTCATACACAAAAATTTAGTTGCCAAGAGCATTCCACGTGTATTTTTTCTCCCGTATTATTAACGAAAGTATGACGCTAACAGGACGTGGTCGACTGTCTAGAATGTTCGTTAATATCTTCGGGACCACTGTACCAAATATCATAGCAATTATCACATTCATAGAAATGCTTCATGTAAAAGAATCAGACGTTGCAGCGAAAACTCCATTTACTTCCATTATAAGCAGTCGAACACCAAGCACCGGGGTCAACACCAGCACCTCTAGCGGATCATTTCCGAGTGGAACCAGCCAGAGAGCGCAGAACCGTGCGCGTTTTACACACTACGTTATTCAAGGCGCTGTACTTTCACATTCTAATGTCAAAATTGGCTTTTTATGGGTTGATAATATGTTAACATTTCTAGCATAGATAATATTCACAAGTAAAATATACATGTTATGATCACCAGAAAACACTTATTTATTGAATCATTCATATATGTACTTATTGAATTTGATTGGGTGGGCACAGGAATTTTTGGGTGGGCGCTTGCCCACCCGTGCCCACCCCTGTCGCCATCCCTGATCCACTTCCTCTTTCTACCACACTATAACCAAAAGATATACTTGGGAACAGGCGCGTGCCCAGGATTTTCGTAAGGGGGGGGTTATGAATCCAATACATTTTCCAGTTCACAGGTCAAATTTCTTGTAATAAATTAGATAATTAATATACTTGGATTTTACCCCAATGAACGCAATCAATGTATTTGCTATGGATGCTTCATGTTTTTATTGCATCATATAAAAGCACCTGCTTGAATATTTCCAAATTATTAATATTTTATATTTAATTGCTCAAATATAATTTTTAAACAAAAAATATGTACACTCAACATTGTAACAACATTAAAGAGATTAAGACTACTTGATGTCTTAAAGACAGTAATAAATAAGGTACCACAGTTTCTGTGCGAGTTCTGACAATATGCCGTCACAAGTAACTTTTATATCCCGGTGAATGTTCAGAGCAGCTAACCCATTTAATCTTTCTTCGCAAATGGTATGTCGAAGATAGGTCTTCAACAGCCTCAAAGTTGAGAATGATTTATCATTTGATGTTGTTGTTACCGGGATTGTACATAATATGCGCAAACGTGTGTTTACCCAGGGAAATATTACTTCACTGCATATATCAATTGCTTCAAGAGCATTTACTGGACGTCATTGCATTGCTGCAAGATGACGATACCACAGTTTTAATTTCAGTGTGAGCGTCGTCGCCTTGTAATCAAGGTGTCCCGGGTTCAATAACCGGTGGAGGCTAATAGTGGTTCGGATCTCACTTTAAACTTTAGGCCCAGTCCCGATTGGCCTTACTGTGGATTTAAAACATCAATTCAATCAACATTGTACTTGTTGTGGAGATGATTTTGCTAAATATTGTGTACATTTTTGGCATTGTATTATTATATTATTGGTGAAAACATTTTTTTGACAGTCGACAAACAAATACGAACCCCTTCAGTAATTAACATTTTCTACTACAGTGTCATTAATGTGTCATATTCATTTTCATATTAGGTCTATGGAGAGGAATTTTGTATAATGTTAACGTTATGGAACTGCGAAACCAACTGTTCAAGGGGCCACTCCCCCCTTCCCCTCCGAAGCCCAGTACCGCACCACAGGATCTGTCACTGAGCCCGACAAAATCTTGCCACACAGTGCTCGAAATAGAAATTCGTAGCCGAAAAGGGAGGGGATATTTGATCGATTTTGGAGATACGAGGGGGTACATCCTTGTATGGATCAACATGGAGACAATACAGTAGGTGGAGGATGCTCAATATGAAAATTATTCTAATTGGGGGTATGATTTGTGAAACTTTCTTAACTGGAGGCAGCATCCCCTAGTTCGACCACTGATGCCAGAAAAGATGCTTTCAGAAAATGAATTTATTACTGCACACGTATATTACTTATTGTATTTGTTGCGTTTGTACAAGAGAAATATTCAGAAGATTTGTAAGGAATATTTACAGTTAATAGGATGCCTATCTAGTCTATCCCGTGTCGTAATACAAATTTTATCCCTTTCCTACAAAATAATAAAACTGTCCATGGCAACCGTGATTTTATAATGTGGTTGCATACATATACACTGTATAGTAGCACCAAGCTTTCTGGGACCTCGGAAAATACGTGCCACTGCTCCGACGCCAGGGTTTCAAATGCCTTGGTGGATCTATAAGATAGGTAATATCGTCTTTCGAGTGTTCGTGAACAAAACAAAAAGTAAATGATTGTAAAGTCCATTTTATATTCAGATACGTTAATCGGGACTGGACTTAAATTTTTAATCGGGATACGTACCACTGTGCAATGCACCTTCACAGGGGATCAAACCCAGGACCTCTTTGATTACACCACCATCGGTGAGGCCCCTGAAATCATTGAGGGAACTTGTTCATCTTCATGTTCTCTCGCCCTGCGAAAGTTTATTGGTGAAATAGGGTGACATCCTACACACGTCTTCCAGACATACACACGCGGCCACCCCCCCCCCCTCTTCCCTGCACACACACGATTGTATGCTTACAGCCCATGTTGTGGCCTTCCAGAAAAACAATTCTAAATCCGCCTATGGATATATCTGCTATCAAATAATGAACGTCACTTACCTCGACAGTTCCTTGACATAATTTTGCAACAAGGTTTGCAATATCTTCTGTTATGCCTTCTTGTTGAATATCAAGAGTCTGAAAGTTCGCACGTTTCACTCTCGCAATTCGGATGGAATTCCTCTGAACTTAAATCGACCATTTCTGACGTTCTATTTGTGGAAGGTGAAGCTTCAACTTCCATTTTTTGTTTCTTTTGGAAATAATCTAATACGTATTTCTCCTCTTTTCCCTATCCATCTTTAGTTCCACGTCAAAAATCTATTACACACGCAGAAACGTAACACACAACACGACCACTTCGACTTGCTAACTTGCATACTGCAACTCCCTACAACCCCAGTGAACACCAGGACTTGGGACAAAGATACCTGGCGGTCGAATGTCTGAACCATGCATCCAGCTTGGTCCAGCTCAAATTACGTCACCAGTGTTGACAGCAACCAGTAGTGTCAGTGTCAGTAGTGTTGGCAACTGCTAAATTATTTACGCACAAATTCAAGTGAGATCTTTCACACATGTTACAAGAAAATTCAATAAACTGAAGGCTGGAAATTGGTTGAGAAAAAAATATCTAATTTGTAAAGAGCACAAGAGTAAAACGTATAATATTTTGGCATATTAATTGCTTTTATTTTGTTTATGAACTGACTGGGCCAGTTGGGCTATATAACGCATCCTTCACCCCTCCTTTCCTCCCGGCATGCTATTGTACAAAACATCGCTTGCCTCCTTCGTAAAACCATGCTTCGCTACTGCCTGCAACAATTATTATTATTATTATTATTATAATTATTGATATTTTGAAATAAATATGCATCCAGGTGCGAAATAAGATTTCGACTTACTTTGCCTACTAATTGTAGTGATCCAAATCTCACAGAACTTTGCTCTGCTGGTATAAATGGTATAAGAGGGGGAAAGAAAGAAAAGGGAAGTTAGCAGCACTGTCGTAACAGGAAAGGGAGGGTCATTCTCCTAAGAGGGTCATCGTGGGTGAAAGAAAGGGGAGGAGGGATTCCTTCAGTTCGCATTCCAAGGGTTACGGCTCTTTTCTTGACCATACTGAGAAGGAAATTCTCCTTCCTTTTCAGTGACTAAGGAATGAATGAATGCTTGTGCATTGCTGTAACTCAACTCCAATATTATCAAAAGTAATTGAAGAAGCAAATACATTTCTCATTGCCAAATGTAAACATTTTACAATATTGGCGATTTATGAAATAAAATGTATTTCTGTTTTGAATTTTTTTAAATGACGAAACCAATGGGGGGGGTTTTAACCCCCACCAACCCCCCCCTGGGCACGCCACTGCTTGGGAAACAAAAATTTAAGCAATTCATAGCAACACATCCAAGAGTTGTTGTTGAGTTGGTGTTTTAAGTCCACTTTATGCACAGTATGGCTAATCGGGACTGGACCTACAGTTTAAAGTGGGATCCGAACCACTTGTGCCCCCACCGGGTATCGAACCCGGGACCCCTTGATTACAAGGCAACGACGCTACCACTGCGCCATGGGGGAGGCAACACATCCAAGAAAAACATCGAAACACATTAGGCACCTTTAGTACAATACTACTCAAACTGTCACAACTGTTCTAGATACTGAAAATTGTGAAATCATTTCCCGAAGTCTAATCTGGAAGGGAATTTTTCCCCCCAATCCTGATACGACCTTATACGGAATCCCATACACCCTAATAAATCACAAAGTCAATAAGTGTCTGTTTGCTAGATTATCACATGATATAATTGTAAAGATTAGTGAGAATTCCAGGTAGGAACGTGTTCTGTATTTTTCACAGGGGGGGCAACTGTCCCCCTGCCCCCCTCTAGCTACGAGCCTGATGGGACCTCCAGGCCGACGAGATTTGAATCTTCGTCCGCCATATGATACGAAACCCATTGTGGTGGAAGATCTGGGCAAGGTTATCAAATTTTCAACATTTTATTACCACTCGCCCGGAGACTATTAATTACCTCCGACCCTCCCATTCATATTTCATAAAAACCTTTTTCGCTGGTTTTCCATCCCAAGACATTCAAGAAAATGCAATTCATCCCTTGTTATCTTCACTTTGTTTTCATGCCATTCATGCTGTGGACAAATTGTAATGCCTTGAATGGATGTAATTTGGCGCATGAGGAGTGTGTGATCTGTGGTGATATTATTTTGTCTATGTAGTTGTGCTTGAAAATTTTCAAAACGAAAAGACTAAGGGAATTGTGTGAAATTAATATGATGGAGCTCTTAAATCCGCATTTACATGACATCCGAGTTCCAAAGCCGGGTGATAGAATATATAAAGATGAGTGTGTGTTTTCGTTCGATACACCGGTAAGTTGAAATGACGTGCTGAGGTCAATTAATGCAATGATAATATTTCTTGTGTACCATAAAGCTCTGCCTCCAGTGAATATAGGTTTTCGTTAATTTTACAGAAGATTCCCTGATCGTGGTCTGATATATTTCATACCATTGGGGCGAGGCTGTATATGTAAATATGCGATTTACGGATTCTTACTCGCTTCCTAGACATTGGCTTTAAAAAGGAAATTGTTCTGTTGGAGCCTTTAATCCACTGTATTCCCTCGAAAATTATGTTGATTTTTATTTTAAAAATCGACAGATTTCGATGTTTTACATAATATAAAATTGGTTCCAGCGCGAAAAAAAATAAAAATGGAATTATTTGATCCAAAAGTATGGATGGCCCTCCAAAGTAAAAACCTGCTAGCTCTGAGTACTTTCGCCGCTTTTACTAAAAACCATTTGTATGCACACTAAAGTAGCGAAAGAAAAAAATCAGGGTAACATTATCGTATGGGTAAAACGGATTCCTTCAAATTTCCTTCAAATTTACAGGAGAAAGTACTTACGGAAATCATTTTCTTGAGCGTTTTGGAAGTTCCTGAATGTAGATTTGATCCATTTTAATGTGAATGCATGTTGTTTTCTGCGAAAATCTCTGTCCGACACGCTGTTTCTGCTCACGCCATTTGCTTTTTGCATGAGAGTGCAATGTTCCATGTGTTAAGACGATGCAACCCCGTAGCCAGTGTTTCAGCCTCGCCGTGTTTTCACTAGAACCACCTGTCGAGTTCGGAACAAGCCATTTTTCCCGAATGGGTGTCACTTATCGCACAACATTCTGTTCCGACGTCACAGGAGAGAGCTGTTTTTACAATTTTTCTTTGTATTTATGCTAATGGAACCTAACCTAACAGGCCTAACCTAACCACGTAGGCATTCCTCGTCTGACGTCAATATTCAAGGTTGCAAGGAAGAGAATTAACGAATTACGAAAGAAAGATGGTTCCGACCCGAATGGGTGTCACTTATCGCACAACACTGTAGCAACATTGTGTTCTGACGTCACAGGAGAGACCTTTTTCATGTTAGGCAATACAAAGATAACGCGTCTCTTAGCGAAAATATTATTTTTTCTTTGTATCTATGCTAATGGAACCTAACCTAACAGGCCTAACCTAACCACGTAGGCATTCCTCGTCTGACGTCAATATTCAAGGTTGCAAGAGAGTTGTGTGTAAAGGAAGGGCATTAACGAATTGCGAAAGAAAGATGGTTCCGAATTGCGAAAGAAAGATGGTTCCGAATTGCTGTGTATGGACAATGAACGTGGTAAATCGCAAGGTTATTTTACAAGTTCTACACGTAAATGCGACGTATTAGCATAATTTCAAATAGGGGCACGAAAGTAGATATTTTCCGGTGAACGAGGTTGCACCACTGCATAAATCGACAAAACACTCTCAGAACGCCCCCTAAACAGTGTTGCCAAGTTGGCCCTTTTGGGGCCAGAACTGGCCCTTTTGAGTACGTACTCAGCCCCAAAATTCAGCAAAAGCCCCAAGGGGCTTTTTAGCCCTACAGAGAGAAATCTTGCTACAAATGTAGCCCTTTCAGTAATGAAATGTTTTTTGGTATTTTGAGTAAAGTAAACTGCAAAGAATAATTCACTTAACCGACCCTACTCTGCACCTGCAAGCTCGTCCTGCGAACCCTCTTCTGGAGCAGGTAGCAAGTTCACATTGTCAATTTATTCCCTTGTTTCTGGTTTTGGTATGCTGTGTAGCCCGAGGCGAATTACGGATAGCGTCGATTCCAGAAAATGCGAATCTTTGTTGAGTTGTATTGCATCTGGTCCTTGAAAGTTTACAGAAATGCGGTGCGGAATCGACGAATTGTTCGTAACAGTGAGGCTCGACCAGAGACTAGTTCGTGTGTGCGACCTTGTGTGTGTGTGTGTGTGTATGCGTGTGCATATATATGAAGGAGGAATATGCCGAAAATGTGTAATGCTTTTGTGTAATCTATTGCACCACAATTTACGGGGGAAATAAATTATTTAAGATAAGAAAATTTAATTTAGTTGAGCGTATGCCCCTCATCTTGACAGTTGATTAGTTGTGGTTCTTGAGTTTCAGAAATTTTGTACCAAAACACCCAAGATTTGTAAATCTAGCCCCTTGGATGTGAATTTTAGCTCCATTTTGGGTGCGATTTAGCCCGTTTTTCTCTCGTGCTGTTGGCAACACTGCCCCTAAACCAGTATGCTATCACGGCCATAATGTGTTACAGATTCGAAACAACAAGTAACAGTAAGTACTCATAAATAGAGAAAATAAACATTATCTTAGTTAGAAATGCATTATTTCGCCTTAAGAAATGTTCCGCAACGCGTTAGCAATGTAAAGAAGTCCGAAATATATGATTCGTAGGTGTTTCACCCATACGATAATAGTACCAAAATCAGAAATTACTGTCAACTACTAACCTAATGGATGTAAAATTATAGCTGCTTTCGGTTTGGGTGCTATATTCACTTGTGTGAAACCTTCGGGCTCTTCTCTTCATGCTAAGGGAAAACATTCATTAACAAATATAAGGTAACACTTCCGTATAGTGGAGACGGATTTCTTACTTTTTACAGAAGAAAGTACTTACGGAAATCATTTTCTGTAGCGTTGAGGTTCGGGAATGTAGTTTTATCCTTTTCAATGCCAATTCATGTTTTCTTCTGGGAAAATATCTCTCCGACACGGAATTGCTATTGTTGCCATTTGCTTTCTGCACTTGAAACACGATGTTCACGTGTTTTAGATGACGCAACCACGTGTCTAGGATGCGTCGTGATGTTTTTTAACAATGGTTGCCTAACCTAACCTTACCAGAAATGGTTTGTGGGGCTAGCGTCGGTATGTTTTAACAATATGGGGAGTTCATTCGATTACTTTCAAATTCGAGATACTCACTAACTTTGGCCTCCTAATGATGAATCTCAAGTTGAAATTCGGTGCTGGCGTATAGAAATTGCGAAATTATGTGCAATTATTAATGGTATGATTGTCGATACACTATTATGTTAGCCATATTTGATGATGTGAACAATTGAAGATCGGTATTCGTTACACTGTCTACAGCGTTGCCACATTGTTAATTTGTCACTTGGTGATCATTGATCTTGGAAGAATGGAGGAGGAAAGGAGTGAAAAAATTGTTAATGTGGTGCAATTATTTAACTGGAGTATGGAAGATGATGGATGTGGTTTGATCAGGAAATTAATGGATTTCGGTGTTCTACCTTCAGAAGGGAGTTGCAGACAAGTGTCCACGGTGCCACGTTTTGCAATTATGCAGAGACAATACCTTAATGGATAAGTACAAATGGCAGTGTTGGGAGAAGGTTAAGTATAGTAAGAAGAAATCGAAGCCTTGTAATTACTCTGTTTCATTATGGAAAGGAACGTTTTTCACAATGTTATTGCAAGTATGTCCTTTCGTAAGGCTATGGGTTGCAAATTGCACTTTAAATATCATATGTGAGGAGGCTGAAATATCGGATAAAACAGGTGTTGATTGGGCATCGTTCTGTAGGGAAGTAATAGAACATTACTTTTACAAACAAGGTCAGAAGATTGGAGGTGTTGGAAGGATTGTAGAGGAAAACGAATCCAAGTTCGGAAGAAGGAAATACATTGTGGACATCGAGTGGAAGGACAATGGGTGTTCGGAGGCATTGAAAGAGGAAGTGGGCGATGTTTTTTGGTGCCTGTAGAGAAAAGAGACGCACAAACTTAATATCAGTAATCAAGGAATGGATTTTGTCCGGAACCACCATCATTTTGGACTGTTGGAAAGCGTAAGACCAGCTTGAGAATGAGGGTTACCAGCACCTAAAGGTGAAACATAGCATCAACTTCGTCGATGAAGCAACTGGAGCACATACGAATAACATAGAGTCCACATGGAGGAAGGCTAAAGTAACATTGAATGCTTTTGGAACCAAGAACATTTTTTACGTTGGTTATCTTGCCAGATTTATGTTTATGAAAAGGTGTTTTGAATTACGAACGGACCAGACTTTGGAATTTTTTAAACTTGCTGGAATATTGTACAATCCATTAACGTGCGAGGAGAACGACGACAGTGACGATGAGGATATGGAGGGAGAAGAGGTTGTGGAATGCGGCTTCGAATAGAGGTAAGTTTAGCAATGGTGCGGTTCGATAGTTATACCAGTTGCATGGAGCCTTTATTTGTATGTGAGAAAATGGCATCTTGGATGGTGTCGATTGTATGTTTGTTGAACGAATCATTGACGGTAAGGATAGGTTACGTTAGTTTTCCATAACGGAAATATCTCCAATTTGTTTCAAATTTGGTATACTTACTAATTTTGGTTTTGTAATCATGAATGTGCAGTTGCAATTTGGCGCTCATTTGGGGGCAGGTGACTCCGGCCAACTTCTAACATGCCCTTAAAAAGGGACTCTATAGCGAAAGCCGGTTCGGAGGCAGGGCCGCGGAAGGGGGCGGAGCATGGAATTGGTGGGAAATTTAGACTCAAAAATTTCAAACGGCAATATCTTAACTTCAAATGACTATACATTCGTAAATACTTCTTTCCGTGCTCCAGATTATTGTTCAGGGGTGTATATATAGTTTTTTAGGTATTTTAAGCAGAAATTTTCCGTTAAATAATAAGCAATTGTCTCGATCACAGACCACTTAATTTCTGTTATTTTGCAATTTGTACGCGTGAGCACCAAATTTTAACTGCAGATTCGTGATTAGGAGGGCAAAATTAGTGAGTATGTCAAATTTGAAACAAATTTGAGAAACTCCCGGTATTGTAAAATCGCTCCCTAACGTCAATGGTTTGTGAGGCTAACGAGGTATTAGCATAATTTCCAATCCGGCCACGAAATTAGGTATTTTTTGGTGAATAAGATTGAAACACTGCATTCACACTCCAAATCGATGAAACACTGCCACATCGCGTGATGAACCACTACGCTATCGCCATATTGCGTGTTAGAGAACCGAGAAAAGAAAGAACAGTAAGTAATCATAAATGTAAGAAATATACATTATTTCCGTTAGAAATTCATTATTACACCTAAGGAAATGTTCCGCAATGCAGAATTGTACGTTAGCAATGTAAAAAAAGTGTGAAATAAATGATTTCTAGGTGTCTCCACTATACGGAAGTTTTACCCAATATAATCTTCATAAACCATGCAAAATCTTTCACTTTCTCGAGGGGTGCAGAGGGTCAAGGGTACCAAAACATGTTAGGAGTATTGCTGTAATTACTAGGCCTATGCTATGAACACTAAACTTGTCCTATGTAACCTAGCATATAATAGCAGGCTTCGTACACAAAAATTGTAAGTAATCACATGTGTGCTAATAGACATGTATAGAATTTGATTCATGTATAGATAGCATGTGTTTGATGATGATGACATGGGAACATTGGCCATATATATCTCTTCTCAACGTGAGCAAATTTTTCCCAGTGTAGATCAACATAAAGGAAGAGTTTTGAGAACAATTTCATCATCGTTGTGTACTTGAAACTCTGTACCAGTTTTCGCCTGGTAATCAAGGAGTCCCCGGGTTCGATACCTGGTGGTGGCACATAGTCATCCGGATCCCACTTTAAACTGTAGGTCCAGTCCCGATTAGCCTTACTGTGCATAAAGTGGATTTAAGACACCAAATTAATAAATCAATCTGAACCAGTAATCCAATAATTTCCTAAAATACTCAAGCGAAAGTTTCAAAATGAACAGCAGATCTAGACCCAGTAATGGTTCTAAATGTTCAACGGTTTTTTACGAGTTTTATAGGAGGTTTAGGAAGTGTTTTATTAAAAGTTTAGTATCCACGAAACGTCTGAAATTCCTTTCTTTTCTTCTTTTTCACATTGGTACTTACGTATTCTGCATTGCTAAGGATTCTTGAAGGTGGCATTTAGTTTTTTTCACTCAAATAATCTCAATTTTCGACATTTCGAGTAATTCTTGTTTGTTCGTTTTCTCTTGCGTTTCATGCAATATGGCGGAGAAATCTTGACTAGCATTGTCGATGATCAGTGGTTATGCTGTGTTGCAACCTTCTTCATCGAAGAATACCTACGTTCGTGTTACTAATTTTGTATTTTTTTCCATGTTCGAAAACCCCTCGACCAATGCACGGATAGCCCCACGAACCATGCACGGAAAGGTTAGGTTAGGCAAACATAGTTAAAATTGTCATCTTCAAAATTGTCATGTTGGAAAATAACGGTGTGTTTGGAAACACTGACCGGGGGTTACATCATCAAATGCATGCAAGATTTGGTTCACGTAGTAGAAGGACATAGAGGCAACAACTTTCGTGCATTGGAGAGACATTAATGTTGAAGAATACATGATTTACCGGGAAAAAAATTAAGCGATCGGAAAAAACACTTCCACCACCTTTCAAAAGCGTACGGAAAGTCAGTTTGGTAAGAACTTTCTCCTGTAAAATTGAATATGTTCGTTTCGCAGATACTAATATTTTACCAGTGTTTTAGAACACTGAAAACAATTGTGCATAGTAAGTTTGAAGTGGATTGTCATGCGAGGTTCAAAGGGGGTTTCGTGCTTGGAACCAGATTGTTATGTGATCAGATGTAGGAAGTATTTAGGGTCATTATTGAATGTCAACAGCCCTAAACCTGACAACAAAAGCATTTAGCATTGTAATATGACTTCATACATATTCATAGTCTAAACTAAAAATAATTTAGGTGCCAGCCCCTTTTTCTCAGAAGCCGTCTTTGAAAGTAATTAACTGTTGAGTTGGAGCGGCCTACCTAAAAAGGCTCAACTGGTAACAGCATGAATAAATTTACAATACATTCTAATGTATGGCCAACTTTACCATATCGCTGCAGTTTTTAAAATTTGACTAGTAACTAGGGCTGAGCCGATACCGATGTATCGGCGATATCGGTATCAATAAGTATTGGTTGATATTTTTGCACCAATACTAGCTGATACCTTTGTTTTTGAGTTGATAGAGGCACATCCAAAACAATTGTCTTTTTCCATTTCAAAGTTTTGTTCACCTTTTCCAACTTACCTTTGGTTTTGAAAAAAAATGAAAAATAGTTGTGCATTTGTTAAATGAACCTTTACTCAAGTTTCCGGGAACAGCAAGTGCGTGACACAAAGATCTGTACACAGATGAGACTCGAGGTCAAGTATCTTCCAAATCAACCGTAACGTGAAATTATCCCCATAGGAGTTCGCTGCTTCAGTTTAGTTCTCTTCGAAGTCTACCAGGTTTTGTACGTACAGATGCGGTCTTGTGTAACAATAACCCCAATGAGGTCTCGAAAGCCAAGGATGCACCTGTTGGTAATCCTTCCACTTTCTTTGGTGTTTGCGGACATCCCTCTTTTTAGAAACTTCCCACTGTCAAAAAGGTCATCGCCCATGAAAGTGGTGGATGTGTCTCAATAGTACATAACATTTTCCTGGAAATGCAAATACCTGGGCTAATCCCCCTTTTCCTTTCCAACTTAAGACATTCATAACACCATTCAGCCTTGTTTCCATGATATGAAAAGCTCGATATGCTGACCAAGGCAGAAATTTATTTTATTTTTGTTTTATAATAAAATAAATTTCTGCCTTGGTCAGCATATTGAGTTTTTTAGACATTTGTTTGTCCCGATTGGGTTTCAGCAGGGGTGTTTCGGCACAAGGAACGCGGCAGGGGAATAATTTTCTTTGAACAACAGATTACAGCCATTAGTTTCTGGAAAGTGTAGTGATGGGTTTGAATTTCCTCCCATGCCAAGCGATGGAACTATGCATTTAATTTTTCTTAGAAATCATTTGCCGAAAGTATATCGACAGCAAAGTCACTTCGGAATATCACTG
This sequence comes from Lepisma saccharinum, assembly GCF_977018435.1. NCBI lineage: Eukaryota > Metazoa > Arthropoda > Insecta > Zygentoma > Lepismatidae > Lepisma > Lepisma saccharinum. Next base: position 71,467,107 of record NC_139232.1, read on the forward strand.
TACTGAAGTCAATCACTTAATGTAGAAGCAAGAGACTGGTAAGTTTTCATTCTCTCCTTAACATTTTGTTTACTAATTATTATTCTCTTTGCTAAAGGACAAAAAAGAGACGAGTTTGGTTTTACATTAAAGCTTTACTGTTAGTTTTAGACATCGTGTCCGGGGCTGGTAAATCTCCAATCATTATTGTGTTCACGGATGATTTAATGTTAATTTGGGAAGAGTGATCCTTTAGTTTTAGAGGAGGTTGAAGAGGCATGATCTCATTTTTCAACATTGGAGGAGAGGAGGACTACGACCACACGATTGCCTTCCTCTTAGCTTCACTTAATATTGCCCTAATATTTGAAACATCTGATCGATTGTCACTTTAAAAAAATGTAAAGTTGAGATGCATCGTTTGGTGGGTTAATTTATTCAGTGCCCCTCGTCAGAAATGCATACGTATAAAATGTAAAATAATTACACAGTGGCACGCATATATTTTATATATATATTGATGAAGGAATTGGGAGCATAAAAGTAGAAATATCAATTTTATTAAAACAACGTCCTGAAGATCGCCAGTTGAATGCTCATTCACCCCAAATGCAGAGCCGAGCAACAAGAATTTTCTATTTGGCTCTGCACACTCAGCAAGGCAAATGGCCCGTGAGTGCACCTCCACTGTAAATTTCCACCTGCATCCAGGTGATTCTGATTTAATGATACACATCATTGCAGTAAACACACACATATTGTACTTGTTATTAAAGAAAAATATATGGAAATTTCTGTAACCGACCTTGAAATATTCTTTTTAGAACTTAATTTAAAAATTCAGGTGCCAGGTGAAAATTTTTGGGTGCCTGGTAGTTTTCTACTGCTGTTCACACACATGAAGTAGATAGCAGCAGCAGTTCGTGTTCAAGACTACAGTAAACAAGTGGCTGGTTGTGAACAAGGAATCATATAGAAAGGGAAAAAATCATTCTCCAGAAAACAAAGTAATAACTAAGACTCTGTGAAGTATGTGTTAACAGATATGAATACAAATCGAACCATGTAAAAAATGCCTGTGCAGCATGATTAATTTGGAATTAACCTTTAGAGGACGACCGGTATAGCATGTTTACTAGCACATGTACGAAGTGCATTCAAGTTCTGAGGTCTCCTATTTTTCTCTTCATTAATAGAAGCATTTATAAACGTGAGAGTTGTTTGAGAAGAAGCATCAATTCTTGAAGGTTGATGAGGCCAGATGAGAGCACAATACGGCCCATATGAAGCTAGTGGCCCTATCTAAAGACGGACATGTTTTTGATACTGGGTATGACATCATTTATATCGAAAGAACAGCATGTTATTATCAATTTTCTTCACCTGCGTGGAGTAACACCCATCGATATTCATCTTAAATTGACTGAGACATGCTGTGGTGATGTCATGGATGTGAACAATGTGCATTTGTGGGCCCGATAGTTCATGGAATGTCGAACATCATATGAAATCAAGCCAAAGGAGCCTCGTCTACGAACTAGCCACCAGTTATGCCATTGCTGAGAAAAGTGATGGGTTTGGGACAGCGAAGGCGTTATACTCGTGTATTGCTATCCTAAGGGTACCACAATGATAGGTACAAGCTGTGAAACTGATTTGAGGACCAAGTTGCTTCCAGCATTGCGAAAGAAACGGCCGGAGCTGTGTTCTTTCATCAGGACAACACACCTCCTCATCAGACGGCCATTGCTCAGACGCTCTTCAGGGAAAACAAATTTGAAGTGAATCACATGCTCCGTCCATACTCACCTGACCTCGCACTTAGCAATTTTTGGATCTTTCCAACACTCAAGGACAGTCTCCGTGGTCGCACATTTTCCGGCCGTTCCTCGCTTGCATCAGCGATTATTCAGTATACAAAACATACTCCTAAAAAAGCGTTTGTAGAGGCCATGCTATCGTGACATCAGTGTTGTAAAAAATGTGAACGTCTAGACGGTGATTATGTTGATAAGTATTGGCAGTTTCAGCTTTCTGAGGTGAGTATATTTTTCAAAAGAATTTAAGAGACCTTAGAACTTGAATGCACCTCGTATTTCATAAAGGCCAAGCAGTATAGCATATTTACCACCTCCATGTGGCAACAAGTAATGCGTCATTTTTTCAAATCTACACATGCTATTTCAGATCTGTCTTCTTGCTCATTTGTATACATATCAAAACAATACATTTATTGTTACTATTTTTAACAAATGCATTTTGAAGATGTCGATTTTTTCTGTCAGAACATCATGGGTGTAACTCTTCAACAACTGGTTTTTGCTTATAGATTTTACTTTTACATGCAGTAATGAAAAGAAACTTGTTCACAAAATGCGACGATTAGGGGTCCGGCAAGAAATGTCACATTTTCAAGATACCCCAAAATTGTGATTTTCTAAAGTTTTGCAAAGAAAGCTGAATGTGGTGCTGATCGCAATTACATCAATGTATGAGCTCATATCCACCTTCATGCCACTTGAAACAATTTGTGGAAAAATAATATTATTACGTGCGAGTGGGAAAAGTATGGGTATTGTAGACCTCAGCAGACCTCTTCTAAATGAAGAGTAGCATCACACTTTTTGCATTGCCAAGAACTTTCACGCTTTTAACCCCTGCCTTAGCAAACAACACACCTTTTATTTGCATTTATTTCTTGTCTGTTTGGGCAAAATATGCATTAGAAAGTGCAATCTTATTTTTTTACTGCAGTCTGAAACATTATGATGGGTGTGGTACAGGCTGAGGGTCAACCTCGAGCAGAGGACCCTGGCAACTGTACAGGCTTCTCCAGTAATCTTGTGATACAAATCAAAGGAATTTGGAAGTTCACATATTAACTACATTTATACGACGGTCATTCAGAAAGTAACCGCCATTTGGCTGTAAATAAAAAACCTGCATAGATACAACAAATTTTTACTATACGTCTGAAAGGTACAACTGTCCTCCATTTCTCAACATAGTCGCCATGTAAATTCAAGCACGTGCCATAGCGTTTCACCAACTTACAAATCCCTTCTGCATAGAACTCGGCCACCTGGGAATTCAACCAACCTGCCACAAGCATTTTGAAGATCCTGTGCCCCACGCCACTTCTTCATGTGAGTGAGCAGATGAAAATCAGGAGGAGCCAAGTTAGGGATGTACGGGGATGATCTCAAAAACGTCCCAAAAGGTCTTCTGTTCGCCGAGCAGTGTGAGGGTGAGCATTGTCATGCACGAACACAACCCCAGATGTTAGCAGACCACGACGTTTGTTGTGGATGGCTCTTCTCTTGTTTCTGCAAAGTGTTACAGTAAACTTCAGAAGTGTTTGTCGTACCACGTTCACGATGAATGTCTGTCGCTTACAGATCTTTTGCTCAAAGAAATCTTATCACACCACGTACCTCGCATTTGGCAGGATTTTCGATGGCAGCACACATTTTGTTACATTATAACCAGCACACGTGCAGCACTACGATGCTCTTACTAGCACAGCTGGAAGTTTACTGAATCACTCTGCCAACTATTACTAGCACCATGCCACAACATCGGTTACTTTCCGAATGACCCTCGTATTAACCAATGCAGCATGCAAGCTGAACTCATCATTTGATTTATATGTTGTTATAAGTTCGTGCAACTACTGGTTGTCATTTGTCATGGATGATTAAAGAATAACACAGTGTATTAGTCTTAAAAGTTTTTATTTCGATGTGAAAATGCACAATTATCATGTAATTTATTTAATTTCCATTGTTAATTCATTTCACCGCACATCGTATTTTTATGTAAGATTATAGACTTTTCGTTAACAGAATTAAATATCGTTTGATTTAAGGATAGCATTTTTGAACTATAGATTATACTGGTGGAACAACAAAAATAAAGCATCCATCCAAAAATTGGAATGTCACATATTGAACAGGCAAGCCAAAGGAAGGTTAAGAATTGTTGGTTACCACATACAGTGTGATAACATTGAACCCTGCCTTCCAGACAGTGGCGGATCCAGGCATTACTGTTGGGAGGTGCAAATTTCAGTCTGCTGCCTCACCGAACCTACAACTGTACTGTTTTATATGAACCAGAGCTATATGGGAATTGTAGCTTTCTTGGTGACATGATTCGAACAAGTGTTCTCGGGCTACCAGCCAGGTTAAGTCGATGTTGGCTTCCAACTTTTTGAGCGCATACATTGCTCTCATCATCAGGATCAGCGCTCGAAACGTTGGAAGCCAACATCGACTTAACCTGGCTGGTAACCTGAGAACACTTGTTCGAATAGCGATATGGTTCTTCTAGCAGGAGGGAACTATGCTCTATGGATTAGCTCTTTTAAGGGGTCCAGGGTGGAAGAGATGATTATTATTGTACATTGTTATCCATTGCATAATGCTGGCCCTGGGCGAGATCAGAATACAAGATCAAATCACTTTTTTTCTTCTTTTTTTAAATTTTTTTTTAGAAAAATCAACATTTTGTGTGGCAAATGCAAAGCCTCCTTAAAATAATCCCATTGCCATTTTGAGGGAGGAATATTCAGAAAACGGTCGTTATCAGCCTCTCTCTTATATGTGGGAAGAAGTGGTACAATCTTCTGCCATGAAGGCTGTTAGTCCATTCTTCCTTCCACTCCTGGATGATCTAGGAGTTAATTCTGCAATGGTAGGGGCATATCTGCCAATCACTTTGTAAATTCTCTCTTCTTGGCCTTCCTTGCACCAGTATATGGTGGTTCTGTGTTTGATTATTTGGTTTTCATTTGTGATGATGTTTTTTTTTTTTGTTATGTTGTATATTTTAGGTAGTCTTCTCAGATTGGTCCATCGAAACACTACCGCGTTGTAGATTATGAATATTTATGGGTTTATAAGCGACATGGGGAGTCTGAATGTGTTCGAACATAGTACTACCAATTTATTTATTACAGGCTCAGCTTTTGAAGTAAGTAATCCATGTCATCGTTGCATTTCTCGTAGTTTCGCACTTACTATCCATGACAAAAATATTGAGCCCTCGGTTTACAAGCTTGTAAAATTGTACTTCGTGGGAGGAAAAAAGTAAAATATACCTCATTGGAAAGCTTCAAGTATCTACTTTTTAATAAGCTTTATCTGAAAATTAATGTTAACTTTGTTTTCTTACTATAATGAAAAAAATACTGAAAAGTGTAGTTTTTTCTTCCAATTTTCACAAACGGAGAACTTAACACCATACAGTTCATAATCGACTACATATAATCTTGAGATTTTGTGTACTTGAAGTTTGATTATTTTTGCACCTCTGTAGAAAAAATCAAATTCATATTTTTACTAAATACTTCAAAAATTGACATTTTATGGAAACATGCAAACTTTAAATGCATAATTACAAATTCAATGAAATTGCAAAAAAAAAAACTGTTGATGTAACCGATTTGATGAAATTCCAGAAGTTTGGCATGTGTACCTCAAATATGGTTCCAGATATTAATTATTCTTTCAGACTCCTAATATGGTAAACAGGTGCATGACATATGGTGGACTCCGCAGTCTGCAGGCAACTTCCACAGCGTTGCCGCTTTCCTGCACTTCGCTGCGAGCGCGAGCCGTTCCAGAGTATTGTGGCAGCATAAAATTATGAATGAAATGTTTCTCATATAATATTGCAAATGGAATACTGCTGTACTTTTCTTTTTTTTTTTAAGCTTTTGTCTACATATGAATGTCGTCTCCTTCGATACGCGGCGAAGGTACATAGTGGTTCGGATCCCACTTTAAACTGTAAGTCCAGTCCCGATTAGCCTACCTGTGCATAAAGTGGACTTAGAGAGAAAACAACTCGGCTTTACATGAAAATAATTGTCCCAGTATTATTTTATGTTGCACATTTAAACAGATATATTGAGTGCGACAATGTTTGATGAGGATGATTTGCATGTGGTCTATGAGAGATCCCGTCTTCTCTGTATACAATAATAACGCACCTGCTCTGTACAGCGATTTTATAAGAAAGGGGAACAGAGCGAGGTGCGCTAGCAACGCATAAGAATTATATTTAAAACACCCATGTAAATTGTTTTTATCTCGCAAAATTCACTTAATCATTGTGTCGAGTAGTAGTGTTGTTTTCATTATTTAACGTGTTGCTATACATTCCACCTGAAATATTGCTTTTATATTTTGGACTGTTTCACAGCTGCAACTCTTGTAATAAGCAAGGAGTTGTGGGTTCAACAGAAGGACGACAAACATTAATAAATTTTCAATAAATATAGTGAATGAAAGGTAAAAGTATAAAATGCTGTTCATAACGGATTCTGTTGAACTGGATAATTAAACAGGGTGGCGACAGACCTGGAAAACCGGGAAAAGTCATGGAATTTGAAGTGTCAAAAAAAGTCAGGGAAATGTCAGGGAATTGACTTCGAACACTTTTTTGACGAAAATTGTTATAACTCTGGCACTTTGGGAGCAATCTACTTCGGATAAGTTTTGTTTTGCAGCTAAAACATCAGAGCATGCAACGTGTACAATTCAGAATGCCAAACCAAGGAAAGGTGGTTTGGGGTGGGGGGGTGGGGTGGGATGCGACTACCAAATTTCAATGAAAAAAAAACAAAAATCTGGAGTTTACCCCCCTCTTCTCCCGCTATTTGGGAAGAAGGCACAAACTTTAGTAGTGTTTTCAAGGAATGGACATTTCTCAAGAGAATGAAACCTGTTTCATGTTCTTGGGTGCCATACAAGTTGAATAATAAGCCAAAATGTGAAACTCTGTTCGGAAATGTGGCATAGATATGTTGCGGAGGGGGGGGGGGGGGGGTTGGTCATCAATATGAATTTCCCAGGCTTGCTCCAGACCTGTGTCAGAGTTTCCACCCAAACATAAAGTATGAAGGTCCAAAAAGCACATTCATTTCGTAATCAGCACCATGATACCATATGGTATCATCGGGCCAGTACGACCTTACTCTGATGATACCATATGGTATCATCGGGGGAGTAAAGGTTAAGCCTCTAAATATTACGTATAAAATGCATTGAATTATCATTTTTTCTTGTCCGTATGGGAGTAGTAAGGGGACTTGTCAACAGATGGAGGGGATGGGAGTGGGTGGCGCCGTCCGATAGTTGTTGGAGGTCGTAGTAAGGCATTTTGTTGGGCAAACTGAAGGAACATGGAAACAAATATGTTCATTGATACATACATTTTTTGTCGAATATCGCCACCCGACAAAGTATCTCACTACAACATGCGACAAAAATTGCATGGACTGCAACATCCAATAAAAATCGCATGCATAAACAAGAAGAGCTTGAGACTGCAAATATGCTGCTGGAATTTTATTACTCTTCTGGCTCACTTCACCTTATTTAATGTAGCAGTGCTTACGAAGGTTTTCTTTCATCATCCTGATGTATTACTGGTTTCGCACAAGTTAACATACGTTTACAATGACATTGCAATATTCTTAGATATCAAGAAGAATCCAACCAAATGGGATATATATTGAATACTATCACGAAAAGTGAAACATAAACTGCATTGGTGAACGTTATAAAAATTTTCAAATGCATGCTCCCAACCTCAAATTTACTGCAACACTAGTATTGCAATGAAATTAACGCCACTCCCTGTCCTGTCTGTTTAAACTGGTGAGAGATGGTCGTTAATCTCTCACTGAGTAAGGTTAATGTCCAATATTATGAAATAAAATACTAATAATAAATACGTCAATATGTTAATATCATATTTACTCGAATCATTCAATCATAAAAGCAAATCACTTTCTTCAAGATTTGACTTTTCTCTGCCAGCCCTGCGAAATTTTCACTTTCCATCTACTGATCTATACGAGGGGTGGCCAGAAAGTAATTTCCAATTAGTAGGTACATTGATTTTTCGCAAACACCAAAACCGTGAAAAATGGTTTAGGAATGTGCAGTGATGTCTGGACACATTTTTTGTCCGTTCGAAATATCGGAATAATGCGAATTTGGCATAAAATGCGAATTGTTGATGTTTTTAGCGATTTTTGTAAAAGAAATATCCTAAAACAACGAAAAATTCCATGAAATCCAACATTCTTGTCTTTTCTAGGCCATGATTGTGTACATAGAACATGCAAGTTTTCCAACATTTTACTCAAGAGTAAACTATAGAGTTATACGTACATGGAATAATTTCAACAGCCACATCAAATCATTTATTTCCCATGATTTTTTCAACTTCTATCAAAACCATTTGCATCACAGAGCAAAGTGGCAGGGTTCTAACAGGAGATCGAGTGCGTATCTACTGTCACACGGGAGCCACATCTTCGTATTTGTCGCACGAGATATGTTGTGAATTACCAAGCTAAGTGCGCACTATCGGCATTTGTCGAGCGAGTAATAATGGAGCTCAGTCGTTAGGGCATCTGACTACTATGCGAGAGACCCTGGGTCGATTCCCTGCGGGGGAGAACCGGGATGTTTTCCACCTATTCAAACTGCTCCGGCGCCCACCCAGCATCATATGAAGCTGGTACCTTGAGGAAACTTTGAGGGATAAAGGTAACCAGGAGTGTGGTGCTGATCACATCACCCCCACCTTCAGACGTGATCAAGAAAGTGTGGGGCCCTAACTCCACACCCCTATACACCTTCATGGAAAAGTGCAGGGGAGCACTTTACTTTTACTTCCTCAAAAATCTGTTCCAACATATCAAACTGTCACGAAGATACGTAGACCATGTGATCTACAATTTAAAATAATAGTTTAAAAGCACAATGGAGTATTAAGTTTCGGTATATTTGGCAGATAAATGTTCTAAAACAAAAATGCGAATTTTGGGAAACATAACACTAACAAGTCAAAGAAAGATAATGCCAATTTTTGGTGCCATAATATATTGGTATCTGTCACGTGAGATTGATTGATTTTAATTTTTTGGGTGCGTCGCCACTTATGGTCATTATGCACCCTTCAGTATATATGGGGAAAATTCCATTATCTAAAATCCCTTACCTTAAAATTAAAAAAGGGGTATGGAAAGTTTTCAAGATATCAAATTCTCACGAAGAGGCGTAAGCCATGTGACTTACAATTTGAAACCGTAGTTTAAAAACACCATGAAGGTATAATTTCAGACATTTGCCAGAAAATGAACTAAAATGAAAAGGTGAATTTTGGGGAAAATGACACTGTATAGTAAAAAATAAGAAAATACACTAATTTTTTAAAAAATAGCAAAATATCAAGGTCCCTACCGATTAGGCATAAATAAAACAAGAATATCAGTTGTAATTTATTGCATTAGTAACAGTGAGTCCTAACCTAATTTTCCGCATAATCACCACCGTTGTTCTGGCATGTGTTTGTAGCATGGCACTAAATTTTGTATGCCCATGTTATATGTGTCTGACAGCAAAGACTGGAACTATCTCTAGCGCAGTGTATCTGTCAAATCCGTATCCTGCCAGAAACCTCTTCAGTTAAACAAAGAGATGAAAGTCGGTACATTCAAGGCCAGGGCTGTACAGGAAGTGGTCCAAGATCTCTAACCTGAAGTGATGCAAAGGACCCGTGTGTACTCAGCTGTATGGGGTTGTGCACATTCGATTGGCTTTCCGTGAATTGTCTGCACCATCGTCTGACCATACTATCGCTTACGACGACCGGTCTGCACACCTCACACGATTGCTGGTGGCTCTGTGCCAAATTCTGAACATGCAATGTAGGCTACATCGCAGTCGGTGGGATACTGTATGAGAGCTGCAATCTTTAACCTAGAACTGTCCTAAACCGGCTGCATTGCAACTGTACTAGAGTACAGCTACATACCAATTCTTCCTGCCTGCATGTGTGTGTGTCGCTCTCCGACCACTAGTGCTGCGTATAGGTACCATTGGAGCTTTTTCAGGATGCCCCTCGTATATGAACTTTCAGAAGCTTTTATTATTAGTGTGTTCCTGTTTTAATGTGTGGTTAGCTAAATCAGGTACCTATACAATGCAATTCTATAAATGCCTTGCGTTAAATTTCTAATCCTTACATACCCTTTTCGTCAGCATTAATGGTATAACTGCATGTTGTCAGTTTCACAGTACTTCACTTGGATATACTGTACTGAAGCAGAAATCCCATTGATAATGTAAGGAAATATGACACTTTATTTTGTTCGATTCAATTGTTTCACTTATATGCAAGAGTTAAGTTGTTTGCTTTACAGAGAAGAGAGAAGTAGCTTTATGCATTGAAAAATGAGTCCGCACTCATAGTTTTTGCAAGCAGAGGGTTCCAAACCTCAGTGGAAATATCAACATATAATACCGAGAATGTATAAGGAGACTGATAAATTACAAATTGTATTTCTTAATCAATCACTCTTCACTCTTATCTCATTTAGTCGTAACTTTAAAAATAATTAAGTATTTTATTTTAAACTTACTGTGTATGACCAAATTCCATAATCCTTCGTTAGCTTGTGAATTGTAATAATTTTCGAAATTCACTATTTTGCAGTTTGAATTCAAATCATAGAGAATAGAGAAATTAAGTCAATTTAATAGAAGATAATATTGGTACTTAACAAAACCATACGTGGATCTGTATGAGTTTATTATTTCCATTTGCAAAAACATCGATTTAGTTTAGTTTGTAATTGTCAGGGAAAAATGTAAATTTTGTCCTGGAAAACCTGGAAAAGTCAGGGAATTTCATTTCTGTTTGTTTGTAGCCACCCTGTTAAAATAAAAGTTGTGTATCTTTCTTCTCCCCACACCTTGCAAAAACTCGCCCAATAAAATATTGGGTCAATGCAAATTTTTGTTGTTCCCTTTTTCTTTACATACCTTTGTCACTGTGCAGACGTAATCCCAAACACTCCACCGTGCACTTGACACCTTGGTTTATGTCGTGAGATGCGCCCATTTATTTCTCCTGGTCTAAATATCTCTTGGCACTGACTATCATTTCTTTTGCACCATTATGATATTACCGTCTTGCCATTTTCATGCAACAAAAAAATCACTTCACTGCCATCACTCAATACTGTACGAACAAACACACGAACTTGCGAGAGACTGATTGCCTGGATAGAATGCACGTAAGAATTATGTCTATGTGGAAGTTCAGGCAATAATTTGTGGCAGGAACGTAAACACAGAAGTGACAAAATAAAATTTCGGCATCTCTACAATGCTTTCCTTTGTGCAACACATTGTTTTGACTCATTTCCCGTGTCAAAGCTGCTTGGACGCGGAGTGTTCAAGAGCAAGCGGCAACGCTTGACGACAAAGCTCACTTGCTCTATGTGGGTTCTTAGCAACGATGTGAATCGTGTGCGAACCGGTTGCCAAGAAAAAACAATTCTCTCTGTTGTTTTCAATTTGCACAGTGTGCAAGAATGAGATATGGAAATTTGATTTTTATTCCACGGCCATCATTTTGATATGCATTTCATGACCATTGGGCTGACCATTACCGAGATTGCAACATCATTATTAATCATTAGTTGGGGTTGTTCCACAGATGATAGTACCATTATATTTGACTTAGATCTTTCCACATAAACAAGCTTCAATCACAAAAAAATCATATTTTTACGACGGTTTTACACGAAGCTACACACAATTCAATTCGACTTATGTAAAAAACACACGAAAAACTACACTTTTATGAACATTTTTGTCTGAATAGAAAACAGACAGAGTTGAATTCACAATGTCTTGCTTTTGTCTAAAAGCAGACACTTGTAGCTTTTCAATTAGGTATATTTGACTTTTTTCCTCCCACGGAGTACAATTTTCCAAGCACTCAAACAGAGGGCTCAATATTTTTGTCACGGAAAGTAGATATTTAGCTTCCTTTACTCTTCTAAGATTTTTGTCTGAGTTTTATCTGTGGGTAGGTTTGCATTCAGCTTACCTTTAGGATTATAAAGTGGGTCTTCTGGCAATCATCAATTTTGCCGTATCACACAAGTCTTCGAGAGAATTTATCGCAATACTGGTCTATCTTTCCAACTCTGTTCTTGAATTACCTTCCATAACAATTATCATGTAATCTGCAAAGTCAATTATGCATTTGATCTCCGAAATATTTCCTGATTTTTTTAGAGATGGCACCAAGCTTATATTCCACAATTCAGAACCTAGAATGGATCCTTGCGTTGTTCCTGTGAATATACGTCTGCTGTGCTTTTTATCTGATATGAATCGTGGGCAATCTATGTCAGTTCAAAGCCTCAGAACACCATCAACGTCTCTGCCATCTGTAAGGGCCTCTTTTTTTCAGTTGGAAGAGGGATGCAAGGCCATTTGTACCTTACAGCCTTGCGCCGGAGAACCAGCTGCAATCGACTTTATATATCGCTTGCAAATACACTTGATATAAATATTGATTGCCTCTGTGTATAACAAGATCTTGCTTTTATGTCCACAGCGATCTCTTGCAATACACCATTCTTCCTTTTGAGTCTGCAAATACTGACATGTTTAAATCTAAGGTAATAACAATTGCAATAATAATACCTATCACTCAACCTACCCTACAAGCTTAAGGAATTACTTCGCACACCCAAAAGGAAGAACCGTTAGTGGTCTTACATAACATACCTACTATCTGCATACCTACATACATACTTTCTTCATTACACATCTACAATTCCCTGAAGTGACATGGGAAAATCTCAGGGATTACTATTATTACTGTAATTTTACTGTGGCAAGCTGGCCAAGTGAACCCAGCATAACAACAGTGGATGCTGAGCAAACTTAGGATCTTCCCGACCCAGCAATATTCCACAGCAGATTAACTTGTACTAACTCGGAAAGTGTCATGTACTATCACATCTAGGATAGGGCCACCAACGCAGAGACAGGCATTTCTCCTAGGTGGAACTTCCACGATATCTCGTACCAAACGGTAGGGAAAAACCTCATCCGGAGAGATCCTACAGTTTTTCTTGCCATCCAAATAACAAGAATCCATGAGATATAGGGTGGAAACGTAATGTGTATAGTGCTTTTAATTTTAAAAAAGAAAACTGCCTTTGTTAGCAACTATACTGTGTTTAATATGGAAACAAGGCATAATCGTGTTACGGCAAGGATCCAAGTTGCTTCAGGAAAGTCCTGTGTGTTATATATATATAACTAATAGATAAAGTAGCAGATAAAGAGAATAACTAGCATTCATTCTGCAATCTAATCTATCAAGATGTATACAGCAGCAGTGATGGGATTCTAATAGTTCAAAGGTGCTATGCTATGCTAACTGAAATCTGGTTGGCAGGCTTTGGCACTCTCAAGACCTGTTGGCCACAAGGTTTGTCTATTTTACAGACAAACACCTTTGAGCATATATAGCATTAATAAGGGTCCCTGGTTCTAATGCCAGCCTGAGAATGGTTGATCATTGTGACTGTCTCATCATCTTCATCTTCGCGAGTAGCCAAAAGTGGCAGAAAATTGAAGTAAAATAAGCCAAAAGTAATGTAGCATTAATAACATAAGCATGCCTGTTTGGTAACAGTGTGTGATAAGTTGCCTACTTTCTATCTTGCCATAAGAGTTCCCATGTTCTAATTTTGTGTGTGTGCTTGTAAGTGTCCTTCCTTTAATTTACTGTCATCATCACCAAAATCACATCCTCGCTATTAGCCAGAAATGATAGAAAAGCGACTGAAAATAATAAAATTAAAAAACTTACGTACTTTCCTGCAGCTGACAGCATCTATCCACTTTTGAATGGAAATCCAAGATTGAAGGTTTAGTAATTCTTATTCGTGTCTGCGTCAGTTTTTGGCAGATTATTAGGGAGGACATTTTCGTGATATCATTCCTAATTATAATTTAATTTAATATAATTAATCTTATGTAATAATACGTACCTCTCTTTATAGTTTAAATTAGATGTCGTTTGATAGCTACTGTAAGGAGCTTCAGCAATGAACAATAACTGTTGCATGTTAAACATTGTTGTGCTGTTTTGTGTTAGGTCACATTCACTTACAAAATAAAATAGAATGTAAAACAAGTAGTTTCGAACTTAAAGAAAGTAAATATTGAAACTGAACGTGAAGTTAGTAAATCTCTGGACTTAGCTATTTTTTTTTTAATATAGCCATTTTGACTTCGTTGTTCTTTACCTGCATCAGTTAATTTTGAATTTCAGAATGTGGATAATTATTTTATTGTGTACGTCTGAAATGTTCTTGTGGTAATTGGTCATATTTAGAAAAAAATATCATCAAATCTGTGAAGTTCCCTTAATTTTCTGTCGTTTCTGCTGTGTATAATTTTTCTCGATGTTCTCGAAACTAAATTATGAGAAGTCAAAAATTGTGTTTATGCCTAAACCTTTGTAAGAGACTATTGTTGTTCTTTAGCTTCTTGAATATTCTAAAATGACGGCTACCACCCAGTTTATTTAAAGTACTAAGTAGTTGATGTATTCATTCAAATTTTAATGTTTCACTAGAATTTATAACTGGTAAAAACCATAATGTTGTAGTTTTATCACACACAAAAAATAGCCCTTTCCATCTATTTTTCTCAACTCTAAATATTACATTTTTAAAAAAAATATAATATGCCCATGGGATAGGAGGCCCCGTCACCCATCCTTTGCCAAGCCTCTGTTATGATAATTTCTCCCATTGTCACGGTTAACTGAAGGTAAGATATGGAGAATAAATAAAGAAATAAAAATGCATTCTCTGCAGTGGTCTCAGGTCCGATTCCCTTTTAAGGCACCTTGTAGAGTCGTTTGAACCAATCTTAAACTGTAGGTCCAGTTCCGATTAGCCTATCATGAGCATGCAGTGGACTTCTCGAGCCTGTTAAACGTGGTGATAAAAATACAGAACAAGTGAGTCTTGAATATTATTAGGCATAATAATATATCCAGAAACATGGCAGTTAGGAGGGGCGATCGCCCCTTTCCCCATGAATCCGCACCTGCTTCCAGAGTATGTTTGAGTGTCATACTGACTCCATGAGTATGAATAGAACATGGTAGTATACAAGTATAAAAAAATTACATTGGCAATTTGTATAGTAGTGCATGTAACCACCTTTCACATTATTAATATTTCTTTGCAGGACACTGAAACTGGATTATATGTATCATTGAGTTCATTCCTTGGTTTCGGGAGAGATCATGTTGTCCGTTATGTTGAGAAAACAGGACATGCCGTTTTTCTGCACATAAAAAGAACAAGAAGAGAGGTAAGTGTTAAGTAGGTGAATTGTTGCTGTTAGGAGAAACAAACCATTATTGACTTAGCAGGTAACTCTGTAAACTATTCAAAACTAGCTAAAATCATCCAATAGCATGAAACAGAATACATAAAACTAGCTTCCCTCTGATATGAAAGGTTCGTAAAACCTGAAGTGTATTAAGTCAGGGAAGTCCTAAAGCTGGGAAATGTCTGGGGAAGAATCAAGTGCTTTTTTGTACTTGCCACCGTCGGAAAAAGATAATAAATTTGCTTTTTGCTTGATGTTCTACATAAAATTTTTTATTTATTTGTCTTGATCAATGTTTTGTTTGGGACAAGTATGTGAGCATTTAAACTTGGTTATTAGCACATTAATAAATAGCACAAAATGGTTTGTAAATATATTTTAAAATTGGTGCAAAATTTGGAGAATTTGTTTTGCTAAAATGAGGAGAAATCCTGATAAACCTTGCAATATTGCATTAGTTTAAACAACATTCTAGAGATAAAAAGTGAAAGTGGAGAGACATTATTTTGTATTTTATGTTGTTGAATGTCTGCCGTAAGTAGCTAATGGAAGAGTACGATTAGTTCCTTATTGTGCAAGTCAAATAAAATTGTCAAAAACGAAGTATTTTGTTGCTTTTACATATGAATTTCACAAAATGTCTTTATTTTGTAGAGCTGTGTAGAGGTTCCTATTCTTATGAGATACCCAGTACAATAAATTAAATCCAAAATATTAAACATTTCCAACACCTAAGAGCTAAGACACTCCTATATGGCATAATGTTGGGTTCAATACCAATTAGCCTACCGTTGTATAAAGTAGACTAAATGCTAAACTCAAGCCAATATCCGACTTTGCCAGTTTCTGTGGTGGAGTGGTCTCAGGTTCGATCCCTGCTCGCGTATGTATGTATCATTTGTTGTGTTTTCTTAGCACACAGTTTGACAGTTATCATTAATCATCAACGTGATTAATGCATGACGTAGAAAGGAAACATAAAAATAGATTGATTGAGTTTTTATTTTTAACATTGAAAGTTTTTCTAATTTTTTTGTATTCAAAGAGCAAATGAGGCATGGTAATTTTATTTCCACATCAGATTCCTGTTGAACAACAGGGTGATGGACCAGAGAAGAAGATCACACGTCTTGCGATTGGTGTTGAGGGTGGATTTGACCCAGATATTGGAAAAAAGAAATATGAGTATGAGGAGCAATATTCCGTTGTCACACTTCCAAATTTTGTAGCAGTGTCATGGCCAAATCCAGAATTTCCAGATGTGGTGAGTGAGAATTATTTATATACCTGTGTGATATACACTTTTGTAATGGTGATGATACATTCACAAGTATATTGTTCATCTGTCTTCTTCTTGAAGTGTACATTGTACAGCAGGATTTTGAACTTTTTGTATTATATGTGTGCAACTGTTTCCTGGTAGTGTCCATCCCCTTGATATCCTGATCCCTTGACAATGCAAGTACCAACTTCACCCTCTATCCCAAAGGCACTTGCCACCCCTCTAACATTATATAAAGGTGGTGGCCCTATGAAGTTCTCGACGGATGGTTTTGGTAGGAACGGGTTCAGTCAAGTGTGTATTTAATTCTGCAATGACTTTTTTTAGCGGTCGTTTTACGCTTTTTAGACGCAATCCTCTTCAATACCCAGATGTCCCTGTAAGACAGCTTCCGCTTCCCCCGACAGTTACTCTTCCTGGATGTGGTTCGCCCTTCATTGTGGTATGCTGCTATGACCCTTGATACTGTGGCACTTAATACCCTACAAATATTCACAGTCTCCGTTACTGATGCACCGGTGAGATGAGCCCTCTTTGGAACTCTGATATAGTAGATATTAAATGTGAAGTCCAGCTACTACTGTGTGAATGCTCGCTATGCTGTGCATGACCAACAGATGGCGCAGGCAATCCCTCCAGTGGCATGTTCTATAATCACCAGTGTTTCAGTTTCAATGTTACTATTATTATATGTTACTATACGGAGTACGCTTTTAGAAGGAACATGAGTTCGACCAATACCCAGCCAGTGCTACTGCGCTGTTGCCAAACTAACTGCTAGCGCAAGTTAGATCTCAAAAAATTTATTCTCGCGGCAACTATATCACCCCTTTTTAACAGAAATTTATGCCCATCGTTGTTTTTCTTTTATATTTGAGGCCCAAGCGTTTTAGTATTAACCCCATAGAAGTAGAGGAACCAGTGTAATTATTTCTTTCCCTCATGACACGCTCAAGTTTCTTGATAGAAGGATATTCGCCGTTGTCATACATTTCAAATATTGTACGACGGAGTACATCTTTTTCAAAGTCATCTAAGCTAGTAATACTTCGTTTCTGGCATGTTTCCCAGGAGATTTAAATAGGGGTTCACCGATTTCTGTGGTAGATATTTTACCCTGTTTTACAATACGCAACACAGTATGAAGACTTACACCACACACTTTAGCCATAAGTTCTCTACTATGTCAAAACACTGTTTCAGCATGCACTTCTTCCGACGCCAATTCCTTGAAGTACGAATACACTTTAAAAATAATATTTCTCCCTTGTGAATGTACTACTGGTGCAAGGTTTCGAGAGTGACATAAAAAAAACAACAACAACACGGAACGCACACTTTTGCATGAAAGGGCTGTATTCAGTGGCGTGGCGTGGATTTTTAAAAGTGTTACCGGTTATCAGTAGGACATTTAAGGGAGACTTGGGTGCCTCCCCACCTCATGCCCCCCCCCCCCCCCAATGTCTTCCAAGTAGTTCATATAATATTAATCTGGTACGTATGCAATTCAATACTAGATTTTGGTAAAGTTATTAATCAGGAAAAAAATGTTGACATAAGGACTAAAGTGAAATCGCAAACATTGGTTGTTGACACAATAATACGTAATTTGATACTTAAACATCGAAGGCTACTTATAGAGCAGATCAATCTGACTTTGAAAATAGTTATATGATGCTGGGATCCCGGATCCCGGATCCCTAGCTTGGGCATGGGCATTTGTGATGTCTATTCATCAATTTAATCATATTATCACTCATCCCCATCTTCGCAAATTAGCCAAAAGTGGCACAAGCGAAGCAAAATCCATCAAATCAAATCAAAAAACTTCTATGATGCTGTCATAAAGAGAAGTTTTTCATTTGAATTTGAATTTTTGGGTGCGTCATGGTCATGGTCCACGTTATCCACATCTGAATTCGACACGTTTTTTTTTCACCCGAAAATAGAGTACATGGCCAACAAAAGTGTTTCGACAACTGCACACATCCACATAACCACGGATAGTCGTTATACCACGAAACATTGAAATGTCGGTCATATCCAGCAGACGACTTGGTTTTTAAATCGTTCAAAATAGGCTTTGGCCTCCCTTTCGCCACAATTTCGATTTTTTTCTGCAAAATAACGAACCGAAAGATTGCTTCAAAATATCTTCTATTGCACGATTACACACACTGTCCAGATAGGATGAACCCGCCACCTCGGAACTCGGAGCAAGCTTCATTAATTAATTGACAATGCCCGAAAACAACATAAAGACGAAAGACACCAGTCACAAAACTCCCACTGCACAGTCCCTCCCACAAACCGTTGTTTACTTTTGTAACACGTGAAGCACCCTCCTTGCCCCCTCCCCTCTCAGCATCGGCCCTTCCCCAATATTTCCTTCGGAACCTGCAAGAAATCCAGTTGTACTAATGTTACCATCTTAGTTCTTTTGAAACCAGATTTGCCCAAATCGCGAAACTTTTCGTTTCAAATAAGACGTAGCTATGTAGAGTAGATGTAGTCTTCATCTGTTTCCTAACTACTCCCACTCCCATGTTTCGATAAATCCACTGAAATCTCATTTCTGACACCACTACTATTTCGTGTATTTTACGTCCTTTGCTTCCTTTAAGGCTTTCGCTTTATAGGATAATCGTGACGATGAGGATGCATGGTGAATTATTGAAATAAAATTATTATTTCTTTGTGTATGTAATTATTAATTTTTATAATTATGTAAGTAAAATAATAACAACGAACATTGAAATAACCATTTCTTGCTGAGGATTCGAACCTGCGACACCTGACACTTCAGAGCGTGCTAAGATAACAATCGGGAAATTATACTTGTAAGTATTTTCACCCAAAAACAGTTCTACCACCTCAAAAACATTGCTTCAATCCGAAATTATTGCATTCCTGCGACAACGTATGTCAATCTCAATCAGTATTATCAACAATTATCACAAATTCCTGTAACCGAAATAATATTATATGTGTGAAATATAGAATTTTAGGTTGACATTTTTAGAAGGACATCGGACCCCTTGACCATACCCATCCCTCTCCTCTCCTTCTCTCCCATGATGTCGAAGAAGGACAAAGAGGACTTTCATAATCGCTGATATTTAGTGTAAATACAAAATATCACTTGGTAGTTTGCTTTTGCCCCAGTGTGATTTGATTTTTTTAAATTTTGATTTGGCGATTTAAGTCCACTTCATGAACAGTAATGCTAATCGGGACAGTTTAAAGTTGGATCCGAACCACTTGTGCCTCCACCGGGTATCGAACCCGGAATCCCTTGATTATAAGGCGGCGACGCTACCACTGCGCCATCGTTCCCCAGTATGACTGGACACCTTCAGAGTAAGATATACCCGATTAGGCAACTTAGCTCTTTTCTGTCAATTGAATATGGCAACACTGGTATGTTTCCGGTAAGGATCACCGGCAACTGCGCCGGCTAAACAGGCATGCCAAAAACCCACCTCCTCCTCTCGCGGTCAGTCCTTGCCGCAACGCGAAGTCTTCCTTGCGTGGGCTCAGGGCCCTTTCCTCATGTTGCCTGAGGAGGGTACCGGATCAGTCCTCCTCTTCGCTTTTGCCGGTGTCAGAAAAAATGTCAGTCTGCAATGTTTACTTTACGACAATATTACCAGTTTATGTACGTAATAATATTTTAAGATGGGTTCTTCAATTCTTTATATTTTGGTGTTACCTGCGGTAACAGCGGCTACATGCACGCCACGCCTCTGGCTGTATTTAATTTTCTCACGACTGTTCTTTGTGGCACACGAGTGAACGATAAGCAAATAATTTTACACCGGCCTTGCTACGAAAATGCTGAGCTCAAACTGACCCAGACTTTCAATGTTCGAGAACGCCCAGGACAATGAAGAATCATTGTTTATATCAAGACGAATTTAACACCCACAGTTTTCCCTAGACACAACAACTCAGCTGCGTCAACACGGTGGCAACGAAAAAAACAGGCGGAAGGAAATGAAAGGTGATGTTTCCCTTGTTTCTTCAAGGAACGATAACTCCGGCTGTAGGCGACGGAAATTCATGGGACTTGGACAATCAGGTTCAAAATGTCTTTCCCCTTTTTGTGATGAACCTTAAAGTAGCGAGTTTTATGCAAACTTCTTGCACGCAAGAAAAATACAGAACACGGCTTTTAACTTCCACGCCGCAGTCTCCTAACTGTACAACATTGCACTCCTGCAAGTGGCTGGTCGCCACGCACACCCTCTGAGTGGCCTCGCCCGATATCGCTTCTAAAAGTGTGCGTCATATGATGCTATTAATCCAAAAACTCTCGACTTTATTGCTACTATGCACAACCAACACCAACAATACAACCTTCAGTGACTGTTTCAGAGTTCCAATTATGAACCAACTATGTCTGTGCACAGTAGCCGCAGTAGCTCAGTCGTTAGGGCATCTGACTACCATGCTAGAGACCCAGGTTCGATCCCCGGCGGTAGGGAACAGTGATTTTTTTCCAACCTTTTCCAAGTGGCTCCAGCACCCACCCAGCATCGTAGAAAGTGGGTACGTGGAGGAAACTGGGGGGGTGTAGAACTCCCGTTGAACGGATAATCATGAGAAACAACAGTGGCGATTTCTGAAATTAAAAGCTAACAGTGTTGTAATCATGGTCCAAATGAATTTTCGACACATTTACATATTATTCAATCTTCAAGAGTACCTAATTTTTTAGCTTGTTGAATTGTTTTAAAAATGTGTTTCGTTTTCATCTTGTAAATTGTGTGGCCCATATGTTATGGTGGCAGATACGTAAACAATAAACCTTAAATGAAAAAGTCAAAATCATTAATGTCTACATGAAAGAGAAACTTAGAGATGTTTTGCAAAATTAGAAATTACATTAGAAATCAATTTGGAAAATTCACATGCATGATTATTTTTTTGTTAATCTTAGAAGAAATTCAAAGCATTTAAATACATAAAACATTCTGTTGCACAAATCGAGTTTTTAATAACATTGTAAGTTTATTTCCGAATAGTGGACAGTTCTCAGTAAGGGACATTTATTCGTTCCCCATTGTTGTTCGCTGGAGGTGAAGAAATCGGCACAGGCTGCCTTTACCCTTTCCTCCCACCTGAGTTGCTCCTTGGTACCTTTTCATACTTTGATAAATATTTTGAATTTTAATCTTTGCAATCCTCAATATCGATTCAAATTTGTATCGGCTCAGTTGTAATGAATTGCCAGATCACATACTTTGATTTTTTTTCAATTGTATCTGTTTCTTGTTTTGTGTTCAATTATTGCTAATAAAATTAATTTTGATAATGCTCTACTTTGTTTATTCTTGAGCAGATTAAGGCTTCAGTGAAAGGCATTCTTGAAGCTGAATCTGCCACAAAGTTAGCTGAATTAGAAGCTTTGGCTGGTACTTGGGATGGTGAAGATCGCCGAGTTACTGCGTGAGTTGATTAGTGTTGAATAACATTTAGGAATTTATAGGGGTATGTTTATATACCATATTCCACAGCATAAGCATCTGCACCAATAATTGTCACACCCAATTTTCTTCAGTCCGAAAATTGATTTATAACTTCTCATAGAGTAATTGTCTCATCTGCACATCGAATGAAACCGATGATAATGGCAGAGAATCTTCAGACACAGAAAATTAAATTTTGTAAGTCCATACTTGCGACATAAATTTTCTCAAGTGTAATATTTCAGTTATAATTAGTGTGACCATACATCCTGTTTTGACCAGGACAGTTCCATTTTAGAGGCATGTCCCATTGATATTATTTAAGAGCCACCATTTGTCCCATTTTATAGAAGTCTGGGAGTTAGCTTGTAAACCAAATCTAAATTTGAGAGACATTTCATGCTAAAAAGAAGTTGATGGAATTTTCAAACTATCTTCTTGGCAACACCGTGCGAAAACAGATGGACTGTGTTTCAAGCACTTTATAACAATCAAAATGTTCAATTGTCGTCGAGAATGTTCGAGCAGACAGGGGTTTTACTGTTTAAGTTAGCTCGCGTATTCAGTTATTTGTAGAGAAATGAATATGTAGTTTGATATGGACCTGCAACAAAAATTTAAATTCCTGCATATTGACACAACTCAAAACACAAATATCACGTTGTGTGTCAGATGTGTGGGGAGTTTTATGAACGGTTGGTGTAGAATAAAGTTGTTCTCAAGAAGAATGGTTCTTCTGATATTCTAGTACTCCTCAACTTCAGCATAGGACTAACATCAGAGGTTGATCAGAAAGGACGAGAAACACTTTAAGTCATACCGAGATTATAATAAATAACACCTTTTTGACAATGGGAGATCATGTTTCATTTCTTGTTTAAGGTGTATCATTTATGTGACCCATACTTTAATAAAGTTACGTTAATAATAACAATTTTATAATTAAACTGATTTTTCAGGAGTGGGTAAACTGGCCTGCTTGAGATGTCCCATTTTTGTGTCAAAATATTATGGTCACCCTAATTATAATGCATAAATCAATAACAACTAATGAATGGGTTAACTTTTTCTTCAGATGGGAAACATGGTAGCTAACCTGTCATGAAGATTATTTTTACATCTATTTGGACTATATTAAATTTTAACATGTATTTATGAGTATCTCGTTCTTCCTCGTCTTGCACCAAAGACAGTTTAGTAATAAATGATTACAGCACATATTTTTTTGGGAAAACAGAAGCTTCACATAATGGTCACACCCCACTTTTTGCAGAAAAATTTGGCATAAAATCTGCCACGATTATGCGGTGAAATATGGTACATTTTTATTGGTATGAGAATGTGTATGTATGTTGGCCTCACCTCTTTTATGTAAAGTATAAGGGAAATTTCACACACTGGAGTGACATGTGACATAGTATGAGGTTTAATGAACTATACAAGAAACTTCAGGAGCCCAAAATGAGTCT